>NW_027040866.1:0-687480 GCF_037179485.1 Ochlerotatus camptorhynchus | reverse complement strand
TCTGTGTGTGTGTGTGTGTGTGTGTGTGTGTGTGTGTGTGTGTGTGTGTGTGTGTGTGTGTGTGTGTGTGTGTGTGTGTGTGTGCGTGTGTGTGTGTGTGTGTGTGTGTGTGTGTGTGTTGTGTGTGTGTGTGTGTGTGTGTGTGTGTGTGTTTGTGTGTGTGGGTGTGTGTGTGTGTGTGCGTGTGTGTGTGTGTGTGTGTGTGTGTGTGTGTGTGTGTGTGTATGTGTGTGTGTGTGTGTGTGTGTGTGTGTGTGTCTGTGTGTGTGTGTGTGTGAGTGTGTGTGTGTGTGTGTGTGTGTGTGTGTGTGTGTGTCGTGTGTGTGTGTGTGTGTGTGTGTGTGTGTGTGTGTGTGTGTGTGTGTGTGTGTGTGTGTGTGTGTGTGTGTGTGTGTGTGTGTGTGTGTGTGTGTGTGTGTGTGTGTGTGTGTGTGTGTGTGTGTGTGTGTGTGTGTGTGTGTGTGTGTGTGTGTGTGTGTGTTGTGTGTGTGTGTGTGTGTGTGTGTGTGTCTGTCTGTTTGTGTGTGTGTGTGTGTGTGTTTTTTTTTTTTCTTTTTTTTTTTTTTTTTTTTTATAGTAAGGTTTAGGAAAGCTTCAAGAAGCCTGGCCTGTTGTGAAGGTGGCACGGTGTGGTATCCACTAGTTGCCTAGTGCAGCTCCACTAAAACCCATTCCTTACTCTCTCCTCTGCCTGGATCCCCCCGGGACCACTGTGCAGCGACTACTTCGGGGGGTGGCTGTGCTCATGCACTTGTCGTACTCTCAGCGCTAGCTGGCGTTGCTAGATCGCTGCTCTTCTCTCCATTTACGCTGCAGCTCTGACATAATCTGTGTGACTGCCCTGCTGACGGCATTCCAAGAGTCCTCCTCTCGACACATTTCATCGACGACATTCTCCACGTTAAGGACGGCATCTCCGTTCGCACTGCCTCGAACCTTGGGCAGTCAAAGACCACATGCTCCGGCGTTTCATCGACGTTGCCACACTCCGGACAGAGGGGTGACGCTGCGTGTCCGAACCGATGCAGGTATTTCCTGAAGCAGCCGTGGCCAGACAGGAACTGCGTTAGGTGGAAATTGACTTCTCCGTGTTTTCTGTTCACCCAGGTCGAAAGAATCGGTATTAGTCTATGTGTCCATCTACCGTTCTCCGTCGTGTTCCACTCCTGTTGCCACTTAGCCAATGACTCCACTCTCACAACTTTCCGTACTCTTCCGGCTTCTCTCTGCCTGTAGCACTCACTGTCCTCCGCCAGGGTGATGCCGATAGGGATCATACCGGCGATAACGCATACTGCTTCCGACGAGATGGTTCTGTACGCACTCACGACTCGCATGGCCATGAGCCGGAACGTACTGCTCAGTTTCCTTTGGTTCTGCTTCGTTTCCAGCGCTGGAACCCAGGCTGGACCTCCATATCTCAGTATCGATGATGACACGCTGGCCAGAAGACGCCTCTTGCTACTGCTGGGACCAGCGTTGTTCGGCATGATTCTAGCTATCGCGTTGATGGCCTTCGAAGCCTTCTCACAGGCATATTCGACGTGGCTGTTGAAGTTTAGCCGGTCATCGATCATCACTCCCAGGTATTTTAACACACGCTTCGAGGCTATGGTGTGCTCCCCGACGGTGATTTCCGCCCGCTGTACCGCTTTACAGTTACTGACCAATAACACTTCCGTTTTGTGGTGGGCTATTTGCAGCTTCGCTCCTTTCATCCAGTTACCAATCATGTCGATTGCCTCGGTTGACAACACTTCCACCTCTTCCAGCGTCTCGCCTGTTACCGTCAAGAAGACGTCGTCCGCAAAGCCAACGATCTCAACTCCTTTGGGCAGTTTCAGCGTTAGCACGCCGTTGTACATCCCGTTCCAGAGCGTTGGACCAAGGATGGAGTGCTAATCCTAATCGATCTCTGTCCCATGTCTGTCTCGTAGACCAGAACCCGGTTCTGGAAATAACTCCTCAGGATCCTGCACAGGTAGTCAGGGACCCTCATTCTATGCAGTGCTTCGGCGATGGCCTCCCAGCTGGCGCTGTTGAACGCATTCTTGACGTCGATCGTTATGACGGCGCAATATCGATCTCCTCTCCGCTTCTGTTTGGACGCCTTTTCAGCTCTCTCGACCACTGTCCGAATTGCATCCACCGTCGATCTCCCTTTCCGGAATCCGAACTGCCTCTCCGACAATCCGTGCTCACTCTCCGTGTATTTCGTCAGCCTGTTTAGGATGATCCTCTCCAAGAGTTTTCCGAGTGTATCCAGCAGGCATATAGGCCTGTATGATGCTGGATCCCCCGGCGGTTTTCCTGGTTTCGGCAGCAACACTAGCTTCTGTATCTTCCACCTGTCAGGGAAGTGACCCTCGTTCAGGCATTTCTGCAGCACCATCCTGAACATGTCCGGGGATGACTGGATCGCCGCTTTCAACGCTACGTTGGGGATTCCATCCGGACCGGGAGCTTTCTTCACCTTCAATCCTTTCGCCACTACTACGAGCTCCTCGTTGGTGATTTCGACGTTATCTCCCTCTCTTTCTCCGTACGGTGTAGGTGGCCAGGTTGTTGGGTCGTGCTTCGGGAAAAGTGTGTGTGTGTGTGTGTGTGTGTGTGTGTGTGTGTGTGTGTGTGTGTGTGTGTGTGTGTGTGTGTGTGTGTGTGTGTGTGTGTGTGTGCGTGTGTGTGTATGAGTTTGTATGTGTGTGTGTGTATGTGTGTGTGTGTGTGTGTGTGTGTATGTGAGTGTGTATGTGTGCGTGTGTGTATGTGTGGGTGTGTGTGTGTGTGTGTGTATGTGTGTGTGTGTGTGTGTGTGTGTGTGTGTGTGTGTGTGTGTGTGTGTGTGTGTGTGTGTGTGTGTGTGTGTGTGTGTGTGTGTGTGTGTGTGTGTGTGTGTGTGTGTGTGTGTACGTTTGTACGTGTGTATGTGTGTATGTGTGTGTGTATGTAACGAAATGAATGCGCTCACGTTTCTCAGCAACCGCTCACCCGATTTAGACAAACTCGGTGCCAAATGATAGGTCTTGGGATCCCATTGAACGCTATTGAACGGTTTTGGAATCGGTGAAACGGTTCCGGAGATATGCCCGGAATAAGATCCGGTGAATATGGGCCTTCACGCTGGATTTAACGGAAAACGTATCAAAACCATCATGCGACACATCAAATTACTACAGAATTCAAAAATAAGATCAATGCAAGTCGTGTTAAGTGTTCCAGACCACATTGGACACACTTGAACATGTTCCGGGTACCCCGGGGAAGTTGCTTGAATATGAATTGAATTTAAACCCATTAAATCACATTAAAATACGATGATAAGGTGATTGGTAGCCTCACCAAATAGACTACACCCGGATATATTCCGGGTACCCCCAGGCAGTGGCGTAGCGTCACTGGATGACACGGGGGTGGGGGGCTTGGTCAGTGATAATGACAATACAAAAAATAAACTTGAATAAGTAAAAAGGGTCTGATCACACCATAGGTGGATAAATTCGGGTTTTTTTTTCCAAAATTTATCTAGACTAACATTTGAGAAGGGCCAAACTTTTTCTGTCGATTTTTATCAAAAAAATATTATGGAAAAATGACAACTCCAACAAAAATATGTTGTATCGATGACTTTTAGGAAATTGACCAAATTATCGAAAAAAAATACTGAAAAACATTTAATTTGAGACCTACACTGAAAAAAAATCGATTTTCAAAATTTAAAGTCGATTTAAAAAAAATGGTCATGGGTGAAACTTTGCCTCAAGATAGGTAATTATGTTTACTACCATCCGTCCATACATCGCGATTCAATTTTGTCTAATCAGCAACTAATCACTTGGATTAATCGAGAATTGCATATGAAAAGGGCTTATATCATTAGAAAATAATATAATTGATTTTATTGTCTACTACTGAGGCAAAATCCAATACTCCTAGCAACTTAGAATTCTTTGCTCAAATTATCCATAAATAATTAGGTATGAATAAAATTTAAATTGAGATCTTCTTTCGAATCAACAACGATTTGGGAAGTCAACGTATCGCATCATAATTTTATTTGCCCTTCTGTTATTTATACCTAAACCATTAACATTATATACCTACCACTTCATTCTACCTATGAGCACTAAGGTGGATTTCATACAAGCAGCAGTCAATCTGATAACGAAAGTTGTGAAGACAAGTTGTAGTAAAATTATTATCATGGACCAAAGTAGTAAATTAAGGCTCAAAGGATTGAAATGTTGTGCAAATATAAATAATCCGAGATGCAACCGGAAATAAGTTACGGGCCATATCGTCAACGATGGTAGAAAAAATACATTCTATGGGATATAACCACGAAATTCACGAAACGATGAGCATTTGTGAGTCATGCCGTAGCGTGATTTCTCATAATAGAAGTCCAGTTATGAAAAAACGCCGACCGGTTGGAAATGAAGTAAATATCCAACCGTCAACTAGTGGACAGCAGCATAGTGATGATCCAGGTCCATCAATGAGTGGCCTTCAATCCGTAGATGATCTAGGTAAGAACAGTCATCCTGATGATTCTATCAACTTTTAACTGCAACCTCCTAATTGCACTTATTATTATTTTTTCTTCTTCTTTCCTTCAGATACGGTACCATCGCACACTGGGGACAAAATCGAAACAATGTGTTAAAATTCAATAACTTCGGTGCTCGCTGAAACAAGAGACTAAACAATAGTCATTCTTATAGAAAAAAGTCTCAGGAATCGATTGGTGTGGGTTTCATCTTGGGCACGAAAGGGTTAGTTGGTGTTTTTCACAGTTTTGCCCTAAAATCTCCTATGTTGCATGATTTGAATGCTGTATCTCAAGATACCGATGATATAGACGGATGATTTCTTCTGCAAAGTTGATCAGGAGGTCAAGAACTGTTTGATGATAGACCGAACAATTCGGAATTCTTCCGCTAGGCGGCGCTAGTGAGCATTCGAAGTGTATATGTTTGTGCTGCTGTATCTCAAGATCCTGACTATTTAGACGAATGATTTCTTAGGCAAAGTTGATCAGGAGGTCAAGGATTGTTGGATGATGGACAAAACAATTCGGAATTCCTCCGCTAGGTGGCGATAGTGATTATTGAAAGTGAATATATTTGTGCTGCTGTATCTCAAGATCCTGACTATTTAGACGGATGATTTCTTCCGCAAAGTTGATCAGGAGGTCAAGGACTGTTGGATGATGGACAGAAAAATTTGGAATTCATCCGCTAGGTGGCACTAGTGAGCATTCAAATTGAATATGTTTGCGCTGCTGTATCTCAAGATCCTGACTATTAAGAAGGATGATTTCTTCGGCAAAGTTGATCAGGAGGTCAAGGACTGTTGGATGATGGACAGAACAATTCGCAATTCCTCCGCTAGGTGGCGCTAGTGAGCATTCGAAGTGAATATGTTTGCGCTGCTGTATCTCAAGATCCTGACTATTTAGACGGATGATTTCTTAGGCAAAGTTGATCAGGGGGTCAAGGATTGTTGGGTGATGGACAGAACAATTCGGAATTCCTCCGCTAGGTGGCGCTAGTGATTATTGAAAGTGAATATATTTGTGCTGCTGTATCTCAAGATCCTGACTATTTAGACGGATGATTTCTTCGGCAAAGTTGATCAGGAGGTCAAGGAATGTTGGATGATGGACAGAAAAATTTGGAATTCATCCGCTAGGTGGCACTAGTGAGCATTCAAATTGAATATGTTTGCGCTGCTGTATCTCAAGATCCTTACTATTTAGACGGATGATTTCTTCGGCAAAGTTGATCAGGAGGTTAAGGATTGTTGGATGATGGAAAGAACAATTCGGAACTCCTCCACTAGGTGGCGCTAGTGATAATTGAAAGTGGATATATTTGTGCTGCTGTATCTCAAGGTCCTGACTATTTAGACGAATGATTTCTTCGGCAAAGTTGATCAGGGGTCAAGGACTGTTGGATGATGGACAGAACAATTCGGAATTCCTCCGCTAGTTAGAGCTATCTATGATCTTCTCTGGCTATTACGTCCCAACTGTAACTTAACGCCTGCTCTCAACTTAGTGCTCTAGATGCACCGCCACAGTTGTTTATTGAAAGCTTTCCAAGCCTGTTTGATTTTAACATATGTATATTGTGTGGCAAGTACAATAATATACTATGCCCAGTGAAGTCGAGAAATTTTCCAATCTGAAATCCTAGACCAACCGGGATTCGAACCCAGCCACCTACAGCATGGTTTGCTTTATAGTAGCAGGCTCTACCGATCGAGCTCATGGAGGCCCCCTGATCTATGAATGTAATCAAACTAAAATGCGAGATGGTAGCCTAATTAACAATTTTTGAGGACAATTTGGTGAACGTAGAACGTCTTAAACATATTGAATTCAAACGTAAATAATGTGCATGATATGTTTAACCCTGTTTGGAGATGTTTTAATACAAAGGGCTTTGAATCTGTGAACCTGGATGAGAATTTGATCTGAACTCAAGGACAATTTGGAGAACCGTTTACTTGAATTTGTGTCTAGGGCACTGTTGAAAGCACCTGCGGCTGTTGCGCAAGGTGTTAAAAACTGGATTGGTCAACTGGAGGCGAACCAGCCCTAAGGCTGAAATCCTCCTAAATAAAGCTAAATAATAATAATAATTGGTCAATTTTATCGGCGTTGGTCAAAAACCCACAGTAAGGATCGGTTCTTTAAGAAGAATGCAGAGTGGCTTGAAAGCATATTCGAGATAAGAATCCCTGGGCGTGCTTAATTTTAGAAAGTAGCATAAATTAACGAACATACGTTTTTAAAACGATACCGTCGAACATTAAAAAAATTAACAGTTCGAAAAAATTGTACCTGTTGAGCGAAGCGCTAAATTTAAAAAAAAAAAAAAACAACGGATTCCAAACCAATTTAAATTGAACTTGAATGAAAATTAGTAAAAGCGTGGAAATGCGTTAATGTAAAGCAAGACATACAACTGATGAAATCTGTTTTTGTTCATGTTACTAAATAATCAATAGCATCAACCGCGATTAGAAGAAGATTTGATATTTGTATGAATATTTTTAAAAAATCCTAAACAAAAACTACCGACTCTAAATTTTACGAAAAAATGCTTGAATATAATTCATCATCAATTATTTTATCAGGTCGAAGACCAACCCTCGGGATCCAGGCCTTCGAAAAATACGCGGGTCTATTCAATTCTATATTTGCTGTCACGGCTGGTCCGCACTCTGCTACAGGTTTTACGCACTACAACCAGAGTGGCTTTTTAAAAGAGGATGATTCTTTTCTCTCCGAGCATTTTATGAGCCTGTTGTTAGTATCCGAAAGAGGAGAGGATATTTGGCGGAACCCGAATCCCCAGTCAGATTCGTTCTGCAGAATACGCTCTATGAATTGGACTAAAGAGACCAACTCGCTAACCAAGTCCATGTTTGCGCAGTTTTTTGCAGAGGTTGATTCCTTGAATCTGGATCACAAACATATTCATTTCAAATGCTCATTAGCGCCATCTAGCGAGAGAATTCCGGATTGTTCCTTGACCTCCTTATCAACTTTGCCGTAGAAATCATTCGTCTAAAAAGTCAGGATCTTGAGAAACAGCAGTACAAACATATTACCTTCAAATGCTCACTAGCGTCACCTAGCGGAGGAATTCCGAATTGTTCTGTCCATCACCCAATAGTTCTTGACCTCCTGATCAACTTTGCCCAAGAAATCATCCGTCTAAATAGTCAGGATCTTAAGATACAGCAGCGCAAACATATTCACTTTCAATAATCACTAGTGTCGCCTAGCGGAAGAGTTCTGAATTGTTCTGTCCATCATCCAACAGTCCTTGACCTCCTGATCAACTTTGCCGAAGAAATCATCCGTCTAAATAGTCAAGGTCTTGAGATACAGCAGCACAAATATATTCACTTTCAATGCTCACTAGCGCCACCTAGTGGAGGAATTGCGAATTTTTCTGTCCATCATTCAACAGTCCTTAATCTCCTGATCAACTTTGCCTAAGAAATCATCCGTCTATATTATCGGTATCTTGAGATACAGCATTCAAATCATGCAAAATAGGAGATTTTAGGGCAAAATTGTGAAAAACCCCAACTTACCCTATCGTGCCCAAGATGAAACCCACACCAATCGATTCCTGAGACTTTTTTCTATAAGAATGACTATTTTTTAGTCTCTTGTTTCAGCGAGCACCGAAGTTATTGAATTTTAACACATTGTTTCGATTTTGTCCCCCGTGTGCATCGGTTCCATCATTGCACAGTGGTCGGAGCTGCCAATTTGGTGAACTTAATTCTTTTGTGGTCAAACCATTAACTTAATCCAAAAACTGTCTTCAGAAGAATAATTCATAAAAACATTGCGCATATTATGACAATTACCAATATTTGTCATGGCATACTGTGAAAAAAATAAAAAAAAACTAACTTTTTTTGCAAAAGAGATAGAAGGGTAGTTTATTGAGCAAAGTTGTAGTACTTACAAACGTATGAAACTTTGTTAAGGACACCAAATTTGTATGACGAATACTTGTAAAGATATGAATAGTTTTTGGTGGAATCTCCCTTAAATTATGTTTTTTTAGTATAACTTTTTTATAACAGTTTTTGGTGTAAACAATGTTCAAAAAAAAAGTAAACAACATACAAATACATGTTTTTGCTAAAGACACTATGTGGCTAAAATAATCTCTTTCAAAGTTATAGTACTTTTTACATTTATTTTTCCTTAATTTCAGCTGCATATAGGGGAGAAGGTGGCAAACCGAGACACAACACCTAGTATTATTTTAAAAGCATAGACTATGTACTAAAAAGTAGTGAAAGTTTTGTTAGCGCCAATTCATAAGTGAGTGAATAGGGTCACGTTGAATGATCACGTGTTTGACATTTTTTCTATATAAAAATAACCCTGTCTCCTCATTTATGGACGGTAAATTACGGATTATAGACACTGATATTATCAAACTCAACCGTGAACAACAAGGAAATTTTTTGTATGTATCCATTAAAGTGTGCGTGTGAGAAAGAGTCTGCAGGTTATTTTGGATTAAAAATGGTTTTGAAATTGGCTTTCACTTTCATTTATCGTCGTGAGTCAAGAAGATCACAATTATCTTGCTGTTGGGTAGTTGGTGCTGTGTCTCGGTTTGCCACCTTCTAAACATTCTGTATTGAGCAAAAACTTGTATTTGTATGTTGTTTACATTTTTCTAGAACATTATTTACATCAAAAACTATTATAACAAAGTTATACTAAAACAACATAATTTAAGGGGGTTTTCACCAAAAACGCTTCATATCTTTACAAGTATTCGTTAGAAAAATTTGGTGTCTTGTCAGAAATGTCAGAAGAACTCGAAGAACTATATAACAGCACAAAGACAATATCTGGCACACAGAAATTCCACAGTTTTGTGCCTATAACGGGTGACAAAGTAGCGGCAAAAAGGTATTCTAATTCAGCAGATAAACCAAAAATATTTAACTTGATTGGAAAAAGGAAAAAATAGCATGTATGAAAATAGGTTTAAAACATTAAAAAATATATAAATAAGTGCTACATGAAAAATCTTGTCTTTTTTCACTCACATATTATCAAATTTGGCATCAGTAGTAGACAACAGAATAAGGGAATGATATTTTAGGGCAAGGTCTATATGTTCAAATAGTTTTATTGAACTCTGAGAGGGTGCTGCCAATTCCAAATACGATTTGGCGAGAAATGCATCAGGAGCCCTTTTCATATGAAATTCTCGATTAATCAAAGTGAACTTAAGTGCTGATTAGACAAAATTGAATCGCAAATTGAGCTTCATTGGATTCTGAAATGATTTTGAGCTTCACTGGTTTAGTTTTGTGTTAAAATGGCAAATAAAAAAAAATCAGTTCAGACATGAAAAAGTTATTGTAAGAAAAACTTTTTTTCCTTTTAAGTGCCCATCTCGCGATGTATGAACGGTTGGTATTAAACATAATTACCTATCTTGAGGCAAAGTTTCATCCAAATCAAACATGGCCATTTTTTTTTAAATCGACTTTAAATTTTAAAAATAGTTTTTTTTTCAGTGTAGGTCTCAAATGAAATGTTTTTCAGTATTTTTTTTCGATAATTTGGTCAATTTCCTAAAAGTCATCCATACAACATATTTTTGTTCAAGTTGTCTTTTTTGAAAAAAATCGGCAGAAAAAGTTTGGCCCTGCTCAAATGTTAGTCTAGATAAATTTTGGAAAAACTAAGTATGCAAAGTGGCATATTAAGTCAAGGTCCACACATCCAGAAAGTTTCATTGAAATCTGAGAGGGTGCTGCCAGTTCCGAATACGATTTGGCGCGAAATGCGTCGTCTGCTGTTCAACATCGCGTTAGAAGGTGTGATCAGAAGAGCTGGGATAGACACGAGTGGCACGATATTCAGGAAGTCCATCCAGCTCCTTGGCTTCGCCGATGACATTGACATTATGGCACCGAACTTTGAGATGATGGCGGAAACGTACATCAGACTGAAGGCTGAAGCTAGGCGGATTGGACTTGCCATCAACGCATCAAAGACAAAATACATTAAAGGAAGAGGTCCTAGGGAAGACAATGTTAGCCTCCCACACCGAGTTCTGATTAACGGTGACGAAATCGAGGTGGTCGATAAGTTCGTGTATTTGGGCTCACTGGTGACCGCCGAAAATGATACCAGCAGAGAATTTCAAAGACGCATTATGGCAGGGAATCGTGCCTACTTTGGACTCCGGAGGACGCTCCGGTCGAATAAAATTCGTTGCCGCATGAAGTTGACTGTCTATAAGACGCTGATTAGACCGGTGGTCCTATACGGCCACGAGACTTGGACTATGCTCGTGGAGGACCAATGCGCCCTTGGTGTTTTCGAACGGAAGGTGTTGCGTACCATCTACGGTGGAGTGCAGATGGATGACGGAACGTGGAGGAGGCGAATGAACCACGAATTGCACCAGCTGCTGGGAGAACCATCCATCGTCCACATTGCAAAAATTGGGCGCCTACGAAGGGCTGGACACGTCGTAAGAATACCGCACGACGACCCAGTGAAAATGGTTCTAGAAAGCGACCCAACAGGAACAAGAAGAAGAGGCGCGCAGTGGGCAAGTTGGATCGACCAAGTAGAAGGTGACCTGCGGACCCTTCGCAGACTAGGAGGCTGGCGAAGTGTGGCCATGGATCGAGTAGAGTGGAGACGACTTCTTCGGACAGCAGAAGACAACAAGGCCTTAGCCTAATTGGTAAGGTAAGGTAGTGTATACACACTTAGAAAAAATCATGTAAATTTAGGTGCTCTGAGAATGACATATACGAGCGTCAATTATGATAGTTGAAGATGCTAATTTCAAATAACAGACTGTAGTGGTAATTTTTATACGATAGATGGAGTAGACTCTCCATCTATCGTATAAAAATTACCACTACAGTCTGTTATTTGAAATTAGCATCTTCAACTATGTAAATCGTTGACTTCACGTAGAAGTAATACTAAAAACATATAGTCAAAGTCAATTATGACATAAATTTGTGTCATAACAGACGTGAAATACAGCTCAATCAAACGTACTTTTCGTCGAGCAACGAACTTTTCAGTCTCGGAGCACGTCTCATCTTTTATGTCAAAGACGGATTCCGTCACGTGTAAAATTAGTTATTTCCAAGAGTGTAGGTATTTCAAGATATCACCACTGCACTATTTGTTTAAGGTAATACATCTTCAATATTTTATCTCACCGTTACAATGCATGAGCAAATCGAATTAAAATCTTTTGTCATGATAATTTGATCGTTCTGTTATATGGCTGTGAGTCACTTTTAAACGACTATTCATATTATAATACTCACACTTAGTTGCGATCCAATTTACGCTTCGTTAGTTTCACTAATTTTGATTCTTCTGAGTACAATTTTTTCACCGAATTAAGCACCACAAAAATACCTCAAGGCACTGAGTTCTTCACCTTACCGCTGAGCACTTTAGATATGGACTAACTTGGGTTTACCGATTGCGATGAACTTATCTGCTCCACAGCGTCGAATTCCGATAACGATAATAATACATAGCAAATTATCTCGTACTGGCTCAACAGAAGCATTAGCGGTTGCATGGGCGGTCGAAAAATACTATCTGCACCTTTTCGGTCTTCAATTCACTATCTTCACAGACCATATATCTTTGGAATATATATAATATATATATATATATATATATATGGAAGGAAACATCAGAATGGAAAACGCGTGTGTTAAAGAGCTGAGGGATGGGAACTGCGCTTGCAACCGTATACCTTCGAGATTAAGCATATTCCTGGATCATCGATTCTTAAAGGCGATCGAAATGAAAGGAACGAACGCTGCCAAGATAATTGAAGCATTAGAAGGAGTACTTTGTGAACAAACCTACCCAGAAACTATTCGAAGTGACAACGGCCCACCAATTGCTAGTGAGGAGTTTTCCAGCTACTGTGAAAGTAAGAATATTAGGTTGGTACGCACTATTCCTTACTGGTCTTGGCGAGCGGCAAAATCAAGGAATACTCCGTGCATTGCGTATCGCTAAGGTATAGGTAACCAACACTGATTGGATGAAAGCGGTGCAAGATTACATTTACATGTGTAAACCGCATTCGGTTACTGAAAAAGCGCCAATGAACCTGTTAACCGGTCGTCCAGTAAAAGATCTTTTACCATCCCTGCGAACTGATCCTCACTGGCGTCGAGATGTGGACGTACGTGAAAAGGATGCGATGCGAAAGATGCAAGGAAAACTTTATGCAGACGACCGCAGACAAGCAAAAACTTCTAAAATCAAGGAGGGTGATATGGTCATGCTACAGAACTACGAGACGGGTAAGCTTGAGCCAAAGTTCAGACTACATTTGCGGAAGTAGTAGAATCATCGGGTTACACACAGAGATTATTTTACTGGGGTCAGTAATTTTTTACTGGGTTTTAAAACAGCTGAAAAAGTCAGTAAACTGAAAATAACGGTCACACGTAAAGGGTGTCCATGATGAAATTGCCACACACAAAATTGATTCGCAAAATTCGAGTTTTCATCCGATTGCCATCAAATTTTCAGGGATTGAGAAATAACTATTAAACTTCATTTTACCATTTTACTCGTATTTTATTTACAGTCCATACGCAAATGCCCGCACCTTGGCCTTAACCCCGGCCATAAGATTCTGCACAACCTGTGAATCAACCGTTTTTTGCATGTAAACCCATACTTTCTTCAGTTCCTCGACTGTCTTCACTACCTTAGGTCGTTTAAGAAGGTGCTGCTTCATAATCGCCCAGTACTTCTCGATGGGGCGGAGCTCCGGAGTGTTGGGAGGGTTGAACATTTTCGGCACGAAATTGACCTTATTGTCCGCATACCACTTCAGCACGTCCTTGGAGTAGTGGCATGAGGCCAAATCCGGCCAGAAGATTGTTGGGACGTTGTGGGCCTTCAGGAGAGGAAGCAGCCGCTTCTGGAGGCACTCTTTTATGTACACCTGTCCGTTCATCGTGTCCTGGGTCACGAAAGGTGCACTCCGCTTCCCGCACGTGCAGATGGCTTGCCAAACCAGGAATTTCTTCGCAAATTTGGACATCTTCTGAGTGCGGACATGCTCCGGAACGCTGAACTTATCCTTGGCCGTGAAAAACAGGTTGCCGGGGATCTGTTTGAAGTCGGCCTTCACATATGTTTCGTCGTCCATGATGCAGCATTCAACTTTCGTCAGCATGTTGAGGTACAACTTCCTGGCACGGGTTTTGGCGGACTTGTTCTGCTTCTCGTCGCGATTAGGGGCCTTTTGTACCTTGAACGTTCGAAGCCCAGCCTTAGTTTTGGCCTTCTGGACAAAACTTCGGCTTAGGTGCAGCTTCTTAGCCACATCCCTAACGGAGGCGTTCGGATTTCGGTTGAAGGCCCCAACTACGCGGTTGTGATTTTTGGTGTTGTACGGAATACTTTTTCCTTCACTTCTGGGCTTCCGATCGGTGGTCAACCGTTCCTCGAACCGCTTAATCACTCGCGACACCGTGGAATTCGCGATTCCCAACGTTTTAGCGATGGAACGATGCGAGAGATCCTTGTTCTCGTGATGAATGCGCAAGATTTTATCACGCACGAGCTGTTCTTTCGACTCCATTTCCGCGAGTTTTGATCACAGGACTTTAAAACTTGCAGGATGTAAATAATGCACTATGAACTAAATCCACCCAAATTTTCATTAAATTCTACCCAACGGTTAAAAAGTTAGAGCAATTTCATAGTGTGGCAATTTCATCGTGGACACCCTTTAATGCAACGAGCAATTTTAACATATTTTATTTTTATCATCAAATAAATGTAATAAGAACACAGTCTGTATAAATTTCAAGAAAAAATCACTTTTATACAATTTTTTACAATTTTTTTAAGTTTACTGACTTTTTCAGCTGTTCAAAAACCCAGTAAAAAATTACCGAACAGGGAGGCCGTGATTTTGTGTGTATGGATACCAAAATTACTGACTTTCAACAACCTAAAGAACCTCAAATATCAGTTCCAGATGCACAACCGAATAAAGCAGAAAGGAAGCGGAAAATCGAAGGAGAGAATGCTGCAGATGATGAAGTACCAACAGTAAAACGCCCCTTGAGGGATAAGAAGCTGCCTGCTCGATATTTGGAGTGATCTCGCTAACATTTTTTTATTTCTGATAATAGTTTGATGAGATTAACTGGATTGATTCTTTAACTTACTTTTTTGTATGTAAAGAAGGATGTAGAGTCCTGATAATTGCATTGATTATTTGAATCAGTGTATGATTCTTGGTATGATCGCAGAATCCATCTATACCGACTAATGTCTGCATCAAGTCGACCCTCCCAGTCGGCACCGCCGGGATATTCTGAGGCATAACATCTCTGATCATGGTTTAGGGAAGTAAAGCCGTTGGTCCCGGTCCATGAGTTGATGGGTCGATAGATAAGGTCCAGGTGTGGGAGCTGCCTCCCTGGCAGTGGCGTGCGCAAGGTGGGGCCAAGGGGGGGGGGGGGCTCGTATGTGTTTTACATCATACATTTTAGATAAGGGCCAACAGATCATTGCTATATTCATACTGCATTGGACATCCCTTATCCAAAATGTAATGTAGAACACATACGAGCTGTGTTTGTTCACATCGACCGATACTGAGAGGTTGCGGTACAAGCGCTTATTGTCGGTAATAGACGATTGCTGTGTATTAAAGAACACTTGCGCAAAAAGACTAGGGGGGGAAACGGATTCGAAACTCAAATGTCATTAGCCAAATACATCCGTAGAGCATAAAGGTCCACCGTTGTATAATTGGCAATGCACCCGTGTACTGAATGGGAATTGTGGGTTCGAATCCCCCCCCCTTAGATTTTTTCGCAAATCTTCTCACACACACGTCTCTTACCGATGATATGTGCTTACCTCTCAGTATCTCCTAACTTTCGTATACACAAATTAAATTGACTACAAGTCGTTAACCGTAATTCGATTTTAAATTTTTTTTTTTTTTTGATGACATACATGCTTCTGGGAGGCGTTTTGATTTTTTCGTTAAATTTAAATGGTTTGCATTATGGAACGCTAAAAGAGTATTTTTTTTAATGATAGGGGAAATGTATGTAATGTCGCCCTAAGTGTCCCTAATTTGGGCCCATATATAAATTCAGCAATCGACTAAATTTTCAATAGCAACCAAAAATATCCATTAGTACCGTCCCAATGACGCGTTCATCTAGATAAAGTTGATAAATAGCTGATTTTTAGCGATGGGCCCAATCTTAGATCCATAGGGCAAAGCGATCCACATCTACATCGCTGAGCGGGGCTTTGTGGTTCGTCCACCCACGTGGAAATCGTTGGCCGTTTTACACCAACGGTCGAACGCGCATCGATTGTAGGTAACATCGTCGCCAGTCAGTAATAGCAGCGCAGCAATCAACAGCAGCTAAATCCACTGATGAGTTCGTTCTGATTTTTTCGTTGAGTGTGGCGTCCGGCGAGGGCGCCACGGAGGACCTTTTTTGCCAACCATATGGTCGAAGAGCATGAATTACTAATATTTGGATTAGTCCAATAATTGTAATGTTGAGGTGTCGGCAAGACAAACGTGCGCACGTATCATCGTATATGGATGCCCACCCGGGTGCCAAGTTTTACTGTTCCTCGCTTGCTGCATCGTCGTGGGATTCATCAGGAAGAAACACAAGAGCACAGCACAGATAGAAGGTAGTTACGCACACAAGAATAGGACTAGGTAGAGAAAGATAATAAAGAGAAGTAGAAAATACAAGCAATGGAAATTTTGTGAAAGCACGCTCTAGTTATAATAAAATCTCAGCTTACCGTTTTCCGTTATGAAATAAATGTTTGATTTGATTTCGATGTAATGTTGTCCTATTAAAAATTAGAATGAGAGGAAGAAAGTGTCTTCACGTTGTTTCGGGTCCGTGTAATTCTGTTGTTGTCTTCCGCGTGGTCGGAGTTTGACTTTATGTTGCACACCTCTTTTGCTGCAACTGCGCCTCTGGCGGAAATAGGTGGAACTACCGATGAGGAAAGCTTGACGTGTAACGTCGTTTTAGGTTTGTGTGATCTCTTACCGTGAGTTTTGGGGAAATATTTCGAGGTGTGAGAGATTATGCTGTTTTTGCAATAAGGGTTTCTACCCGTTCAAATTCGGTGGTAGTGAAGCTGGCTCGATCTCTTCTTTTTAGGAAGATTACTCTTGGACTCGCCCTGGGGCAGTCTCATCCGGGCAAACTCAACATGGTGTGCGGTCTCCTTTACCGGAGTGGTGCTTAAGCCGCATACTTAACCGAGATCGACCAGCGACGGCTATTTACAAGCTTTAAGGAATGAAAAGATAAGTAGCCTTTCATGCTCTTTTGTTATTATTATGATTGATATTACATCCAAAAGGATGTTGAAAATCTCGTGCATTTTTTCAGTAAAAAAAATAAACAATTGCATTAAAAGCAGCGTAATGTCAGTTCATGCACTGTATTAATGATAATTTTGTCTTTTTTGGCAAGTAATATAACACCATATTTTCGACACGATTGAAGTGCATCCATTTTGATGTGATATTACAATTAATTTTTTGCTGTGTGGACTTAGTTTCGGGAACACGTCACGCAAACATAGAAACGCTGGCATTTCATTGTCCAATGACTTAATAATGTTTTTAACTATCCCTAGCTTGATACGAAGGGAAGTGGTGGGTAGATTACATTAGATTTCCTTAGCTGATGTTGTCCACGCATTTCCCAATCAGTTTTCAAGTACTGGTTCTGCTCATAGCGTGTGTCCCACAAGCACAAGTAACACATGTTTTTCGTATATCCAGTTTGCAGACCGGATATTAACGTGACAACCTTAAGGTCTACACAAATACGCCACTGATGATCCTTATACTTAACTACATCTAAAATCTGTTAAAGTGTAGGTTTCTTTTGTGTTTACGCAGGTTGCAAGTGGCACAGGATTTTTCGAGTTATCAACAGAACATATGGTATGTGAGGTTTTACAACCATCGATAAAAAGGCGCAAATCATCTGCCCGGTATTCATTTCCCATTTCAGTTATTAATCCATTGATTGATGTCTATACAGTAAGCGAACGTATTTTCTCTGTTGCTCGTAAAAAATGGAACAAATAATTTCTGTCGATGTCGGAAGGATGTAGTATTTACACCGGTAGCCAGGATATTAACTGATTTCAATTGACCTGCCTTGAAACTTGGCTCTCTTCAGATATAGATCTTCCTTTTTATGATTTTAACATTATTCGACTGGTTCGTGAGGATTCGCGTGGAAGAGGGGTACTTTTGGGGATCAAAAAGTGCCATTCTTTCTATAGAGTGAATCTTCCACAATTTACAGGTATTGAAGTTGTCGCATGTCAGGCTATTATTAAAGGTAAGAGCCTTTGTATTGCTTCTGTTTATATTCCTCCTAGAGCCGTTGTTAATCGAAAACAACTTTCAGATATATGTTCAGTACTTCCTGCTCCACGGTTGATTATGGGAGATTTTAATTCCCACGGTACAGGCTGGGGGGAACTGTATGATGACAACCGTTCTACTTTTATATATGACCTCTGTGATAACTTCAATATGACAATTCTTAACAATGGAGAAGTAACACGTTTGGCTGGACCATCTTCGAATGGAAGTAAATTAGACCTCACACTTTGCTCTAACTCATTATCGTTGGATTGCACGTGGAATGTGATCCAGGATCCCCACGGTAGTGATCACTTGCCGATCAAAATTTCGATTGCCAGTGGGTTCAATCCATCGGAATCCGTTAACGTCGCGTACGACCTCACCCGTAATATCGATTGGACAACATTCAAGACCGCGATAGAGGAAGCCGTGTCGTCGGTAGAAGGCTTCCACCGTTGCGTTGGAGGAATATAACTTCCTCTCCAATCTGATCTTGGACAGCGCGCTTCAAGCTCAAACTCGGCCGGTTCCAGGAACGTCTTTCCGTAGGAAACCTCCTTTCCCTTGGTGGGACCAGCAATGCACTGAGGTTTATCGTAAAAAGTCCGACGCGTTTAAGCTTTTCCGGAAACGTGGAACACCCGTGTATTTCGAAGCGTACTCGGCTCTTGAACGCGAACTCAAGAGCCTCATCAAAGCCAAGAAACGCGGATACTGGCGGCAATTCGTGGACGGATTATCGCGCGAAACGTCGATGAATACGCTTTGGAACGCGGCGCGAAGGATGCGTAACCGGTCTTCGAACAACGAGAGCGAGGAGTACTCAGATCGTTGGATTCTCAAGTTCGCGTGAAAAGTATGTCCTGATTCCGTGCCGGCGCAGATGATTCCTCGCGAAACGACGAATTCTGTAGACGAGATCAGCCAGCCTTTTTCAATGCTGGAACTGTCACTCGCGCTCCTTTCGTGTGGTAATTCGGCTCCGGGGGCTGATAGAATCAAGTTCAACTTGTTGAAGAACCTCCCAGACGTCGCTAAGAGGCGCATGTTGAACTTGTTTTGTCAGTTCCTGGAGCTCAATATTGTTCCGGATGATTGGAGGCAAGTGAGAGTTATAGCCATTAAAAAGCCTGGAAAACCCGCTTCAGATCATAACTCGTATTGTCCCATCGCGATGTTATCGTGCATTCGAAAATTGTTGGAGAAAATGATCCTTTCTCGCTTGGACAAATGGGTTGAGACGAACCACCTACACACCAAAAAATTCTGAATTTTACTGGCGATGTAAACATCCCTGGATGCAAACATTCATACATGTAAACTTCCTTTTCACGTAAACTAGCAACTTGCAAGAAATGTTGCAAACAAAAGTGGACAGTCGCATACAATATATGGGATATTACATGACATGTCTCATAAATTTACACGATCTTTAATCTAAACTTGTATGATCTACACAGTTCGAAAAGTAGTGTAAATTTCTGTTCAATATGATGCACACAAATGGAGCGTCTTATATCATATAAGTTTACATTATATATCATGTAAAGTTCTAGCACAATTCATGCAATGTAGCAAATATTGTATACAAAAGCCCATCTTTGTAAACAACATTGTTTACAAGTTGCTCGGTTGTGTGAAATTTAATTTAAGTTTACGTGAATGAATGTTTACATCACAATTAAAATTCAGAATTTTTATGAGTGTATGACGCTCCATTTATGTGCATCATAGTAACGGAAATTTACACTACTTTTTTTTGCTGTGTACTCTCAGATACTCAATTTGGATTTCGTAGGGGCAAGGGAACGAACGACTGTCTCGCGTTGCTTTCCACAGAAATTCAGTTGGCTTTTGCTAAAAAAGAGCAAATGGCTTCTGTAATCTTGGATATCAAGGGGGCTTTTGATTCAGTATCGATTGAAGTCCTTTCAGACAAACTCCACGATTGTGGCCTTTCTCCATTAATAAATAACTTTTTGTACAATTTGCTGTCAGAGAAACATATGAGCTTTTCTCATGGAAACTCTACAGCTTCACGATTTAGCTACATGGGCCTCCCCCAAGGCTCATGTTTAAGCCCCCTTCTGTATAATTTCTACGTCAGAGAAATTGACAATTGTCTAAGGGACAACTGCACGGTGAGACAACTTGCAGATGACGGAGTAGTGTCTATGACAGGACCCAGAGAGGCCGACCTGCAAGGACCCTTACAGGATACCTTAGACAATTTGTCTACTTGGGCTATTCAGCTAGGTATCGAATTCTCCACGGAGAAAACTGAGTTGGTCGTTTTTTTCTAGGAAGCATAGCCCAGCACAACCAAAGCTTCAACTTTTGGGTAAACCGATCACTCATTCTATGCACCTGGAGATCCCACATTGAGTATCTGAGATGAAAATGCCAACAAAGGATCAATTTTCTCCGAACAATTACCGGAACGTGGTGGGGAGCCCATCCGCAAGATCTTCTAACGTTGTACCGGACAACGATTTTATCGGTTTTAGAGTACGGTAGTTTTTGCTTCCAGTCGGCAGCTAAAACGCAAATCATCAAGCTGGAACGGATCCAGTATCGTTGTCTTCGTATCGCGTTAGGATGCATGCACTCGACTCATACGATGAGTCTAGAAGTGTTGGCGGGCATGTTGCCACTATCGGATCGGTTCTCGGAATTGTCCCTCAGGCTCCTCACCCGTTGCGAGGTTATGAACCCACTGGTAATCGACAACTTTGAAAAGCTTCTTGAGCTGAACCCTCAAACTCGTTTTATGTCATTGTACTACGTGTACATAACACTGCATAACATTTATCGTCAACAGTCACTCGTCAGCTGGCAGAATAAGTGGAGTGAAGGGAGTTTGGGACGATGGCTATATTCGATCATCCCTAAGGTGTCGAAGAGTCCTTGGTTCAAGGGGTTGGATGTGGGTCGAGACTTCATTCGTCTGATGTCTCGCCTCATGTCCAATCACTATTCGTTAAACGCTCACTTGTTTCGTGTTGGGCTGGGAGACAGCAATCTCTGTGAATGTGGACAAGGTTACCAGGACGCCAATCATATTATTTGGTCTTGTGCTGGGCATCGCGGAGTCAGATCTGAACTGTACGATTCCCTTCGGGCTCGAGGTAGACAACCTAACGTTCCAGTTCGGGATATTTTGGCTAGACGCGATCTGGAGTTTATGAAACTCATATATGTTTACTTTAAGAATATTGACATTAGATTGTAAGTTTTATTAACCTTGTGTTTAGTTTGTATTTTATACGTGTGGGTTTTTTTTATGTTTGTTTTCAAGATGAATAGAAATTAGTTCATGTTTTAGGATTAATTAAATATTTGTATCGTAAACCACATTTCAAACCTCCCTCTCCCTTTTCCCATCCAAAAAAAATTGTAAATCCCCACTAACCTCGAGACAACCGCGAGTATCCGGTCCAGCTCCTTTAACTTTAAATATAAGAAATCAATAATGTATAACAAAAATGATAACTCGGCTCTGTAAAGTTTATTCGATTGAGTCTGTACAAATAAAGTAATTAATAAAAAAAAATTACCTGCCAATAATTCCGCTTTGCACTGCGACAGATTCAGTTGTCGGACTATTTTTTTCAAGTGATCTTGTGTTATTTCTACATGTGATACACGGTGCACTAACCTGGGATGGCACATAAGCAGAGTAACTTCACAGATAAAAATTCTGAATTTTAATTGTGATGTAAAAATTCATTCACATTGCATGAAATGTGTCAGAACTTTACATGATATATAATTTTTTTTTTTTTAACTCTCTATTTGTTCCAAATTCATAATTAATTACATTTCATTTTTAACCTAGGTGCTCCAGTTACTGCAGTAACGTACCAGCCTTAATTGTTATGATATATATCTAAGTGTTTTTACATTGTTCATGTCTTGGCAATTAAGTATTTTAAACAGGTTTTTTAACCTGCATGTCAGTATTACAATTGATATCTTAAAACTAAAAACTAAAACTAAATCTTATCTAAGTATAAAGAGAATTAATCGTTGCAATTGAGGATTGCAACGATTTTTGCCTGAAATTATTAATTATTTTGTTGGACATTTGTGCTAAAGTCTCAACATTCGAAATTCTATGTACTTCGGTTGTACTGTACCAGGGAGGCAACTTCAAAATCATCTTCAGAATTTTGTTCTGAATCCTTTGAAGTGCTTTTTTCCTGGTAGTGCAACAACTAGACCATATTGGCACAGCGTAAAGCATGGCCGGTCTAAAAACTTGTTTAAATATTAGAAGTTTATTCGTCAGGCAAAGTTTGGATTTCCTGTTTATAAGAGGATACAAACATTTTATCTGTTTGTTGCTTGAATTCCCTCAATGTGATCTTTAAAAGTTAATTTTTGGTCAAGTACTAATCCAAGATATTTCACTTGGTTTGACCAGGAAATTGGAACTCCATTCATAGTGACTATGTGACTACTACTAGGTTTCAAAAACGAAGCTCTAGGCTTATGTGGAAATATTATAAGTTGAGTTTTGGAAGCGTTGGGAGAAATCTTCCATTTTTGTAAATAAGAAGAGAAAATATCTAAACTTTTCTGCAGTCTGCTGCAAATAACACGAAGACTTCTTCCTTTAGCTGAAATGCCTGTGTCATCAGCGAACAAAGATTTGTGGCAACCCTGAGGCAAATCAGGGAGGTCCGAAGTGAAAATGTTATACAATATAGGCCCAAGAATGCTACCCTGAGGAACTCCTGCTCTAATAGATAGTCGTTCAGATTTGGAATTTTGATAATTTACCTGCAGAGTTCTGTCAGTTCAATAATGTTGAACTCCTGATGAATGTGGGCGTCTTAGTGGAATACCTGTATACAGAGAGAGATAGAGAGAAAGATTAGTAATTTCCTGCTGTGCTACTACGAACAGAGAGTAGCAATTTCAAATTTGTATGTTTTGTGGAAGCTGACATTTGTGCCTTTGAAGTTTCACGTTAAGGCTTCCTTAGAGTATCACCTTAATTCCACTACCTTATTTGCTTTTCCTTGACAGATACGCGGTTTTCGTCTACAATGTGCAGACTTCTTCAGTGTACTAATACTCGACTACTCGAATTTTGAACTAATTTCATAATATAGAGTGGAAAATTAAGCTTTTTAAATTTAGCAAACAAACCTTCATGACAAACACTGTCGAATGCTTTTTCTATGTCTAGAAGAGCAACTCCAGTTGAGTGGCCTTCAGATTTGTTTGAACGAATTAAATTGGTAACTCTAAAGAGTTGATGAGTAGTTGAATGC
This sequence comes from Ochlerotatus camptorhynchus, assembly GCF_037179485.1. Taxonomy (NCBI): domain Eukaryota; kingdom Metazoa; phylum Arthropoda; class Insecta; order Diptera; family Culicidae; genus Ochlerotatus; species Ochlerotatus camptorhynchus. The sequence continues at coordinate 664,211 of NW_027040866.1, read as the reverse complement.
CCATGGCGAAATCGAAACTGCTCATCTGCAAAAATTGAGTTCGTATTGATGTGAAGCATCATTCTATTCAAAATTATCTTTTCAAAAAGTTTACTTATTGAAGAAAGCAAACTTATTGGGCGGTAGCTAGAAGCTTCAGCTGGATTTTTATCCGGCTTCAAAATTGGAACAACTTTTGCATTTTTCCATTTATCAGGAAAGTATGCCAAATGGAAACATCTGTTAAATAATTTTACCAAGAAAGACAAGGTACTCTCTGGGAGTTTTTTGATGAGGATATAGAAAATTCCATCATCACCTGGAGCTTTCATATTTTGAAAATTTTTAGTTATAGACCTTACTTCGTCCAAATCAGTCCCCCAGGAATCATCAAAAATATTTTCCCGAGAGAAAATATTCAGAAAATCCCGAGCAACCTGATTCTCAATAGGACTAGTAAGACCCAAACTGAAATTATGGGAACTCTCGAATTGCTTAGCAAGTTTCTGAGCTTTTTCCAAATTTGTGATCAAAATTTTACCACCTTCTTTAAGCGCTGGAATTGGCTTTTGAGGTTTTTTCAAAAATTTTGTGAGTTTCCAAAAGGGTTTGGAACTCGGGTCTAATTTAGAAATATTATTTTCAAAAGTTTTGTTCCTCAGGGCAGAGAATCGCTTTTTAATTTGTTTTTGCAAATCCCGCCAGATAACCTTCATGGCAGGATCGCGTGTTCTTTGATATTGTCTCCTACGGACATTTTTAAGACGGATCAAGAGCTGAAGATCGTCGTCTATTATAATTGAATCGAATTTAACGTCACATTTTGGTACTGAGGCAGCTCTTGCTGCAACTATAGAAGTAGTCAGAGATTCAAGAGCATAATTAATTTCATCTTTGGTTTGCAAAGGAATGTTTGGATCGAAGTTATATTCCATAAATGTTCGATATTGCTCCCAATCAGCTCTATGGTAATTGAAAGTAGAGCTGTTGGGATTAGAAATGATTTCTTGGGATATTTCAAAAGTTACTGGAAGTTGATCAGAACCGAAGTCAGCATGGGTAACCAATTGGCTACAAAGATGACATGAATCAGTTAAGACCAAATCAATAGTGGAGGGATTTCTTGCAGAAGAAAAGCATGTTGGGCTGTTTGGATATTCAATAGTGTAATAACCTGCAGAACAATCATCAAACAGAATATTACCATTGGAATTGCTTTGAGCATTATTCCATGAGCGGTGTTTTGCATTAAAATCACCAATAATGAAGAATTTAGACCTATGACGGGTAAGTTTCTGGAGGTCACCCTTGAGAAAATTCTTTTTCTGGCCTACGCATTGGAATGGCAAATAGGCAGCTATAAACGTAAGTTGTCCAAATTTTGTTTCAACAGAAACTCCCAAAGTTTCAAAAACTTTGGTTTCAAATGAAGAAAGAATTTTATGTTTGATTCGTTTTTGAATAATGATGGCAACGCCACCACAGGGTCCATCAAGACGATCATTTCTATAAATCAAGTAGTTTGCGTCCTTCTTAACCTTATGGTCAGGTTTAAGGAACGTTTCAGTTATAACGGCAATATGCACGTTATGAACTCTCAAAAAGTTAAATAGCTCGTCTTCATTATCTTTAAGAGATCGAGCAATCCAATTTAAAATGTTTAATGCTTTAAAATCCATTACTGAATTTTAAAGTCATGACAATATTATTTGCAAATTTTACTCCATTTTGAATAGCATCAAGCATGGAGTTAGATTTAAGCATATCAGGTATCATGTCAATTAATGATTTCTGTAAAAATTCCATTTTAGGGGCAGTAATGCTTCCTAAGTCAAAATTGTCAAAATTTCCGTTAGAATTACTTTGGTTAGTATTTTGATTTCTACCCGCTGCAATAGCAGCATAGGTAGCTCCATTAACTCGCTGAACATTGTTAGCAGCGAGGGGAGTAGGTACAGATGAAAAATTTGAAGCAGGGGTGATATTTGTACCTACGGGTACGAATGTAGAATTTGTTCCTCGCTGACCGTTGTTAACAGCAGAGGAATTTGTACCTGGTCGGAATCGTGGAGCGTTTCCTACCTGTCGGTTAGAACGAGATTGTAGGATCGCTTTGCGAGTCTTACATTCCCAAAAATTGGATTTGTGGTTTTCACCACAATTTGAACATTTAAATTTCTTAGGATCTTCCTTCACAGGACAGTCGTCCTTTGCGTGAGAGGAATCACCACAATTCATGCATTTAGCTGGCATGTAGCAATTTTTAGTTCCGTGACCCCATCCCTGGCATTTACGGCACTGGGTGCGGTTTTGGAAATTTCCTCCAGTCTTCCTGAAGTGTTCCCACTTCACTCGGACATGGAGCATAAGGCTAGCTTTTTCTAAGGCCTTAAGATTGTTTAGTTCACTAGACTTGAAGTGAACTAAATAAAAATCATTAGAAATCCCGTTGCGCGAATCACCAGGACGGGATTTCATTTTCATTTTGATTACTTGGAGGGGCACAACTCCAAGTAATTTTGCCAGTTCATCTTTGATCTGATCCAGGGATTCACCACTGGGCAGTCCTTTCATGACAACCTTGAACACACGTTCAGTTTTGGTGTCGTAAAAATGTGTGCTTCTTCTCAGTAAGATACTTGAGAAGACATTTAAATCCGTCCAAGGTTTCAGCCAATACACGGCATTCACCCCGACGTCCAATTTGTAGTGAAAATTTAACTTTCACGAAATTCAAATGTTAAATGTATCCAAATCGACTTCCAAGCAGATTACAATAAGAATCTGAAGGATCGAAGAGGAATTTTCCAAATCGATATCCAAGAAGGATTACCTCGGGTAGGGTCCAAACAAGGATCGAAGAGGAATAAAGTTGAAAAAGGTAGAAATTTTACAGGTAGAGCACTGAAAAGTGCTGTTTAAATTTGTTGTAGCTTTAGGTAGTAGTAACACTTCCTTCAGCAAAAAGCAAATAGATCCGCACGGCAAGAGAGCACAATGCGGACTGATATATAATGTAAATCTATATGATATGTGACGCTCCATTGATGCACATATCATATTGAACAGAAATTTAAACTTTTTTTCGAACTGTGTTGTTGTTGCTAATGATGGTAATGAAGCTTGTTTGGAAATTATATTGTATTACAGGTGCTTTGGAACAGAAATTGCTTCCGAATACGGCATTAGAATTTAAGCTGATGGTACTTCTTTATAGGTGATATTATCTCTCGAACGTTTGTTTTGACCCAATATTTATTCACGCATGCATAAAAATTCTCTGCATTGTGGATGTCCGGCTCGTTCCATATCTTCGGAACTCCAAATGATAAATGCACAGCTCTCCCGCATTCCCATTCTCTCAAGCTATTGTCACACGAAGTACATACAACGTTAGGAGCCCAACGTACACCCGAAATTACAGGCTTGTCAAAATACTGCTGGTATCTTTCGGCAAACCGTGGTGAAATTGATCTTCTACTTGGCGCTATTATAAACTTGCCACAAGCGTAGCCTGAATTGCAAAACAGATCACGATACTCCGGTACTCAAATACGACACTGTACTAATACTCGACTGAAGAAAACCATCGCAAACTACTGAATATATACTAACCTAGGAACATTTTTACTTAAAGCTAGGTAAACTTAAATCTAATGTCCTATAGAAGCACGACATCATCGAGACAACATACAAAAATTCATAAAGATGGCGGTATCAAAAAATTAGGACGTGTTAGGATATGAGTATGTTCTAAACTTTTACTCAGGAGACAACAGGAAAGTCAAATATGATTTATTTTTTCAGTCTTAGAAAGTTGTGTTGTTCTTATAATCAGGAAAGACCAATAATATGTTTAAATTGGATAAAATAACAATAAATTATGATTAAATCATCGAATTGAGAGAGGTTATTAAAATAATTACTTTATGGAAATCTCAACATACCAGCACATATTATGGCTTTTTTACAGTGAATTTACATGACTTATAGATTTTTAGGGGGGCACCCAATTTAAAAAAAAATCACCCAGACGAAGGGTAAGACAGCGAGATATCGTTTTCAAATCTTCTAAACAAAAATGTTTCTCAAGTCATTTTCTACAAAAAAAAAACTCTTGAACATGCTTTAGTTAAGCAGTATACAACCGACATCGGGACAACGTTCCAAAATTCATAAAAAGAGCGGTACCAAAAATTTAGGACGTGTTATGGTATATGTATATTCAGGACTTTTACTCAGGGGTCCTCAAGAAAGTTCAATATGGTCAACTTTCTCAGTCCTAGAAAAAAAAGTTATCAAGCTACGATGCAGTTTGAAAAAAGGGAAACTATTAACCCGTACCCAGTAAGCGGTTTTCCGAATTCACATGGCATGGACCCGGGAAATTCTTCCTCTACCTCGTGTCAGCCGTGCACATGTAGACATGCGTGTTTTCGGCACAACTGACGCACTCACCTGAGGTAGAATATGAAAACACAGCTGATCATGGCCGAGGATCATGGCATCTCACATAATATGAGGGATTTCGGACAGTATGCAGCAACTTCACCCCCTGACCAGCACAACGTAAGTGACCATGTCGCTAGTTTATCAAGTAGTTTTACAGGCTTTTGCCAAAATTTTAACCGTATGCGTAGTGCGTATAAAATAAATGAAATTCAGAATAAAATAAGCGGCTGCACATATGTTATAACAATTGGAACAGAAACTAGCTGGTCTGAAAGTATTAATAGCGAAGAGGTTTTTGATAGTAAATTCAGTGTGTTTCGATGTAACTGCGATTTATCATTATCAGGTAAGAAATTAGGTGGTGATGTAGATATTGCTGTAAATGCTACATTTCAAGCTAAACAAATTTTTAGTGAAAGACAAAAAGAAATTTGAAGATGTGTGGGTTAAAATTTTAATAAACGGCGAAGAACTTCTTTTCGCTGCTGTCTACTTTCCTCACCACTTTTCCAAAAAACAGCTTACGAAAAGTTTTTCACTACTGCAGAACTGAAAATTAAAAGAGAAGATCCTAGAACCAAAATTCATATTCATTGAGATTTTAACCAGAATACTGTTAATTTTATACAGGATAGTGATAATGATTCTCTGCTGTTACCAATTGTAGGTGAAAACCATACTTTGCAATTCATCTTTGATAAAAGCAGCCACTTGGGACTTCATCAAATTAACCATGTTCTTAACCAGCTCAATTCCTATTTGGATCTTGTGTTTACTAATTGTACAGAAGATTTTTGTATTGTAGTAGCAGCAGTTCCATTATAGAAGCATAAACAATTTCATATGGCTATTTAATACTCAGTGTTCACAGACTCGCATCGGTCACGCCCAAGCGTTGTTGATTTTGAATTTGTTTATGATTTTAAAAATGCAATTGTTCCTGAGACATCGAAGTGTGCTGTGCTCGTGAACGGACGCGATTTTTGAGTTCCTCCCGTCATTTTTTTCAATTTTGTTCAATGTGAAATGATTCTACATTTTGACTCGAGTGATTTTCAACTACGAACTTGCAGTGGCGGATGCGCGGGTCGGATGCGCGGTTTATCAAGTGTTGAAATAATGAAATTCCGAATTTGGGCCGAACGCGAGCGAAGGGTGCAAAACGCGTTCCGCTGGTCAGCCGGAAGCAAGAAAGAAGCACTCGCAGCAGTAGCACCACCGGGTGAAAAACTGCAGCCGGAATCAGAGGACTAACGCTGGAGGAGCACGAGGATATTTCCAGCTTCCCGTCGGCGCAGTGGAGCTCCCTGGATCAAGCAGGAAGAGAGAAGTCTTTTACCCACGGCCAATAGTGTGTTGATGTATCTGTGTGCAATGTGAACACCATCAACACATCTCAAACTGCCTTTAGGTTCAATTGGCTAAACTTGGTGAGTTCGTTCCTTTTTGTTCATTTTATCTTTTCAATCCAGTAACGCTGGTAGATCACCTTTTCGTGTTGTGTTACTGGAACAAGATTTTCACCGAACTCTAGTCCTGAACAGGAGGGGCCTTATTACGGGTGTCACTACACGGTGATAAGGAAGTAATACTCAGAATAAGAGCCGTGAATGAAATGGGAATCACTTCTCCGTGACTACCAGTGTCAAGTTTTCACCGTGAAGTGACATCCGTAATAAGCCCCGAGTTTTCAGTGAGCAGGGGAACACACTTTGGACCTTGTTATTTTTAATGTCTTGCTAATAGTGACAAGACTCGAGTATGTAGTTGTTGGTGCTACCATGGTGATTGTGTTTGGTGAGCTTGTTCCAGTTAAAAACAACCCGTTTGTTTCCTGCCGGGATAACCTTAGTCGCGCGTAATCTATTTTGCGAGTGCAAGAACATAGTTGAGTCTTGTGGGAGGGAAGACGTTGGGATTTATCCCAGGCTACTATTACAGAGAATCGTAATTGATAGATGTTGGAGGGAACGCGTCGGAATGTTTAGAAGGGAGGGCGCACGCTTGATCCAGTTTGCTTTCGGGAACGTGATTTAACTTGTTCTGATTCATATTACGAACACGCTCAAATTCTGAGCACTTGTGTTTTTGTATGGGACGGATTTTGAAAATTTTTCTTTTAGGATGTCCATATTACGATAAGTCGTGAGTTTAAATACATTCCGAGCGGATCAGCAATATTTTAGGTAAAAAAGGTGTTTTTCAAAGGATGATTTTAACGCACTGTTCGGAATTTGAATCAATACGGTAAATCGCGCGATGATCGAGACGTTTCCGTCGGATAAGATTATTTTGCGGCCGAGTGTCTAGGAAGCTATGGAAACCGAAATGGCTCTTGATTTTGTTTTATGCCCTTATAGTATAAACCACCATCGCACTTCGTGAGTTGCCCCAATAGAACCCTTGCTTTTGGTTTGAATCAGTACAAATTCGTTCTATTATATATAAAAAAAAAAGAAGTATACATATTCATTTTCTTCCGAACTAAATAAACCACCATCACACTTTGTGAGTGGCCCCAACAGTATCCTTGCTGTTGGTCTAAATCGGGTCAAATCGGTTCTAATAATTATTTTATATTCAATCAAGTAAACCACCATCACACTTTGTGAGTGGCCCCAACAGCATCCTTGCTGTTGGTTTAAATCGGTTCAAACCGCTTATAATTAATTATTTTGGTCATTGATAAAATAAAATAAACCATCATCACACTTTGTGAGTGGCCCCAACAGTATCCTTATTGTTGGTTTAAATCGGTATACACACATCTAATAATGATCTACATCTCTAGACAGCCGGCTGTTTAGAGCATAAATCGAAAACACTTATAAATAACTACACAAAACAAAAGATCGCATCACTTATCAAGGTGAATCCTGATCCAACGAACCTAACCCACTAACAAAACCTCCTTCCTGTGACTTTTGTGGGATGCAGAGGTAAACACGAACCCAAAACAACAAAAGTCACACACTAACATTCCTTCCCTCTCCCACCTGATTGCAAGGACGTGGCCGGTGACGTTATTGATCTTTAAAGGTAGGAGTCACTGGAACATGTACACTGAGAATGGCAGGTTACTCCCAAGCCCCATTCAGTTGATTCTTTGTACAATTTCACTGGTTCAGATCAATCACGGAGTGCAACTATCGATACGTGCAGTCAGACTAAGCTAAAGCTAAAGCTAAGCTAAGCTTAAAAATGCAATTGTTCCTGAATTTCACAGCAGAATGAATAACATAAATTGACAAAACCTTTTAAAAGATGAAAACGACATGGACAAGGCTGTTGACATATTTTATACTAACTTATGCAATATCATTGAAGTATTTGTTCCTAAACGACTTAAGAGAATAATGAACAGCACCAAATATCCTATGATTACAACATGGGGCGCTAGGGGTCTTTAATTGAATTGGATTTTTTTTTCTTTGATGGTATGCATGCTGCATGAAATTGAAATTGTTAGTTTGATAAATACACGGGGATCGTAGTAGTCTTTACATGAATTTTATTTCATACTTTGATGGTACTTAGGCAACTGAATGGCGTTTGTAATGTTTGATGAAATTCTAATTGTTGATTTTAATGTTACTAAAGCAGCAGAGGGCGCTAGGGGTCTTGAATTGAATCTGATTTTATTTTTTATATTTTATTTCCGGAAATTGGAATTGTTGGTTTGTAACAAGGGGTGCTAGGGGTCTTTATTTAAATTTAGGGCTAGGAGTTTTTAAGTGAATTGTTTTTTTTTTCAATTGTTGGATTAATTAGCTTAATTTTTAGCCATGGGCTAGCTCATCACGTACATTAATTGATTTTTTTTACTTTAATGATATGTACTCATGAAACTGCAAGGCGTTTGGAAAATGAGGAAATTGGAAGTGTGGTTTTTAATACATTTAATGCAAAATGGGGGCGCAAATTGAATTTAATATTTTTCTTTAACTTTGGTGATACTAATACCACTGAAAAGCGTTTGTTGTTTTTTTTTATAAAATTTGAATTGCTGGTTTTAATATCACTTAAACAATAGGGGGCACAATGTTCTTTAAATGAATTTGTTTTTATTTTGATGGCGGTTAGATTGCATCCTGAAATTGGAATGTTTGTTTGTAACAGGTTTTGCTATGATCCTTATTTTAATTTAAATTCATACTTTGATGACACTACTCGAGCAGGAAGGAATGACTCAGCAATAGCTAATTCAAATCCTGAAACCAAAATGTTTAGCCTGTATAATACATTTAATTTTTTGTTCTATCCTTGAAGCAGTAAAATGAAAGGCGATGACACTATGATACTTAGAAGCAGAAGTAGGGTGGTAAAAGTAGTGTCAACCTATTTGTTAATGCTTCGGGGAGACTGGGTAGACTTGTTCCAAAGGGAGACTTGATCCCTCCTTGATTTCTCGAAATCCTGAGCAGACTTTTTTCAGGTAAGTTTCCACAAAGTTTAGTCTAGACGAAAAGTAATATTATGCTGAAATTATTGTCAGATTGTAGAACGCATATTTGTTTGATATCAGTTTATGATTTTCATTGCTTTTTTTAAACATGGAGATTTTTTTCAGCCAGCATAAAAAAACATTATGACTTTTTTTTTCATCCAAAGTGAATGAAACTTTCAAAGCTTATAAATGCAAACATGCCAAATCAATTATAAATTAATTATAACTATTGAATTGATGTTGTTCCTTTTTATTTTTAGTTCACTTTGATTTGAAGTTGAGAACTCAGGGTGAGTACACTAGATCCCCCAAGTTTTGAGTACACTTAAACCTGATTTATGATTTTTTTTTTTTAAATAATCATAAATAATCATTGAATATCATAATTATTAAAATTTGGGAGATTTGATCTCCGAAATCTCCTCAAATTAAAAATAAGAGCGTTTTCTAGCAAATTTAGGAAACAGAAATATCCCAGAAACGTATACAGGGTCAGCGACTCGAGATCTTCCCAAAATATCGTTCTTAATTTTTTGTTAAGTTCAATTTCCTTATAACTGTGCATGCAACCAAAGGGGGATCCAATCCCTCCAAATTTTTCAACATGGTTCAAAAAAGGTCTATCTGGAAAAATATAGTTGAGAGAATTTATACACACTTTTAGAACATTTTGAGTATGCATAAGAGCTCACTTGCCCTTTCCCCATGCCTTGCGAGCTTGGGTGTGGAAAGATTTATTATGTATTAATTTCTCCGTACATAGAGACATATTAAAATTTCTGGAGGATGTAATGTTTTTATGATTCAAAATAATAATAATAATATTCGACTGAATTATTTATGACCATCTTTCAAAATCACGAACTTAAAATAAATCAACTATTTGATGCACCGATTTTTTTTTTTTTTTAATTTTTGGTGCAATGAGAGTTTTAAAGCTGCATCTAAAAGCTCTTGTACTTGGACGTGGAGTTCAAAAATAAGTCAGTGGATGAATTATTTTACAGAGATCTTCGTCTGAGTGTTAAATTATTTACTTTATAAACTAATTTTTTAATAAGGTATGTGTCTAACAAACAACAGTTTTTAAAAGTTTTGTTAAACCTCGACATTTTTCAAAGTAAATCGGGGGGGGGGGGGGGGGCAACCCCAACGTAGTGGTTAGCATCCATACCTCTCACGCCAAAGTCACGAGTTCAAATCTCACCCCCGGAAAGTCACGAATGACCCAAGAGCGTTAAAATGACTATAATAAAAAAAAGAAGAAAATCGTGAAAATCTGGAAAACGCAAGGAACATGTAAGTAAGTAAACATTAACTATTTAAAATTATTGGCACCCTTAAAGCTATGAAGCGCCCCCTTTTGGTAGGTGACCCCCCCCCCCCCCGCCCCCAAATGAAGAGACTATTCATATTATGATACTCACACTTAGTTGCGACCCAATTTACGCTTCGTTAGTTTCACTACTTTGAATTCTTCTGAGTACAATTTTTTTCACCACAAAAATACCTCAAGGCACTGAGTTCTTCACCTTACAGCTGAGCACTTTATATATGGACTAACTTGACTTCACTGATTGTGATGAACTTATCTGATCCACAGCTTCGAATTCCGATAACGATAATAATACATAGCAAATCCACAATATCGTACTGGCGAGCAGACTATGACAAAGATTCACCTGGTAACAAAAGGTGTAATTTCGTACATTCTGTATGAGAGTGTGTCACTTTTACTCATTCGTATGGAGAAATTACTAAAAGCGTAGGTAACTCAACGCATAAATTTCTCCCAACGAATGACTAAAAGTCACTCACTTTCTGAGTCAAATTCGTTTTCAGTGTAAGCATTTGGTGACCAGTCGACATTAACATATTTTTGAAGTGGTCAAAATTTGGTAAATAAAGAAGAATCGATCAGACTCGACCTTCTCCAATTTGTATTAAACTTTGTGATTCCTTTGAAATTATGTTCAAAATTTTCATTGAACTCAACACTCTCCTTAATAGTGGCGCTGGTGGTGTAGAGATAAGCGTAATCAAGGGCGTAGCTAGGTTTCGAGCTAGGGAGGGGCGAAAAAAAATCTTTGGAAAATTTGGCGGAATGCCATTTTACTGAACGCCATTTCACCGAATCCTGCTGGGTTTAGGGGGAGGGCTGTTGACCCCCTGCTCCCCTCTGGCTACGAATATGAGCGTTATTGCGTCTCACCCCAAAGGACCTGGGTTCAGTCTCAGTCGGTGCCGCCGAAATTTTCTGAGGCATAAAATCTCTGATCACACTTTCCTTCGGAAGAGAAATAAAGCCGTTGTTCCCCGGTTCATGAGTTGATGAGTCGATAGGTAGGATCCAGGTGTGGGAGCTGACTTTCTGGCGTCAGTAGCGTTGGTTTATGATAAATGAGGAGATGAAAGTATTAAATTAACAGTTCCGTTATAGTACGGCAGTGTGAAAGTTGTTTTTTTTTTTGTTATTCTTTATTTTAGAGATTGTTAGACGTGAAAGTTGTACACCGAAAGTAGAAAGCGAGCAAAGGACGATTTTGTAAAAGGTGAGAATCGGATCGAGCATTCCCTTTACCAAGCTGATCCGTTGATGAGAGGCGGTGAGGGGTGTTTCCCCGCATCACTACTGGAAAAAGGAATGATCGCTGATTTGCTCATACAACTCCGATTTGCGGAAACGTTGAGATTGTCAAGTTGTGATAGAAGAAAAATAATAGCTGCAAATAAAAAAAAAAAAACTTTGACTCGATGCTTACGTAAGATGGCGAATCTAGTGTGTAACAATTGATAGAACCGTTTCTGCACATCAGAGGTACATAAGCGAATCAGCCAACGGACAAGTTTGGTAAAGGGAATGTTCAATACAATTCGTTCCTTCGTCAAAATTGCTCGCTTTCTACTTTCTATTTTCACACCGCCGTACTAGAACTGTCAATTCTAAACTCATACCTATAGTTTAAAATGTTCACTTTAAGTCTGATATTGACGTTAAGTATCTCCGACTATGTAAGTCGTTAAATTCACGCATGATTAGTTAAAGAGAATTCCAGAATTATGGTTTACAGCTAGTAGTAGTTCGTAAAATTTTAACTTTTGTGAAATAATACAAAGCTACTATAAAACAACATTCATATACCCTGGGTAAGGCTGTTTTTCCATTGATGCATCCACCAAAACCTCATTAAGACTAGAATCTGTCGAGTTGGCCCATCCTAGAGAAGGTTCTGAAAAGGTGTATTCTCGACGTTCTTCAAGATTAATTTACTGCAAAAAGGTTGGATGAGAAACGCATTGAGAACCATTAGAAACCCGTATTGAAGCTGCAATAAAAGCTAAAAAGATCTTCCAATCAACCGAGATAGTTTTTTGACGGAGGATTACTATTTCTATACGGGGGTACACTTTGTGAAAACCGAAAATGGAACATGTTACGAAAGTATGAAAGATTTGGATCGTTAATAACTCAGCTGCGCCCTCCCCCCCACCTTTACGGAGATGAACTAGCCTACGGCCAAAAATCTCCTAAATAAAGAATAAAAAAAAAACTCACCTGCTCCTGGACCAATTTCAATAGTGATTTTGATAGATTCTCTGCATCGATTTTCTGTTTCGATAATCGCTCGACGGCAAACACATTCATTGATACGTTTGTTGTTCTGGATGATAGAAGAGCATAGCAGAAATAGTACGAAATAGGTTAGTGAAGCCATGGTCATCAAAAAGGGGAAATCGATGAAGAGAATTGACTTTCATCCCTTTGTGGCTAAGGCCCTTAATTCAGTCGTCGTCATAGCAATGAAAACCAGCATTACACCGCTTTTGGTTGTTGGGTTACACTTGCTGGTTGCAATCCTGCCGTTCGACATTTTCGAAGGACCACTAAAAACATGAAATTGCAGTTCTGTGCTGTGATTGTGGGTAGTCGCGGATAGTCGACGACTACTTAGCTCCAAACCGAAAAAAATATATCCAAAATAGGTAAAATACAGCAATCCAATCCAAAAATACATTTAAATGAGAGCATAATCTCACCGGAATTGTTCAGTTTTAAACCTCCGAAAACTTGCGCCCCTGATTAACAAGTTCGAGGAAAAATTCAAAAAGAAGAGTTGGTTGGAAATGCTAACATGAAGCTTTAGTGTGATGATTTATTAGCTAGAGAATGATCTTTAGAAGAGGGTAGGTGGATAGTTCCGTTAGAGTACGGCAGTATGAAAATTGAATAGAAGTTGAAAATGAGCGAAGGGCCATTAAAGCGACAGTTTACAAGATAGACGCACATTTTTGCCTAGCCCGTACGATGTACGCGGGGACTTGAAGTATGTCTCCAAGTCCACAGGCAAAAAATGTGCGTCCCCCCTTCGCTCATTTTCAACTTCTATTCAATTTTCATACTGCCGTACTCTAACGGAACTATCCACCTACCCTCTTCTAAAGATCATTCTCTAGCTAATAAATCATCACACTAAAGCTTCATGTTAGCATTTCCAACCAACTCTGAAAATCGTTAACTTCGCGTATGAAGTAACATAAAAAACACTTTGAATGTTCAAAAAGAAGTTAAATTTGAAATAACTAGCGTCTCTGATATACGTAAAAAATCGGTAAATTTGAAATGACTAGCGACCTTGGTAGAAAAGATCCAGGAAAATTGAAAACAAAAAAATTAAATGGCTTGCGCCTCTGGTAAACATGTTCAGGTGAAAAATTATCAAGATCGTAAATATTACATTCTATTTGAGATGGCTTGCACACCTGAAAAACACGTTCTGTAAAATAAATATTTGAAATGGCTTGCGTACAGTTGTGCGTTAGAGCAGTGTTCCGTTTTTGGCAACACATTGAAAAAGTTTAGAATATTGTAGCATAAATCCAGTGAGACTTCAGCCCTCCCCTTGGCTAGTTTTTGCACCTTGTTGTTGGTGGACGGGCTTAATTTCATGCTTTATAGTGGAGTGTTGAAGACGGTAGGTTTATGGCCGGCGTTGCTGGCTCATGCCGCGATAGAATGGCTCCATGGGCAGGCGATGGGGATTACTAAGCTTCTCCTCTCTGATGAACCACTCCATGAGAGAATCAAAGATCTGTGAAAAGCAGTGATAGTATCACACTCTGTAGCCGACACTGGCCGAACTCGTGTAAGCATGCGGCTTAAGTGCCACTCCGGTAAAGGAGACCGCATGCCAATTTGAGTTTGCCCGGATGAGACTGCATCAGGGCGAGTAAAAGTGAAAATCTTCCTAGAAAGAAGAGATCGAGCCAGCTTGACTACTACCGAATTTGATCGAGTAGAAATCCCTATTGCGAAACAGCATAATCTCTCGCAACATCGGAATAATTCCGCAAAGCTCTCGGTAAGAGAGCACACAAACCCTAAACACCGTAAAAAAAACTTTCTTCCTATCATTCTAATTTTTGATAGGACTGATCAACAACATTACATCGATTTCAAATCAAAACATTTATTTACGAACGGGAAACGGTAAGTTTTGTTGTTAACTAAAGCATGCTTTTACGAATTTTTGATTTCTTGTATTTCCTACTCCTCTTTATTCTACTTATCTACCTAGCCCTTGTGTGCGTACGGTACAACTACCTCCTATCTGTGTGGTGCTCTTCCCTTTCTTCTCGGTGAATCCCAAGACGATGCAGCAAGCGGGAAACGACGATGCTTGGCACCCGGGTGTCTATTATTAATGGGTTGGGTGGGGGCCAAGACGGTTTTATGACAGGTGGGCAGGAACTCACGGTCTCCCAGTGTTGGTGAGTTCTTTGGCGTTAATGTTCACGAAAAGTTCACTATTTTGCTATACAGAAATTCAAAACAAAAATTTTTATTTGCGGATTTGGACAGTTTTTGACCTGTTTCATACGACCGGAAGGTGTATGCTGGTTACAACTGCCGTGCCAAACTGATTTCCTACACAATTAATCAATCTTTGATGTGAAATTCGCTAATAAACACGAGGCGCATTTCTTATAGCAAACATGCCATAACAAAATGGGCATGGTTCATTTTAGTAAACAAACTAACACTTCTTCCGACTGTGGCACCTATGTATTAGGCGCCGAGGGTGGGGGCTAGGCGACACAGTCGGAAGAAGTGTTAGTTTGTTTACTAAAATGAACCGCCAATTTTGTTATGGCAAGTTTTGCTATAAGAAATGCTCCTCGTGTTTATTAGCGAAATTCACATCAAAGATTGATTAATTGCGTAGGAAATCAGTTTGGCACAGCAATTGTGACCAGCAAACACCTTCCGGTCGTATGAAACAGATCAAAAACTGTCCAAATCCGCAGATAAAAATTTTTGTTTTGAATTTCTGTATGGCAAAATAGTGAACTTTTCGTGAACATTAACGGCAAAGAACTCACCAACAATTGAAGACCGTGAGTTCCTGTCCACCTGTCATTTCCCATCTGGGGGTGGGGGTCCATATCTGACGATACGTCAGTCAGTGCTGATAAAAATCCTTTCTTCTACACTCAATTTAGCTGAAAATGAAGAAAATCTTAACAGATAGACCAACTACCTGCATGAATTTGAATTTTGATATAAACAAACTCCCTTGATCTAGGCAACCTCTGAGTATCTAAAATAACATTTGTTTTTCTTCATTCGTGGCTGGATTCTCATTATCGCCTCTGTTGTTGTAAATATTGATATTCGTCTTCATCTTGGTCGGGATGATATTGAGGATCAAATGCAAAATGATTATATTCATTTAAACAAATATAGCGCTGAAGAACGTGGTTTTTAGACGTAAGTCGACGGCAAAATATTGCCTCAAGCTGAACTGATGATAATAACGATGATTTAGGCAGTGTGGTCGACAATATTTAAAATAATCATTTTGCCCAAAATGTCGTTGATTATTTTGCTTTTGAGGATCACTTCTGATTTTGAAAATTTTGGGTTTGATAATCGAGCACTGGTGAATATCAACAAACGCGTATTCGTTGATGTATAATAAACTCATTTGTTCATTTCGCTCGTTTCGTAACTACGAAGATGTTCAAAACAAACGCAATTCATCGACACTGGGTTGAAGCGATACTCCTTGCATGTGATGGTAAATGATAAAAACAGACACTGACGTCAGTTACCGCTCAACTTCCGAGCTAAGCAGCTAATCCTGGAAGTCGATCTCAAGCTTAAATTCTTTTCGTTTCGCTACGTTATCTCATCGCCGAGCCGTTGTGTGTTTCTGCGTACTACGACTGCGATGGTGCGTCGCGATAACACATTCCGCTTAGTTTATGCGGCTTTGTCAAAAAAAAACCGGACTATGTGCAAAATTTCGTTGGAACTGTTCTGGGCTTAAAGCCAGGTAAAGTGATATGAATTCAGTGTAGCCGAAGTCTCGGATGTGCTTTCGTGAAGGTCATCGACCTGGCGACGGCACAAACAGTGTGCAAAGAACACGACGGAAAACACGAAGTGATATTCGATCTGTCTGAGGACGTGTCGGACGATGTGATCACAAAATTCCTATCCGCTTACGGTGCCACGCTATGTCTGAAGGTTCTTTTTTTGCAACATTCATGTACCTCAGATTTTCCTTCACAGGATGTTAGTTTTGATCCTAACAATCAAATCTGTGATGGTTTTAAAATATTTCACCTTGGGTTTTTTGAGAAAAAGTGTTTTGAAGTTTACAAAGCCGATTATGAAGGCGTATATGGACTATTGACGATACAAAACTATCACGAATTGAACAAATGCAGTTAAACAAGGTTCAAAAGGTGATTGAATTAATCCAAATGGCATTAGAGAGTTCTTTTTGACTCTCGAGTAAAATCCGTATTGATTAAGTCGACTTTGTGCAATCAACATTTGTTGCTAGAACAACTTCTGATTTAATTTCTCTTCTCTCATAAGAGTATAACAGACAGAAACGAGCAGGACAGTCCGAGACAGCAACGTAATCATAGTTGGCATTGATTTTTGTCCTGTTTCGAGTGTTTTTTTTATTGGAAGTATTGTGAAAATAGAGAGTTCACTCCTTGTGCTTTGAAAAAGCGACTCTGTAAAAAAAAATCAAGCCACTTTAGTAGCGACGATTGTTGAAAGATTTTTACCGGAGTTCAATCAAAGAGATAGTAGGAACCGAAAGTTTTGTGTCCCGTTCTCAGCAGGTGGCAAAGGTGAGGCTTGAAAAATTTGCTTGGATTAAAAAAAAAGTGGTATGTTTGACTCAACGGCGAGATCGAAAATAAATTCTGGCAACCATGACGAATTGGTTTGAAAATCTTTTAACCGATAATGCCATTTAATACAGGAATGAGGTTAGCTACTCTTGCCCAGTGAGTTCAGGTAGTCCTCACCTTGAATTACTACAGAATTGATAGAGCTTCATTGCAATTCCCATATATTGTCTTAGGAAATTTTCAGGGAGTTTCAGCGACTTTCTAGGAAATTCTGCGAACTATAGAGAACTGTAGTGAATTTTAGGAAAGTTCAGCAAACTTTAAATAAGTTCCTCCTAAGAAGTAGAGAAATTCATCAACTTTCAGAGAAGTTTATTGAACTTCAGGGAAGTTCTACAAACTTTAAAGATGTGCGTCGATCTTCAGAGAAGTTCTTTAAACTTCAGGAAAATTCTGCTAACTTCAGGGACATTTTGTGAGCAAAAGAGGTGTTCAATGTCCTCCTGGTAAGGGGCTGTTCATAAAATACGTTTACTCTTGGGGGGGGGGGAGAGTTGACAAATGTCTACGGTTCATACAAATTTCCAAAAAAAATGTAAAATTTCATAACATTAGGAAAGTACTGTGAACTTTAAAAAATAACTAAGAATTTCGGGAAAAAAATGCCAAACTCAGAAGAATTTCATCGAAGTTCAACGAAATCAAGGATAAATATATGAACAGGGATTTGAATTTGAATGTAACTTCTATAAGCTGTCTCATCGGGTTGTTGGTAGAACAACTCCCACTCCATGTCTTAGAAAACAGGTATAATAGTAAGAATTTGTTGCAATATCTCTTTCTCTTTTACGCTTCCCATATGAAATGTGATCGAGGGCATGAGCAGGGTGGAAAAGCGTAAAATGAAAATTTGCCAGCTAATAATATATCGTGAATACGGCTCCTGTTACATTGCCGTTTACCGGTATAAAATGGCAGCAGTTTATGAAAATTAAAATTTTAAAAATATCCACAAGAAAGATGTTAACAATAAGTTCAAACCAAAGACGACAGTCAAAGTTGTGCGGGTGTGTAGATATTTGTAAGAAGAAGAAAAACACCGCAGAAAAAAAATCATAAAAATTTGCAAATTATGTCTGACACAGGTTTTTCCTGGGAAACGTCATGCATGTAGTGAACAGAAACTTCAGAATCTCTTCAAATTGGCAGATGAAAGTAAGAATCACTTTGTTGCTAAAAGCATTAGAGAGTTAGCCAGGAAAAAAAATCCAAGATTTCTCACGCAGATTTACTCAGCTTTAAGAAAGATCTTAATCTGAGTGTTAATAAGGTCGGTATGTAACTGTTATCTTTATAACTATATATTTTACATACCATTAAACTGTACTTTTTTATATTACAGACGCTAAAATTTGCTAAATGTATGAGACATACCGGCCGTCAAACTATCCAGCCCGGCCTCAACTCAGCTATGAAGAAAGACAACGTGGCCAAGAATGATCCCAATAACCCAATATGGTGGCTGCCGAAAATGCGACGACAGTTTTTGAAGGATGAAATTTTGATCATCAGCTAATGAAAAACAACGCATCGCTGATTTTTTGATATGCTGTGTGAAAAAGCCTAAATTTTTAAAATATATAAAAACACATTGCGCCCTCTTTCTACAAACTATGAAAATCATTTATTAAATGCAATCAATGTTTTTCAATACACAATCCCATTTTAATAATATAATTATATTATATTAAGAATTTTTAATAACCTTTCATTTTATATTTTGGTCGTTAAAATGGGCCCAGCGGTTCAAAGGTTATAAATTTTTGAAAAAAATCATTTTGAAAAAAATAAAAAAATAACTATTTTTGGAATACCCTAACGTTGAATGACCCTTATGACAAAATTAAGAAAATATTTCACGATAAAAAACAAAACAACAATTTTTTACCAAATTCTGAGAACCACTTTGCACTGGAATGTCTCAATAATATTAAATTTAGGACAATAGTCTGTTTAATTATTTTATTAATTTAAACATTATGAGATCATGACAAAGTTACGATATCTGACGGTACCGAAGAGTGAACCTTACTATACCATTGAAACTTAGTATTTGGGCAACTTCAATCCCCTCTTGAATCATTTACAGCTGAATTTGTTTCGATCCCTAACAGTTTTGTATGTATATTGTAGTATGTATGTATATTATACATGTATATTATACGCCTTTGTAAACAGCTAAGTAAACTTCAAAACACTTTTTCTCAAAAATCCCAAGATGAAATATTTTAAAACCATCACAAATTTGATTGTTGAAATCAATACTAACCTCATGTGAAGAAAAAACTGAGGTACATGAAAGTTGCAAAAAAAAGTGCCTTCAGACATAGCGTGCGGTGAAGTCATCTCAGTGCGTAAACAGATGTGCGGTAGCGAACAACAATTTCAATTTCCGAGTATCTCCACTGGTGTTCGGATTGCGAAAATGATTGTAAAGCACAACATTGAGTCGTGGGTTTTCATAGACGGTGAATCGACGTTCCTATCTTATTTTGGCCAACGTCAAACCTGCCGACACTGCCGGGAATTCATCCACATCGGCGCGTCCTGCGTACAGAACAAAAAGTTGCTTGTTCAAAAATCGTATGCTCATGCGACGAAACAGCCAGCAGCTATGTCAACAAAAACAATTGCGAAGCCACCAGCCTCAAAACCAGCGTTGCCGAGTCAATCTACCACTAATGGGCGATGTCGATGCGATTTTTACAGAATCGATTTTTTTGCCTCGTAAAATCGATTTTTTTCATCCGATCTTTTTCTGTTCGATGTTTGACAGAATCGATTTTTCAAAGTTGATATCGATTTTTTACTCATTTAAACTTTTTTATAAAGCATTTAAAAAAACAAAACGCCTAAATTACCAAAGGAGAAAATAAAATCACCGAACTCTTTTTATGTTGTTGTTGATTATGTTGAATCAAATCAGGCATAACATTTGATAACGGCGCAAAAGCATTTGTAAACAAACAGTTTAAGGCCCTTTACACGCGAACCAAAGTAAGCCCACGCAAACCAATGCCACTTTCGGAAAGGTGATAGTTGCCCCTATCCGATGATGTTGTTGGTTTGCGTGGGCGTATTTTGGTTCGCGTGTAAAGGGCCTTAGAAAGTATGTTTACAAATGCTTTTGTGCCGTTATCAAATGTTATGCCTGAAATGTTATCATTGAATTCTTGAAAAAAATGATAAACAAAATGGTATTTCACTATCCCAAAAATATGTTTTTATTTAAAATCAAGCAATTTTAATTTCATCGTCCTCAAATTTTGCTAAACACCCTTTCAATCTTGGGCTTTATTTATTTGTTACTTTTTATGTTGTGTGTACTTTGGACCCATTCTTTCTAATTCATCCAGCTGATTTTGTTTGCAAAAAAAAACACGCACTCCTTGATGCAAAAAACATTGGAAAGGTGAGTTTTAATACCTACACACTAACATTATTTAACAGATTTCTGTAAAATTTTACCGAAATCTCAACAGCTGAACGTTCGGTAAACAATTTTACAGTTTTAATGTAATTATTTACAGATATCTGTGAAAAATTCACAGATAATTGTGAAACATTACAGGAAATCTGCGAAACTGTTTACCGAACGTTCAGCCACAAACGAAGTGACAGACGACTAACTGGCGAAGAAATCAATGTGGTTCACTGTAATAGAATTTTCTTGGAAGCTTGTGCCATCATCCACCAGATGGGTTAGTTTTTTTGTTTTGATTTGAACAAATTTGATTTTGTGTACAATGATTATTTGACAGTGTGCAAAGAGTGTATCATTTTGTCATTTTTTTATGCATTTCAGTTTTGAGTAGAGTGAAAGAGATAGAACCAAAACATTCTAATACATTTGGTGAAAATACTTATACAATCCAGTAGTAGTGTTGCCATGTGGTACAATCCAGTAGTAATGGTGTTGCCATGTGGTACACTGAAAAATTGAAATAGCAGGTTAGTCACCAAAGTTTTCGAGCCGCTCCGTCTGTCACTTCGTTTGTGGTTCAGCTGTTGAGATATAGAGTTGAAGTTGAATAACACACTTAGAAAAAATCATGTAAATTTAGGTGCTCTGAGCCTGACATATACGAGCGTCAATTTTGACATAAAATTGTGTCATAATAGACGTGAAATTCAACTCAATAAAACGTATTTTTCGTCGAGTAACGAACTTTTCTGTCTCGGAGCATTTAATTTTACATTACATGTTTGTTCACGACGCATCTTTTATGTCAAAGATGGATTCCGTCACATGTAAAATTAGGTATTTCTAGCTGTGAAGCTAAATATTAGCAATATTTCTTAATAATTCGGTTTCAATATTTAAATAGAGTGCAATTGCTTTTGTGAATTGGTTTTATACAAATAAATGCTCACACACATACACTAAAACAACAGGAAGAGGAATATTTCGTCTAATAGAAGATTATAAAGCATAATTCAAATATTTAAAAAAAATCGATTTTACTCGAATCGATTTTTTTTTCTTTCGATATTTTAGAGGATCGATTTTATAGTCAGTTTGAGAATCGATTCGACAACATCGATTTTTTGTTTCAAAACGCCCATTCCTACAATCTACGTCGGGACTGAGATACCCGCCACCGAAGGAGCAGAAGCATCAGCAACAGCTGATGCCGGTACCTGCAACCGATCGACACACAATCGGAACTACATTTTCCACCGCTTACTACCCCGATCATACCCATATCGGGTTCGAAGCAAACATCGGATAGCAGGTCGTTGTCGAATACTTCTGGTCAACAACCTCCTGTTACTGACAAAGCCGATGGCAACGAGACAGACGAATCAGCAATGTCAACCAACAGCACACGTTCGAGAGGGCGCCGCCCAAGGCGAGAAAGAGAGGTGCCACAGTCGGAAGAAGTGTGAGTTTGTTTACTTAAATGAACTATGCCCATTTTGTTATGGCAAGTTTGCTATAAGAAATGCTCCTCGTGTTTATTAGCGAAATTCACATCAAAGATTGATTAATTGCGTAGGAAATCTGTTTGGCACGGCATTTGTGACCAGCATACACCTT
Organism: Ochlerotatus camptorhynchus; assembly: GCF_037179485.1. NCBI lineage: Eukaryota > Metazoa > Arthropoda > Insecta > Diptera > Culicidae > Ochlerotatus > Ochlerotatus camptorhynchus. The sequence continues at coordinate 642,075 of NW_027040866.1, read as the reverse complement.
CCGGTCGTATGAAACAGGTCAAAAACTGTCCAAATCCGCAGATAAAAATTTTTGTTTTGAATTTCTGTATGGTAAAATAGTGAACTTTTCGTGAACATTAACGGCAAAGAACTCACCAACACTGGGAGACCGTGAGTTCCTGCCCACCTGTCATTTTCCATCTCGGGCGCCGCCAAACTAGGAAACGGCACCGACGACGAGCGTGATCAGGACTTTTGAATATGGATCAGTTCACCAGTTACAACGTTGCCACCATAAATATAAACACGATCACCAACTAAACGAAACTCAACGCCCTCCGAACTTTTTGTAGAACGATGGAGCTCGACATCGTTTTTCTGCAAGAAGTGGAGAACGAGCAGCTCTCCATTCCTGGCTACAACCTCGTCGCAAACGTTGATCACACAAGGAGAGGAACGACGATAGCGCTAAAGGAGTACATACGTTTCTCTCATGTCGAGAAGAGCTTAGATGGACGACTTGTTGCTCTCCGCATCGAAAACACGACTCTAGCCCTAGGCGAGTAAGAGAGGTGACACAGTCGGAAGAAGTGTTAGTTTGTTTACTAAAATGAACCGCCCATGGCCATGAACCATATCGAGCTGGGAAAACTTCGACTACCTGTGCGTTTGTTCGTACCCCGGTTCATGAACTGCCAAAACTGTAAGCAGTTGGAACATACGGCCTCCCACTGTGGCAGCAAGGCACGCTGTTCCAAATGCGGGGAGAAGCATGAGGATGACGCCTGCGCAGCTACCGCACCAAAATGCGTGTACTGCAACGGAACTCCTCCTCATGCTCTCTCGTCGTGCCCGGCGTACAAAGAGCTCGGAGACAAAATGAAACGTTCCCTTAAGGAACATTCCATGCGGTCTTTTGCAGAAATGCAAGACAGCCAAGCCATCGACCAACGACACAAATCGCTTCGCTCTTTTGTCAGATGACGAGTCTGACTCTGACTTGGCTGAGGAGGGAATTATTTTCAGTTTTCCGGAAGTTTCTTCACGGAAACGAAGACGCATCCGTTCACTGATAGTCGCCGATCAGGAACCTCAAACCAGCTTGCACAAATCAAGGAGTGGTGGAAAAAAGGAAGCTTCAACTCCTCCTGGTTTCCGAAGAACTGACTATACCCAGGATTTTCCACCACTTCCGGGGACATCCAAAACCCCTGATGCTCCATTTTAAAGAACAGAAGCCCCTTCTTCATCTGGGTTGTTCTCATTTGATGTCATTGTGGACGGTATCCTCAAGTACCTCGATATTTATGATCCTCTGAAAAGCATTGTTCTGGCAATGCTTCCTACTGTGAAAACCCTCTTGAAACAATTGACATTAAAGTGGCCCCTCCTTGCAGCAATCATTTCCTTCGATGAATAATTTTCCAAACGAGGTCAGGGATTTGACCACTGTTCTACAGTAGAATTGTCGAAGTATTATTCCAAAATTAGACTCTTTTAAGTTGTTCACTATGATGTCGTATGATGTCTCGCCTTAATTCCAATCACTATTCGTTAAACGCTTACTTGTCCCGTGTTGGGCTGGGGGACAGCAGTCTCTGTGAATGTGGACAAGGTTACCAGGACGCCGATCATATTATTTGGTCTTGTGCTGAGCATCGTGGAGTCAGATCTGAGCTGTACGATTCCCTTCGGGCTCGAGGTAGACAACCCAATGTTCCAGTTCGGGATATGGCTAGACGCGATCTGGAGTTTATGAAACTCATTTATGTCTACTTTAAGAATATTAACCTTAGATTGTAAGTTTGATTAACCTAGTGTATAATTTGTATTTTGTACGTGTGGGTTTTTTATGTTTGTTTTCTAGATGAATAGAAATAAGTTCATGTCTTAGGATTGATTAAATATTTGTATCCTAAACCACATTACAAACCTCCTTCTCCCTATTCCCATCCAAACATTGTAAATCTCCACTAACATTGAGACAACCGCGAGTATCCGGTCCAGGTCCTTTACTTTAAATATAAGACATCAATAATGTATAACGAAAATGATAACTCGGCTCTGTAAAGTTTATTCGATTGAGCCTGTACAAATAAAGTAATTAATAATAATAATAATCTTCATCCGTTCCTGCAACAGCTAGAGCGACAACTCGGTACTGACCTCATGGTGGCGTATGCAGATGATGTATCTGTGATAGTCACCAATATACATGTGATTGAACGCATCAATGGACTCTTTGACGATTTTGAACGAGCCGCCGGTGCAAAACTAAACAGGCTGAAAACGGTTGCAATCGACGTCGGGCTCATTGATGGAGATCCACTGAATGTGCCGTGGTTGCAAACTGCAGAATAGGTAAAGATCCTGGGCGTGTTTTTTACCAATTCAATTCGCGCAATGATTAAAATTAATTGGGATGCGCTTGTATCCAAATTCGCACAGCAGTTGTGGTTGCACTCACTGAGGAATCTCAATCTTCAACAAAAAGTGACACTATTGAGCACCTTCATAACGGCAAAGATCTGGTATGTGGCATCCATTCTCCCGCCGTATTGTGTTCACACGGCGAAAATAACGGCAACTATGGGCTCATTTTTGTGGCTCGGACCGAGATGGGAAATGACAGGTGGACAGGAACACACGGTCTCCCAGTGTTGGTGAGTTCTTTGCCGTTAATGTTCACGAAAAGTTCACTATTTTGCCATACAGAAATTCAAAACAAAAATTTTTATCTGCGGATTTGGACAGTTTTTGACCTGTTTCATACGACCGGAAGGTGTTTGCTGGTCACAATTGCTGTGCCAAACTGATTTCCTACGCAATTAATCAATCGTTGATGTGAATTTCGCTAATAAACACGAGGAGCATTTGTTATAGCAAAACTTGCCATAACAAAATTGGCGGTTCATTTTAGTAAACAAACTAACACTTCTTCCGACTGTGTCACCTCTCTTACTCGCCTAGGGCGCGGACAACCAGCGCGGGTTCCAATGGAACAACTGGCGCATCTGGCGGAATGAAACTGCAGCTACCGGCATTGAAGTGCAAAGCTAGTGAATCGTCACATACAGGCATGGTGCTAGGCGCCTAATACATAGGTGACACAGTAGGAAGAAGTGTTAGCTTGTTTACTAAAATGATCTATGCCCATTTTGTTATGGCAAGTTTTGCTATAAGAAATGCTCCTCGTGTTTATTAGCGAAATTCACATCAACGATTGATTAATTGCGTAGGAAATCAGTTTAGAACGGCATTTGTGACCAGCATACACCTTCCGGTCGTATGAAACATGTCAAAAACTATCCAAATCCGCCCATAATTTTTTTTTGAATTTCTGTATGGCCAAATAGTGAACTTTTCGTGAACATCAATGGCAAAAAGCTCACCAACACTGGGAGACCGTGACTTCCTGCCCACCTGTCATAAAAACATCTCGGGAGCAGCTTATACGTGCTCATAAATGAGAAGACGGAGCATCAAAAATTGATGAGAACCATCCAACGCGAGATGGGAAATGACAGGTGGGCAGGAACTCACGGTCTCCCAGTGTTGGTGAGTTATTTGCCGTTAATGTCCACGAAAAGTTCACTATTTTGCCATACAGAAATTCAAAACAAAAATTTTTATCTGCGGATTTGGACAGTTTTTGACCTGTTTCATACGACCGGAAGGTGTATGCTGGTCACAAATGCCGTGCCAAACTGATTTCCTACGCAATTAATCAATCTTTGATGTTAATTTCGCTAATAAACACGAGGAGCATTTCTTATAGCAAAACTTACCATAACAAAATTGGCGGTTCATTTTAGTAAACAAACTAACACTTCTTCCGACTGTGTCACCTCTCTTACTCGCCTAGCATCCAACGTGCGGACGGTGAGAATTGTTTGCATTGCAATGCTGTGGTTGATACGCTGCAACACAAATTCAGTGTTTGCCCTCGAGTAGCACACGCATGGGCTTTTGTACAACAAAAGATGACGATGATATTTGGAGGTTGGCAACGACCTAGGCGAGTAAGAGTACTTATTGATTCATGAAGTGCTTCCGGTATTTTCTGGAGCTATTCAGTACTTTGTGAAATGACTCTTAACATTTCTGAAGTTATTCCAAACGGTTCTGAGCCGATTCAGTACGTGCATTCCGAACGTGATTCCGAACATTTCTAAAGTGATACAATCCATTTCTAAGTGACTCAGTATTTTCCAAAGTGATTTAAAGAATTTCTGAAGTTATTCAGCACTTTTCGAAGTGAGGTAAAACTTTTATGAAGTGAATCAGTACTTTTCATAAGTTATTCAGTGACCTCTGAAATGATTCAGTACTTTTGGAGGTGATTCCGAATTGTTATTAAGTGATGAACTACTTTCCAAAGCAATTCAATTATTTTCTTAAAAGATTCAGTACTTTCCGAAGTGATTTCGAGTTTTTTTTTATGATTTCAAACTTCCCTCCCATACCTCACCGTGAACGAATTTTGAAAGCATGCCAAAATTTCTATCTTACGCCACTAAGAAGCACCAACTTTTTTCCGCCTATCAGGATTTGCACCGTTAGTGGTTAACCTCAATCAGATGAACTTTTTAAAAGTTCAGTGATATTATTTTACAGTAGCACAGGTCACTTTAAATTTACCATATTTTAATGATTGTTTCCGTTACATGTTTATCAGGGACGCGCAAGCTATTTCAAATTTAAGATTTTGGCAATTTTCCCCCGAACATGTTTGCCAGAGATGTAAGCCATTTAAAATTTATTATTTTTTTAAATTAATTCCTGATCGTATTAAATTTAAAGATTTTTTAATACAATTTTTTACCCTGAACATGTCTACCAGGGGTGCAAGCTATTTTCAATTTGACATTTTTTATCAAATTCCTGGAACATTTATATCAGGGATGCAGCCATTCCAAATTTAATGTTTTTATGATTTTTTCCATGTTTATCAGGTGCACGCAATTTCAAATTTAACGAATCATGTATATCAGGGGCGCAGACAATTTCAAAATTCAACCTTAACATGTTTACCAGGTGCACTAGCCATTTTCCCCCGAACAGCTAGTCTTATGCTCTCCTTGGCTTCCCGGAGAACCTTTTCGGCATTTTCGGCTCTTTTTCTCCACTCATGGAATTCCCGATCTGCCACTGTTATGTCGGATTTGATTCCAGTCACAGGTTGCTTGATCTCTTTGTGTACGTTGTTTTTATCCTTTACGAACACATAGAGATCATCAATCTTCCTCCTGACCTCCGTGATTTTGGTTCTCCCAAGCTGCAGTTCTTGCTGTTTGCCGCTGCTGGATTTCGGTGTGAATATTTGGCATGACACCGCACCTAGCTGCTCTCCTTGGGATCCATGCTGTTCCACTTGGGGTATGCTACTACTGGAACTCGCTGTCGTCACCTGGTTCGACGCTGGTGATCTCTGCAGCTTTCCATTTCATGCGAACACGTTCGCTCCTCCGTTTTCACTATCTGGCGTCTTGCCGTCGTCCTTTATATTTTATTTGTTTTTTTTTCTACTATTTTCTCCATTCTGATGGGTCCCCCCTTCGGGCCGGTATCTCCACTCGTTGTATGTAGTCTCCTATCGTGATCCCATGGTTATCTATGCAGGCAGGGAGGCCATGCTAGGGTTGACACGGTCCTTCATGGGGGCCGTGTTCAGAGCCAGATCGGCGTAAGTCAGGAATGTGTGTGTGTGTGTGTGTGTGTGTTTTTTTTTTTCGCTTCTCTTCTCTCCATTTACGCTGCAGCTCCGACATAATCCGACATGCGTGACTGCCCTGCTGACGGCACTCCTCCTCTCGACACATTTCAACGACGACATTCTCCACGTTGATAATGGGCATCTCCGTTCGCACTGCCTCGAACCTTGGACAGTCGAAGACTACATGCTCCGGCGTTTCATCGACGTTGCCACACTCCGGACAGAGGGGTGACGCTGCGTGTCCGAACCGATGTAGGTATTTCCTGAAGCAGCCGTGGCCAGACAGGAACTGCGTTAGGTGGAAATTGACTTCTCAGTGTTTTCTGTTCACCCAGGTCGAAAGAATCGGTATTAGTCTATGTGTCCATCTACCGTTTTCCGTCGTGTTCCACTCCTGTTGCCACTTAGCCAATGACTCCACTCTCACAACTTTCCGTACTCTTCCGGCTTCTCTCCGCCTGTAGCACTCGCTGTTCTCCGCCAGGGTGATGCCGATAGGGATCATACCTGCGATAACGCATATTTACTGCTTCCGACTAGATGGTTCTGTACGCACTCACGACTCGCATGGCCATGAGCCGGAACGTAGTGCTCAGTTTCCTTTGGTTCTGCTTTGTTTCTAGCGCTGGAACCCAGGCTGGACCTCCATATCTCAGTATCGATGATGACACGCTGGCCAGAAGACGCCTCTTGCTACTGCTGGGACCAGCGTTGTTCGGCATGATTCTAGCTATCGCGTTGATGGCCTTCGAAGCCTTCTCACAGGCATATTCGACGTGGCTGTTGAAGTTTAGCCGGTCATCGATCATCACTCCCAGGTATTTTAACACACGCTTCGAGGTTATGGTGTGCTCCCCGACGGTGATTTCTGCCCGCTGTACCGCTTTCAAGTTACTGACCAATAACACTTCCGTTTTGTGGTGGGCTATCTGCAGCTTCGCTCCTTGCATCCAGTTACCAATTATATCGATCGCCTCGGTTGACAACACTTCCACCTCTTCCAGCGTCTCGCCTGTTACCGTCAAGACGACGTCGTCCGCAAAGCCAACGATCTCAACTCCTTTGGGCAGTTTCAGCGTTAGCACGCCGCTGTACATCCCGTTCCAGAGCGTTGGACCAAGGATGGAGCCTTGTGGAACTCCCGCTGTGATCCTAATTGATCCCTGCCCCATGTCTGTCTCGTAGACCAGGACCCGGTTGTCGAAATAACTCCTCAGGATCCTGCACAGGTAGTCAGGGACCCTCATTCTATGCAGTGCTTCGGCGATGGCCTCCCAGCTGGCGCTGTTGAACGCATTCTTGACGTCAATCGTTATCACGGCGCAATATCGATCTCCTCTCCGCTTCTGTTTGGACGCCTTCTCAGCTCTCTCGATCACTGTCCGAATTGCATCCACCGTCGATCTCCCTTTCCGGAATCCGAACTGCCTCTCCGACAGTCCGTGCTCACTCTCCGTGTATTTCGTCAGCCTGTTTAGGATGATCCTCTCCAAGAGTTTTCCGGCGGTTTTCCTGGTTTCGGCAGCAACTCTAGCTTCTGTATCTTCCACCTGTCAGGGAAGTGACCCTCGTCCAGGCATTTCTGCAGCACCATCCTGAACATGTCCGGGGATGACTGGATCGCCGCTTTCAACGCTACGTTGGGGATTCCATCCGGACCGGGAGCTTTCTTCACCTTCAATCCTTTCGCCACTGCTACAAGTTCCTCGTTGGAGACTTGTCTACCTTCGGTGTTGTCTGCCTCTGCCTCGCCGTACGGTGTAGGTGGCCAGGTCATTTGGTCGTGCTTCGGGAAAAGTCTCTCCACGATGACTTTCAGCTTGTCTGGGCACATTTCAACGGGCATCGTTGGACCTCTAATCTTCGCCATCGCGACTCGGTATGCGTCACCCCAGGGGTTGGCATCAGCGTCTCGACACAGCTCCTTGAAGCAGTTTGACTTGCTCAGCTTTATCTCCCGTTTTAGAGCGGCTTTGGCTGCTCGAAACACCACCCTTCACTCTGCTCTGTTTGTATCAGTTCTTGCTCTCTGATCGCGCCTTCTGGGTCGGAGACAACTAGCGCGGAGGGTGCAAAGTACCTCGTTCCACCAGTAAGCTGGGCGCCGTCTGTTCTTTGGTTCCGATTTCCTCGGCATGGTTGTGTCGCATGCCCTCCCTAACGATTCGGTCAACTCGTCCGCGCTTTGGTCTAGGACGCTGCTGTCTACCCGGAGAGCTTCTACAAAGAGATCCTTGTCGAATGCCTTCGTCTTCCACCTCCGCTGGCTTACTTTAGTTTTCCACATTGGCCAAAGCTGTACCTAATCGCCTGATGGTCACTATGAGTGTATTCCTCACACACTCTCCAGTTCATACTTGTCACTAACGACGGACTGCAGAAAATGACGTCGATAATGCATTCCCTACCATCTTTGCGGAAGGTGCTGATGGTTCCTTCGTTGGCCAGACTGACGTCCAACTTTGCCAGAGCTTCCAGCAGGCTATACCCCCTTGCGTTGGTACATCTGCTTCCCAGTCCACTGCCCAAGCATTGAAATCTCCTCCAATGACGATTGGTCTCCGTCCGGTGAGCTCCCCGGTGAGTCCATCTAGCATCTGGTGAAACTGCTCCATTGTCCATCTCGGGGGTGCATAGCAACTACATACGAAGGTTCCATCAATTTTGGCGATCACAAAACCTTCGTAAGACCTAGTCACCACTTTTTGTATGGGATACCTGCCCATAACTTGTATTGCCGCCATCCCTGCTCTATCGGCCACCCAGTTATCATTATCGGGAGGGACTCGATACGGCTCCGCAATCATTGCAACGTCGCACTTTGTTTCCATTGTCGACTGCCACAACAGTTGCTGTGCTGTGTCACAATGATTGAGATTTATTTGGGTTACCCCTGGTTTTTGTTCCTCTAGTGGTATTTTTGGTACCGCCCCAGTCAACTCTTTAGGTTTTTCAATCGGTTTCTTACGTTTCAGTGATTGTCCAATAGCATTCACCTCTTCTTCTTGGTCCTGCTCCGATTCCCATTCCTGTTCTGTCTCCTCTAAATGGTGTATTTGGGGTGGCCTATTCTTGGAGTAATTACTGTAGCTCCGATACATCGATTTTTCCAACCCATGACAAATGATTATGAGTTCCTCGACTCGCTCAATCCTATAAATTGTCAAAAAGGGCTTGTAACAATCTTTCATATTTTCGGTGAGGATATCCAATTTCCTCTCTTCTGACATTAGCCTAGTCAGCTGCTGAGTAAGCTTTTCAATAGCCGAAACGAACGCATTGAAGGTCTCCTGAGGATGCTGCCTTCTATCAAGGATTTGGCGTTCAATCACCTTGTCTTTGTTGGGTTGTTCAAAACGTAACCTAAGTTTATGTTTGAACCCTGCCCAACTGATAAATTCGTTGCTAAAAGTAAAATACCATTCTTCAGCCTCTGACCCTTCTTTGAAAAAGAAGTTTGCCTGACTCAAAAGTTCTTCGTCTGAGACGCGATTGTTACGAGCTAATACCTTAACTCTATTTAGGAATTGAGTGACAATTGGGCCTCTGGAATCCCCACTGAAGTTAATGCGCCACTCACTAACAGGGACCTGCCAACGGTTTCGTGAATCGTACGGAGGTCGAATATACGGAACTGGATCGAGGTCTCCCGCTGAAGAAACATGTGATGCTAGAGAGTTAGGATATCGATCATTTCTTGGATTCGGTTGGCGTATCCGAGGCGGCTGCTGTGGTACCGGTGCTGGTACAGGTGGTGGTGGAGTTGGTGGTGCCGGTGGTGGTGGAGGTGGTGATGGTGGTGGTGGTAGGGGTGGTGATGGGGGTGGTATTTTTTTTTTTTTTTTTTTTTTTTTTTTTTTTTTTTTTTTTTTTATACAGGGGGGAATCTGCTCACAGACACCTGAGAAGGAACTCAGGGTGTGGGGATGGGAGAATTTCACTCCCGACCCACTAAAACTTACCCTGTGCGCTTGGCCCTTGGCCTCCCCGGAACCGCCCGAAGGCATTACTTCGTGGGAGGGGCCGCTGTAGCGCTATGGCGCCTCTCTAGCAATACTCTAACGATCTGGTCGGGCAGTAGGTAACTGCTGCTCGGCTCGCCACTGTCGTTGTAATACCGAAACTATGTGGGTGACCGCAGTCACCACCGCGCTCCAGTTCTCGGTGGTACCACACATCCTATGAACGATGTTGTCCGGACTGGTATCCGCTCCGCATATCGCTAGCATAGCGCTCGATACTGGCTCGAAACGTGGACAGGCAAACACGACGTGTTCGGCGGTCTCCTCGACACCAGCACATGTGGGGCAGGTGGGAGTACTTGCATGTCCGAACCTATGCAGGTAGCTCCTAAAGCAGCCATGGCCTGACAGGAACTGTGTCAGGTGGAAGTTTACTTCCCCATGGCGCCTGTTGACCCAGCTTGATACGGAAGGTATCAAGCGGTAAGTCCACCTCCCCTTTGTGGAGTTTTCCCACTCCAATTGCCATCTCGCGGTCGACACAACTCGCGCGTTGTTGCGCACCCCTCGAACGGTCCTCGCGTCATAGCACGCCACAACCTCCTTAATGATAAGGCTGATTGGCATCATCCCTGCTATGACACAGACGGCCTCTCTCGAGATAGTGCGGTATGCACTGGCCACCCTTAAGCACATTAGCCTGTGTGTACTCTCTAATTTCTGCCTGTGGCAGTCAATATCCAGTACCGCAGCCCACGCAGGGCTGCCGTATCTGAGGATAGATACTACGACCCCAGCGAGTAGCCTGCGCTTACTGGCATTCACTGCCGAGCTGTTTGACATCATACGGGATAATGCCCCCACAGCCATAGACGCTCTCTTGCAGGCGTACTCGACGTGGCAGCCGAAGCTGAGCTTATCGTCGAGCATGACCCCCAAGAGTTTTAGAGAGCGCACAGACCTAATTGTGCTTCCGCCGACTGTCAACGTTGCATGCTGTACTGACATGCGATTGTTGACTTCCGTCTTGTGATGGGCGAACTCCAGTTTCCTGGTTCTCATCTATTCCTCCACAAGCCTGACGCAGTGGGCCGCTGTCAGCTCTACCTCCTCGAGGGATTCCCCGCAGACTACCAGCGTGACATCGTCGGCAAAACCTACAATTTTCACGCCTACCGGGAATTTTATCCTCAACAGTCCATCGTACATGACGTTCCATAACACCGGGCCCAGGATGGAGCCTTGTGGCACACCTGCGGTGACTCTAACGCATTTTTCGCCATCTTCTGTGTCGTACGTCAACACACGATTCTGGAAGTAGCTTTCCAGAATCTTATACAGCCCTCCGGGAATTTGGAGCTGGTGTATCGAGCGGGCTGTCGCCCCCCAGCACGCGCTGTTGAACGCGTTCTTCACGTCTAAGGTTAGCACCGCGCAGTAGCGAATGCCCCTTCGTTTCCGATGGACCACCTCTGCCGTCTGGATGACGTCGCGGATGGCGTCCACCGTGGATCTGCCCTTTCGGAACCCGTACTGGCTGCTTGACAGGCCGTCTACACCTTCGGTGTAGGCCGACAGCCTGGTGAGGATGACCCTCTCAAGCAGTTTCCCAGTGGTGTCCAGCAAACAGATGGGTCTGTATGCTGACGGGTACCCAGGGGGTTTTCCTGGCTTCGGAAGCAGCACCAGCTTCTGCCGCTTCCACGCGTCTGGGAAGACGCCTACGTCCAGACAAGTCTGAAAAACAGAACGGAACATGTCTGGATTTTCCGCAACGGCCGCCCTCAGAGCCACAACCGGGATCCCATCTGGGCCCGGGGCCTTGCCCACCACCAGCGACCTGGCAATACCGCCAAGTTCACTGTTCGTCACTCTAGACACTTCTCCCTGATCCGCGCCTGGGATCCGCGGCCAGGAGTCTACGTCCCTACGCGGGAACAGGAACCCAACGATCGGAGCCAGTACCGCTGGTGATCTCTCCGGGGGTGCCGTCACTCCGCGGGTCTTTGCCATGACCACTTTGTAAGCTTCCCCCCATGGGTTCGTGTTGGCGCTTTGGCATAGGCTGTCAAAGCACGCGTGCTTGCGTCTGGCGATCTCTTTATTGAGGGCTGCCTTAGCCGCTCGGAGAGCGACGCGGCGTTCCTCCCGAGATTCAGTCGTACGAGCTCGTTGCATCCTCCTTCTCGCCTGGAGGCAAGACACCCTGAGGATAGCAATCGACTCGCTCCACCAGTACACCGGTCTGTGGCCATGCCTGGGATAGGCTCTCCTAGGCATGGTTGTATCGCACGCCCTTGTCAGTGCTGCTACCAGTTCTTCCCCCGTCAGATCCGGGGTTATTCGCTCCCGCCTCAGTGCTTCGCCGAAGACCTCCTCCTCGAAGAACGACGTCCGCCAGCCTCGAGTGCAGGAAGAATTTCCTCCTGCCACTCGCCTCTCACCTGGCCCCACACTGTACCGAATCGCCTGATGGTCACTATGAGTGTAACCCTCATCGACCCTCCAGTGTACGTTGCCCTCCAAACTCGGGCTGCAGTATGTCACGTCGATGACGGATTCTGCACCATTCCTTCTGTAGGTACTGACCGAGCCGGTGTTGGATAGTACAACGTCCAGCTTGGCCATTGCCTCCAGTAGGATGCATCCTCTCTGGTTGGTGTGGTGGCTACCCCACTCTACCGCCCATGCGTTAAAGTCGCCCGCAATGACCACCGGTCTTAGGCCGACAAGTACCGCAGTCAGTCTGTCCACCATCTGCGAGAATTCCTCGATAGACCACCTGGGCGGAGCATAGCAGCTACTTAAGTATACTCCGTTAACCCTGGCGATCACGAATCCCTCGCTCGAGTTGGACACGACTACCTCCTGAATGGGGAAACTCCCCATCGTGCATATCGCCGCCATCCCCGACGCGTCCGTGACCCAATTCCCGTTGCCGGTTGGGACGCGGTACGGGTCAGAGATGATTGCGACATCCGCTCCCCATTCCACTGCCGATTGCCACAGCAGTTGCTGGGCAGCCGAACAGTGGTTCAGGTTCAACTGCGCTACCTCGAACATGGCTGAGCATTGCTCTTTGCCTTAGCAGCATTGCTCTTGGACCCCGGGCAGCGGGGGCCACCTGCCATGTGGTTGGTAGGGGTATTCCCCTTCTCCGCGCATATAGTGCACCTCGGCGGCTTTTGGCAACCTCGCGCCTTATGGCCCTCCGAGCCGCACCATCTGCAAAGCTTGCTCCTGTCGGTGTTCCACATGGCCCTGACCGAAGCACCTAAAGCAAGCCGTCACCGGTCGGGGAATACTGACGGGGCAGACCGACCAGCCCACTCGCACCCTCCCTGCGGCTACCGCCTTTCTGGCCTCAGCTGCAGAGAGCCTGATGGTAGCCACTTGGGTGGAGAACAGTCCCTTCCTCAAGGTAATCGCTGATTGCGGTACCTCGACTTGACACTGTTCCCGGAGCGCCGTGACTATCTCAGTCGCCTCCGTCACTTCGTCCAGGTCCTTGACCTGGATGGTGATAGTCGAGCCTAGCGACTTCACCTGCACCCCAGAACCAACAACCTCCTTTCCCAGTTTCTGGTAGGTTGGTCCCTGGTCCTTAACACCACGTTTGAGCACCAGGAGCATCTCGCCTGTACGAGTGCGCCTGATGCTCCTCACGTTACTGCCCATCTCCACAAGGCGCTCGTCCGTTCTCATTTTCTTCAAGACTTCCGCGTATTTCGACGCGTCCGTCTTGAAGATGAGAGCTTCGCCCTTGTTCCTGGTCCGGGCAGCACTGCTCTTGGGGGCAGTTTTGTCCGGGGATTTCGGGGGTTTCGGGGGTTTCAGGGGGGTACCCTTCTTACCGTCCTGCTTCCCGCCCTTGGAGCCGCTAGATTTCGCAACATGTCTACTGGCTATTCCAGCCCTCTTTTTCGGTACGTCCACTAAAGCATTGGACTGATGGGCAACCGCCACACTCTCCACCTGCACAGAGACTTTCCGTCTCTTAGGGCGTGCTGCGCCCTTTACTGGCGAAGGTGGATTTCGCTTCTGTCCCTGCGTAACGGCAAAGTGGACGGCCCCGCTGGACATTGTATTGTTGCCCGCGAAGTTGAAGGCGTCCGTCTGGGTAGACTTCGGTTCCTTCTGTTCCGCCCTCTCTGCGACCTCTAGTCGCTTCCTGAGCCGCTCGTGGTCGTCCTGGGCCTCGTTCACGGTTGCACGGAGCTGTCGCAAGGCCTGCTTTAGGTCCTTCGCGATGTTGCTCTTCGTGCTCGTGAACTCTATTATGGCGTCGAGTTGTCCCGCGATTGCCAGCAGCCTAGGGAAGGGCCCAAAGCTATTCATAGTTCTGATTAGCCCGGGCCAGTCCTTCGGCTGCTTCTCCGGCTGTCCACCGATCCCGGCCGTTGTCTCTGCATCGCGCGGAGATTTCGACCGTTTGTTCGGCTCACTGTGTTCAGGAGATCTGGGTAGACCTCCCTTCGCGAACGGGTTCGCGGTCGCCTCCTCGGCGACTTGTTCAACTGGGGTTTGGGGTTTTTGATTTTGTTGATGATTTTGTTTAATCATCCCGACTGTTGGGTCCCCCTTAGACCGCTATCCTACCGTGCAAATGGAATAGTCGCTGATTGATCCCCATGGGTGCCTATGCGAGCAGTGAGGTCCATGACGAGGGTTGACATAGGCCTTCATGGGGCGTTATGTTCAGAGCCGGATCGCGTAAGACGGGAATAACTCAACCGAACCTATTCCCACCGCAGCCCCAACTGGGTGGCACGGGAGGAACGTATTCTAAGGTCTGCCAGGGTTTTATGGGACGGAGACAAACAAGGCATTAGCTCAAACGTCGTTTCGGCCGGTTCCACCCGACTCTACTAAGAGAATGAAATACCTTGAGTGCCAGCCCGTAGCGTGGTTTATGGTAAGTTTCCACTCAGTGTCCTACATAATGCCATTGTGTCAGTATACATACTTGCGATCTTACTGACATCGATCGCAAGGCACCTTCCGGCGCTTCCCCACGTTTGTTGTTCGATTAGCCGACTGGATCAGTACCGCAGCACTGGTGGTCCATCGTTTCCAGGGTGCACCACGGGGAGGCGAACAACTTCACATGGTATAGGACAGGGTGGTGGCATAGGATAGGGTGGTGGCATAGGATAGGGTGTTGGCATTGGTAATGGCTGTGGCATTGGCTGTGGTGTTGCTGAAGATCTTGGGGTTGTGGGTGTTGACGTCATACGGTTGTTCAACATCGGGGTCAATCTGTCCATTAATGCCGCCATCTGCTGTGTTAATGCCTGTTGTATATATTTGTTGATCTCTTCCTTCAAGTGGTCCATCTGTACTGCGGGAATATTGGATGAAGTTCGTGGTGTGTCTTGCCTCCTCCTATTGGGTAAAAGCGGTTCCTGTTTTTCACGCTCCTGCCTTTGAGAACGGTTGCGAATGTCTTCCCACAGACGGTCCAATCCTTCGTTAAATCCGTCACTAGTCTGTGACCCCTCACCACCAATTGCCTCATCTAACAAACCTTCTTCTTCTTCTAACTGCTCTTGCCCTGGAGTACGAGAGTGGTTCATGTGTATGTTTGGAGGCCATTGAGTGCCTCTACGATCTATTAGGTCACCGTAATGGTCTAATAGGCCCTCGATCTCCGAATGAATCTGACACGAAGTGACCCATCTATTGGCAAGCATCTCAGTTTCAATTCATAGTCAACTTCATCAGTCAGTAAATCTCCTGGATTAATGTAATAATCCAGTCGAGTAGAAAATTGAGAATTCATGTTTTAATATTTTTTGTTCTGTTTTTAGGTAACTCTTCAATCAAAGGATCTTCGTAGAGCGAAAATATTAAGTAACTTCAACTAATAATAGTTTTCAATGAATATATGAATATGATGTAATTAAGTATCATGCAGCAAATAAAAATCTACTAAAACAAATTCTGAACTGTTTCCAACAAAACTGAATCGAAAACAACCGAAATTTCGTATTCATTCAACAATGGACTTACTATCGAATTCAATAAAAATAAACTTTTAACCAAAATATTCACTACTATTTACAGATATTTACAAAACCAAACCGTTAGTTGGGCGCCAAATGTAACGGGACATGGGAGGGTTTTAATCTCGGATGCAATACATCCTCCGCTTAAGCGCCAGGCAAGCTTTATCTTGCCGCGAAGGAGCACGTTTCTCAACAAAGAATCCCGTACCCGGCTGCGAGACCTCAGGGCGAGTCCTTAATTGTTGCCTTAACCCACGGCCGAAACTTCAATACCCGAAGTTCAACGAATAATGGACCTACCAAACCAATTCAACTTCCAGGGTAGGTAGGTTTCCTTTGAAGGTTTGCCTACCCAGAGCCTATTCTACTCGTCCCGACACCGAAACTGCAACGAACGTTCTCTCTCCACCAAACTTAAGAAGGTCATACGTCTGAGGGAACGTACGCTACATGTGGGTCATAATTATTCTTCGCTAATGTGCCAAATCAAAAATAAAAAGACAGTGTTCACTCGGCTGTCGACAAAAGCAGGCCACTCTCGATGTGTGCTACGCGATCGTCTGTTTTCTCGGCAGCAACCATTGTGTGGTCCTCCTCATTGTTCTTCATCAGCAGTTCTTTCGGTCGATGCGTCGTCGACTTTGGAAAGCAACCGTTTCGTGATGAGTGTGTGAGTGCTGACCACGTTTTGCGTCCATTGCTGCAATGAACGCGCTCTGACCCTCGTTGGCGTACAACAATTTGCCATACAATGAAACTACTGGAAGCGGCTCCAGTTCTGATGGAGAAGGCTTTTTGGATAGCGGAAGATAAAGTGTTTATTGTATTGTACCTTTTGACTATAGTTTTAAGATGTATTGTAAAGTGACCAAGAATCCTCGGCTCTGTAAAGTTAATTCGGTTGAGCCTTATCAAATAAATTAATAAACAAAAAAAAAAAAAAAAAGACGCACTGGTGTAAAACTTATATAGTTGCTACAACGTCCAGGCGTTCTAGTAGTAGGGTTAGTATGGTACAAATGTTGGATCGATCTTACTTGTTCTTCTTTTCTGCTACGGAATTCCGGCACCTATATTCGTCCCACGGCGTCCTACGGTGTCCACGGGGCCTTCTGCGAGTGCACCTTCCGACGATATCACACGTGCGAATTCAATTTTTCGGTTGGCCTCGTGTCGGCAACTAGCCGCAACGTATGTTGCTCGAGCAATGGATAGCGAGTGTGACGCTTAGGTTGCCACCTGTCGGTCACTAGGAGAGACCATGTGGTGAATGTGTGATGACAATGGTGACGGCTGTTCGGGGCGGTGATTCCCGACAATGATGGTGCAGGGTTGTGCACACTAGTGGAGTGGCTATGTCGGGTGCCTCACTGGCCGAAGTAGTCACACGATCTATGTTGGTCGTGTTTAGAACGGACCCCGCCGTGACCAAGGGGTGCACCTTCACTCGAAGGAAATCCTTCGAATGAATTTATTTTCCACATCACATTTCTGTTTCTAAGCACATTTAAGATTATAATTACCTGACACACCGTACACAAAAGGTACAATATTGTACGGGGTTTCAACTATGGCACGTTTTTTTTTTTCTATACCTACAAGCGAAATTGATATTTTCAAATATGGATTCCCAGTTTTGTCATTTGGGTTGTCTTACGTCAGCACTGAAAATATTCTTCAAAATTTGTACTCGTGCTATTGCACCACTTGCACTTACAATTGATAGCCTGCACTACGCTTAACTAGTTGTAATTTAGTATTTTCTGTCACGTGAATTAATTTTTTTAATTGCCGAACTTTGCCAACTTGACTACTCCGCGGTCTGGGCTTGAGAGACCCCTCTTACAGTGCTCATGGGCCTTTACCCCGAATCATACAACGATACCCGAGATCGTTTTTTATTCGCCGTTTTTCGGGTATATCCGATTTCCAACGCATAGATTGAAGGTTTTACTAAAGCCTCTACTGTGGAATCGCAACGAGGAAGGATCAGAGACGCGGAACGCGATTTTGCTACACGGAGAAGGTATTGCATGCATTCAATTATTTTTTATCCCTTGTTGATTTTTTTTTATTGTTTGTGTACTTGTAACATCGTTACACTCCATTACTGTTGGCCCGCTATCGCCTTTTTGTAAGCTGGGCACCTGAAACTTCCCGTCATATGACCGTTTCCGTCCTCCTTTCTGCATAGCATGCACCTCGGTTGCTTCATACAGTCTTTAGCAACGTGCCCCTTCTCTCCGCATTTCCTGCACAGCTCCGATCTAAAGGGTGATACGGTCAAAATTTGGTCAAGGGAAAACGCGTGTAAATCGGTGAAATCGTTTATTTAAAAAATCAAATTAAATTTCTTTTTCAAGTTCAATTAGTATAAAATTCAGGAAAAATATTCAGTTAGGCTTCCGCTTTTCCAAATCCGAATTGCCGGGCCTTACGCTTGACCCCTGCCATCAGATTTTGTACAGCCACCTTGTCCACCTTCTTCGCCGCAGAAAGCCAGTTTGCCTTGAACTGCTGCTCGCCCTTAGCAGTTTTTTTGGTCTTCTTTAGGTTCCGCTTGACAATAGCCCAGTATTTCTCAATTGGGAGGAGCTCTGGCGTGTTGGGAGGGTTCTTGTCCTTGGGAACCACCTGCACGTTGTTGGCGGCGTACCACTCCATGGCCTTTTTACCGTAATGACAAGATGCCAAATCCGGCCAAAACAGTACGGAACAACCGTGTTTCTTCAGGAAAGGCAGCAGACGTTTATTCAAACACTCTTTCACGTAAATTTCTTGGTTGACAGTCCCGGAAGCTATGGAAATGCTGCTTTTCAAGCCACAGGTACAGATGGCTTGCCAAACCAGATATTTCTTTGCGAACTTTGACAGTTTCATGTGCTTGAAAACATCTGCTACCTTTCCCCTTCCTTTTGCCGTATAAAACTCCTGTCCCGGAAGCTGCTTGTAGTCGGCTTTGACGTAGGTTTCGTCGTCCATTACCACGCAGTCAAACTTCGTCAGCATCGTCGTGTACAGCCTCCGGGATCGCGCTTTGGCCGTCGTATTTTGTTTATCATCGCGATCTGGAGTCACTACCTTCTTGTAAGTCGATAGTCCGGCTCGTTTTTTGGCTCGATGCACGGTTGTAGACGATACACCCAGCTTATTTGCGGCATCTCGGAGAGAGAGGTTAGGGTTTCGCTTGAAACTACCGGCAACTCTCTTTGTCGTCTCAGCGGTTTCCGGTTTTCGATTTCCCCCCGATCCAGACTTCCTGGCTGTCGACAAACGTTCCCCAAACACTTTAATTACATTTGTAACGGTTGATTTGGCAACTTTTAGCGATTTTGCCAACTTTGCGTGCGAGTAGCTCGGATTTTCGCGATGCGCGAGCAAAATTTTGATACGCTGCTCTTCTTGCTTGGACGGCATTTTGACAACTGAAGAGTGAATTCCAAAATCAAAATAGGAGCAACATTCTACACACACACACCTTCAAAATGAGGGGTGTTCAGGTTTTTTAAATGCAAAATTGAAAGAAATACGTCAAGTTGATATTGACCAAATTTTGACCGTGTCACCCTTTATCAGAGCCTTTGCAGTTTCTCGCCTGGTGATCAAAGTTCATGCACTTAAAGCATCTCTCCACTTGCTTGGTAACCCGAGGGAAAGCTTTCAGGGGGCATACTGACCACCCAACTTTGACTCGTCCCGTCTTCAGCAACTCGTTAGCTGCGTCCGTCGCAAGTCGTATCGACGCCGTTTGTGTACCACCGTACACCTTCCTCAACCGGATTGTCATGGGCACATCTCCCACATTGTATTGCACCTTCAGCGCACATCGTACCTTGTCTTCCGTTGTGATCTCATACAGATCCTTGCACTCGACCGCTAACTCCTGCGATAAGGCTCTTACGTTCGCGTCCTCGCCTAGAGATTTTTCGACGAGTTCCTTGAAGCTGAACTCCTCACCGACGGGTCCTTCTTCAGCTCGAAGAGCATCTCGCCTTTCTGGGTGCGCCTGGTTTTCACCACATTCTCGCCCAGTTGCTTCAACTCCGGATCCTCTCTCACTTTCCGGAGGAGTGCTGCGAATGTCGTTTTGTCTTTCGCCATCTGTTCAGATGATGGCGGTAATGTTTTAGCGACGATGTTTTACAATGAGAAACATTCAATGTGTTATGTCTGTTTGTCTGTATGGCTACTATATTCCAAAATATTTATTCCAAGTTAAATACGCTTTGATCTCTTGATTCTGAACAACATAGTAAAAATCACAAGGTCCTAGGACATTTTTTATAATGTGGCCACTTTATAGGTCGCTCCGGATCCTCCTTTAGGCCAGTAGAGTTTCCCTGAGGGCGTATATGGTGTCTTTACACCATGTGTACTTAGCACTATCAATTTACAGTAATATACGACGCATTTCGCGCCAAATCGAATCGAAGCTGGCAGCACCCTCTCAGATTTCAATAAAATTTTCTGGATGTGTAGACTTTGACTAAATTAGCACTTTTGCATACTTAGTTTATCTAGACTAACATTTGAGAAGGGCCAAACTTTTTCTGCCGATTTTTTTCAAAAAAATATTATGGAAAAATGACAACTCCAACAAAAATATGTTGTATGGATGACTTTTAAAAAATTGACCAAATTATCGAAAAAAAAAAAATACTGCACAACATTTAATTTGAGACCAACACTGAAAAAAATCGATTTTTAAAATTTGAAGTCGATTTAAAAAAATGGCCATGTTTGATTTGGATAAAACTTTGCCTCAAGTAATTATGTTATCTACCAACCGTCCATACATCGCGAGATGGACACTTTTAAGGAAAAAAAGTTTTTCTTACAAAAACTTTTTCATGTCTGGGCTGATTTTTTTAACGTAACATTTTTTCACAAAACTAAACCAGTGAAGCTTGTAAGTTGCGGCTTACTTGCCAGCCTATAGCTGGCCCGATTTACCCCGGCGGGGCGGCTACGAGCAGAGTACTTCCCCCAAAGACGTTCGGATTTGGATGGATTGATAAGGAAAGAAAAAGAAAAATACAATTTAAGACGTCTATTAGCCTCTAACCTTTCCCCTTTCTCCTCGTTGTCCTCGGTGTCACTCTTTGGGGCCCTTCGACGATAGCGGCGGCGGTTGCAGATCGTACTGCTTCACGTTAGCTGCACAATCATTTCTTCGTATGCCTCTCTTTTGGTGTTTAGCGGGAGGGATGAGCAAGACTCCTTTATCGGAACCCCCTCGGCGACGATGGTGACGAATCACCGGACCAACTACTCGCCGTAGATGGTCCCGGTAGTCACCGCAGCGCACTACCCAGGCGAACGCTCCTTCGGTTCTGCCTGCTTCGTCCCTCCTTGGCTCTTAACTGCGGTGGCGAGACTGGCTCTACTGGCTGAGCCACCGCAGTGAGGACGGTGGGTGTTCGGGGATCCTTGGGGTTTAGCCGGGAAGCGGAAAAATCCTCGAAATTTAGCTTCCCTTGGCGGCGATCCGGCACCCTTCACTTCAGCTCACGAACCACGGCACTTTTCCAGGAAACGACGACACTTTCACGCGACGATGCTGGGAATTATCCCTCTAGCTGACACACGCCACGAGAACGGCACTCCAACTCTCGTTTTCACTTCAAACGGACCGGGCAAAAAACGTGTCGATTTCCTACCGTGGCTCGTAACTTTCTCTCCTCACTTTCCGTACTATCTGACAATCACTGACAATACAACAACCACCATCGTTCTCCTGCAACCGCGCTCGAATGTTGTGCTGTTTATGTTTTTCGCCTTCTTTTGCAGCGGGAGGAGAAACGGGACCTAACTTTATTCTACACGCGAGACAATTTTGAACGATAATTTTTACACTATATTCTAATCCTAAAAACATGCCTACACGAATAAAATCTACGATGAAAATAACAAATTAAAATATTTACAAATAAAGCAGTGGTGAATATGTTGCCGAGCGTGCGACCAAAACAAAAACAAATCATAACAGACAAGGCACACGCTCATGGCAAACACGTTAAAAGGGTGGGTTATTAATTGTCACACTATACGAGGGTTACAAGCTCAAAATCATCTCAGAACCCAATGAAGCTCCATTTGTGATTCAATTTTGTCTAATCAGCAACTAATCACTTGGATTAATCGAGAATTCCATATGAAAAGGGCTTATATCATTAGAAAATAATATAATTGATTATATTGTCTACTACTGAGGCAAAATCCGATACTTCTATAGCAACTCTGAATTCTTACCCATAAAAAATTAGGTATGAATAAAATTTAAATTGAGATCTTTTTTCGAATCAACAACGATTTGGGAAGTCAACGTAACGCATCATAATTCTATATGCCCTTCTGTTATTTATATCTAAACCATTAACATTATATACCTACCACTTCATTCTACCTATGAGCACTATAAAACTAAAGTTGATTTCATACAAGCAGCAGTCAATCTGATAACGAAAGTTGTGAAGACAAGTTGTAGTAAAATTATTATCATGGACCAAAGTAGTAAATTAAGGCTCAAAGGATTGAAATGTTGTGCAAATATAAATAATCCGAGATGCAACCGGAAATAAGTTACGGGCCATATCGTCAACGATGGTAGAAAAAATACATTCTATGGGATATAACCACGAAATTCACGAAACGATGAGCATTTGTGAGTCATGCCGTAGCGTGATATCTCATAATAGAAGTCCAGATATGAAAAAAACGCCGACCGGTTGGAAATGAAGTAAATATCCAACCGTCAACTAGTGGACAGCAGCATAGTGATGATCCAGGTCCATCAATGAGGGGCCTTCAATCCGTAGATGATCTAGGTAAGAACAGTCATCCTGATGATTCTATCAACTTTTAACTGCAACCTCCTAATTGCACTTATTATTATTTTTTCTTCTTCTTTCCTTCAGATACAGTACCATCGGTTCCATCATTGGAGTCTGTTCCATCAGCAGATGATCTATCTGCAATGCCCATACAATGTTGAGAAGTTTAATGGCTTTGTGGAAACGTTGAATTTATCTCCAATTTCATCGAGGAACATGAGGAGCATGGATTATCGTTCAATAAAATCTCTAGAAACTACACAAGCAGTGCGAAAAAATATATTTGGCCTAGATACAGCAGACATTAGCAAAAGAGAGGCATACGAAGAAATGATTGTGCAGCTAAAGGAGAAGTTCAATTCCCCTACAGCTGACAGAAAAGATCAGATAACAGTATTATCAGTATTGAAAAAGTCTTGGTCCGTGAATAAAGTTGTAGCAGAATTCAACGCACCAACGTACATGGTGAGGTAGATGGAGAGCCTTGTTAATGAGCAGGGTATTCTAAGCACACCCAACAAAAGAAGTGGGCATGGGATCAACGATGATACAAAAAAACTAGTTAGGGAATTTTTTGATGACAATGATATTAGTAGACCTATGCCCGGAACAAATGATTTTGTTTCCGAGTTTAGAAATGGACGAAAAGAACACGTTCAAAAACGCCTGTTAATGATGTCCCTCAAAGAAGCGTACATGATTTTTGTTGATAAATATAAAGATATTAATATTGGTTTCACTGTATTTACACAGTTGCATTTTGCTTGATTCTACTGGTATACATAATGTATGTATTTGAACAATTCATGAGAATGTAAAATTAATGATCAACAGTTTAAGAATTACGTCACAAGATGCAATAATAGAAAAAATGCTTTGTAATATTTCTACTAGAACAACTGATTGCTTTTTCCGTGCTTGCGATATTTGGAGGCGAACCAGCCTAAGGCTGAAAGCCTCCTAAATAAAGCTAAATAATAATAATGCTTGCGATAAGTGTGCTTCCAATGAACATATTGAAGAGAAACTTACTTTGCTATTAGAATCAAAAGACAAACAAGATGTTGTGTTTCAACAGTGGCTGAATACTGATCGTTGTAATTTGGAAACGATTATCAACCCTGTTGATGAATTTGTTCCGTATCTCATTGATTAAATTAACAAACTTATAACTCATGACTTTATTTACAAACAACAGTCATCTTTTCTATGAAATAAAAAAGAATCATTAAAAGAAGGCGAAATTCTAGCAATTTGTGATTTTTCTGAAAATTATTCATTCATTATCCAAAACGCTGCTCAAGGATATCACTGGAATAATTCTCAAGCAACAATACATCCATTTGAAGTTTTTTATAAGAAAGACAGTAAACTTGAAAATGTTAGCTTCATTATCATATCAAAAGTAATGACTCACGATACAGTTGCAGCTCAGTTGTTCATCTCAAAAATGATAGATTTTATTAAACAATCGATAGATTTTTCTAAAATTACTTTTATGTCAGATGGGGCAGCATCACAATACAAAAATTAAAAAAAAAAACTTTGCTAGTCTGTGTAGATTTCAGTCAAAGCATGGATTAGAAGTAGAATGGCATTTTTTGCAACGTCTCATGGAAAAGGTCCCTGTGATGCCATTGGTGGCACTCTCAAGCGAATGGCAAAGAGAGCTAGTCTTGCTCGAGATTATGGAAACACCATAACAACTCCACGAAAATTATATAACTGGGCAGTTGAAGAAACAGATAAAAATATCACAAAACTACGTTTCGAGTACATATTCACTGAACAGTACATCAAAATGTCAGAAGAACTCGAAGAACTATATAACAGCACCAAAGACAATATCTGGCACACAGAAATTCAACAGTTTTGTGCCTATAACTGGTGACAAAGTAGCGGCAAAAAGGTATTCTAATTCAGAAGATGAACCAAAAATATTTAAATTGATTGGAAAAAGGAAAAAATAGCATGTATGAAAATAGGTTTAAATCATTGAAAATATATAAATAAATGATATATGAAAAATCTTGTCTTTTTTCTCTCACATATTATCAAATTTTGCATCAGTAGTAGACAACAGAATAAGGGAATGATAGTTTTTTGACAAGGTCTACATGTCCAAATAGTTTTATTGAACTCTGAGAGGGTGCTGCCAATTCCAAATACGATTTGGCGAGAAATGCATCATGAGCCCTTTTCATATGAAATTCTCGATTAGTCAAAGTGAACTTAAGTGCTGATTAGACAAAATTGAATCGCAAATTGAGCTTCATTGCATTCTGAGCTGATTTTGAGCTTCACTGGTTTAGTTTTGTGTGAAAATGGCAAATCTAAAAAAAAAAAAAAAATCAGTTCAGACATGAAAAAGTTATTGTAAGAAAAACTTTTTTTCTTTAAAGTGCCCATCTCGCGATGTTTGGACGGTTGGTAGTAAACATAATTGCCTATCTTGAGGCAAAGTTTCATCTAAATCAAACCTGGTAATTTTTTTAAAAACGACTTTAAATTTTAAAAATCGATTTTTTTCAGTGTAGGTTCAATTGAAATGTTTTTCAGTATTTTTTTTTTCGATAATTTGGTCAATTTCCTAAAAGTCATCCATACATCACATTTTTGTAGGGGTTTTCATTTTTCAATAATATTTTTTTGAAAAATGTAGGCAGAAAAAGTTTGGCCCTTCTCAAATGTTAGTCTAGATAAATTTTGGAAAAAACTATGTATGCAAAGTGGCATATTTAGTCAAGGTCCACACATCCAGAAAGTTTAATTGAAATCTGAGAGGGTGCTGCCAGCTCCGAATACGATTTGGCGCGAAATGCGTCAATACGTTAAGTAAAGTGTAAAATTATGTCGATAGATAGTGGCATTTCCTACTTTACCGGGAACTCAGGGTGATCCCGGCCCTCTATCTCAGTACGCAAAAGTCTTCGGCCAATGAAATGACCACCAATCAATTCAGCAGAGTTTTTCCTTTGGACTATATATAACATGTTGACTGAAACCGTTTGGCAGCCGAGATATTCAATTTAGTCGCAGTTTTGCCCAGTGTGCACTGGATCAAAATCCAACGCCTTTCGTAAAGGACAACAACAAAGAGCTGTTAAACGAGTAATCGAAGCCATTGCTAACCATTCTCCTATGCAATAGTAATTGGAGCAAGAAACATATGATATGAAGAGCGAAAAGTATGAAGATATATTCAAAAAATAGTTTGAAACCTTTATTATGTGCCTATTTTGTACATGTATTTGAATATCTGAAGTTCCTTTTACTGTTTGTATTAACTTTTATTTTAGGACTACTGAATTGAAGTGCAACATGTTAAAAGAGTCAATCACCCATAAGTAAACAATGACAATAATTGTCGATTTTTCACGGATTAAAACTCATTCAACTGAATTAGTTCTAATCCACGAATCATGGACATTTAAAGTCATTGTTCACATTTAATTCATTGCATCTTTTCACATGTTGTGCAGGAATTCACTGAAACGAAATTGCAGATTTGGTTAAATCTGTAATGTAAAACCCTTTTCCTATAGTCATTAGACGGAACATTCCGTAGGCATCTGAAAAACACGTCTCATTATAATTTTACATGTCAACAAACTTGAACGCGTAAAATTACAATTTTGCTTCATTTCACGACATGTAAAAATACTAATGGACGTAATTGTATGTCATTTGAGTCGCTTACACGTGTCGGTCTTAGGAGACTTATAATTACATGAAGTTTTCTTAGTGTGTATTTTCGATGTCTGGTTCCGAAACTAGTAGACAACCATAATCTTTTACCATAGCATCAATGCGAATCCACCAAACTTCTCCCCTGAGTCGTTTCTTCGTAGCATCAATTCCAAGATGAGGCTCATGAGCAAGCTGCAAAATTCGTGGAACAACTACACACTATGAAAAAGACATGTAAATTTCTGTGCCCTGAGACCGACACATGCAAGTGGCCCTTTTGACATAAGAATCAGTTGAAAAGGACGAGATAATCAATTTAATCAAACGCACGCACAGTTGCATATGTTTCAGTTTCAGGAAACTTAATTTTACATGCCATGTTTGCTAACGTTCCATGATGTACGTCAAAGCTGAATTACGTCTCGTGTAAAAATAATAATTTCTAAGTGTGTATCTTGTTTCCCTTTAACAAGATTTTCCCATCTGTTGAAAGATCATTCACAATCAACTTGTACCGATTTAATGTTTTTGGCCACCATCTTACAGGGTATTTCATCAATTCACTAATCTCAATATCATTTTTGATTGCCTCTATTATATCAGATAGTGGAACAGCTATCGGACAGGAATCGGTTGAAACTAGTTGAATAATCCTCTCACTTTCTTCATCAAAACTCTGCACAGCAGATGTGCTGTCGACGTAAAGCCTTGAGAAAGGATCAGCAATGTTTGATTTCGTCGAATCGAAGTTTCCACCTTTCGATTCTAAGCGCATGGTTTAGCTTTATCTCCAAAAATAGAGACCAACGGTTTATGATCCGTGATCAACCAGAAGAATTTTCCATACAGGTAATAATGAAACCTCTCTGGTGCCCAAACTAAAGCTAAGACTTCACGCTCGGTTTGCACGTAACGTCTTTCGACCTCAGACAGCGTCTTAGAGGCGTAGCTCACTACTTTGGACACCCCTCTATGAGATTTTTGAAAAAAAAGTACGGCTCCTAGTCCTACCGGGCTAGCATCAGTAACTAAAAATGTTTCTAATCCTGGGTCAAAGAACGCCAAAGTTTTATTCTGAGCCAAACTCGATTTCAACAATTCTAATACTTGTTGATGCTCATTATTCCACAGAAATGGGGTGCCTTTCCTGGTTAGGGCATTTAAAGGTTGCAAGATAGTTGATAAATCCGGTTGAATAACGATTTACAAATGTAACTAGCCCCAAAAAGCTTCTGAGTTCCTCTGTTGATTTTGGTTGACGGAATTTGGTGATAGCTTGTAGCTTTTCATTCGATGCCTTTACCCCTTCAGATGATAGATGATAACCAAGAAAATCTATCTGGTTTGCATTTTCTATACTCTTAGCAGTATCATTCAGAAGGACACTTTTCTCCTTAAAGCTTCTGCTCTGTTCGTAGGTATAATGTTGGTTTTAAATATCAATTTAAAAAAAATTGCATTATGTAAATATACCTTTAGAGTAAAAAATTAAAATATCATCAATTAAAACAATTATCCAAGGAAAATCACCAAGAATTGTTTCCATGCATTTCTGAAACAACTCCGGAGCTGCTGATTAACCGAATACTAGTCGCTAATATCGCATCAATCCAAGGGGTGAGATGAATGTCGTGATATATCTGCATTCTTCTCGACTGGTAGTAAATGGTGAAATGCTTGTTTTACATCCAGTTTAGTGAAGACCATACTTCCCTTCAGTTAACAAATAATTTACTCCATTGTGGGTAGTGGGTAAACCTCCCTAACGATTTCCTTGTTCGCTTCTCGTAAATCTATGATTATTCTGACTTCATCTGAACTTCACAAGCATGGGAGACACCCATTCTGATGCTTGGTTAACTCTTTCTACGATACCCTGACTTTACAACGCTTTTAATTTGAGAAGTGTAATCTCTCCAAGAGGTATGGGAATACGTCGATAAGCTTGTCTTACTGGAGGGACAGACTTGTCTATTTTTATAGATGCACACATATCTAAATGTTTAAGATAATATATTTAGTGCACGCGAAATGAAGCATTTACCGTAACTAATTATTAAATTGTAGACTTCTTACCTTTGATGTGAGGCAACTCCTCAGTAGACAACGCATGCAAAAACTTTACTACCTCAAGTTTTTCTGCAGAATTTCCACACAGCAGCGAGCATTTTCCATCTTGAATCACGAAGAAGGTTGTATGGCCGTTGGCATAGCCGATTTTGATTTCTGCGTCCACTTCACCGAGTACCGTCAGAGGCTTTTTCGATCCACATCAGACGCGGTGAAACCAACCCGTTTCAGCATTTTCCAATCGTCTTCACTAAGCACGTCCTCAATCATCTTTGCCTACTACACACAGAACTTATTTAACCTGCTGGTAAAGATGCTGTTGGCCCCCTGTCTACTGGTATAGCGTGGATGGTGCCTAAACACACCAGAGACCTGGCCCTTGACCCCCTTCTATACTACAACATGAAGATGAAATGAAATGAGAAAGGCACTTGTCAGCGGTAAAAGAATTAATCAGATTTTTTTATTTTTAAATACTTTTATTTTTATTTAGCTTAGCTTATTTCTCGACAATGTTTATTTCTTCAAATGCACTGCTGCTATAAAATCAACCAACAAAGGTTGTGTACGAAAATATTTATTCTATAAAAACTTGTTTGTACGCTACAGTCCATAGCAAGAACCGCCATTACAGTTGTTGTAAGAAAACATGCAGAGGATGTATGAAATCCAGTCTTGCCATTGATGTTCATGGGTACAGTTTATTCCTAATTCTACAGTTTATTTCTAATGAAGAAATTCAATGCTCGCAAAGGTAAAGAAAGCTACGTTCAAAGTATAACAGTATTAACAACATGAAAGCAGTTGAAAACATTAAGGGGGAAGTGAGGAAAAGTGAATTTAAACCACTATTTATGTGATTCACATCTTGATCACACACTTAGAAATATTAATGTATATTTAGGTGCTCTGAGACTGACATATACGAGCGTCAATTTTGACATAAATTTAAGTCATAATAGACGTGAAATTCAGCTCATTGAAACGTAATTTCGAACTTTTCAGTCTCGGAGCACCTTATTTTACATGACAGGTTTGTGTACGTCTCATCCTTTATGTCAAAGATGGATTCCGTCACGTGTAAGATTGTGTATTTTTAATAGCGAATTCGTTTATTATCGGGGTTGTGTGCGAAACCGAACTTTTTGTCAACCTGAGCTAGGTTTTAAAAACAAACGAGCAAACTGGGGATGCATATAAGTAAGTCGGTTAAAGAGAGCTGATTGAACCAACGAGCGAAGCGGATGTGTTTTAATTCTTCTCCTGTGTTTTTTGCTGCTAGACAAATGAGAGCGAGATAAGGCGCTATAACCTTGGCATTAAATCTGGGTTGAGTTTGAAGTGGGCGGAACGACCGTTTGAGGGCAGTGGCTTTTGACGCGGGTTTCTTTGAATTTAGATGGTGCCCACGCGGACTGTCGGGGGCTTTCGATAAAGAAAGTTTGCTCTATCAGATGCTGGTGCTATATTTCGTGTTTGTGTTTGGGTTTGTGTTTGGAGCTGTCGTTTACGGATGGTTGTTCCGCTTGTTTCAAATGTTAACCCAGAAATAGCCTGGCTTTTGGTTCAAATGCCAAAAGTTCATCCAAAGACACCAGGAGCATAAATTAAATTTTATAGCAATTATGATATCCCAACGAATACATATAAATACTATTATTCAATTGTAACTGGAAGCGTTTGGTACGGGAGGTCCACGCTTTCTTCCTTTCCCTTGATCTCAGGTTGTGGAGTGGTTTCAGATATTCATTTCTGACATCACTTGACTCCTTGAAATCTTCTCTGCGGCACATGCTGCGCAGTTGGCCTGGCCGTTGACAAGAAAAATGACGGATTCGTGAAGCCGTCATTTTCCAGGATGCGTTCAAAGTATTGACTGCGTTAGTGTGAGATTAGATTAGATTGAAAAACTTTTCGCATACGTTTTGTACTCGAGTGACTGGAGTTGTTATGGCATTTTATTATCTTTAGGTCCCGTGCGCTATAGTTTGATCTGATTAAATATGTTTTAGCAAGTGATACATTATCGATTTGCTGATACAATGGTGCACTGCGCTGACTCAACACTCAACTTAGCTGAAAATGAAGACAACCTTAACAGATAGACCAACTACCTGCATGAATTTGAATTTTGACATAAACACATTCTTTTGATCAAGGCAACCTCTGCGTATCGAAGTCAACATTAAATGTTTTGTTTTGTTCATTCTTGGCTGGATGTTTAATTCGCCTGTGTTGTTGTCAATATCAATATTCGTCTTCATCTTGATGAGGATGATTTTGGGGATCAAATGCAGAAAGGATTATTTTCATATTGCACACATATAGATCTGTAGAACGTGTTGTGTTGGTTATTTATACACAGATTGATGAAAAATTATTGCATCATGCTGAATTATTGATAATATCGAGGTTTTGGGATCTCTAGTCGGCAATACTCAAAATAAATATTTTGCCCAAAATGATTTTGATTATTTTGCTTTTAACGATCGCTTCTGATATTGAAATTTTGGGTTATATAATCAAGAAGTGGTGAATATCATCAAACGCGTATTCGTTGATGTATAATGAACTCATTTGTTCATTTTGCTCGTACGTGACAGCGAAGATATTCAAAACGAACGCAATTCATCCACACTGGGTTGAAACGATACTCCTTGCGTGTGATGGTAAATGATAAAAAAAAAACAGACACTGGTGCTAATGGGGTGCTTACACTTAGGCTAGTTCACTAGCGCTAATGAGCATGTAAACAGTTTCTAGCAGCTGATTTCCACTCGCGCATCAATGGCAGGCGCTTCTGAAATTGCATGCTGGTGATGAGAAGCTGGTACCCGACAGTAGTGAACAAAATGTCAGAAGAGTAAGACCTACCTGATCCGAGTTTATGAGCAACATCCATGTTTGTGGGGCTTTTCCAATCCCGACTACAAAATAAAACATCCAAGGTCTATCAGAACCCACACTGACCGAACAGTTTGCTTTCGTTTTCTGGATTGTGTATTCGTAGAATTTCAAATTTCTTCATCTAACAAGCAGCACATAACATCGTACGCACAATCATATAGTATTTCGGTCATTTTTTTTTTTAATTAAGCAATTAACCGGTCACGAGACGAACTGATCAACAGAAAAGCCTCTTTTGACTTCGTTTGCATAATGAACATTATCAGCACCCACTCACCAGCGTATTATCATAATGTCAACACTTTTTATCATGATGGTGGGCGTTTTTGCTAGCAGCGAACTCATTAGCGCTAGTGAACTAGCATAAGTGTAAACACCCCATAAGTGTGATCTTGCGTTTTTCTTTGTTGCCCGTTATAACCTCTACCGTGCTGATCTGTTTTTCTGTTCCTGTGATGAGCAGCGCCTAAGAGGAACCTAAGAGGACCGTGCAAAAACTATTTCATTTTGGGCGACGCAATTGACTGTCGAAATACAAGAAAACAGATTCCCTGTTGTAAAAATTCTTGTGTTTCTATACGTTCGCCCGACCAAAAAAGACACGTTCGATCATGCCGTGTAAATCATATCTAGTTTTTAGTGGTTGGAAACGCTGGTGGAGAATGTGCGCGGGACGAGGGTCATGCATGTCGGTTTCTCGGTGAATATCATGGAGATTGATTCGGGCCTGTTTGCCATGTTCAGAATGCATACATTTTGTTTATGTTGGACGAGTTCCGGGTCGTTTTGTGCCATTTTTCGATCAGGTGCAATTTGAATTCATAATGTATGAATCCGCAGCATTGGAAAACGATCATCGTTGGATTTGGTGCATTTGTTCTAGTTGAAGAACGTCCTTTATGCATTTATTATCAATGTTCTTGATATTTTGATTTTGTGAGAATTTGTGATTGACCTTGTCGTCGCTGATATAAAGAGCTCTGTGGGTTCAATCTCAAACTCCTTCCCATAATGGAGCTTTAGTGTGAATCGGATTTATTCTTGATATGAGATAAAGCGTATTGAAATTCGGTTGGAGGCACGAGTACGGAAATCAAACGTAATATTTGAGTTTTAGGAAAGATGCGTTGATTGGAAATCTATAACAAATCCTTCTCAAGAGTATCTGTTATTGTAGTGATAGCAAGTTGAACGGGAACTTGCTCGTAATTGTTTTGTATAAGGAGGAGCTCGGTGGCCTTATGGCGACCGATTTTGCTCAATAAGTAGAAAATCATGGGTTCAATCCCAAGCTCCTTCCATTATAGAGTTATAGTTTAAATCGGCTTTATTTCATAATATGATGTAAACCGTAAAGAAGGGGTTGAAGGGTCGAGTACGTGAAGAAGTAATATTTGAGTTTTAGGACAGACGTGTTGACTGTATATCCAATAATGCAGATTATCCATCAACCTCGAAAACTTTTACTATCGCGTATTTTAGTCGTTCGTTACATACCAAGCGAAAACGTAGTCATATTTTGTAGTCCATTTAGATGGATTGTTTTTGCTTACTGAACAGAACACCTTGGATGTACTCACAAGCTCTCCGTCATGACCCTTAAAATACAAAATCACTAAGCAAAATTAATATTTTCTTTAGATAATCGACTATCGATAGCTTAAACAAAATAAACTTTGGTTGCATCGCCAACTTGAGAGGTGAATCGTTACCGAAGACCCTACCCGAACCTCCAACTCCGTAGCACTTATGAGGGAGTTGCTAAGTTGGTGGCCTCTCGTTAAGTAAGTACTACATCAACATCTCCTTAGCTATGGTAAAGATGGGCGTGGCCGGGAATAGCGAAAGTCATGATTCTGGAATCAATGTTTACTCCCCAGCATTATTCCTGAAAGTAGTCTGACTGAGAGTTTCAAAAGAGTCGTAAGTGTCGCTAGTATCCAATCTACGAAGTATCCATGACAGATACGTATTTTGACTACAATGTACAGTCTTCATAAGTGTCATTCCCACTAAAGACTTATCAAAAACCTATCCCCCTTAAGTACTGATCCCGTAGGTAAAATTGTCAAGATCACAGGTAAAGAAATGAAACTACAATGTTCAGAACCTACCTAACTAATAATAACCAAAGGTTTTAGTAAAGTAAAGGAGAAAAATCTATTCAAATCGCATATAATCGTATCTGTCATGGATACCAAAATTATTTCAGTGGAATTAGGTACCAAAAAAGATAAAAATACGTCAGTTACGAATTCGTGTTAACTAATACTGATACTAACACGTGTCGATTTTTTGGTTGAATTAAAACATATGAAACCCCTTAATCAAGAGTTTCACAGCAGTCGTTCGCATGGCCATTCCCTGCAGCAATGTGAAGAGGAGTTACACCATGGTTTTTCCGAGGGCGTGAATCAAGAATTGAACTATTTCCACATTTCCGTTTCGGTATGCATGATGGAGGGCAGTTCATTTCTAATCGTCCATCTAATATGGGTCCGCATTATTCGCTAGAAATAGTTTAACAACACTCAGATGGCCGTTCCACGCAGCAATAAGAAGTGGAGTTTCACCTTTGATTGACCGAGAGGAAGTGTTCATGCAACGATCAATAAAGAATTGAACTAGTTCTACATTTCCGTTTTGGCATGCATAATGAAGCGCAGTCCATTTATTATCGTTCATCTCATTTGGGTCTGCATTTTTCGCTATCAATAGTTTAATAATATTCAGATGGCCATTCACCGCAGCAATGTGAAGTGGAGTTTCACCTTTGATTGACCGAGAGGAAATGTTCATACCGCGATCAATAAAGAATTGAACTAGTTCTACATTTCCGTTTTGGCATGCATAATGAAGTGCAGTCCATTTATTATCGTTCATCTCATTTGGGTCTGCATTTTTCGCTATCAATAGTTTAATAATATTCAGATGGCCATTCACCGCAGCAATGTGAAGTGGAGTTTCACCTTTGATTGACCGAGAGGAAGTGTTTATACCGTGATTAATCAAGAATTGAACTAGTTCTACATTTCCGTTTTGGCATGCATAATGAAGTGTTGTCCATTTCCTATCGTCCATCTCATTTGGGTCCGCATTTTTTGCTATCAACAATTTAACAATATTCAGATGGCCGTTCACCGCAGCAATGTGAAGTGGAGTTTTACCTGTGATTGACCGAGAGGAAGTGTTCATACCGCGATCAATCAAGAATTGAACTAGTTCTACATTTCCGTTTTTGCATGCATAATGAAGTGCAGTCCATTTATAATCGTCCATCTTATTTGGGTCCGCATTATTCGTTATCAACAGTTTAACAATATTCAGATGCCCGTTCCACGCAACAATGTGAAGTGGAGTTTCACCTTTGATTGACCGAGAGGAAATGTTCATACCGCGATCAATCAAGAATTGAACTAGTTCTACATTTCCGTTTTTGCATGTATAATGAAGTGCAGTCCATTTATCATCGTCCATCTCATTTGGGTCCGCATTTTTCGCTAACAACAGTTTAACAATATGCAGATGGCCGTTCAACGCAGCAATAAGAAGTGGAGTTTCACCGTCGATTGACCGAGAGGAAGTGTTCATACCACGATCAATAAAGAATTGAACTAGTTCTATATTTCCGTTTTGGCATGCATAATGAAGTGCAGTCCTTTTATTTTCGTCCATCTCATTTGGGTCCGCATTATTCGCTATCAATAGTTTAACAACAATCAGATGGCCGTACTGCACAGCAATGTGAAGTGGAGTTCTACCTGTGATTGACCGAGAGGAAGTCTTCATACCGCGATCAATCAAGAATTGAACTAGTTCTACATTTCCGTTTTGGCATGCATAATGAAGTGTAGTCCATTTATTATCGTTCTTCTCATTTGGGTCTGCATTTTTCGCTATCAATAGTTTAATGATATTCAGATGGCCATTCACCGCAGCAATGTGAAGTGGAGTTCTACCTGTGATTGACCGAGAGGAAGTGTTCATACCGCGATCAATCAAGAATTGAACTAGTTCTACATTTCCGTTTTGGCATGCATAATGAAGTGCAGTCCATTTATTATCGTTCATCTCATTTGGGCCCGCATTATTTGCTATCAATAGTTTCACAACGCTCAGATGGCCATTCTCAACGGCAGAATGCAGCGCAGTGCATTTATCGAGATTTGCATTGTAATCAATTAGAAAATTACATATTTCGAAATATCCGCATTTCGCAGATACTTTTAACATATCGTTTAGTTTATGAGTGGAGAACGATTCAACTTTTAGGGATGAAACCAATTTCAGACAACCACTCTCGCATACCCACAAAGATACGTTCCAGTTTAGTTTACACAAATCATTTAAAATTTCGGAGCAGTTTCCATTTTCTCCAAGCTTGATCAGTGTCAGTTTCCTAATAACATCGTGTTGAGATAGAAAGTTGATCAATAAGTTTGGTTTCAAATAGGAAATGTTATCACTTAAATATGTTGCTACGAAGTATTCACCAAATGATAAATGGCAGAACTGAACATTATTGTTGACTACTTTCACCAAAATAGATTTTTCTGCATCCTGCTCACAACGGCTTTTGAATGAGTCATATTTTTTCTTAAAAAACGGCACCGTGAATAAATCCATGAGCATTTCAATGTCTAGTAGCTTTATCGCTAGCAGTTGATGTTCCAAAATGTACATGTCAATTATTGAATTAAATTCAGCGTCTTTGATATCAACCGTGAACTTAAATTTTTCTACAAATTTCTTGCGAAAACATTTATTGGCAAAATGCTCTAACAGTTGCACAATATTCAATGTGTCTTCTGACCAATCAAACTGTTTCATGTTGTCGGAATTCGCTGCTGAAATAAATTGTTCGAATTTGTCAGAGTAAATTTCAGCGAGCATTCGCATCATCAGAGGCAAACCGGAAATTTCACTCAAGTTGGATAAAATGCTGGAATGATATTTTTTTAAAAGAAGTTCCGAAAAGTTTTCAACAACTTTTTCATCAGCACTGTCCTTCATCCATATTTTCTTCAAGTACTGGATCTGATCCTCATGCCGAAAAGGGACTAGGGATATTAGCTTCACATCGAACTTCTTTTGCAATAATTCCTGCACGTGGAGTCTCGAGCTGATTATGAACTGAATACTCTTTTTAGAGCTGAGCAGTTCGAGTATACTAATTACTTTCTCGGTGTGGGTGGAATGTATTTCGTCAAATGCATCCAATGCTAAAATAATGGAATATCCTTCGTCATTTCGCCTTTCCGGGGCATTAAGGATGAGATTACAGTTATTCTCTGAAAGAACAGCGCTGAGAATTCCCCGGACATCGTCTAAGTTTGATACTTTTTCAATTTTGTTTAGTGCATTACAAAGCGTGCTTAAATACACCAAGAATACTGCAGAGTGGCTTTGTTTTTTAACCTGAAATGCCAAAAACTGCAGTAAAATGGTTTTTCCCATACCGGGGTCTGCTACAAGTAAAATATGCTGCTGGTTTTTGAATCTTCCTCGAAGCTCTTCAACTAATCTAGTATCACTTATCTGTCGAACCATTGTGCTAGTCCTCTTATATGTTGCCTTGGTTAATAATTTACCGGTTGGTTCTAATGCCGTTTCTTCGTACTTGATATGGCGGTTAATATACGTAAATTCCCATTCTTCTGCCTCTGCCATTACGCGCTTTATCACACCCGTCTGCATTCCACGCTTTAATTGTCCAAAGCATTGTTCGATACCTTGCTTGGCCAAAAAGCGCTTCCTATTTTCGTTGTCAGGTTCGTTACATTTGATAAAATAATCTTTCAGGTCGATATACACCTGCTCGAAGTCCTTTTCCCCCAGCTTACCGAGAATGTCCGGTTGGATCCACGTCTTCATCCAAGCCAGTAGTTCACCAACGATGATAGGTCGCAAATCGTTCGGTTGACCCACCGATAGAGTCAAATCGCGAAAGAAGCCACGAATGTCATCCTCACCAACGAATGGTGGCAACAGTTTGATCCTTGAGTCTCTCGCCAGGAAATTATTGTTGACGGTTACTTTTTTCTTCATATCAACCTGATCGCTTTGCAACATGGTGTATAGCAGGGCAACATTGGGATTTGTATGTTCAGCATTGAAGTTGCTTGCAAAACGATGCTCTTTCTCGTTTTTGGTCATAACGTCTTTTAATGGAGTGCAATAAAGAGGTAAAATTTGGCTGACCGTTCCGCTGTGAAAGAACTCTTTGATCGCATCTTTAATCGCAATGATATCTTTGTTGATGTAATTGCGCACCTCTTTGATAGCCTTCCTGCTTGGAATAAGTTCCAGGTTTTTGGCACTGGATCCAGAAAAACGTAGGATTTCATTTACTTTTCGTTCTTCGATCTTCACCCACTCGTTATCGGTCTGTTTCAGATCCTTATTGGTGAAGATGTAAAACATCTTCTTGAACTCCGTTAGTTCTAATCTTCCAGTCACACTCAAGTAGGATTTGGCATACTTGCACAAATCAAAGTCCCTGGTGCGTTTGGCACTATTTCCGGTCAGAAACAGATCATCCAGATCGATATTTTTAACCTTTTCATCCTTGGTATTGGCGTGTTTTGCTTTAATTAAGTGGATCACCTTGTTTGTATCGTCAATCAATACAACATCGTCAAACTTGTCGGCCATCTTCATTTCATACGCCATCCTTGTAGCGGAACTTAATTCCCGCGTACGCAGCAACAGTTCAAGGGCAACGTCTGTTTGGAATTTTTCGCCATGGCCACCCGACCTAATTTCACTTTCATACGATTGTTGATCCATTTTGAATCACCTGAAAAAAAACAGGATAAATATTTTATCAATAAGCTATGAAGGTCACCCGTAACAAATAAGAACAATATTAGATATAGTAACATAACTTAAATTAACACTCCGAACAGGGTGGGTAAAAATCTTTACGCCGACTACGAAGCCTCCGAAAAACGTGTAACGGCAAGTTTCAAATGACATTGTTAAGCTATTTCTTGATGGATAGTAGTACCACTAGAATTTCCCCAAGGAAAAAAAAAACACAAAATTGAGTTCCTTTCACTCAACGGGTGTATTCAGTGGGGCTAGGTTAAATTAAGTTAAAAAAGAAAACTCAATTTTGAGAAATACTGGTCAAGAATTTATTGAGTGAATATTACCTAACGATCAATCGAATGGCATTAGTAAACTTTACCCAACGTTGGAATAGTTAATAATTTAATAATTTTCCATTCTTTAGTATGGAAATCAACGAATACATGACAACCAAAGTTAAATTGAATTTATTTGCAGCCATTGAATTTAATACACAACAATTAATAAGCACTTCCAAAACCACTCATTCGCAGCAGAATAAATCCTCATCGTCCTAATACCAAGTTCGACTTCTTCGGAAGCTCATGCAATGTCGATGCAAATCTGCAATAGATACAAATTAAGATTTTTGTAAACAACGGAACTAAAACACTCCCTGCGCTTTGATAAGGGCATCGTTGTGCCAGGTTGGTCGTGGCACATTTCAAGTATGAGAGGGTGATTGAAGTTTCCTCAAAAGTGCCTGAGTAAAATGCAAGTACTTTCGATGATTACCCGTAGTTGCGATAGTGAAGATGTATATCCATATTCTCGTTTATGTCCGAACGTGTTCACCATACATAAACCTTTTTATTTGATTTTGTGTGGGGATGGGTTTTGGGTGTGTATGGGCATATGGGTGAGATGATATTAAGTTTTCGTTCGAATAAAGTTGAAACATTGAGAGATGTATCGCTTCAGTTTGAGAAGTACTTGACTTAGCAACCGATGAACCATTCTGATGGCCCATATTACCGTGCAGGTTCCGTGGGTTGGCAGGGTCCAATATGGAACAGATTGATGAGTCACTATCAGTTAAAACTGTATTTTTGAGCTTTATCTCTATATATTCTTTGGTGTCCATAGCATTGAACTGTCCATAGTTGAGCGTTGTTGAACTTGTGGTACTTGCACAACATTTTATGTGAGTATCCAAGTAACCATATAATCACCAAATAACTTTTAATGTAATACGATGGGCCTTATTACGGGTGTCACTACACGGTGATAAGGAAGTGATACTCGGAATAAGAGCCGTGATTGCCGTACAAATCAAATAGGAATCACTTCACCGTGACGACAAGTGACAAGTTTTCACCGTGAAGTGACATCCGTAATAAGCCCCGATGTGGTTAGTTAGGTATTCAGATGAAACTATTACTTTAAAAAAAAAAACTCATCCTGGTTGTATCTCTTTTTCTGTTGCATGTAACACTATTTGATATTAATAACCATATCAAATCTATGATGCACCAAGCGTTCATTCCGGATGGTGAATGAACATGCTGAAGAAGAAGATGACTATACAGGATGAGTGGAACCATGAGCCCCTTCTCGGAACGATTCAGAGTTGGATTCTGTTTTTTTAACTCTTTATTTGTTCCATATTCAAAATAAATTACATTTCATTTTAACCTAGGTGCTCCAGTTACTACAGTAACTTACCAGCCTTAATTGTTATGATATATATCTAAGTGTTTTTACATTGTTCCTGCCTTCCCAACAAACAATCGTCTATTGAAGAAACGACTTCTTGGCCATTTTATTCAACTGCATGCTTAATAGTACTTGTACTATTTTTAATAATAACTTCTGTTCAGGCTTTGTTCACACAAATGTGGATAATTTATTCAACCACAATATTGAACTACTGGGTGTTGTATAAGGTATGCCGAGAAGCTTTTATTCGACTTATTTGAGTTGTAACAGAGTTTATACTTTAAAATTTTTGATTATTCAGCGTTTATTAGACATCACTGCTTCCCTAAAACAGTGATTCTCATGTGAAGTAACGTTTAATTAGACATTATTATACATTTATTAAACGATTTGTAACGGTAGACATTTTCGTTAGATTATATTTTTTTTTTGTTACTTGTTCTTATTTATTTTCAAATATCCATTCTTAGATTAATCGTCGTTCAATTTGTAATATTAACTTAAATGGACTGAAAGTAAGCTAAATGAAACGAATTGTAGTTTGCAACTTGTATGCAAGTCAGTTGCCTACGCGTAAAGAGGTTAGCGAAACGTATTGCTTACGTAGCTTCTCCGAAGAGTTTCACCATTCGTGTTTTTCGTTATTCGGATAGAGAAAACCGAATGGGATAGTTCTGAGAGTTGTTAGCAGTAGAAGGGAACAAGATAGACAGACCGAGTTCGATTGAAGAGGGAAAGAGATACTTCATTTGATCTTTCACGATCGTAACTAATGAAATCCGTTGAACTTCCATTTCCGGTAATCATGCCTTGGGACTTTTCTGAGGAAATTCAGTAATCGCCTCTTTCACTTTGATCCTGACTGTGATAGAAGAAGGGCGCGATTCTGTAGTTTTTTTCGCGGTGTGATTGGTTAGTAGTAGAAAACGTGAAGTGTCCTCAGATGTATTTTAATCGATTCTATGTTCCCCGTATAGGCTAAAGCTAAAGGGTGTCCACGATGAAATTGCCACACACAAAATTGATTCGCAAAATTCGAGTTTTCATCCGATTGCCATCAAATTTTCAGGGATTGAGAAATAACTATTAAACTTCATTTTACCATTTTATTCGTATTTTATTTACAGTCCATACGTAAATGCCCGCACCTTGGCCTTAACCCCGGCCATAAGATTCTGCACAACCTGTGAATCAACCGTTTTTTTGCATGTAAACCCATGCTTTCTTCAGTTCCTCGACTGTCTTCACTACCTTAGGTTGTTTAAGAAGGTGCTGCTTCATAATCGCCCAGTACTTCTCGATGGGGCGGAGCTCCGGAGTGTTGAGAGGGTTGAACATTTGCGGCACGAAATTGACCTTATTGTCCGCATACCACTTCAGCACGTCCTTGGAGTAGTGGCATGAGGCCAAATCCGGCCAGAAGATTGTTGGGACGTTGTGGGCCTTCAGGAGAGGAAGCAGCCGCTTCTGGAGGCACTCTTTTATGTACACCTGTCCGTTCATCGTGTCCTGGGTCACGAAAGGTGCACTCCGCTTCCCG
This sequence comes from Ochlerotatus camptorhynchus, assembly GCF_037179485.1. NCBI lineage: Eukaryota > Metazoa > Arthropoda > Insecta > Diptera > Culicidae > Ochlerotatus > Ochlerotatus camptorhynchus. The sequence goes on along the minus strand of NW_027040866.1, from coordinate 600,878 downwards.
CACGTGCAGATGGCTTGCCAAACCAGGAATTTCTTCGCAAATTTGGACATCTTCTGAGTGCGGACATGCTCCGGAACGCTGAACTTATCCTTGGCCGTGAAAAACAGGTTGCCGGGGATCTGTTTGAAGTTGGCCTTCACATATGTTTCGTCGTCCATGATGCAGCATTCAACTTTCGTCAGCATGTTGAGGTACAACTTCCTGGCACGGGTTTTGGCGGACTTGTTTTGCTTCTCGTCGCGATTAGGGGCCTTTTGTACCTTGAACGTTCGAAGCCCAGCCTTAGTTTTGGCCTTCTGGACAAAACTTCGGCTTAGGTGCAGCTTCTTAGCCACATCCCTAACGGAGGCGTTCGGATTTCGGTTGAAGGCCCCAACTACGCGGTTGTGATTTTTGGTGTTGTACGGAATACTTTTTCCTTCACTTCTGGGCTTCCAATCGGTGGTCAACCGTTCCTCGAACCGCTTAATCACTCGCGACACCGTAGAATTCGCGATTCCCAACGTTTTAGCGATGGAACGATGCGAGAGATCCTTGTTCTCGTGATGAATGCGCAAGATTTTATCACGCACGAGCTGTTCTTTCGACTCCATTTCCGCGAGTTTTGATCACAGGACTTTAAAACTTGCAGGATGTAAATAATGCACTATGAACTAAATCCACCCAAATTTTCATTAAATTCTACCCAACGGTTAAAAAGTTAGAGAAATTTCATAGTGTGGCAATTTCATCGTGGACACCCTTTAGATAGCATTATAGTGTTGTAATTGTTGTGCGAGAGTTGTGTAAGCGTTCCAGATAACGGCAAGGTAAAACCAATTTACGAAATTTGTGTGTACCGATAATAGGTTAATTGTGTCGTTTGCACGGTCAACGACTTTCCGCGTGTTCGCTTTCTATAGGATTCAACAGCCAACAAAGCGACCGTTGATCAATAGCGCTGCCTCGCACCGCGGCTCTACTTATTGTCGCCAACCCTTACCACGCTCGGGTATCAAAGCTTCCCGGTTGCCTATCAGAAGGGAGTTGCCTACGTTACCAAGGCACTCCGGCTAACGTCCAGCAAGCCACCATCCGCTGACTGAGTTCGGCAACTAAGAAACTTCAAGCGCAGTAGGAGGACATCAGCCGTCGTTGCAACGACGGCATCGATCGGGCGAAAGCCCGTAAAGCTCGCCAACGTAAGCTTCAAATCTTGTAAGTAGCGAACCCACACTTGCATGCAAGGCCGTTAGCACGGACACAGAATGATAGCGCGCTAGGCGAATAGTCCATCGACCGCACTAGTCAGATAGAAAGATAGAGGGGAACAGTAGTTAGGCCGGCCAGAACCAAGATTGTAGATATGTGAATAAAAAACCCTATAGATAAACTAAATAAAAGTAGAATGTTCACTCCCAAAATAAATCAGTGTTCAGTGTTAGAAAGTTTTGATTGAGAGAGTCTGAAGGTTATTTCACGTTTCGTTCATCATGTTTAGTCTTTTTCCGTTGAATTTGTTGTGTTACTCGTCTTCTAAATCAAGCTCGAGTTGATGGGTCAGAGGGATTGCTTCCTGTGATGATACCCCTGTTCAGATTGGTTTTCGGGATTGGAAGTTTTTCGGACTCGGTAGTTAGGATCTTGGGATTTCGGTGGGTATGCTCTCTTCTTTCTTGAGTCACTCGGCTCAGTTGGTCTTGTTCCCGACACTGTGGACGAATTTGGCCAGTATCTAGCCGGGCATCGTGAAACACGACAGGTGGTCCTCTTCGGAGGTGGCGCTTAAGCCATCCGTTTATGAAACTTATCGGTAACAAACAACAGCACCAGCTGCCTCGGGGCCGCTACAGATTATTCAACTGTGGGAAAATTAACCCGAAAATAAGATGACAGGGGATAGGGACAGGACAGGAAAGGGGTGTGTGTGTTTCTTAAGTGTATTGTATTTCAATATTTCTGACGTGGCTCGCACCACACAGATATCAGAAAATTTATTAAATACTTATAACATGCCGTTGTATGGGATTAGAACCATGTACCTTCTGATCACCAGCCGCTTGCCTTGTCATCTGAGCTATCCTAGAATTCATCAAATGGGCAACTCAATAATCTATAAAAGCTTGCATGAAAGAAAATACCTATCAGCTCTTCCGATCGCAACTCTAGCTCCTTCAAGGCCCTGTGGAAATGATTAATTCATTCAACGTTGTTTTAAATGAGACCAATGTTGCCTCTTCACATCTCCAAATCGAAAGAAAGGATGCTCGGTTATATTTTAAATTAGATCATTGCATTCATTATCGTGAGTCATGTGATCGATATTACTATTTAAATTAATGATGTTCTACACAAATAAAAAAAAAGTTGAACTTGGGATTGAACTCACGACCTTCAAATTGGAAAGCGGAAACGGTAACCACTACTCTACTGATTTCGCCTTGTTGTAAGACTGAATCAGTGTTGTCGAATAATGAATATAATACGGCGTTAATAAAGCATTTACAAATCATGTGATTACAACATGGACGCATAGTGGTATAAGAGCTATTATGCTGACTGTATTCACCTTTATTCAGCAATATTGTAAAGTAATGCAATGACATCTAATAAAGGAGCTGGAGAACATTTGTCAGACGTCTAATAAAGCATGTTATTAAATCAATTGAAAACAGTCGAATTAAAGTGTCAATGTATGTACAAATTACACTTCTTCAGTTTGTTATTAGATCGAACTTTTGGCGTTGAATTGGGAAGACATTTAACACTTTTACAGCTTATATATTAATCAGATCAGAGCAAAAAGTGGAACAATGAGCTTTTTCAGCACATAATTCGACAACTCTTTTTATTCAGCATTGTACACTGTTATACAGCATTTATTCAATATATATGCTTATTTGCGACTTTGAATTGTTTGTTGGGTGGTATAAGAGCTATTTTGCTGAGTGTATTCACCTTTATACAGCTATATTGTAAAGCAATGCAATGAAATCTAATAATGGAGCTAGAAAACATTTATAAGACGTTTAATAAAGCATTTTATTCAATCAATTGAAAACAGTCGAATAAAAGCGACAGTGTATGTGCAAATTACACTTATTCAGTTTGTTATTAGATCAACATTCTGGTTCTGAATAAGGAAGACAGTCAACGTTTATAAAGCTTTTAATAAAGAAATTAATCATATCAGAGCAAACGGCGGAATAAAAGCGCATCTATCGATCTCAATGAGCTTTTTTCAGCACAAAATTCGACATCCTGTTTTATTCAGCATTATACACTGTTATACAGCATTTATTCAATGTGCATGCTTATTTGCGACTTTGAATTGTTTGTTGGGCTGCCAATTCAGTATTTTAAACAGATTTTTTAAACCTGCATGTCAGTATAACAATTCTTAGCTTGAGCTTGAGCTTGATTGACCGCCCACTACTTGGTTGCTTGGTTGCTACTCTGTTACTGCCAGATCAGCTGTAATTACACAGAGAACCAATAGACGATGCTTGGGACTAGCAATCATCCTCAATGTGTAAAAACTGGTGATCTTAAATTAGGCAATACCAGCGCCGGCCGCACCCGAACACAGGTCCAGAAAGTAATGGGAAGAATTGTGTTGACATGACACTCGCTTTGATGGAAGCCTAGAACACCTCTGCACTTCCACGAGGAATCACTGGGATGTTGGATAAGAGGGTTGGGTTTGCAGCAGAGTTCGTTTTGGTAAACGATAAGCTGAATTGATGTCCTAACGATCATATAACGCGAAGGAGCTTGGGACTAAACCCATGGTCTTCTGCTCAGTAAGTTTAGTCTTCATGGTCTTCTGCTCAGTCAGTTTAATCACCGAGTTGCTGTTATTACCATGTAGTCATATTAACAAATAAAACGATTGACGAATATTGAATGTGGATGGGCTCGAGATTGGTTCTCATGAGGTTCTGCTCAGTAAGCAAAAACGGTTGCTCTAAGGCCACCGAGCCCCTCATATCACATAATACCGTTGCTCAAATTTGTGTATCCATTCAAACCCGGAACCAACGACAACAACGAGATTCGCAAAATACACTATACACAAGCGATTTTACCATAAATCTCTTTGATATGTAAGGACCTGGGACCGCGTTTTTCTGCTCAGTAAGCAGACCACTGTAACCGACGTTCTTTCAAATCCGAAAACTAAAAACTACGAAAAAGTACTTAGGCCTTCATTAAGTTCCACTTTCACGCGACGTTCAATGACAGGGTCCTATCCAGGATTACATCTGAAAAATCCAAATCTGGCCAACGCCCACCTAAACCTGTTCTAATCCACCTGAAATGACTAACGAATAGAAGACTTTGACTACCCAGCCATGCAATAGTCTCATTCCGTGCCTTATGGCAACTTGATGATTCTATTGCGCTCATCTTTTGGCACCACCCAGGGGAGACTTGGTCCTGTACCCAATGCTTAACTTATCTCCATTCCACTCAGCTACTCGCAATTTCTTGTGATATAGTGGGCGGAATATTATTATATGAGACAATTCAATGTAGACGTCTTTCCAAATTTGGTAGATCGACAGGTAATCGGTGAGTTACCACAATAGTTGCTATTCAACAACTCGACAACGTCCCATCGTCAACGCCTGCTATGAGGATTCCCCATTGCAGACGCCAACGAAATGACGTCATCGAGCTATCGATCAACTACCCTGGTTATCGCCTGGTACCTTATAGCACGATGCTAGGAGGCGAACCGGAAGAATCGATGAGCTACCTAACAATTCTTAAAACTAAAAACTAAATCTTATCTAAGTATAAAGGGAATTAATCGTTGCAATTGAGGATTGCAACGATTTTTGCCTGAAATTATTAATTATTTTGTTGGACATTTGTTCTAAAGTCTCAACATTCGAAATTCTATGTACCTCGGTAGCACAGGCGTGCGCAGCCCTCTTCATTTGGGGGGGCCCGCCTACCAAATGGGGCGCTTCATAGCTTTGAGGGCGCCAATTATTTAGAAGAGTTAATGTTTACTTATAGTTATTTCTATGGATTCCCAGTGGAGTTATTCTCCTTTTAAGGGATCCTTAAAACACCAAGTTAAATAAACTAATTTACTACTACTACTGTTTATAATGAATCATACAGTTTACATAAGAAATTCATTGATTTTTCCTTTGAGGTAGTGTTTAACTTTGAGTTTAAATTGATTTCGATTTACGATTTGTTTTAGTTCACTAGGTAAAGCATTATATTTAAATGGACCTATATAAGATATTCGTTTTTGACCTTGACTTGTGGATTAAGTTCCCGGCTTGCCTGGTACTGTGAGAACGGTTGCCAATATTGATTACAAGATTAGAATGTGTTCTATCATTATGAATAATATCGTGTACCAATAAGAGTGTCTGTAGTTCACATAAACCTAAAATTGGAAGGACATTATGATTTCTGCTTGCATAGAGTTCAAAAGTTGAATATAACGGAGGTAGGTTGAAAATTATTTTTAAGCACCTATTTTGCAAAACTTGTAGTTTAACTAATTTTGATTTACATGCAAGGCCCCAAGCTATGATAATATATTGTAATTGAGAATGTATGTGAGCATAGTAAAACTTAAGTAAGACATGTTGCTGAACAAAGCTAGAAACCTTTCTCAAAACGCCACATAAAGCCGCTACTTTTTTCTCTATTTGTTTTACATGTATTTCCCATGAAAACGTAGAATCCAGGTAAACACCCAGATGTGTAATGGGCAAGTGAGCTCGCGCACTAGGAGGGCGGTTGCATTGATTGCAAAATATTACTAAAATTTTGGATGCATAATAAATACACTGATTTTTTAAAATTGCCCTATTTGAAAATTACAATTATATTTCAGACTTGCAAACGCCTTCTAAACAAGTAAGCAAACGCACAAGAAGGGCGGTTGCATTCCTCGCAAAATAATTACTAAAATTTTGGATGCATAATAAATCAGCTGAATTGTTAAAGTTGCCTTATTTTAAAATTACAATTATATTTCAGACTAACAACCCAAGCAACACGGCTTGTCATAAAGAAGTCGAAAATACTTTGTAATGACTAACGCAAAGAATCACTAATACTTTAATATACATCATTTAATATATTTATACAACCTAAAAAGCGCAAGACGCGGAGCTTATACAACTAAATACTGGTCTTATAACATGTTTTGGAAACATCATTAAAACCAGCGACAAAAAAAAAAACAATCAAAAAATCTTGAGCATGGGATTCGATCACTGATCCTTGGCGTGGTAGACTTGTTACTACATAACTAGATCAACACCGCTTGATGAAGTGCTTCCGCTTGGATGTAATATTAAAATTTATTTTTTGCTGTGTAGAAATTATCGGTACTCACTTGAAATTTTCCTCAGAATCCCTTTGGAATTTCACTCATAATTTACTTTTCTTGGTATTCCATTCGGAGTTGTCTTGGAACTATCTGCAGGATTCACTAGAAATTATTCGCAGAATTTTCTTGGAATACTTCCTAGAAATCCTTCAGAACTGTCATCAGAATTCAAGAGCTCTTATGAAATGTTTCTTAGAAGTCAACTGGAATTATTAAACCCTTCGTGATTTTTTCTCAAAACACCGTGGAACTGAAATTCCCTTAGAGTTTCAGAAAAAAAATTTCCGGAATGAGCTAGAAATCATCATCATGGATTTTCACTCCAAATTTGATTTTCTCGGTATTCTTTTCGAAATTATCTTGCAATTAACTAGTTAAAAAATAATAATCTTGGAATTAACTGCAGGATTCACTAGAAGTTATCCACAGAATTTTGTTTGAATTCTCCCAAGAAATCTTTTGGAAATGTCCTCAGAATTCAATATCCTTGAGGTTCTTCTCTGAATTTTTTAGAACTTTTTTTTTTCTCAGAACACCTTGGAGCTGAAATTCCCCTAGAGTTTTAGAATTTTTTTTTCTGTATTCTCCAGAATTCTTCCCAGAATAAGCATGAAATTATCCTCGAAATTCCCTTGAAATCTTCCTCAACATCCCTTTGCAGTTTCAATCAGATTCAGTTTTTGCAGGATTCACTAGAAATTATTCTCAGAATTTTCATGGAATTCTCGCAAGAAATCTTTTGGAACTGTCCTCAGAATTCACTTTCTTGAGGTTCTTCTCGGAATTTTTTAGAACTCTCCTAAGAGCTCTATTAAAATTCTTCTCAGAACTCATTTTGAATTATTTTTAGAACTTTTCATAATTTTTCCTCAGAAAACCTTGGCACTGAAATTCCCTTAGAGATTCAGCAAAATTTCCGCAGTATTCTCCTGAAATCCTTCCTGGAATAAGTTAGAAATTAGCCTTGGAATTCTCTTGACACTTTTCTCAAAATCCCTTTTCTTGGAATCATTTTCAGAAATCTTTTTGAACTGTTTTCACAATTAAATACCCTTGATATTCTTCTCGGATTTCTTAGAATTCTCCTAAGAGTTCTTTAAAATTCTTCTCAAAACTCCTTTGGAATTATTTTTAGAACTCTTCACGATTTTTTCTCAGACCACCTTGGAACTGAAATTTCCTTAGAGATTCAGAAGAATTTCTTCAGTATTCTCTAGAAATTTTTCCCGAACTGAGCTTGAAATTTTCTTTGGAATTCCCTTGAATTTTTATTTAAAATCTAGCTATCTGCAAAAATCACCAGAAATTATCCTCAGAATTTTCATGAAATTCTCCCCAGAAATCTTTTGGAACTGTCCTCAGAATACACTATCCCTGAGGTTATTCTCGGAAATGTTTAGAACTCTCCTAAGAGCTCTTTTGAAATTATTCTCAGAACTCCTTTGGAATTATTTTTAAAATTATTCATGATTTCACAGTTCCTGATGAATTTCCTCAATTTTCTCCAGAATTTTTCCCGGAATGAGCTAGACATTATACTCGGAATCACCTTAAAATTTTCCTCAATTTTGGAATTTCACCCAAAATTTTATTTTTTCGGTACTCTTTTTGAAATTAAATTCTGTTCCATTTAGAATTTGGCCGTACAAAATAGGTTATTTCTCCAAGGGGAAATAAAGTACAAAAAGGCTTAAGGTATCATTTTGTTGGATTTTTATTTAACTTTAAGGGAAAAATACAACAAAAATTATTCATCGGTAGTACTGTCAACCTCATCTACCATCCTTTTCCTCCATTTGCGCTTGATAATTGCCCAAAAATTTTCAATGGGACAAAAATCTGGACAAATTGGTGGATTGATACTTTTCTCAATAAAATCGACATTATTCTGCTTATACATTGACATCGCGGCTGTAATGGCAGCTGGCTAAGTCAGGCCAGAACTTTATGGGACCTTCGTGTGATTGAATGAACGGCAAAATTATTTTCTGGAGACACTCCTTGTAAAGTTGTCCATTCATAGTCGCTCCTGTGATGAAAACCTTTGTTTTCTTTCCGCAATTGCAGATGCCTTGCCAAATCATCAACTTGCGAGCGAATTTATCTGCAAAGACAAATTTGAATTTATCCGTTATCCCCCTTACGTTTTGAAAAGTAAAAATTTTAGCCCGGGATTTATCCAAAGTCCATTTTTACGTAAGTTTCATCGTCCATCAAAATACATCCGTTATACTTGGTAAGAACTTGCTCGTATAGCTTCCTTGCAGGGTTTTTTGCAACCAGGTTTTGTTTCAGCGTCCTTTTGGGATGTTTGCTGGCATGGTACGACCGGAAACCTTCTCGAATACAGATTCGCCGAACTGCCGCACTGAACCTTTTCGCCAAATCACGGCCGGAGATCCCAGGATTCTTTTGGAGTGCTCTTATAACCTTTGATCGTAGTTTTCGGTCATATGTTCCACTTCAACGTTTGTTTTGTTTTGTACGATCCAACTTTAGTGTTTCCCGGTAACGTTAGCACGGTATTTACAGTCGATTTTGGAAATTTGAGAGCCTTTGCAATCATTCCTTCAGGTGGAGGTTTTTATTCACCAGCGCTCGATTATCAAACCCAAAATTGTCAAAATCCTCAAAAGCAAAATAATCAACGAAATTTTGGGAAAAATGATTATTTTGAATATTGTCGACCACACTGTCTTAATCATCGATATTATCATCAGTTCAGCTTGAGGCAATAATTTGCCGTCGACTTATGTCTAAAAACCACGTTCTTCAGCGCTATATTTGTTTAAAATGAAAATAATCATTTTGCATTTGATCCTCAATATCATCTCGACCAAGATGAAGACGAATATCAATATCTACAACAACAGAGGCGATAATGAGAATCCAGCCACGAATGAAGAAAAACAAATGTTATTTTTGATACTCAGAGGTTGCCTAGATCAACGGAATTTGTTTATATCAAAATTCAAATTCATGCAGGTAGTTGGTCTATCTGTTAAGGTTTTCTTCATATTCAGCTAAATTGAGTGTAGAAGAAAGGATTTTTATCAGCACTGGTTACACGTACTTGGCAAACCGTGTTCATAAACTGAACTACATAGGCATCTCTTATTCGCCTTTTGCCTTCAATCTTATACAAGCACTGATAGTCTTGTGGTCAAAGTGTGGGTTTAGTGATCTCGAGGTTCTTGGTTCGAATCCAGTTTTGTTGCATTATTTTATTCTTTTTACATTTTTTTGGTTAAAAGTTAAACCCATGAATTTAGCTCATGATTTCAACTCGGATGATTCATGATTTTGGGAATGTTTGCTGCGTTACGCAAAAGTTGCTCATGATATCATGAATATTATTCATGGTGTATTTTCACAACATGAAAATACGCTGTGTTCATGAAATCATGAGTCATTTATCTCATTTCGGAGATGTTATTTTTTCCCGTGTAAATTTTCTTTAGCGGCGCCGGTGGTGTAGTGGTAAAGCTTGATTACCTCTCACCCCAGCAGGCCTGGGTTCAATCCCAGTCGGCGCTGCCGGGTGTGAGTCCTTTTTTACTGGTTGTTGAATTGAGATTCGATCCGAAACTTGTGAGAAAATGCAGGCTAACTCCCCTGCACTCGATCTTCCTCGTTGATAAGTTAATACATTCGACTGGAGAGAATCGCCCATGAAATATGCTTCCACCTGAGAATTCCTTCCTGACATCTTCAAGTGGTGGATTTCTTTTTATTATTATTATGATTATTGACTGCACGGGAAAGGTCTGCATTAAGCGGGATTTAGATGAGGCAGGTGAGTTGAATTCAACTCAAACCGATCTGGTCGTCGGCGTTCATTTGACTTGGCAACGAATAGAGCAAGTCCGATATCGGTCAGATTTTTGGACGTTCATTTCGCAGTTCAAGTGAGTTGAACGCTGAATTGAACCATCTTAACCCAGCTTAAAGCTGGGTTTAGATAGGGAAAGTCAATTGATCAAGTCAGTTGAATTCAACTGAGTTGAATGCGAATTGAACGTGTAAACCATGCCATTCAACTGACTTGATCAACTCACTTGAATTGAAAAAAGTTGGACCAGGCTCAACTTTTCAAGCCAATTAAATTCAACTGAGTTGATCAAATGACTTGCCTAGTCTAAACCCAGCTTTAGAGAGGGTCTAGGATAAGAGATGAGCGGACGTGGACTGGCTGGTTTTGAGTCAAACGAACTGTCAAAGCCAGAGCCATACGAGAAGCGCCTATCTTAATTACATTGGCAATGTTGCTGACCCTCTCATAGTCTGCATGCTTCAATTAGATTTATTTTTATTGTTCGTGACGTAACCCACAATGAAAACACATCAATATTTAATGTAGCAACAATTTTTATTGTAATAGAGTTGTTCATTATTGTTCATGATCGAATCATGTTAACAGTACAATAAATGAAAAATACGATAAAAATCATTGTAACAACATTTTATTATGTACATTCATTGTACATCTAGGTAGCAGTTTTGCCGTTTTCGGAAGGGTACAACATTATAACAATCATTTTTATTGTCGACAATAAATAGGTATTAATGTTAGAACATTGTTTCCACTGAAAATTTTACTGTAATTTTTTTTCGGGACGAGCTCTTTCAGAAGATGATATATTTTGGCAAAATTAAAGAACCCAACCTAATCTTCCATCAAAAAGAGCAGCCCCCCCCCCAACCTTCCCCCTAATTCGAAACCTTGCTACGTCCATGTTCTAATTAGCAACTGTCAATGAGGCCACTTATGTATTTTAACCACAATAAATTGGTATGAATTTCATTGATTTGCCTTTTGAAAAAAATGTGGACAAAAAACTAATAAAACTGAGACGACTGGAACCGAACTATGGACGTTAAGATCACAGGTCCTGGGTCTGCAACACTAGTATATCATTGCTTAAAAGAATGAGGTGGCTAAAGGCGTATAAAAGCTATCTGATGTTAGACGAAAACCTTTTATAGCGAAAAAGTTTCCCGATGAAAACAAATCACTGACACAATCACACTTTAGCAATCTCTATGGTACACTGAGGCTTAAGAATTTCATAAGGCTCGACTTTTGAACTACACATCCGAATTTCATAAGTCGCGCTTATGAAATTCATATGTGTCGTTCATAAGTCGAGCCTTATGAAATTCTTAAGTGACTGTCTTGAGGGCTGTCTTGCATCAACGTAGAGAGAGCAAAGTCAGTGATGAAAAATATTGTATTAGGGTTAACTACCTCATTTCTGGCCTATTAAGCACAACCCGCGCTTAGTCTTTTTTAATCTAGCGCAGTTTAGCACCAAACGGAATGTTATTATTACTGATGGCTTTCAAATTTATTTACCTTTCCGCACGTACCGCAAGATTTGAAAAAGAGAAACCAATTGTTGAGATGTTGTCAAAAGTCTAACACTGCTTCTTGACACCAAACTCGGCCTACGGATTCTAAACTCGGCCTAACGCATTGAAACGCCAATGAATTCACATCGGCCTATCGGAGGAAGATGAAAATTGATTCGGTCGGAGCGTTTCTTTTGTTTTGGAAATAATGGGTGCAAACCTTCATACCACGCGTTCTCATTGACTTCGTTCGGTAGCTTATTTACTCAAGCATCGTAACAAACGCATATTTGACTTGTTAACTCTGAAATCATGGATTTATTTGAAGTATTCTGCTCGATAGGCCCAAAATGGGCGATTAGGCCGAAGTAGTTCTCTACCCTACTATCTTCATCGCACTCCAAGCAGCGCACGACAAATTCCGTATGAAGACAGTCCATTTTTATTTACGTCGTGAAAAAACTAGCTCAGTACGTTCTCTCTCTTAGATCTGTCGGTTGCTCGGAGAGGATTAAAAACTGCATGTTTTAGTCAGCCGTTCCGTTTGTTTGACAAAAATTATGATCGTTGGAAGCAACACAAAAAACTTAAAATGGGCATAAAAAACGGATCCGAACAAGCAACGTTGAGATTTACAGACTTGAGTCTTTCTCACTAGTCTATTAACGCTTTAGAAAAAGATAGGCTAAAGGAAAACAAGAAGCGCTCATAGTGTGGTTGCTAGTCTGCTGACATGCACGTTCGACGGTATTTGCTTTTTTTTTGTCCATGCATAATACAAAAAAGAGAAGTGAAGGTAAAAGATGAGATAGGATTTGTTCAAAGGGATTACTGTCGGCTTCTCTTCGTCAATGACAAAGGATGTATGAAAATGATGGTTTTTGTACCCCACGACAATTTAGTTTTGGTTTTTGTTACATTGTTTTTAAATGTATTTTTGTTGTTATTTTTTTTCGGGGTGCTCTGAGCACAATGATATTTTTTTCGATCCCAAAGATTTTCATCTCAATGTTTAAATCGGAATTGAAAACAAAATTATAATTTCGTTATTTAACACTTAATTAACAAATTGACAGCTCGCTCCCATACAAACACCCACCAAGGGGCGGTAAGATGATGATTTGGACTGGATGGAGTGATCACTAGGTAAAACATCGTTTAACCGAAACTGAATTTTCTGTCAAACTTATTAGTCATATGACACCGGTGTTTTTAAATTTTTCAATCAAAAACAAGTTTCTATGTATTTCCATGTTCATTTTCACAAGCTTCGATTGCTATTTTTTTTTAAATAATGCTGCATTTGATGAAATTATACGCTAGAGGTAGTTGTAAATGATTGCGTCATGTAAGAACAAGTTTAAATCGATGTTGCCAAAATTATATTCGATTTTGACAACATAAAACTTTGAATTTTCTTTAAATATTCTTAAATAGCATTTCTTCATAGTTTTTGAACAGTTATTCCAGTTTTCAACTGTTTTTTTAACTTTGCTAGAATTTTATCCATTTAGTCAGCTTTCAAATGTTCCCGGTACAAATAAATATAAATTAGTCATAAATTCATGGTGCCAAAATTTATTTACATAATCTCCCTAAAATGAAGAGTTTTCTAACTAATGCAAATTATTGCTAAAGAAATACTAACGATGTTGGGAATATAAAGATCTATATAATAGAAATGAATATTGTAAAGTCTTTGTACTCATGTTTTTCGTATGAAATCGAAAATTTCAACAATAAGTCAATTCAGGCTGCGATGGATGGTTTAAAAAAAACTTTTGGCAAAATGGCGGCCTTTCAATTCCCTATGTTTTTTCTTCTGTCTGTTTCATTTCATCTTAGCTTTCTTCTTTGGTTATATTACACATTCTACCGGCTTGTATTCACCAGTTTTTTTAACAGGTTTGGTATTGTTACTGTAAAGTCCATTAAGTCACCCTTAAATATACTCTTAATATTTGACTAGTGCTATAAATTTTCAATAAAAATTGGTCATAAGCTTATGATTTGAGTAGTTCTAAACGATTTGATGAGCGGTTATATAACGTCACGTATAACGTATTGTAGTGCAAAACTTGATAAATCTGCAATAATATATGGGGGTTGCTTTAATTTTCATTAAGTTACCGTAAAAAAACTTATTCAAAGATAGTTCAAAACCGTTGAAATGTCACTAAGAATGTGTCATTTAACCCTTTCCAGGGTAAAAAACGATATTATTTTTTTGCACATTCTTAACGAAATTTCCAGGGGTTGTTATTTATTGTAAGTATATAAACAGTGTGACACAGATGTATTCGAACACATAAAAATTATGTACTTCTTTAGTAAAGCACATTACTTCGGATTGAATATCCGGAAGTTATTCATTGAAAATTTATAGTGGAAAAATTGCACCATTCTGCATGAAGAGACAAAGTCTGAAAATTGCACCACAAAAGGTGCATTGTGAAACAAACTTCACTGACAATTTATGGTGCATCGTTCTGGTGAATAGAGGAGCAAGCTTTATAGAAAATCTCTGGTGCAAAATTTGCATCGCATTGATAAATGAAATGAACAGAAAGTTTCTGGTGGAAATCTTGCACTGGTCTGGTAAATGGAGACACAAGCTTTATTAAAAATTAAGCTACATTGAAAATTTCTGGTGGAAAATCTGCATTCTTCTGTTGTATAGCGAAACAAACTGTAATAATAATTTCTGGTGTAAAATTTGCACCGTTTTGATGATTGGAAGGAAGAACTTAAAATTTATGGTGAAAAACCTGAAAATAGCGGCAAGCTTTAATGCAAATATTTGGTGGAAAATCTGAAACATTTTGATAATAGGAGAAGCTAGCTATATTGAAAATGTCTGGTGGTAAATGGAAAATGGAACCTTCAATGAAAATTAGTGGTGGAAAATTTACACCCTTCTGGTGACGGAGGGGCAAGCTTAATTGCAGAAAATTGGTGAAAAATAACTAAGTGTTGGTGAAAAGGGAACCCTACACGATTGCTTTTATTGACAATAATCGTATTGTCAATACATGCTATATTGACGTCAATATATCGAGATTGACAATATTTCTGAATTCACATCATCAATATTATTGTCAATAATTCCCCTTCGCGTCAATATATTGATGCGTGTGGGGTTTGCTGAAGGGCAAGCTGTATTGAAAATATTGGAGGAAAATTCGAACCGTTTTTGTAAATGGAGAATTGTGCAAGCTTTATTGAAAATTTATAGTACAAATTTAGCTCCTAGCTGGTATATGGGGGAAGGAAAACCTTCAATGAAAATTAGTGGTGGAAAATTTACACCCTTCTGGTGATGGAGGGGCAAGCTTAATTGCAGAAAATTGGTGTAAATTACTAAGTGCTGGTGAATCGAAGGGCAAGTATTGAAAATATTGGAGGAAAATTTGAACCGTTTTTGTAAATGGAGAATTGTGCAAGCTTTATTGAAAATTTGTAGTACAAATTTAGCGCCTAGCTGGTGTATAGGGGAAGGAAAAACTTCAATGAAAATTAAGGGAGGAAAATTTACACCCTTCTGGTGATGGAGGGGCAAGCTTAATTGCAGAAAATTGGTGTAAATTACTAAGTGTTGGTGGAAGGGCAAGTTGTATTGAAAATATTGGAGGAAAACTTGCACCGTTTTTGTAAATGGAGATTTGTGCAAGCTTTATTGAAAATTTGTAGTACAAATTTAGCTCCGAGCTGGTGTATAGGAGGAGGGAAGCCTTCAATGAAAATTAGTGGTGGAAAATTTACACCCTTCTGGTGATGGAGGGACAAGTTTTTCTGAAAATTTATGGTAGAAAATTTACAACGTTCTGGTCAATGGAGGGGCAAGCTTTTTGTTTTGGAAAATTGTGGTGTGAAATTTGCACCGTTATAGTGAATGACGGGGTTTTACTGAAAATTCCTGATGTTAAATTTAATAGTTACTGCTGACTAGAACTGCAAGGTGTATTGAAAATTTATACACAGCAAAAAAAAATATTATAATATCAGCCTGCGGTTGAAAGTCTCTTAAATAAACAAAATAAATCAATCAATCACTTCAGTATCACATCAAAGTGGATGCACTTCAATCTGTCGATAATATCGAGGGGGGCGACACATCTAAATCCCAATCATAGATGCTCGAAAAATCTCACGCCAGCGAATAAATCTACGTAAAATCTTCTTGACATTTTAAGCATCTAAATCCATCTACTCGCATCGACTTCCATCTTTTTGCAGAAATCTTCAAAAATTCTTCATCAATCTTCTTAAAATCTACTCATCGTACGTGCAGCTAAGCATAGCAAAACAAAATCGTTTTTGCATCGAAGATAGAGTCGCCCCCCTCGGATAATATGGTGTTAAATTACTTGCCAAAAAGGACAAAATTATCATTAATACAGTGCATGAACTGACATTACGCTGCTTTTACTGCAATTGTTTATTTTTGTGACCATACAAATTTCATGGGGTTTTGACATGATTGAAGTGCATCCTCTTGGATGTATATTAAAATTTATTTTTGCTGTGTAGTGTTTAAATTTGCAACGTTCTGATGAATGGAGGGGCAATATTAACATTTATGGCATTATTAACATATTAACAAATGGCCTATTAAGACAAGCTTTATCGAAGATTTCTGACTGGAAATTTTGCCTCATGCTGATGAACGGCGAGGAATAAAAATATTATAAATAAATATTTCTCGTGGAACAATCGCACGTGGAAACAATGGACCATTCCATGGATGTCTAGTTTCAGAAAATTTCTGCTGTGAAAATAGCACCGCATCGGAGCATTTTGGGAGGAGGTTAGTTTCATAGCAAATAACGGGTGCAAAAATTGGTATGAAAAAGACAAATACTCAAACTGACTCTCTCATACCATCGCAAATTCTGCACAGTGTATATACACACTATAGTAAAATGAAGCAATCGTTCTGCCCTTTTTCGGTTGCTGCGCTGTATGGAAGCAGGTTTATTTTTAGCATTTCTGTTGCCTTCCCGTTCTGAATGAAACCTTCTGCGTGTAGATTGTATCGTACCTCTCGTCACTCATTTTCCATGGGCCCAAATAGACAACTAGTGAAGACAAAAAATTTAGGATTGAGATTGAGATGTACGCTGTTCGTATCCGATGTTAGAGAAACTTGCATTTCCCTTAATTATTTCGATGCCACCTTTCATCTAAGGAAAACAATGAATGTTTATGTAACGAAACTGTTTTTCAGGATGAATGAAAAAAAAATAAAATCTTTTCCCCTAACCCGAAACAAGAATCGAACTCGAAACTTCATGATTAGTGACTCCGCACTTTTGTGCTGTGCCATACTCAACAATAAATTAGGGGTATCCAGTAATCAATTTATATCAATATCGAATATATTCATTGCGATGGAATTGAACATGTTCAGCCCAGGAAACAGACGCCACTATTTTAGCGCGAATGTGCTCTTCCAAGCGTTAGAAAATAGGATTGTGATTCGAGTTTTGAGGGCATCTGTTTGTAAACAAACATTTAAATCACCGATTTCTCGCGGATTAAAGCTCAATCTTGCAATCCAACTTAACTAAAAGGATAGAGGAATGAATTCCTCTATCATCTGGTTGAGTCGAAATTGCAAGATTGTACTTTAATGCGCGAGTAATCGACGGTTTAATTTTTTTGTTCACCAAATAGATACGCTCAAAACTCAAATCACTCCGGAGTTTCGGAGGAAATGTAACCCCCTACTTTAATTTTTATTAAGTTACCGTACAAAAACTTATACAAAGATAGATCACAACGTTGAAACGTCACTTAGAAATGTGTCATTTACCCTTTCCAGTTAAAAATCGATATTATTTTTTTTGCACATTCTTAACGAAATTTTCAGGGGTTGTTATTTATTGTAAGCATATATACAGTGTGACACAGATGTATTCGAACAAATAAAAAAATATGTACTTCTTTAAGAAAGCCACATTACTACGGATTGAATATCCGGAAGTTATTTGTCCTTGTAAATAGAACATACATCGAAAATAAATATTAGTTATTTCTTTTAAACCCGTTTCGTATAACTGAATATCGTATATAAAACACATCTTTCACAAATGGTACGAAACATTCGTTTGTCCTGTCAACTAAAAACCGGTATTTTCGGTATTATTGTAATACATTTTTTATGTTTAACTTGGATTATCTTCAGAATGTTTAGTAAAAAAAAAGTCTTGAATATAACGATCACATATCGTATTAAACCAATCAAATTTGATAGAGAGCCGGCAAGGTGGACTTACCTCAACACGTCCGACGAACACACAAAATCTTTCAAATCAAAAGCACCCCAATCAAGCCATCCACATTTTGAGATTTTTTAAGAGTTATTCAGGTTTCTACAAGAAAATGACACGATATTTATCCAAATAACAGCTTCTATCTTGAAGTCCATAAAGTACCACAGATTAGAGTTGAAATAGTATTCAATTCCGATGGGATCATTTATTATAAACTAAAACTATGCATCATGCCGGAATTATACAGACAATAACTTGTACTATCAATTGAACACTGTTTGAACAATTGAATGGTTAGCAAAAATGTTTGCTATAAAGTATCTTATTCAGATAAAATAATCTTATTAAGCTAAAAAGAAGCTTATTCTGCTTCAAGTCAGCAAAATGTTTGTAGGATAGCAAACTCAGACCATTTGATCTTGGAAACCTACGTCAAAATATTTTCTAGCAAACCTGCCAACGAAATCAAAACAGGCTTTGCCCAATTTTATTCGCATCTTTTGAGTACCCGTTTTTGAGTCAAGTTAACTAAATTTTTAGTAACGTTTCTTCAGTTTTGAGCAATGTTTCTGCGCATATTTGAGTAACTACAATTTAAAAAAAAAATTAGTGGAATCCTGTTCACTTTTGAGAAGGTATCAATGGCCGTATAATAAGAATTTTGCATTTAAAATAAATGGAAAGAAATCGTTTTTCTTTTAAAAGACACCTCCTGATCCCGGAATTATTTAGCTCTAATCCCATATGCAACGTAGAGTTAATCAGAGCGGTTACACAAGTGAGGTATCAATTAATCGCGCTAACAGGAAGAATGACTTCATGAGCAACAATTTACATTTTTTTTTATAAATGTTGCCCAGTATCGGTTTTACCGGTATTACATTTCTGAGTACAGAAAAACCGGTTTTGGGAAAACAAGCCCGGTATTACTAACCCTATTCATGAGATGTTTCTGATTATAGCTGATTTTTCAACTCAAACATTTTCAAGTCAACTTAAGTGCTTTTGTAAACAAAGAATTCAGAAGTTAATTGCCCTCGCAAACTAACATTACTAACAGTTAGAAAGAACTTTACGCTATCTGACGGTTTTGTTAGTTTTCGTGATCGAATTATCCATTTTGACAAATTAATGCTTTAAGCCTTTGTTACAAAAATTCTTACGGCGGTTAAAAACATTTCCTCCGAAACTCCGGAGTGATTTGAGTTTTGAGCGTATCTATTTGGTGAACAAAAAATTAAACCGTCGATTACTCGCGCATTAAAGTACAATCTTGCAATTCGACTCAACCAGATGATAGAGGAATCATTCCTCTATCCTTTTAGTAAAGTTGGATTGCAAGATTGAGCTTTAATCCGCGAGAAATCGATGATTTAAATGTTTGTTTACAAAACAGATCCCTCCAAAACTCGAATCACAATCCTATTTTCTAACGCTTGGAAGAGCACATTCGCGCTAAAATAGTGGCGTCTGTATCTGGGCTGAACTTGTTCAATTGATATAAATTGATTACTAGATACCCCTAATTTAATTGTTGAGTATGGCACAGCACAAAAGTGCGGAGTCACTAATCATGAAGTTTCGAGTTCGATTCTTGTTTCGGGTTAGGGAAAAGATTTTATTTTTTTCACTCATCCTGAAAAACAGTTTCGTTACATAAACATTCATTGTTTCCTTAGATGAAAGGTGGCATCGAAATAATTAAGGGAAATGCAAGTTCTCTAACATCGGATACGAACAGCGTACATCTCAATCTCAATCCTAATTTTTTTGTCTTCACTAGTTGTCTATTTGGGCCCATGGAAAATGAGACACAATCTACACGCAGAAGGTTTCATTCAGAACGGGAGGGCAACAGAAATGCTAAAAATAAACCTGCTTCCATACAGCGCAGCAACCGAAAAAGGGCAGAACGATTGCTTCATTTTACTATAGTGTGTATATACACTGTGCAGAATTTGCGATGGTATGAGAGAGTCAGTTTGAGTATTTGTCTTTTTCATACCAATTTTTGCACCCGTTATTTGCTATGAAACTAACCTCCTCCCAAAATGCTCCGATGCGGTGCTATTTTCACAGCAGAAATTTTCTGAAAACTAGACATCCATGGACCATTTCAGTGCGATTGTTCCACGAGAAATATTTATTTATAATATTTTTATTCCTCGCCGTTCATCAGCATGAGGCAAATTTCCAGTCAGAAATCTTCGATAAAGCTTGTCTTAATAGGCCATTTGTTAATATGTTAATAATGCCATAAATGTTAATATTGCCCCTCCATTCATCAGAACGTTGCAAATTTAACACTACACAGCAAAAAATAAATTTTAATATAACATCCAAGAGGATGCACTTCAATCATGTCAAAAATCCCATGAAATTTGTATGGTCACAAAAATAAACAATTGCAGTAAAAGCAGCGTAATGTCAGTTCATGCACTGTATTAATGATAATTTGGTCCTTTTTGGCAAGTAATTTAACACCATATTATCGACAGATTGAAGTGCATCCACTTTGATGTGATACTGAAGTGATTGATTGATTTATTTTGTTTATTTAAGAGACTTTCAACCGCAGGCTGATATTATAATATTTTTTTTGCTGTGTATAAATTTTCAATACACCTTGCAGTTCTATTCAGCAGTACTATTAAATTTAACATCAGGAATTTTCAGTTAAACCCCGTCCATTCACTATAACGGTGCAAATTTCACACCACAATTTTCCAAAACAAAAAGCTTGCCCCTTCATTGACCAGAACGCTGTAAATTTTCCACCATAAATTTTCAGAAAAACTTGTCCCTCCATCACCAGAAGGGTGTAAATTTTCCACCACTAATTTTCATTAAAGGTTTCCCTCCTCCTATACACCAGCTCGGAGCTAAATTTGTACTATAAATTTTCAATAATTTTATTTAAAATCAAATTCAATTAAAGACCCCTAGCACCCTCTGTAACAGCAGAGATATTTGAAATCACACATCTAATTTCCCCATTTTTCAAACGCCCTCCACGAGCATGCTCGTCATCAAAATAAACACAAAAAATTAAATTCAATTAAAGACCCCTACCGCCCCCTGATACAAACCAACAATTCCAATTTCAGGAAACAAAAATTAAAAAAATAAAATCAAACTCAACTGAAGACCCCTAACATCACAAACGTCTTCAATTTGCATTAGTATCATTAAAAAGAAATAAAAATAAATACTCTTAGCATCCCATAATGCAAACCATTTATATATAATGAAAAAATCAAAACGCCTTCCAGAAAAAAAATATAGAAGAAAAAATTTTTTAAAATCAAATTCAATTAAAGACCCCAAGCGCCCTCTGTTACAGCAGAGATATTTGAAATCACACATCCAATTTCCCCATTTTTCAAACGCCCTCCACGAGCATGCTCATCATCAAAATAAACACAAAAAATTAAATTCAATTTAAGACCCCTACCGCCCCCTGATACAAACCAACAATTCCAATTTCAGGAAACAAAAATAAAAAAAATAAAATCAAACTCAACTAAAGACCCCTAGCGCCCCTTTTGCTTCAAGGAAATTAAAAGCAAAAATACAAATTTTCTCAAACATCACAAACGTCTTCAATTTGCATTAGTATCATTAAAAAGAAATAAAAATAAATACTCTTAGTATCCCATAATGCAAACCATTTATATTTAATGAAAAAATCAAAACGCCTTCCAGAAAAAAAAATATGGAAGAAAATAATATTTAAAATCAAATTCAATTAAAGACCCCAAGCGCCCTCTGTTACAGCAGAGATATTTGAAATCACACATCCAATTTCCCCATTTTTCAAACGCCCTCCACGAGCATGCTCATCATCAAAATAAACACAAAAAATTAAATTCAATTAAAGACCCCTACCGCCCCCTGATACAAACCAACAATTCCAATTTCAGGAAACAAAAATTAAAAAATAAAATCAAACTCAACTAAAGACCCCTAGCGCCCCTTTTGCTTCAAGGAAATTAAAAGCAAAAATTCAAATTTTCTCAAACATCACAAACGTCTTCAATTTGCATTAGCATCATTAAAAAGAAATAAAAATAAATACTCTTAGCATCCCATAATGCAAACCATTTATATTTAATGAAAAAATCAAAACGCCTTCCAGAAAAAAAAAATGGAAGAAAATAATATTTAAAATCAAATTCAATTAAAGACTCCTAGCGCCCTCTGTTACAGCAGAGATATTTGAAATCACACATTCAATTTCCCCATTTTTCAAACGCCCTCCACGAGCATGCTCATCATCAAAATAAACACAAAAAATTAAATTCAATTAAAGACCCCTACCGCCCCCTGATACAAACCAACAATTCCAATTTCAGGAAACAAAAATTAAAAAATAAAAACAAACTCAACTAAAGACCCCTAGCGCCCCTTTTGCTTCAAGGAAATTAAAAGCAAAAATTCAAATTTTCTCAAACATCACAAACGTCTTCAATTTGCATTAGCATCATTAAAAAGAAATAAAAATAAATACTCTTAGCATCCCATAATGCAAACCATTTATATTTAATGAAAAAATCAAAACGCCTTCCAGAAAAAAAATATAGAAGAAAAAAATATTTAAAATCAAATTCAATTAAAGACCCCTAGCGCCCTCTGTTACAGCAGAGATAGTTGAAATCACACATCCAATTTCCCCATTTTTCAAACGCCCTCCACGCTCATCATCAAAATAAACACAAAAAATTAAATTCAATTAAAGACCCCTACCGCCCCCTGATACAAACCAACAATTCCAATTTCAGGAAACAAAAATTAAAAAATAAAAACAAACTCAACTAAAGACCCCTAGCGCCCCTTTTGCTTCAAGGAAATTAAAAGCAAAAATTCAAATTTTCTCAAACATCACAAACGTCTTCAATTTGCATTAGTATCATTAAAAAGAAATAAAAATAAATACTCTTAGCATCCCATAATGCAAACCATTTATATTTAATGAAAAAATCAAAACGCCTTCCAGAAAAAAAAATGGAAGAAAATAATATTTAAAATCAAATTCAATTAAAGACTCCTAGCGCCCTCTGTTACAGCAGAGATATTTGAAATCACACATTCAATTTCCCCATTTTTCAAACGCCCTCCACGAGCATGCTCATCATCAAAATAAACACAAAAAATTAAATTCAATTAAAGACCCCTACCGCCCCCTGATACAAACCAACAATTCCAATTTCAGGAAACAAAAATTAAAAAATAAAAACAAACTCAACTAAAGACCCCTAGCGCCCCTTTTGCTTCAAGGAAATTAAAAGCAAAAATTCAAATTTTCTCAAACATCACAAACGTCTTCAATTTGCATTAGCATCATTAAAAAGAAATAAAAATAAATACTCTTAGCATCCCATAATGCAAACCATTTATATTTAATGAAAAAATCAAAACGCCTTCCAGAAAAAAAATATAGAAGAAAAAAATATTTAAAATCAAATTCAATTAAAGACCCCTAGCGCCCTCTGTTACAGCAGAGATATTTGAAATCACACATTCAATTTCCCCATTTTTCAAACGCCCTCCACGAGCATGCTCATCATCAAAATAAACACAAAAAATTAAATTCAATTAAAGACCCCTACCGCCCCCTGATACAAACCAACAATTCCAATTTCAGGAAACAAAAATAAAAAAAAATAAAATCAAACTCAACTAAAGACCCCTAGCGCAAACAAACTATTCTAATTTTATTAAACATTCTAACAGCATCCAGAAGCATGAATGTCATCAAAGTAAAAAAATATATAAAATTTAATCAAATACCCCTGGTGCCCTCCTGTTGAATCACACTTTCAAATTCCTTATTTTCCAAACTCCTTGCTGTTTTATGACATGAGTATCATCGAAGTAAAAACAAATTAAATTTAAATTAGATACTCCTAGCGCCCCCTGTTGCTTGTTGTAATTTAAAAATTAAATCATCTTTTTTAATTCCTCCGTCGAATTTGCTTTTGCTTAACAATTAGAAAATAAATCAAGTTTTTTAAGATAGTTTTGTGTGGAGGCATTTAAACTCATCTTACAATTTTGTTAAACACTTCATGATTGCCTACGACGGCTGTCTCAGAGAACTTAGATTTTTTTTGTTCACCTTGCTGATACATCACAAGAAAGGTATGTGTTATGTTTATGGACTTTTAATTTTTTATAATGTGTATGAAAACAATAAGAGGGCGTTAACAGTAAAGGTCTAGCATGAGGAGCATCAGGAGGGCGCATAAGGTATAAAACACAAATCATTTGGGGGGGCCATGGCCCCCCCTGGCCCCCCTTGCGCACGCCTGTGCCTACGTTGTGAATTTGTTCCGTGGTCCGGCGAAGAAGAGAATTCCAACCGTCGAAATGCTGAGGCGAATCCAGTGTGAAAATTAAACTCACAATTTGCTGGTCTCCGAGAGTCACCGTGCCTCTGCTTAGTCTAAATGGTATACTGTGTTTCATTTAAGAAATCTTTTGCTTTTTATATCACTTTCGTTCAATTAATTATTTGAATTCAAATATAATGATAATTTCTTCTCAGTGTACAGAGGTTCAGAAATATTTCACGTATTGATTTCAATATGGTATTGTTTTGCTGTAGAAGGGGGGAGGGGGGGCACTTCATTTGACATTTAGCTATATTTGACAAAAGACGTAATCAAAACAGTACATAATTGTGAAACGCAACATCTCGGCCCCTAAAAACAATGGTTTTCTAAAATGTTACAAAAGTACCAACATTGCTACAAACATAAAATTAGTGTGGTGTATAATAGAGTGGGTCATCGTTTTATGGAAAACGCAAACTTTACCTCACCAATCGAGAACAACCCTTTTTTGGTTCCATTTGGAGTCCCAAGCAACTGTGCAAAATTTGTTAACAATTGGTTGTAACTCGGCTTTCCGCATTGCGTTTGGTATTTGTATGGAAATTAGTATGGGAAAACCAACTTGTTTGCTTTTTTATCCCTAGAGACCACAATTTTGCATGAACCATGCAACTAAGTATGTACAAATATAGTACAAGAAATGCCTAACAACTTTGCAAAAAAAAAAAAAAAAAAAGAAATACGGTGCTAGAATGTGTCTAGAAAAAGTTATAACTATTCAAATATTTATGGTTTGAATTAAATAACAAAAATCCCTTTTTCTGCCAACACTGCCGGTGTACCAATGGGATTCCAAACTGAAATAGGGGAAAAGACGGCTTCGGCATGACAGACTATTTTCGGCAACCCAAATTGAAACACTATTTTCACTGGATTTTCTTACGAAACCACTTCGCTGAATGCATGCAAACGATTCTTTATGCTTTCAGCTTCAATTTGACTATATTTTTACCACTGAGAAAAAGCAATCTAGCAGGGTTTTCTTGAAATGAAACACACGCACTACAAATTGTAGCTGATTTCGAGTTGCCGATAATAGAACAGCAGATTTACATGCAGTTCAAATGAAACGGTTGCCGAAGAAAAACTGGTTGCCGACAATACTCGCTCTCACTAGAGAAGATTGAAGCTTTGTAAAAGCGTTTCAAAACAGTTTTTGACAATTCTTTCGACTGAAATTGTTAGAGCAGCTGGCAGCAAAAGATTGTAAACAAACCAATACTGCATATGTGTGCGTTCCATAGAGAAAAAGGCTATAGAAAGAAGATCGCTGCTTAGGTTGCCGAGAATACGTAAATTCCCCTATTTTCGGAGTTTCTTATCTTGGCGATTTGGTATGTTCAGATGAATTATTCAAAAACAATTGCTCTATCCCATATGTGTAGTTGGAGAAGGGGGGGGGGGTAGTTTTATACCCCACCCCCTGACTCATATCAATAGAAGTGAAGTTTCAAACTGAAATAACTTCGGAGTGTCTTATCTTATCGATTTGGTATGTTCAGAAGAATTATTCAAACACATTTGTTCAATCTCATAAGCGTAGTTAGAGAGCGGGGGGGAGGGGCTTACCATATGCAGTTTTTAAAACGAAAATTGTTGTAGAGTAAATATTTAATATCCACTTGTCCGTTCATTTGTTAGTGAGGAGATGTCGTTTGAATTATTAGTCCAACTGCTATATTTTTTGTTTGAAATATTAAACTGCCATTCGGGCCACCCGCATATAGAAGTAGTCGTACGTCAAAAACCAAAAATAGGAGAAAACGTAAACTGTCTTCACCAGTTTCGTCTCAGACACAGGTACATTCGGATTTCACTTGTTGGGCTAACTTTAAGTGGGCTACGTTTCAGTTAGGTTCCCAAGTAAAACGTCATTTCTTACAGTGCTGATTCCTTTTCGAAATTTCGACCGGCTTCATGAAAAAACCGGCAAACAATTGGAGTAATGATACATATTATTTCCATGCGATACAACGAGTTGCTTCCTTGATGGTTGGCAATGATATGGCTGAATGAGGGGTGAAGCTAATTTCTGACTTATAAAGAGATCCACCGAGACTTAGTTCAACAGCAATATTTGCTTCAGGGGATAGAACAGCATCGAAAAGAGTATCCTGAGAAAAAGTAGAATGTATTGAAATGAAATATAATCATTACAATCCCATGACATTTGTTGGAATGTATCTGACATTGTATATTGCACCAAAAGAGTAGGGAAGGGAATGGGGGAACTAGCTTTATAACTGCTTTTATGAGATTGAGCAATTTTTTTTGAATAACCCATCCGAACAACTTTAGAGACGGGAAACTCCGAAGTTATTTTAGTCTATATCTTTACTTTCATTGATATGAGTGATGACCGGAAGGTAAACAGTAAGACCCCCCCCCCATATCTAACTACGCCTATTAAATTGAGCACATGTTTTTGAATACATCTGAACATACCATCTTGACAAGATCAGGAACATCGAAGTTATTGCAGTTTGAAGCTTTATTTCCATTTATATGAGTGAGGAGGGCGAGATGAGATTGAAAAATTGTTTGTTAATAATTCATCGCAACATACCAAACCGATAAGATAAGAAACTCCGATGTTATTTCAGTTTGGAGTCTGACTTTGATTGGTGCACCGGCAGTGTTGCCAGAAAAAGGGATTTTTGACATTTAATTCGAAACTTTTTTTAGGGGCATTTTAGCACCACAAATCCTTCAGCAAAGTTGTTAGGCACTTCCTGAGCTATACTTTAACGTATTTAGATTTGTAGTTTGTGTGGTCCCTAATAATAAATTTGCAAAAAAGCAGGTTTTCCCATACTAATTTCTATACAAATTTCAAACGCAATGCGGAAAGCCGGGTTACAACCAATCGTCCCTAAATTTTGCACAATTGTTTGAGACCTCAAATGGAACCAAAAACACATTGTCTTAAAAAATGATCATGATGACCCATCCTAGTGTATAAGTTTATTTGAAGAATATTAAATTGATCGTTCGATTTCGGTATACAATGACGATGCGAGTGAAAGTGGCGATGAAGTTGGTGAAGATCGATTTATTCCCATTGGTTGTGTTCTTTTGCCGATTATTGAAGATGAAGATGCAGCACTGTGATGTTGCTAGAAGTGTCTCCAGTGAACGTGATGACATGACGTGTCCTGCTCTGGTTCTAGCATCACTTTGCCTTTGTTTTCCACCACGTTGATGTTTCTGTTTATACACTCATTCAATGTGCAAATGCAATAATTTCCGATAAACATTTGTCTAAAAGTTGACCTTAGGATCCTCAGTATTTAAAGCAGCATGAGCATGAGCATGATTGACCGCCCACGGTTGCTACTCTGTTATTGCCAGACCAGCTGTAATTACACAGAGAACCAATAGAAGATGCTTGGGACTAGCAATCTTTCTCAATGTGTGAAAACTGGTGATCTCAAACTAGGCAATACCAGCGCCGGCCGTGCCCGAACACAGGTCAAGAAAGGAAGGGGTAGGAATGTGTTGATGTGACACTCGCTTTGATGGAAGCCGAGAACACTTCTGCACTTCCACGAGGAATCACTGGGATATTGGGTAATAGGGTTGGGTTTGCAGCAGGGTTCGTTTTGGTAAACAATAAGCTGAATTGATGTCCTAACAATCATATAACGCGAAGGAGCTTGGTATTGAACCCACGGTCTTCTGCTCAGTAAGCAAAAACGTTTGCCACTAGGCAGACGAGCTCCTTTTTAATCATCGAGTTACTGTTATTACCATGTAGTCATGTTAACAAATAAAACGATTGACGAATCTTGAATGTGGATGGGCTTGAGGTTAGACTCATGATGTTGTGCTCAGTAAGCAAAACCGGTTGTTCTAAGGCCACCGAGACCCTCATATCACATTATAGCGTTACTCAACACGGCACCGACGACAACGAAAAGTTTTACAAAATACACGATAAACAAGCCATACTATACATTTTTAATATGAAAGGACCTGGGACCGCGTTTTTCTGCTCAGTAAGCAAGCCACTGTAACCGACGATCTTTGAAATCCTTGAGCTAAAAGCTACGAAAGAGGCCTTCATTAAGATCCATTTTCACGCAACGTTAAATGTTTCGATTTTCTCTTTACGCATGGTTCAGGCAATCATAACAAGCTATGACCGACGTGACGATTGTTTAAGACCTGGTTAAACAAGCTATTCAAATGAAATTACGTTTTCGAATTTCACTTGACATGTAATGAACAACAGAAATACGCGACAACAGCGAATTTGTAACTTACCATTTGTCTAGGATAAACACCTTTGCCCGGCACCTCCACTGGTTCTTCATGTCCGCTTTCTGTTACTGTTTGCAAAATATCTAATAGCAATTACCTTTGTTGTAATACTTCCTGTATTGCCATGGTCATCTGGGAGGAGGGTCGCATCTAGGAGCCGTTCACGGCCACCAGCTACTGCCCGTCCAGTCTTGGGCGTACCCAGTGAGGCGTCCTTCAGATTACTTACAATCTCCGACACTCAATGCAAATCGCAGGCACACTTACGCTAGTTACAAAAAAACACACCCGTGCAAAGAAACGGATCAAATAAACGTCACTCTCGCGAAAGCTCACCCGTCGTCGTCGAACGGCTTTCTGGATCTTTAGTTCTGTGATATACTTACTTGCGGCATACTATTTTGGGAGTGTATATGAGCGTGTACCATGTACGGTAGCTCATCTCTCATCGTGATGGTGAGACATAGTAGACAAATTAGAGAGAAAACAAGGAGGTATTAGTATTATTTATATGTAAACAAACAAACAAAAGAAGAGAAGAGGAAAGAAGAGCAGAAACACAAAAAGTGGATAACAAAGAAAAGAAACGTAGGCAGATTATTAGAAAAGGCATTATCCGAGACTCAGTAATCAAATGTCACTCCCGCCGAGATCTCAGCGAAACCCTCCCCGCCGAGACCCGCACAGCCGAGCTCGGTAGAAAAACCTAAGTGTGTAGATAGATTAGCAGGAAAATAAATAAAACTACTTTATGACTCAAAGTGCAATGAATGAGCGTCAGTTTCGGGATCATTTCAGTGTTAGAGTTATGTTAGTTTTGATCCGTAATCAGCCCTGCCGGCTCCTCCAACATTAGTTGCAGGCAGGTGTTGTTAGATCATGCGGCACTGTAACTACTACTATTTTAGAGGTATGATTCGTCAAGTTTATACAACTCAATGTTTCATTTGAGGCAAACTATCTATCTTACAATTACAAAAGCAAACCTAAACTTACAGTTATATGCAAATGCAAAATGAAACTTGATAAATCATCGTCAATCCCGAGGGAGGCGACACATCTACATCTCAATGCTAGATACTCAACAAATCTCACATTAGCGAATCAATATTCGAAAAATCTTCTTTCATTTCTCGAATATACTTGCATCGCACATAATCTTTTTGAAGAAAATCTTCAGAATCGTCATCAATCTTCTTTCTATCTACTCAGCGTGCGCGCAGCTAACCACATCAAAACACAAATTTTCACGCATCGTAGGTAGTCGCCCCCTCGGTTAATCCCCTTATTCCAGGGCAGGGCCTGACGATTTGAATCTAATTTTGATCAGTGAACGGGCACCATATGGTACATTTTCTTACCATGAACCTATCGTTTCCAGCCTATCTGAACTATTTAATAAATGGAAGCCATAACATGGGTTACGCTCCCCCTAAGCGGGCCCTCCGCATCCTATAACTGTCTTATCTCAAATACAAAATGCCAATGGTATGAATGTATCTATATATAACTTGGAAATGACGTACAATCAAATAAACCAGTAACCCACTCACTTGGCCAGGCTTCAGAATCGTCCAGAGGGCAGTGCGCTCTACACTCCAAGTTCCTTTTTTTCAATTTTACCGCAAATTTGATATTTTACCCATTGAGTGTTGATTAATCACAATGAAACATTGTGACAGAGGTTGAGGTTACTAGTGTATTAAATAATCTAGGTCCTATTTAGGATTATATCTGAAAAATCCAAATCTGGCCAACGCCCACCCTAAACCTAAACCTGTTCTAATCCACCTGAAATGACTAACGAATGGAAGACTTTGACTACCCAATAGTCTCATTCCGTGCCTTATGGCAACTTGATGATTGCGCTATTGCGCTCATCTTCTAGCACCACCCAGGGGAGACTTGGTCCTGTACCCAATGCTTAACTTATCCCATTCCACTCAGCTACTCGCAATTTCTTGTGATATAGTGGGCGGAATATTATTATATGAGACAATTCAATGCAGACGTCTTTCCAAATTTGGCAGATCGACAGGTAATCGGTGAGTTACCACGATAGTTGCTATTCAACAACTCGACAACGTCCCATCGTCAACGCCTGCTATGAGAATTTCCCATTGCCAACGCCAACGAAATGACGTCATCGAGCTATCGATCAACTACCCTGATTATCGCCTGGTACCTTATAGCACGATGCTAGGAGGCGAACCGGAAGAATCGATGAGCTACCTCCCCCCTTAGGATTATAATTTGAAAAAAAAAAACATTTATTGTTGTTAAAAGTATTTAGAATATACTTTAAAAAAAAAAATATCAAAGTTAACCCGTTCTACTGTTCATATTTGGCCTTATTGTACATAACAAAAGGCCAAAAGGCAGCTCAAATGTTAGTTTTAACTGTCAATGTAGATTTTAGACAACAATATTCGGCCCAGTACATACGGGGTGAATATTTGACGCATTACTTACAAAAATGACCGCCGTTCATGATTTTGAAGTAATCGTAAAGTTTGTATCGCAACTAAATTTGATTGCAACCCTTTCAAGGTATCCTAAAGATAATTGTGTGGGTTGTCTCGAATGTATTCTTTGATAAACTGTTTCTGTGTAGTACATTGAAGTTATTTTTTTATTTCAGTCAATATATTATTTTTTTAATAATCGACTACAACCACACTATATGTTATTTGGCAACTTATAATATGAGCTTCCATTAAAAACTTTTTCGAACATAGGAAAATATCTATTCAATTTAAAAAAAAAGTGAGATTGAATTTGTAATTGATTTTTATAAAACTTGGCAACTGTCCGACTCTATTACCTATTTCTCGATAAGTATGTGGTTTACATAACTGATTTTCTGAGGTTTTCTCTGTAGAATAGCCAACTGCCGATGGACAAACACAAATCACGAATTACGAATCGGAGAAAGTCAATCTTCTTCTAATTGGCCACCTGAATCCCCATAGTGCAACAGTCAACAGTCAACAAATTGGACGAATAGCAATTCCTAAAATGCTTATTAATTTTATTTGAAATATTGATAAATAACCTTTAGCTTACTGCATTTGTGGAGTTCAGTGAATTTTAACAATAATTTCAGTTTCAATTTTATATATATTTAAGCCACTATGTACCATGCTCCAAAAAATAAGTATATATTTTAAACGAGCCAAGATTTCAGCTGACGAGGCCAAGACGAGCTGACGCTTTTGGACTATAGTTCATATGAGAACTTTGGTTGATATGTATGGAGAAATTACACTCCTTTACTCTTGCGTACGTAGAATTCATTCAGGATACTCGATAAGGCTTACAATTTAAGCTCTTGTAGCCAAACCTACCAGAAACATATTTGCTGATGGATGCATCATGAATTAAGTTAGTTTTGCAAACATATTTACTTGTGAATGTTTTTGAGCATACAATACAACTAAAACCCCATATAAACTGTGTAACATCAAAAACAGCTGAAACATTAAGATATTGGTTTTCTCACATAAAGACATGAGTGTAGGTGTTGGCTTGTGGAAAGTATGAACTTTTATTTTTTGTGGGAATCTAGTTAATGCAATGACTATTTTGTGGAAATATACGAACAAAATGCTCGTATAGATTAATTAATAAATATCTCAATAAACCTAACTTTAATCTTCAGCAAAAGCGTTCTACGTAGGTTTAGTTACAAGCACTGAAGTTCTGAGCCTAATCGAGTGTGCATCATACCCAATAGGAGTAGGAGAGTAGGAGAAAATGAATACCTAATTATCTTCCTGTTACCAAAATTTGGTGTTGATCAGTCTCATAAGAGGTACAACACCAAATAATAATGCAACAAAATTGCCCGCAAAATACTTTTTTTCTTTGAATTGTTATCCGTCGATTTTGTTTTCCGAACTGAGTACCAATGCTACCGACGCCAGGGAGGCAGCTTCCGCACCTGGACCCTACTCCTATCGACCCATCAACTCATGAACCGGGGACCAACTGCTTTACTTCCCTTCTGAAGGAACACGTGATCAAAAATTTTATGTCTTGGAAAATACCGGCGACGCAGACTGTGATTGAACCCAGGCTTTTTGGGGTGTGAGGTAATCACGGTTCCCACTGTACCACCGGTGCCGCTTTATTATTTGCAAATACCAAAAATTTATATTTGGATACTAAAAGAATTCTTGTACCGTGCCGATTCAAATTTCGGACACTTAAACTCGAATTTCGGACACTTTTAAAAGTTGATTATCTCGGTCGAGTATGATCCACATGTCTTGTAAATTTTAAATTTTTTTGACTAGTGCCCTCCACGATCATCTAACATTATTACTTTGTTTCTAACTGGATGTAATATTTAATTAAAAATGAAAATGTCCGAAATTTGAATCGTCCGAAATTTGAATCGGAACGGTATTTATATCTTTTCGTATCGTATTAAGAATGAAACATATTAAAATTGTTTTCAAAATTGCTTTTGAAAGAAACGAGCCAGCCTATAATGGGAATTGGCATTCTACCTATTGATTGGGGATTTTATAATTGTAATAACATTCTTCAACTCAACGCTTAAGACACCATATTCAATTACCTAGCCTCGTAAAAACAAACTTTTCGCATTCAGTGCGGTACTTCTTCTTGAACCAAACTTCTTTTCAACTTCAGTCCGGTAAGTGACTGCATTTGTCGTGTACCAATAAACCCCAAAACTAGCTGGAATACATATCTTCTCCCTTAGGTTGAGCGGACAGTGGAGTAACTAGGTATAAAACAATTCCAAAATTATTTACTGTTGTTTTGAGTGATATTATGCATTCATGTAGCATAATAAGTAGTATTCATTTATTTTATTATATCTACGTTATATTTGAATTAATTAAATTATTGCATAAATGAATAAAACTGTCTTGTCCGAAAAATGATTGTGATTCATATTTCGTACACTTTATTTTTTAAGAATGTTGCAAGCGCGTTAAATTTTTTGCCAGCAATGCTATCATTCAGGGGTGATGGTTGGAAAATCAGGGGCTGTCGAAAGGAACAAGCGTGGTATATCTTAAATATTTATATCATAACTATAGGCGAATACTCAAGTAATAATTCAGCTGCCATTTGGCATCCACTCTGATGATGGTTTTATAACGGCAATGAACAATCGATTCACTTTAAATACAACATTTCAAAGTGAAATTCAGCTATTTGCTGCTTGAAAATCCTTTTATAGTCTGGTGAGAAATTTCAATAACTGTCTTGTTTTAAGAATAAATTCAAAATAGCTGTCAACTCCTCCATAAACCTGTTCTTCAATTCAATCATAAACTTCATTGGTAATGGTTTATTAATGTCTAGATAAAACAATCTTTAAACTTGTTCAATCATTAAAAAAGCAACCATAAAATCATTAGGTTGTAAATGAGAACAAAAAGCATATAGAAGAAATGGCTCTAATGTTGGCTTATGGATCTAAGCCTGGACCCATGGCTAAAAATCTGCTATTCATTCATTTTATTTAGATGAACGCGTCATTGGGGCGGTACTAATGGATATTTTTGGTCGCTATTGAAAATTTAGTCGATTGCTGAATTTATGTATGGGCCCAAGTTAGAAGCATATAGGCCGACATTACATCCATTTCCCCTATTGTTCCTTTTTAGGCTTTTTAAAGTGTATCATGAAACACCTAATTACTCTGTTTACAAATTATACTTGAGAGATGGATCCTCATAGTGAATAAAAGCACATATCAGAAGGGGAAGTGCAAACAAATCGGTGAATCAAAAAGTGACACGTTTTCTGCTAAACAAGCGATGCGTTGTGGTAGCGTTCCACACGGACTTTTTATGCGCACGCACACTATCATAGCATGCTGACTATGTTAACTCCAAGCAGAAAATGCCTTCTACCGCTAGGTGCGCTAGTGTTTGCCAATGAAAAGTGGAGCCACTTTCTGATCCGAAGTTCAACTTCTGTTCTGAGATAAAAGCTAAATTATGACGAGGAAATCTCGAAGGATAGACGAAGTAGGATGAAAAATTAAAGCGATGCTAACGACGGAAGGGAAGTCGATTTCAGCAAAATTTACTTCTTTAGAAAAACCAGCACGTCCGGCTGAACCAATACCATCATGACTGAGCATCTGGCGGGGAAGAGTGAAGTAGCCTCATGGCCAGTGCGGCAAAATATCAATATCAATACCTACAAAATGCTGAATTTCATTATCCACCTGATGTCAGCATCTGTTCACCCAGTTAGAATATAAATATCATTCGTCTCAACGTCAGTGCCTCTTTAATCTTAAAGGGACCACTGGTATTTAAAGTTCTATCGCATTTTTTGTTATATACATTAGCTAATTCAGTACCGATGTTTATACAAATTTTTTATTTCTTTGATTTGTTTTCCGTCGGTCTTGTTTTCCGTGCTGAGCACTAATTCTACCGACACCAGGGATGCAGTTCCCACATCTGGACCTTACCTATCGACATATCAGCTCATGAACCAGGGACCAACGTCTTTACTTCCCTTCCGAACGAAGGCGTGATCAGAGATGTTATGCCTCAGAAAATCCCGGCGGCGCTGACTGGGATTGAACCCAGGCCTGCTGGGGTGAGAGGTAATCACGCTTACCACTACACCACCGGCGCCGTTTATTAGTTATTTCTAAGTGTGTATATTTGTTAGAATATAACTTTATTAGATTAATTTAGCTACACACATAGAAATACCTAATCTTACACGTGGCGGAATCCATATTTGACATAAAAGATGAGACGTAAACAAACATGTCATATAAAATAAAGTGCCCCGAGACTGAAAACTTCGAAAGCACGTCTGATTGAGCTGATTTTTGCGTCTATTATGACTCATTTTTACACACTTAGAAAAATTGAAGTAAATTTAGATGCTCTGATACTGACATATACAAGCGTCAATTTTGACATAAAATTGAGTCCAAATAGACGCGAAATTCAGCTTTTCAGTCTCGGAGCACTTAATTCTACATTACATGTTTGTTTACGTCTCATCCTTTATGTCAAAGATGGATTCCGTCACGTGTAAGATTAGGTATTTCTTAGCGTGTATGTCAAAATTGACTCTCGTATATGTTAGTCTCAGAGCACTTAAATTTACATCAATTCTACACACTTAGAAATAACTAATTTTACACGTGACGGAATTCAGCTTTGACATAAAGGATCAGAGGTCAACAAATATTTCATGTAAAATTAAGTGCTCCGAGACTGTAAGTTCATTACTCGACGAAAAGTACGTTTGATTTAGTTGAATTTCGCGTCTATTATGACTCAATTTTATGTCAAAGTTGACGTTCGTATATGTCAGTTTCAGAGCACCTAAATTTACATGATTTTTTTTTTAAGTGTGTAAGTGTGTATGAGAAAATATTTAAAATTAGAAAATCATAAAAAAAAGTCTCGGCTAAGCTTAGTGATCGATCTGACAATAATTTAATTTGTTCAATGTACACTGTATGGACAATTCATGTAAATTTATGTGATATATAGCGTACACGTTATCAAAGCTAGATTTGGCGTAAATGTACACGTTATTTCATGCAAATTTACACTTAATATCGCATAAATCAGCAATGTTGTATGCAAGCTTGTAGACCATTTCGTTGTTTATGTGAACTAAAGCTCAAACTTTAACGAGAGGAGATTTTACGCAACAATTAAAATTCAGAATTATTTTGACTAAAATTATTAGTAAAATTGACGTTTTCCGAAGGCTGACTTATTTTTTGAATGATTTCACGCACATTTTACATTGGATTTTTTTAAAATTATTTTGATAAGATCGGATAGTAATTATGAATCCTTTTCTATCTTGATTGATGCTCTTCTAGGGGATTTAGCAAGCGGCTAGGAAAAAAAGGTTGACCAGGTTTTTGTTATTGCCAAATAGGTTTTATTATAGCTTAAATACGCTTTTCAAATGGTTCTAAATGCGTTCGTCATACAACCTTTTTGCAGTAAATCAATTGCTTCGAGAATACACCATTAATAACCTTCTCCAGAGTGGGCCAACTAGACAGATTCTAGTCTTAATGAGGTTTTGGTGGTTGCAACAATGGCAAAGTAGCCTTGACTAAGGTTTAATTAATGTTGTTTTGTAGTAGCTTTGTAGTATTTCTCAAAAATTAAAATGTTACTTGGTTAGGTAACTTTACAGACTCCATAATTTGTTCATTGTTTGTAACAAAATTAACCTATTTCTGTGTCTAGTAGGAGTTGGGCTGAATACTCGCGGCTTACTCGAGGTTTGAGGGGTACATTGTCAAAGGATAGGATCAGGGAAGGAGTTTGAGGTGGTGTTTCGTTGTCTCATCAGAGCATTATCGCCAGCAGTGCTGAGATTTATCATTGGTCATTGGTAGACTTTCACGCGATATTGACAAAATTGTTTTTCACAGATTTGATCCTCAAAACAACCTTTGTCAAAATCTCATTAATTTTTCGTCAATGACAAAGATTCATCTAGCGGTGCCGGTGGTATAGTGGTAAACGGGATTACCTCTCACCCCAACAGGCCTGGGTTCAATCCCAGTCGGTGCCACCGGGATGTTCTGAGCAGTGCTGTGCATGATCATAACGGCTATTGTAAATTGACGGTCATCCTCGCATAACCGTCACATCTCAGAAATGACGGTCAACTAGCATATCACTTGGAACCACCTCTACCTCACTATACCGTCTTCATAAAAGCCATCCATGACAGTTAGATTAAATGACAAGGAGAGAGTAGCAAAATCATTCACTCACTGATCACCTCTGTTGGGTATTTATAAGTGGGAAGTGAGAATAATGCTCCCTCATTTTCCTGTTTTTGCTAAAAGTTGTTGAGTTCACAACAAACGAAACATGTTGAAGAAAACGTTGGATTTTCATTTTTCTTGTAACAAATATATATGTGGGTGATATCACGTTACAATGACGAAAAATATCCGTTTATCTTCAAAAATTCAATTTCTTAACATGCAAATTAAAGCCACTTTCACTTTTTTTATGATCCATCGGCAATTTTAATTATCTTTTACGTACGCGTCATTATTTACGATGCTTAATAAATCTCAAAACTGGCACAATTGACAAGCTCACGAGAATTTTACCGTCAAAACAAATATCTTTTCAACGAAAAGTGAAGCGAAAACTTTTAAATTTTTGAATTGCTCCGAAAAATTACAAGGACCATCATGGAACCAACAGGTGGAACTTCGACAAATCAGTGCGAAATCGAACCTTTTGTCAGTGCAAACCTCAACCTGAGCTGGGTTTTAAAAGCAAACGATCAAACTGACGTTTGTCCGAAAACAAGCAGATCCAATCTTGATACCCGATCCAGGTTAGAACTGAATAATAAACGAATTTGCTATTAATTTTAGCGAAGATTTATTGAAATACATTGCGTTTCCTTACGGACTTCAAAGTAACGATTTGAAGTTTTCTTTGTTGATGGATACCAATGGTTGCTTTGATTGCTAGCCTTCCAATATTTAGAGGGAAATTCCTTTTTACGCAAGGATTTTTTTAGTACTTTTGCTTTTTACGGATCCCTTGATACTTGGGCTTCGGTAATGTGGATACGATATGCGGTCAGCATCCTTATTCTTGGAGTTCAAGCGTCACGGTATCCGAAAAAATGAATAGCTGCAAAATCTCTATCCATGAATAAGCATTCGTGACTGCAGGTAGTACGTGTTCATGCAGATATGAATTCTCACAATAATAAATTACTGGTTATGATACGATTGTCTAACGAAGCATAAGACTTTTTCATTGATACATCACAGCTATCGCCTCATCCGTGATTTTGGAAGGGGAATGACCGTCATAACCGTATTTATGATCGAATTGAGATGACGGTCAATTTATATGTCTGTTTATTTTTTCTCGGTGATATGATGGTAACACTTAAGGTCTAAAATAATACGGTGTCCGAAATATGAATCCAAACGGTATTCGACAAACTGAAGCTATATAGATTAGAATTAAAACATTTTTATTTTTATTTTGGCTCCAGTTACTCCACTGTGCAACGTCGGCATTCACTCTTGTTCCATTCTTTCCTAGAACGTATTCTCAACACTCCCCAGGTAAGTTGCCATTCCATCATTAAATTTTTATTTGTCTGGTACGGCTTGGAGTCTTTTTATTTACGGGACTGCTGCGGAAGTCGTACCCAGCCGCCAACACTACAAAGAGGGTTGACGCGACTGTGCTCCTCTTGCCTCTCATGCGTATCGTTCTACATCGGAAGGGCGGAAGCCGGGGAAACCGCTACGACGGAAGATGTCCTACCTTTTTTTATCATGTTTTTCCCCTTCGAATTTTCTTTCCTAGGCATTTCTTCTAGCGTAGCCAATTTTATTAGGCGCCATTAGAAAGCCACTATTGTAGGGTCCCCTACGTGTTTCTGACATGAGTGTGTAGCATTCGCAAAGGGTTGTTTTGTATATTTTTTTCCTCGACGCTACCTTCAAGCTACATCTGAAAACTCTGGCTTGGGGATATATTTGTGTATGCCTTGGAAGACGGATGTATAATCACTCGGAAGTAGCACATGTTTGCACATGTATTAGCATGATAAAGATTCGAAAGAAGGTAGCATACAAATTCTTCCACTAAGGTACCGCTTTCACTGAAGTTTTTATGTATAGTTTATATGCATAGGGAGTCTACCAAGGGGCTGCTGCATTGTGCTATTCGTTAGGATTTTTATTTTGCTACGACAACTCATTGGCTACAAGTTCTTGTTAGTAAATGATAGATTTCATCGACCAATTTTTGATACTGGGTATATACAAAATTTGAAATTGATCCACCCCTTGAAGTTATTTTATTAAATTTGAACTGAAATTCAACACATTATCTCCCACAAGCAATCTCTTTCAAATTTCACTAATATTGCGGTGTGTGGCAAGCTTAATGCGATTATGATGAGATTTAATGATGATGATCGAACTGCCTCGGATATTTAACGGAAGACCGCACAGTAAAGGTGAGTGAACTTTCCAAGCAGGGTTTCGTAGGAAGAATTCCCTCAGTTTAGATCGTAATTCCTTGATAAATAATCATTTCGCATCGAATCAATATTTGGGTGCGATGTCCAATTTGTCGCACTCAAAAAACACTTCCCCATTGGCATATAAACGCACGCTCTGTGCCAGATCCCAAGTGGCTCACATTTCAAACCCTCTGACAGCAGCCGCTCAATACCCAACATCGCTCGATGATAGAAGCGTGCAAGCCTAAATTGAGACAAGAATCAATCAATCTCGTGAAACTGTTCGCGCTTAACAGGCCAGAACGGTAGCAGCTAGTGAGGATGTTGAAGGCAAGGATACGCGGAAAATTGGAGACAGCTCCTGCTAACGCCGACGAGAACGACTCGCTACATCAATCATCCGCGTGTTCCGGCTTAAGCGTTCCACCACCTACCGTTTGATATGCCGTGGCAGCGATGCAAAGCGGCAAGAGCGCGCGAATTGAATTGTAGAGATAACGGGGATCATGTTTTGGAAAATTTAAACAATTGATTTTCATGGATGGCAGACAAGAACAGCTGCTATGTTTGTTGTTGAGAACGGAGGAAATTGAGCGTGCCGTGATGGAGGCACAGGCTAGTCAAAATGCAATTCCTTATCATGTTGTTGGTAATTCTTGGAATGACTGAAATCATGATACATTTTGCAATGGAATGTGTATATATATCTCGGTTTTATCACGAAAAAAGTTTCGCATATTGATTGATTTCATAATTGATGAAATAATTTAATAAGTTTCCAAAATACCATAATTGCATTGCAGAACATCATTTTCGAATGTTTACGATTGCTATTTGCTATATGAACTCTACATAGTGTAACGATAAGGATTTTTTTTTATTAAATTTTGTATAATTTATAAGGGTGGAATTATTTCAATTACAGTCCTAAGTGTAGGCAGTAGGACGACACAAGCATTTTTGATTTTCTATAGCGGGTCCATTTAATTTATGGATCAGGTAGGAAAGGGACAGCCCCACAATTAAACGAGCCAAGTAATCTTTAGATTCACGGTAGGACACGAAGTGTTTCGGGAAATGATGAACTTCTGGTTCGTCCGTGTTTCCATAATCTGAGGATTCACGGTTTCCATCATTTCGTCCGTGACTTCCTAACGATCTTGACGTGTGCGCGTTAGTTCGTAGTCGTTTTTTTAGTTAAAGTATGTAATTTAAAGTGATGTCAAGTGCTTAATTAATTAAAGATTTTGGGGGCGACCCCGGGATAGCGGCATCCATACCTCTCACGCCAAAGTCACTAGTTCAATTCTCACCCCCGGACAAGACACGAATGACCCAAAAGTGTTAAAGTGACTATAATTAAAAAAAAATAAAATTAATGTTTTTGTTCGTTCCCATAGCTAGTAGAATAAGTGTGAGTGTACGTGTAGTAAATTGTGTGAGATCAGGAGACAGGCTAGTGAATTGCAGGTGATTTTGATGTGCTCAATATGTGCTGTCCATGTCCTCGCTCGTGCTTGTGTTCACTGTTCTGGTGTAGCCGTGTTTTCTAAACCGTTCGCAGTAATTCACCATACCCAAGCCCAACAGCTTCTTCCCGACGGTTGTAATTTCCTTGGCAATCGTCAACCGGCTGAAAGCGGACGGATCCGTTACGAAAACGGTACGAGGATACTCAGGGTATCTCCACGGGGAGTAACCGTTATCGCATCGGCGGGTGAAACGCTATTATAAGCTAGTCACCTCCATTCATCAGATCACCATCGACGATCACGAACGAGTCCGTCGAACCCGTCGATAGGATAAACCGAAGACAGTTGACCGAGTTAAGGCCAGTAAGGTGTTGAGTCTGTTCGGCAAAGAAGGTGGATGAAACGTGCCGGCATCTACGTCTACAATGTCCGGAAGGCACCAAACTGGAACGACAAACAAAACACGGATGCCAAAACCCACGCCAGGAAGCTGTACGGGAGTGGCTGATGAAACTGAGGTGCGTCGTGATGGAAAACGAGACTTACATCAAGGCGGACACAAAACAGTTGCCGGGGCAGGAGTTTTCCGTTCCGAACAGTTGGCCGTTTCTGAGAAGGTAAGGAAGATGAAGGTTGACAAATTCGCCAAAAAATGCTAGGTTTGGCAGGCCATCTGTGGGGGCGGCCAGATGAGCCAGCCGTACATCACGACAGGTATCATCAACAGGCAAATCTACGAGTGCTTCCAGAAGCGCCTCCTATCCTTCCTGCAGACTCACGGAGGCGAGACGCTGTTTTGGCCGGATTTCGCATCCTGCCACTTTGGTGGCCTGTGTTAGATTAGTACAGAGGCAATATATTGTTTTTGTACCAAAAGATGTCAACCCACCCGGAACTCGGAAAGCGGAACTAAAAATAAATTTTTGTCGACCATTTTTATGTGTCTCACTTTTTTAGAGAATATTTTTTTATGAAGTTTAGGAATTTTAGGATGCTTTTAAACATTGACATAATTTAAAGCTTTTTTTTTTCTTATCAACCATTCCGTACCAATCCTTAGTAGAGGTAAAGGAAATCAATAATAGACAGAAAATGAGTCCCTAGTCTTCAATAGTAAATGGATAATAATCTCAAAATTTTAATTTTTTAGCTTATTGCAAATAATTTAATAAAATATTATTTTCAAATTTTTTGTACTTTTTCATTGTTTAAACATTTGTCGAGTCTTGCCATGTCCGATTATATAATCTATGCACGAATGAAACATCAAGTTGTTCTAAACATATAAGTGGTGGTAACTCATCCGGACTTGTCCGTATCGGCATTTGCGAGCGTTTTGAAAACTGTATGCTTACAGCAAATTTTGGAAATTTTTACCAAAGTTAATACAATGTTTTTTTTTTCTTATTTTACTTAAAATCTTTTAATTTTGCTCTAAAGATTATTTATACATGACTGAAAATAATTCTAATAGAGAAAAGAATATATGTGAATGCCAAATATCACTCAAAACAGCATTACCTTATTTTTACCAGGTTTTTGTCCTAGTCCATCCTCTGTGCAGTGGGCGAATATGAGCTGAAGCAACACTGT
This sequence comes from Ochlerotatus camptorhynchus, assembly GCF_037179485.1. NCBI lineage: Eukaryota > Metazoa > Arthropoda > Insecta > Diptera > Culicidae > Ochlerotatus > Ochlerotatus camptorhynchus. The sequence continues at coordinate 558,163 of NW_027040866.1, read as the reverse complement.
TCTGCCTACTAGGTACAGCTCTATAGGCATCTAAAACCCGCCATGTTGAAAAATAAAAAAAATAAAAGATTTTGCTTGCAAGGTATGGAGGTGACGTTTTGAAATGCTTATAGTTTTCAATTAATTTGGAGTGTTAGTGTGGAGGAAGAAATGCTGAGATCTACATACTTAAACCGTTTTCATCAAATATTTTGAAAAACTTGCATCGTCAATTGAGAAGCAATTGAGTTTTCCTCCCCCGTAGAATAATTGAAAATGAAATAAAAAACTACAAGGGACAAGGGGCGGCTTCTTCCTCCTTCTATGGATGCTCATATGGGCTGCAGCTCGCTGCTTGCAGGCAGCCTTTTGTTGTGTACTGGAGAACACCACCACTCACCACGCGGTGATTGAATAAACACCGTTTGGTGAGACCCGATGGAATTCAACTTTGAAATCTGTGTTAGGGAAATTGCTTTTCGCAAGCAATGGGTGATAATTTTAACTATCAAAGCAACAGTTGCACAATCGTGCAATTTTAAATAGTGACGTTTTGAAAAATGGTAAATTCTTAAATTTAACAAATGTGTAGAAAAATTTCAGATCGTTTGATGATAAAACTATTGAATTTGGTCCAGCGGCAGCTAAATTATTAACGTTCAAAATCTTTCATAATTTTGTTACATGTTCCATATTCGGTTTTCACAAAGTGTACCCCCATATAGAGATCACAGACGTAGTCCTACGTAGACCTGTGCGCCGCCGCCGCCGATGAAAATAAGCCGCCTCGCCGCTGAAGTAAAATCTTCCACGCTGCCGAATAGATTTATGTCACGCCGATGAAAAATTCGTAGCATCTGTTAGGTAAAATGCATCTTGAATGCGTTGAAATTAGCGTGTAGTGCAGCGATTATCATTTAGTTTATATCATTATATAACTGTCTTTCAGTTCTTCTGTTCTTCGTTTAAAACGTGTCGAAATCAATATGAATATTTTTCAAGATTCTCGGTAGGAAAAGTGAAAAATCGGTAGTTTTTAACCTTTTGTCTGTGAATCGGTAGTCATATCGAAAATCGATAGGACTACCGTTAAATCGGTAGGTCCGGACACCCTGCTCGGAAGTTATAGAGCTTTTTGAAGTTTAATCGGCGCACACTACTACACCATTTAAATCGAACGAGTACGAGCAAGAGGGAAACAGATTAGTGGGAAAACAAACCGTTCATTCATCCATGTATGCTAAATAGAGAAAGACTATTAAACGTCAAAAAGGTTTATACGACCAGTTGCTGTGCGGAAAATCGGTGTTCTAGATTATGGACGTTGAATCATACATTAAATTTGATTGCAAAACTCTTCCTAGTGATCAGTACTACACCGCTCGTGATGGCCGAAGTGTTGACGACGCGGATAAGTCGATTTTTTCCGACAAAAACGATAAAAATGCTATGGGCAAGCCTTTTGTGAGTGTGGTATGCTTTCCAAACCGTTTGTGACAACGGAGACAATGACAACCGATGTTTAAGATGTGTTCAAACAAGCGTCTGTTACCCATGATCCGCAAACATAACGCCTCAGTATTGTTTTGGCAGGATTTGGCGTCGGTTCATTACTCCAAGGACACGATAGCCTGGTATAAAGCCAACAAAGTCCAATTCATACCCAAGGAGATGGATCCACCAAACTGTCCCCAGGCTAGGCAAATCGAAACTTTTTGGGTCCTGACCAAAGCATATTTGCGGACACATGTAAAGGCAGCGGATTCCGTTACAAAGTTTGTGAAAAACTGGGAAAAAGTATCCAAAATGGTTGGACTGAAGCTATGTTTAACTGTAAAAGAATACTATAGAGAACATGAAAACGAAATAAAAATCGTATTATCGTACAGGCCCAAGTTGTGCTTCAAATACATAAACCAAAAGTTGTATGACTACAATGCGTGTACATTCAAATATGTATCAGAGTAGTACAAGCATATCATTTATCGCTATTGACATATTAAAACGTGTAATGCTCAGTAAATAAAAGAATTCCTAGTGCCCATTAAAATGTTACGTAATGCAACAGATTGCTTTTAAATACTATCCACCTCTACATAACGTACTTTTCTTATACCTAATAGAAGGGTTGTAACACTTTGCAATACGACTTCACCAACCAGCACTTGACATACTTTCCTAAACAAATTCCGCATGTACGGCCAATGATAACGACTCAAAATTGAGTAAGAGTTACTTATATTTGAGTTCAGTTATTCATTTATTTTTTTGTTGGGGAGTGAAGTAAAAACCACTCCGTGCATTATTTGAACTTTTGTGGTACCCGTATTTGCTGTTTGTATCATGCAAATCGACCACTATTTAACGAGTATACAGCTAATTGCCTGGACACATCTTTTCGTAGTCCGGTATAATATGGTTTATAAAACCAACTACATTTCCATGATTTGCAGACTAAAAGAAATTTGGATCTACGCTTGTGTAATGCACCACAACTGCAGAACAGATGTTCCGAGGTTTCACGTTCCAAATTACAGAAACGATGATATTACTCTGAACCCAACCAATGTACTTAATGTGATATCTACTAGGACAGTGCCCAGTTATAAGGCTAGTGTATAAACTAAGAGCTCTTTTATTGAGCTCTAAGAGCTTTTTGGTGTATGTTATATTAGGAGTTATAAATCTTTTCGACTGGTTGCATTTTGTGACAGTCATCCAATTGGCCATCACTCTTTGCTCTTTCGAGCATTTGAGTTCCATTCTTACCGTACAGTGTGGTATTCCACAGTATGGTTTGCTTGAAACACCTTTGGAAAATTTCCCATCGCAACTGAAATATTTGTCCCGGGATCAAAGATTCCTGCATCTGTTCGTATTCCAATTTTTGAGCCATCTGTGAAAAATATGATTGAGCCTTGACGAACGTTAGGACCTTCAGTTTCCCAATCCGAACGTGCCGTTTTACATACTTTGAAGGGAATTTCATAGTTCTCCTCTGGTTTCATCCAATCTCCATTCATACTCATCACTGGTCCTCTTTGGAAGTGTTGTAAGATGCTTAGATCAACTGGCATTACCTTTTTAGATCTTTTGAGCCTTAGAGCCCCTCTTTCCACTGCCTCCCAGAGCAGCAGATTGAGAATTGCTTCTAATGCTTTTGATGGGGTGCTACGCACCGCACCCGTTATTGCAATGCATGCTAGACGTTGGAGTTTTGCTAGTTTCCTCTGTGCAGTAGCCTTTTTTTGATTTTGGCCACCACACTAACGAAGCATGAGAGTTCAGGTTACTCAAATTCGCGAAATCGTAGGTCACTCATAGATTGAGTAAATTTTCCGACGCTTTTCCGAGGAAAACTTCTCGAATATGAGGAAAACTGATTGTGGTTTTAATCTGTCTTCTCGTACACTTCTAACCTGTGTACAATTTTCTTAATTTTTCCCGTATCCGAGAAGTTTTCCCCAGGAAAGTGTCGGAAAATTTACTCAAACTATGAGTGACCTACGTTTTAGCGATTTTCAGTAATCTGAAATCAAATATGGGTAGTTTTTTTTTGTCCATGTGTAATTGGTTTTTTGGGTTGGGTTTTTTTTTTTTTTTCTAAATCAGTTGGAATAAACTCACGCCGAACCACGCCGCCACACCGCCGTGACCGAAAGCAAACGGCGTGACGCCGCCACGCCCCCGCCGCCGAAAATATTTGGATCGGCGCACAGGTCTAGTCCTACGTTAAAAAAATATTTGAGAATTAAAAGCATTTTAAAATTTTAATCCTATACCTCACAGTGTAAAATTTTGAATTCTGTGTTACCAAGCGTTTTTTCCCATGATGATGGGTTTTAGAGGCCTATAAATAGGGTGTTCCATAAAGTAAAATCACAGTTTTATACTGAAATGAAATCACTTTGGGTTTTTTTTTGTTCGGGTCATATTTTGATCTTCTGTGATATGTCCGTGTCTTTTGTTTAGTGCATGTCGTAGTATCTCATAACTATGAAAAAAATAATGAGGTATTTGTTTTCTATACAGTTAAATCATGCATACTTGCTCTTCTAACAAGAAGCCTCATTCAATTGTGAAGTTTTCCATCAATTGAAACGATCCAGGACCTTTCTCATCAATCAAAATAGGCCTTACATGAATCCTCATTCAATTGTGATGTTCGGTATCATTCGAAAAATTTGGGGACCTCTCCCAATACGCGTCTTGAATAGGTTCCACTTTATTGTACTTCATCACAGTGAGCTGCTTCAGAAAATCAAACTGACCGGAAATCCCCTTGTTTGCAAACGCGTTCTGCAACGTTACCCAGATCGCCTTAGTAGTGGAGTTGTCCCTAACGTACTTTCGTTTTCTTCTGTGCCTTGGCTTGCACTGTATCTTCTCAGGAACTCAAGAATCTCCATCGCTTCTCGTCGAATGCAATCAATCAACTGCCGTTCTTCCAAAAAGGTTTCCATCCGACACTCCCGCTCGTTAAATTTGATCCATCGGAAAGGTAGATCTTCTGAGTGTCCGCATACATTTTAGGCTTCGGGAAAAAAATCTGGGGGTTATGCCGAGAGTCGAAGTGACTTTTGTCACTAGTGAAGTCACTTCACTAGTGATAAAAGTCACTTCGACTCTCGAAATAACCCCCATCCTTCTTTTCTAACAAATTCATCGCTATGCTCAAGGTAGTGCTGGGTCGATAACCCGAAGTGATTACTAGATCAACGTAAAGACGTCTAGTCTGCTTGACGATATAAATTATTTTGAAACCTTCATGTTGATGGAATATCGAAGCAACCTGTTATGTTTCCCATTGAATCAAAATATGCTTCTGTTCCAAAACGTTAAATCCCATAGGTACTAGAGCGTGAAAATCTAAGAAATGTTGGATTCAAACTGAATATGGGAGTGTAGAATATCCCTGATTCAAACTGATTTATTGTCACTAATACATTATAGTGAGTTGCTTCATGCATTGCTCTACATTTCACTTTTCATTTGAGTTTAAAATTTACCATTCACCAACAAAATGTTTAGAAGCAGCAGTATTACGGTATTAATGGCTTAATACCCCCAGCTTCGCTCGGGAAAATTTGATACATTAATAAGCTAACTCACATCTCACTACTCACTCATTCATTCACTTATATCTCACTTACTTCATACCCATCCACTTTTAACGACCTGGCGTATCATGCATTTACCTATACCTGTATAATCTCATGCTCTCACTTTCCGTTCACCATTCTATTATCAGTCGATCCATAAGAAAAGAAGAAAAATAGTGTTACGAACAAACTTTCACGTTTATATATTAGATAGATAAGATGAAGAAGAAGATTACATCATTTGCCAGAGTCAAATCGAAGGACAAATTATGTTCGCCCTTCATCCTATCTATCTATAGAAAATGTGACCAATAACAACGCAATGTGCACAGCAAAAAAAATGTAATATCGATCAACGTAATTCATGATGATTGTATTGGTACAATATTACATCCATGGCTGCAAATTTTGTCGGAACTTCTGTGTTCATTGCACAATTTATAAGTAATATAAAAAATGCTTTGTAGGGATCAGTTGACTGCAGAGTCTATACGAAATCTTACGCGAGCCTTGCAATTGAATTCCAGTATGCTCCTGAAAGACGTCGTCCTTCATTAAAGCTTTGTTATTGTCACTAATGTTTTGCAAAGATCCTATAAACTTGAGAAATGAGTGATAACAACTTTCAGTGCCAATTTTTTTATTTGACTCTAAATATTAATATTATTATTATCTTTATTACTAATGCAACATAAAAATAATAATAATCAATTTATTTGATGCAGCATGTAATTTTATCGAAATTTAAAATCAAGTGTGCCCTAAAATGCAATATTTATTCTCATTTCAATATAAATTGAGCACCAGGACAAATTTTGCAATTGTGTCAAGTCAGATATTTTTATATTTCAGCTCTTCTAAAAGGTGATATAGTGGAAATTGATGTAATGTCGGCGTAAATGCCCTAAATTTGGGCCCATACATAAATTCAGCAATCGACTAAATTCTCAATAGAGACCAAAAATATCCATTAGTACCGTCCCAATGACGTGTTCATCTAGATAAAATTGATAAATAGCAGATTTTTAGCGATGGGCCCAATTTTAGATCCATAGGCCAACATTAGAGTCATTTCCCCTATAAAAAAATCATGCGTGAGAAAAGAAAAAAGATGGAATTATTGAATTTAATTTTTTTTTTGGTATTTTGTAAATGCATTTTTTTAGAAAACTTGCTTTGATGGTTCATTCTTAAGTTATGCGCTTAACCATCATTAATTTAAGCACAGCATATTTTTGTTAGGATCATAAGCTATACATATACTGAATAAAGAATACGGATACAATGAAAAATTAAAAAAAAGTTACAGACAATTTCTATGTCCGTTTTATAACTTGAACAGTCCTTATTCCTTTGGGAGTAGACAATCAACTTTTTTTCACACGAGCATAGACAATAGTTCGACAATTTTAGCAGCTCATTGCACGTTTCTCTTTTTCATTATCCGTTACGGTTACACGAATTGGCTTTTACTCGGAGCAGCAGTAAAGAATTTTATGACTTCCATTAGATAAGTGATCCCGTAATAAAGTTTAAATTAAAATTATTTTTGTTCCCTCATCTTTTACGACGAATGTGATCCAATAGCAGCGTTACTTCTAATAAAGCACTCGCTTGTGAGGGAAAACGCTTTACACAATCCCTATGGGCACGCCAGGTTAGGATGGAGAAATCTCTGACCATTTTTCGACTCCAAAACCTCTCATCCTGTTGATGGTCTTTTCTCTGGATCCGTCTCCCCTCTTGAACCTATTATTTTCTTTGTTTGTGTTGTCAGCCGATAATATTCTTTCTGCTCCATTAACTTCCGGCAAGTCCTTTGGTACACTATACGTGCGAAGAACGCCTGAAAGTTCTAAAGTAGGTTCATTTTTATAGGATTTTATGATCCCTTTGTATGCGATGACAAATACGATGTGGTTTATCGAGTGGCATTATTTTATGGTCTTTCATTCTCCCCGACAGGTCAGGACAGACACATCAGCCTTGTCCGGACGAGGAAACAACTTTCCCACTTGGCGTATCATACCGTCTAAATCGTGTTTAACGAGAAGTGGAAAATTCGAAGAATATTTCAACAAACAGCTAATTTGAGAAGTTGTCTCCTTTCCGGTGTGCCAATTTGCATAAATCATTATGCTTTATAAACCAAACACAATAAATCTGTAATTGTATCTGGGAGTAAAGAAGTCACGCGCTCCGAAGCTGAGAATCGTCACAAAGGGGCGACGACAGCACACCGCAAGGGAAAATCCGGAACAAACATAAATATATTAAATTTGAATAAATTTGCGCCCACGCTTCTGCTACTGGAGGCAAAAGTTTTATAACAAAGTTTCATTCTTGCTTTTTTCGGTTATGCTTCTCCGAACTCCATCCTCTGAACGACTAACTCCAACTGATGGCATACGCAGACAATGCAGGTTTGTACGTTATACGTACAATATTATTATTATATCTACGAAGGATGCTCCGGATCAGAAATCCTGCCCGCCCCACTTTTGTTACAGCTTGTTCAGACCCACCCTCTGAAATAGGATAAGCAGTAATATAATACGAGACTGCAAGAAGGAGTATAAACAAACGCCTGATGAAATAATATAGCGTAAATTTTCCGCCCAAACAAAGAACGCAGTAATGAAGACGGCGCGCGTTTCTAGTCTGACTGGAGTTGTTTTCCCGACTGTACAAATCTGTTTTGACAGGGTTCAATTCAGAGCTGCCATTGGCACTGGGGGATGAGATTTATGAAATTCCGTCTACTGAAATCTGCTGGCAGGTGCTAATGATGGTACCGTTTTGTTTCTGCACAATGAATTCTGATGAGGGACTCTTATAATCTACATCAGACGATAATGAATGGCGTTGTTTTTTAGGGGAATCGCCGTTAACAAATGTGTCACTATCAATGTGAATATTATTTATTATAAAATAATATACATAATTCTCATACAGACATTTTTGTATAATCTGAACTGTCTTTAACGGTAAATTGTGATAGTGAGCATATATCAAATTTATGAGAAATTTGAATAACTTTATCGTTGGAATTCAAATTGTAGCGCCTAGTAAGCAAAGTTATTTGATGTAGAAACACAAGTGGAATAATAATTAGTGTAAGTTGCGGCAAAAGTTTGTTTTGAGTTATTCAAAACCCATGCAAAATAATTGTAGCCCGAATTTCCCCCTAAAACATCCTAAAAATTTTTTTGTTTGTTTTCGAAGAGTGACAGACAAAAGTTTTTTACAAGATAGTAAATTACCTGCTTGGGGGCGTAGAACAATAAACAATTAACAGTGAAGTGATACATTTATTTCGGAGCGTTTCTCTTGAAGATTTGTATAGGAGTATCAGACTTTTGATGTGTCATCAGAAGGCTGGAATTGTGTATAGTGGGGAAAAAGTTCGAGTTGGTAGGGCAAAAGTTCATTCACAAATGTCTAAAAAGCATTTATTTGCTTTAAACAACCATTTACCTTTCAGTGCTCACGACAAGCACTCTTAACTTTTATAAGACAAGCACTCGCGCATTCTACAAAATACAACAGTATGTAATTTTCATGAAACCTGACATTCACCAAAATATTCATCATGTATTGATCTATTGGACCTGGGTATTAAGCTACATGCAACATGTTTAGTTTCAGGATGAATGAGTTTCAAAGTTAGTAGTTTTTTTAATGTTGTACTTTGTACAACGGCGTAAGGTTAATGGAACAACATGTGACAAAACCATAAAATAACGAGAATAAATAAAAGAGGGGTAACGGCTTCCCCTTGCCCTTTTCGGTGCACGCTAGTGATGATGATGAAACCTTGCTCTTTGCGTTTTACCAGTCAAATACGACTGAATCCATTTTAAGAGTCCAAAATAAAATCCTACCTTAGATAATAAAAAAAAAGAGAGATATCAACACTATGGAATGCTTTACTAAACCGATTTCATTATCAAAACATTTCATCAACTCAATGCAGTGCCAATAATGTCAGGAAAACTTCAAGCGCTGATCTGAGTTTCAGAATATTTACATCAGCTGACGGCCTTCTGACCTTTTGTCTCGTTCATCATTTTGTCCTTTCGACCTTTTGTCCTTTCGACCTTCTGTCCTTTCGACCTTTTGTCCTTTCGATTTTTTGTTCTTTCAACCTTTCGACCTTTTGTTTTTCAACATTTTGTCTTTCAAATTTTTGTCTTTTCACCTTTTGTCTTTCGAACTCTTGTCCTTTCGATATTTTGTAATTCGACCTTTTGTCTTTCGACCTTTTGTCTTTCGACCTTTTGTCTTTCGACCTTTTGTCTTTCGACCTTTTGTCTTTCGACCTTTTGTCTTTCGACCTTTTGTCTTTCGACCTTTTGTCTTTCGACCTTTTGTCTTTCGACCTTTTGTCTTTCGACCTTTTGTCTTTCGACCATTTGTCTTTCGAACTTTTGTCTTTCGACTTAGCTTGGGCAGGTCTTACCAGGTCTTCAAACTAGATGCCTGCCATCCTTTGCTGAAGAACCGTCCAGTAGCACGATTCCGTCGGGATCTAGGGTTAACTACCCCATTCCCGGCCTATTAAGCACAACCCGCACTTAGTATTTCTTAATTTTGTGTAGTTTAGCACCCAACAAAATGTTATTATTACAGATGGCTTCCAAATTTATTTATTTATCCATATGTACTGGGGTTGAAAATGCAAAACTGCGTCTTGCTGTTCAACTTGGCCTACGGGTTTTCTTGGGCCTATTAGCCATTGAAACGCCATTGGGATTCTCTTTGGCCTATCGAGTGGAAAGAAAAGTGAATTCACCTGCGCCTTTGTTTTCGAGATCATATTTTGCATTCGTCTTGCAGCTATTAAATAGAAGCATCGTACCAAACGTTTGTTTGACACGTTCACGCCGAAATCATAGATATATTTGATGTTTTCTGCTCGATAGACCGGGAATGGGCGACTAGGCCGAAGTAGATTTTTCCCCTATTTACTTTTTGCTGATGGAAGTGTTACTGCTACACAGCAAAAACTTTGACATGTGGCACTTTGATGTGTCTTCTGCCATAAGTTGAAACACACAGCAATACAACATTAATTTTACATGACAGTATTTATATTACACTAATTTACATTGAATTTAACATCCATGTGTGTTTTAACATGGAAGTCTAAAGTTCAATTAAAACTAACATACATTTACATCATCTTGTATATTTCAGCTTTAATTGATGATTCTAGCTTTCGACTTGGACAATTTCTCTTTGATCCTTCGGATTCTGTTTATATGCTTGAAAATCGATGTGGAAAAAAATATATATATTTCTCTTCTTTTAATCCTCTTTGTTTGGCCCTATCTGAGGTAATCCTGCATAAACATCGATTGGAAAATTCTAGATATAGATGGAATTAGGGCAAAATGACTTCTCTTGTTTTTTTTAACTCTTTATTTATTCCGAATTCAAAATAAATTTCATTTCATTTTAACCTAGGTGCTCCAGTTACTACAGTAACTTACCAGCCTTAATTGTTATGATATATAGCTAAGTGTTTTTAAATTGTTCCTGTCTTGGCAATTCAGTATTTTAAACAGGTTTTTTAAACCTGCATGTCAGTATAACAATTGATATCTTAAAACTAAAAACTAAAACTAAATCTTATCTAAGTATAAAGGGAATAAATCATTGCAATTGAGGATTGCAACTTTTTTGCCTGAAATTATTAATTATTTTGTTGGACATTTGTTCTAAAGTCTCAACATTCGAAATTCTATGTACCTTGGTAGTACTGTACCTTCCCGGCAACTTCAAAATCATCTTCAGAACTTTGTTCTGAATCCTTTGTTCTGAATCCTTTGAAGTGCTTTTTTCCTGGTAGTGCAACAACTAGACCATATTGGCACTGCGTAAAGCATGGCCGGTCTAAGAACTTGATTAAATATTAGAAGTTTATTCGTCAGGCAAAGTTTGGATTTCCTGTTATTAAGAGGATTCAAACATTTTATAAATTTGTTGCATTTGACTTGAACGCCCTCAATGTGATCTTTAAAAGTTAATATTTGGTCAAGTACTAATCCAAGATATTTCACTTGGTTTGATCAGGAAATTGGAACTTTGTGACTACTACAAGGTTTCAAAAAGGAAGCTCTAGGCTTATGTGGAAATAGTATAAGTTGAGTTTTGAAAGCGTTGGGAGAAATCTTCCATTTTTGTAAATAAGAAGAGAAAATAACTATACTTTTATGCAGTCTGCTGCAAATAACACGAAGACTTCTTCCTTCAGCGGAAATGCCTGTGTCATCAGCGAACAAAGATTTGTGGCAATCCTGAGGCAAATCAGGGAGGTCCGAAGTGAAAATGTTATACAATATAGGCCCAAGAATGCTACCCTGAGGAACTCCTGCTCTATCAGGTAGTCGATTAGATTTGGAATTTTGATGATTTACCTGCAGAGTTCTGTCAGTTAAATAATTTTGAACTAATTTCATAAAAATTAAACTTTTTCAATTAAGCAATCAAACCTGCCAAACACTGTCGAATGCTTTTTCTATGTCTAGAAGAGCAACTGCAGTTGAGTAGCCTTCAGATTTGTTTGAACGAATTAAATTGGTAACTTTTAAGAGTTGATGAGTAGTTGAATGCCCATGGCGAAATCCAAACTGCTCATCTGCAAAAATTGAGTTCGTATTGATGTAAAGCATCATTCTATATAAAATTATCTTTAAATAAAGTTTACTTATAGAAGAAAGCAAACTTATTGGATGGTAGCTAGAAGCTTCAGCTGGATTTTTGTCCGGCTTCAAAATTGGAACAACTTTTGAATTTTTCCATTTATCAGGAAAGTATGCCAAATGGAAACATCTGTTAAATAATTTTACCAAGGAAGACAAGGTACTCTCTGGGAGTTTTTTTTTATAAGGATATAGAATATTCCATCATCACCTGGAGCTTTCATACTATGAAACTTTTTAGTTATAGATCTTACTTCGTCCAAATTAGTCCCCCTGGAATCATCAAACATATTTTCCTAAGAGAAAATATTCAGATAATCCCGAGCAAACTGATTCTCAAATGGACTAGTAAGACCCAAACTGTAATTATGTTTTCCAAATTTGTGATCAAAATTTTAAAAACCTTCTCTAAGCGCTGGAATTGGCTTTTGAGGTTTTTTTCAAAATTTGTGTGAGTTTCCAAAAGGGTTTGGAACTCGGGTCTAATTTAGAAACATTATTTTCAAAATTTTTGTTCCTCATGGCAGAGAATCGCTTTTTAATTTGTTTTGGCAAATACCGCCAGATAACTTTCATGACAGGATAACGTGTTCTTTGATGTTGCCTCCTACGGACATTTTTAAGACGAATCAAGAGCTGAAGATCGTCGTCTATTATAATTGAATCGAATTTATCCTCGCATTTTGGTACTGAGGCAGCTCTTGCTTCAACTATAGAAGTAGTCAGAGATTCAAGAGCATAATTAATTTCATCTTTGGTTTGCAAAGGAATGTTTGAATCGAAGTTATATTCCATAAATGTTCGATATTGCTCCCAATCAGCTCTTTGGTAATTGAAAGTAGAGCTGTTGCGATTTCAAATTATTTCTTGGGATATTTCAAAAGTTACTGGAAGGTGATCAAAACCGAAGTCAACATGGGTAACCAATTGGCTACAAAGTTGACATGAATTAGTTAAGACCAAATCAATAGTTGAGGGATTTCTTGCTGAAGAAAAGAATGTTGGGCTGTTTGGATATTGAGTAGTGTAATAACCTGCAGAACAATCATCAAACAGAATATTACCATTGGAATTGCTTTGAGCATTATTCCATGAGCGGTGTTTTGCATTAAAATCACCAATAATGAAGAATTTAGACCTATGACGGGTAAGTTTCTGGAGGTCACCCTTGAGAAAATTCTTTTGCTGGCCTACGCATTGGAATGGCTAATAGGCAGCTATAAACGTAAGTTGTCCAAATTTTGTTTCAACAGAAACTCCCAAAGTTTCAAAAACTTTGGTTTCAAATAAAGATAGAATTTTATGTTTGATTCGTCTATGAATAATGATGGCAACGCCACCACAGGGTCCATCAAGACGATCATTTCTATAAATCAAGTAATTTGCGTCCTTTTTAACCTTATGGTCAGGTTTAAGGAACGTTTCAGTTATAACGGCAATATGCACGTTTTCAACTCTCAAAAAGTTAAATAGCTCGTCTTCATTATCTCTTCATTTATCTTTAATGCTTTAAAATCCATTACTGAATTTTAAAGCCATGACAATATTATTAGCAAATTTTACCCCAGTTTGAATGGCATCAAATATGGAGTTAGATTTAAGCATATCAGTAATCATGTCAATTATGATTTCTGTAAAAATTCCATTTTAGGGGCAGTAATGCTTCCTAAGTCAAAATTTTCGAAATTTCCATTAGAACGTTGGATAATATTTTAATTTCTACCCGCTGCAGTAGCAGCATAGGTAGCTCCATTAACTCGCTGAACATTGTTAGCAGCGAGGGGAGTGGGTATAGATGAAAAATTTGAAGCAGGGGTGATATTTGTACCTACGGGTACGAATGTAGAATTTGTTCCTCGTTGACCGTTGTTAACAGCAGAGCATTTTCTACCTGTCACTTAAAACGAGATTGTAGGATCGCTTTACGAGTCTTACATTCCCAAAAATTGGATTTGTGGTTTTCACCATAATTTGAACATTTAAATTTTTTAGAATCTTCCTTCACAGGACAGTCTTCCTTTGCGTATGAGGAATCACGACAATTCATGCATTTAGCTGCATCTAACAATTTTTAGTTCCGTGACCAAATCCCTGGCACTTACGGCACTGGGTGAGGTTTTGGAAATTTTCTCCAGTCTTCCTGAAGTGTTCCCACTTCACTCGGACATGGAGTATAATGCTAGCTTTTTCTAAGACCTTAAGGTTGTTTAGTTCACTAGACTTGAAGTGAACTAAATAAAAATCATTAGACATCCCGTTGCGCGAATCGCCAGGACGAGACTTCATTTTCATTTTGATTACTTGGACTGGCACAACTCCAAGTAATTTTGCCAGTTCATCTTTGATCTGATCCAGGGATTCACCACTGGTCAGTCCTTTCATGAAAACCTTGAACATACGTTCAGTTTTGGTGTCGTAAGTAAACAGTTTGTGCTGCTTCTCAGTAAGATACTTGAGAAGACATTTAAATCCGTCCAAGGTTTCAGCCAATACACGGCATTCACCTCGACGGCCAGTTTGCAGTGAAAACTTAACTTTCACGAAGTTCAAAAGTTCCATGCGAAGAGCATGGAAACCGGAAGTGGTTATCACAATAAGGGGCATCTTTTCGTTCTTGGCATTAAGCCGGGGACGTTTACTAGAATTTTTCTTGGATGATGGATCATTCTCATCATCCGTGAGCAAATCAAATTGATTACTCAAATTAATTTCATCAAAAGGGGGGTCAAGAGTTTGCCCCTTTCTTTTGCGCTTAGGCGCCATGGCGGCAGTAAATTTTTATCGGAATCGACTACCAGGCAGATTACTATAAGAATCTGAAGGATCGGATAGGAATTTTCCAAATCGATATCCAAGAAGAATTACCTCGGGTAGGGTCCAAACAAGGATCGAAGAGGAATAAGAGTTGAACAAGGTAGAAATTTTACAGATTGAGCACTGAAAAGTGCTGTTTAAATTTGTTGTAGCTTTAGGTAGTAGTGACGCAGCCTTCAGCAAAAAGCAAAAAGATCCACATGGCAAGAGAGCACGATGTGGACTGACTTCTCTTGTTGATTTCTCGGAATTCGAGGTACGCCTACACAACCCAACATTTCCATCGGGTAGGAGAAGTCTTCCTCTACTCGATGGTGTTGTCGATTTGCCAGGGAGAGCCATGACTTCCGATAATTCATCGAGAGAAGTAATTGTTTACAAAGCTGTTACGCCCTAATTCCAGCTCTATCTTGAATTACTCTTCTATCCTTCGGATGATTATAGTTATTTGCTAGAAGCGCAAGAGAAGAATTTGGAGAAGCGCAATCTCTTGATCTCCCTTCTGATGAAATTAATTTGAGCAATACATTTGATATGCTCACGGATAATGAAAATGATGCATCATGCAGACCAAATTCTACTAAAAATTTCCGGCCAACAAGAAAAAGGTTCCCCATATTGTGGTAACCACTTCCAATTTCTATACTCTTCGCACGGAAGTTTTGAACTTCGTTAAATTAAAGTTTAACTTTAAATTGGCCGTCAGATGCATGCCGTGTATTGGCTGAAATCTTGGTTTGATTCAAACGTCTTCTCATGTATCAACAAAAAATTTCACTTATGACTGAATTTCTGTTCGAGTTTTTTTTTTTATCAATTTTTGAAACTTATAGCACAAAATGGTCATAGTTTATTTTAGTAAGCAAACTACCACTTTTTATTTGTTTTTGACCTTTGAATAAAGTGCTTTGCTCCCGTACCACGTTGTACATTCTAAAATGTATCAAATATCATACACTTAGAGTGGATGTGACAATACCCAATAATTCAATTGTTAAGCCGTCAAACAATTAACTGTCCGTCTTACCCCCCACTGTCCGTCTATACCACAGTTCTCTTATCTTTAACCCGAGATCATAAGTTGCCATCCATCGTTGTCAAATTCCTGCAATACCCCGCAGGACATCTTCACATCGGCTCTAGCACATTGCACAGTGGTCCAGAGTTCTGAGCTTTTGCTGTAATATTTAGACGTTTGGTGTCTTTGGTAAAGTTTTTGTACTTGAAAAATCCCTTAGTTTGGTGATTGAAACTCACTTTTTTTAAGCAGCGCCGATGGTGTCGTGGTAAGCGTGATATGTGGTCTGAGGCATAACATCTCTGATCACGCCTTCAGGAAGGACTTCTGAAGGGAATTATAGTCGGTGGTCCCCGGTTCATGAGTTGATGGCAGTGCTGATAAAAATCATTTCAACTACACTCAAATACGCTTAAATTGAAGGCAACCTTGAAGGATAAACCGATTACCTGTATGAATTTGAATTTTGACATGATAACATGCTCTTGATCAAGGCAACCGCTGAGTTTCGCAGTCAACAATTGATTTTGTTCATTCAAAGATGCGTATTTATTATCAGCTGTTCTGTTGTCATATCAATATTCATAATCAAGATGATTTTGAGTATCAAATGCTTCTTTCATTTATTTAACGTCGGTCTCTGTTCCGCAATCTAGTGCCAATCACCGACGGACATCAATTGCCATCCATTGACGGCAATCGAATGTGCAGGAAGGCAGCTTCCACACCTGCGTAGGATATCGCACCCATTCAACACACATGGGCCGGGACCAACGGCTTTACTTCCCTTCCGAAGGAAGACGTGACCAGAAATTTTTATGCCTCAGAAAAATCCTACCGACCTCGGCTGGGATTGAACTCAGACCCATTGGGGTGAGAAAGCAGTCACGCTTACCACTACACCACCGGAGCCGGCTAGTATCAAATGCGAAATGATTATTTTCGTTTTACACACATATACCGTTGTGGAAGTGTTATGTTGCTTTTTTCACTTAGATCGATGTAAGATTATTGCCTTTTGCAGAATTGATGATAAGATCGAGGTTGTAGGCTCTGCAATCGATCATATTCAAGATAATCATTTTCGGTAAAATTAATTTTATTTTTTTTTGCTTTTGAAGATCGTTTCCGATTTTGACAATTTTGGGATGGAAACTCAAGCGTTGATGAATATCAACAAACGCGTATTCGTCGATGGATAATGATCTCATTGGTTCATTTCACTCGTACGTTGACAGCAAAGCTTTTCAAAACAAACGCAATTCATCTACACTGGGTAGAAGCGATAGTCAGTGCGTGTGAGGGTAAATGAGAAAAATAAACACTAGTTGATGGGTCTATAGGTTGGGTCCAGGTGTGGGAGCTGCTTCCCTGTCGTCGGTAGCATTGGTACTCAGTACGGAAAACAATATCGACGCAAAACAAATTAAGTTTTATATTATTAAAAATAAATACATGTTGTTAATCAAAATTGTAGCTCATTTCATTTCAAAAAACTTTGAGAAAGACATACATATAGGGTAAATGTCGGCTTCGGCACCCATTGACTGTTTTCGGCAATCAAAATTTAAACGTTAATTTCACTATTTTTTACCATCAAATGATTCTTTAGTCTTTCAGCTTCAATCTGATTATATTTGTAGGACCGAGCAATCCTTTTATGCCAGATTTTTCTTCAAATGAAGCATACGTAATACAAAATGGGGCTGATTTCGAGTTGCCGATAATAGAACAGCTGGTTAACACGCAGTTCTAATGGGAAGGTTGCCGAAGAAAAAGAGGCTGCCGACAATAGTCACACTCACCTGAGAAGTTTAGAGCGTTGTAAAAACGCTTTCAAACAGTTTTGAAGAATTCTGTCGATTGGAATGGATAGAGAAGCAAGCAGCAGATGAATTGAAACAAACAGACACGTCATATATGTGCGTGACGTTGTGAAAATGCTAATAGAAGTGCGGACGCTGCTTACATTGACGAGAATACGTAAATTCTCCTATGTTCTATCTATTAACGTTCTCATTAAAGACCATTTTTTTTTTTCCAAAAATCTAGTTGTTTTGCTCTAAATCTTTTGTTTCAAATTTCTCGTTAAAGTGGACTGCAAAAGCTTTTAAAACTTGTAAACACCTACATTTAAACTTGAAAGCTTATGTGTATTTGCCCTGTGCAGAGAAATTTACATTGAACAGGGTGTATTTTATAAACAAAATATCGCATGGGCAAAAATGTACATTTTAACAATAACTAATAGTTTCTTGCAGACGGCTTTCACGAGAAACTTGAATATAAAAATTAATGCTAAAAATCTACATTTTTTAGGGATACTTTAATTTAATTCTGAAAAAATGCTCTAAAATGTTTCTTGCACAAAATTGTTTGAAATTTGCTCAGCTACAACTATGCTGTTTTAGTTTTTGAATATCACTTATTTTCACGGCCACCATAATGTTTACAAACATCTAAAAAAAAGGGGCTTTGAAGTTCAAAAACGTCTCCAAATACATAAAACGTCTAAATAATACAGCAAAAGCTCTGGGACAACTATTCCTGCTACATTTCCATTCTGAACCACTGTGCATTGTGACAACATTCAATGACAAATGGTAAATCCCACCCACGCTATAAATTCTTCACAAATGTAATAACAAGATATCAGCGCTAAGCACCTTGAGGCTCGTTTCAAATCTCAAAGTAAACACACCTCTATCTGTATCCGTATGGCTTGTCGCTGTTTGCCAAGTAGGAGTGTTAGGAGCAAAAAGATGGAAATGTTATTTATTTTGGCGCTTTTCTTTCCACACTGTACGAACGCACCATATTTCAATGATTTTTCAAAAGGCGAAGCCCCTCGCATAAATTTCCTAGTGACTTAAGGGACCACACGCGCGTCCCAAAAAGCAAAAGAAATTTTGCTGAAACTTTTTTTTGTCCTGCAAATAACAGCTTTCTTTGTACAGTAAGGGTCCGATTATGGCAACACATAATTTTTTACTTATATCAAATATAGCATATTAACAATATGATCCATTCATGCCTTTTCCATAACTTGCAATGGCGGCCTGAAAAATATTACTTCATGCACCATCTAGCGTTGAAAAAGGTCAGCATTAATCATCTAATTACAAGCGAGGGGCACCAATGACAAAAACAAAATTCAAATTATTTTTATTAATTAAATTTAGTATATTACATGCGTGTTACTGTTATCATCGCATAAAATAATATGCTGAAGTACATACATTTAAAATATGCCAAAAATTTTCATGTGGTTTAACCCTCGTGAAAATAAACAAATACATTGGTAGCTTTTTTGGCCATACTAATTTTAAGAATAAGAAAATAATAAATAAGGTTTAAGATTTTATGGTGCACAGCACATGCCAAAATCAGACCCATACTGTAGCGGAAAAGTAACCAGTCATTTGAAGTACAAGTTATCCACAGAACAACCTCAAATATTCACATATCGTTATAAGGCGTAGCATTTTTGGCCGGTTGATTGCTGAGGCAGCAGTTGAAATATTTAAAAGTCTACTTTATGAGCCTCACGTCCTCTGTTGATGACGGAAGGAAAGTCTGATGTGAAAGGCAAAACAATAGATGAGAAGTTAGTTATCGCTCCCTTGGCGTAATCCGCAGCTCTTTTCCGTTGCGATGACATATGGTAGGTGCGGGACGAGGAGCTGGTTGTTCAGGGAACAGATATTTTATTTATCTACGTCAAAACGAACAGGCCGAGTGGGAGAGCATGTAAATCCGAAGACCGAGGCACACATGTGCTATGGAATATAATTTTAAATGTGTCAACAAATTATTAACAGCATTTTATGTTTGTTTAGGTTCTGCATATGGGGATGACGTTCAATCTTTTGGCAAACGAAAGATTAACAGAATAGAGGAGATTTTCGTAGATGCAACATTCGATGAAAATACTGTTTGGATTGAGTTCCAGTGGAAAATGGAAACGGTCTAGTAAACTAATGGAAAAAGCAAGAAATGGTTACAGGTTCATTACAAATATTGCAAGAGTGATCTGATGGTACTTTGGTGAACGTTCTATACTACATGTTGGGGTGGAAATAATTCTTCAACTCTCCATAATTTGTAATTGAAGGGAGCAATGGAGCCACGAAAGTAAATTTTTAAAATTTGTATAGATCTTTTTGACGTTTAATCACCTTTCTCTATCTATCACACATGTATGAATGGACGGTTTGGTCCCACTTATCAGAGACGATTTTAAATAAGAGACGCACGAAAACTGAAGCCAAAAGTTCCAATTGAACCGTCAAACGCGGTTCCAATCAAGCAATGTAAATAAACACGAGCGCTTCACGAAGAAAAGCGCGGGGATTATTGAGATTGGGGTTGAATTTAATTGTTGAGGTTGGTTGTTTGGTTGTCTTTATCAAGGAGATTTTCAGCCAGACGCTGGTCAATTGTTGAGATTTAAATAATTATAATTAACTTTGCGTATGAAAAGTTAAATTTGACAGGGAATATTATTGTTATTCACCTGCTGTATTCTCGTTATGTTCTCACGAAATATTCGCTCGAACACAACGAAATACATCTACACAGGCTCTGTAACAAAGATTGTCTGTTGAACCATGGGTAACTTTGGCAACACATCACTATGGGTTATGAAGCATCTAAGGGAATTAGAATGAGCTGATGATGTTGCTCTATTTGCAAAATGCTCGTTAAAAAAATTGTTCCCATTTTATTGAAGGATTCCCATATTCGTGCACATTTCATGATAGATGCGGAACGTGCACTATAAATCTTGGCTCCCGTTCACGAATATGAGAACGAAGTTGTAAGGGGTAAAGTTCCGGTACCATAATTGAAGAGCATTCTAAGCAGCTTCTGGCGGAACTTGAACGAAACTTTTAGAAAATAAGATAAGAAAAGGTTTTTGTCCTATACACCAGTTTTATATTTAAATCGCCCTTTTATGAAAGTTTATTCTAAAGTCAGGTCTTTATGAAAGTTATTTCTAAAGCCAGGTATAAACGTGTATTGATGTGTATTGATTTATCAGAATTTTTTGTAGTATTAGAGCTGTCTGAAGAATTAAACCCAGTCCTTCTGCATGATAGCCCCAGCAGGACCCGCTACGTCATATGAGATATATTAAAGTGAGCTGTTGTTCCGCCTACTGTTGTTTTTTTTTCTCTATAATAAAGTATTCAAAAAAGCCTACTGTTGGAGTTTTGTGCCAGTTGACTTGAATACGAAACACAACACCGTGATGAATTTTTGATTTGTGTTTGCTCTCATGGTATTCAAACACTCTTGTAGCGAAGTGGTTAGCGTTCGTAGATCTCATGCTCACGGGTTCGAATCCAAGAGATTGCTCTTTAATAATTTTTTAATGTTTGGATAGAATATTGATGCACTGCATAAGTATAAGATTTATGATTTATTGAGCCACCGATCATTTCATATTTACGTACATTAAATTTTAATACTAATGAAGACTTTTGCAGATTGTTTCATGTGGGCTATGACGGAGCTTTTTAGAAACTTTCAAAGTTGTTAAGAAGTTCCGCAGGGAACTTTTAAGAAACTTTAAAGTTGCAAAAAAGTTCCGCTGGGGACTTGTTCGGCACTTTGTTGTGGCCATGTTTTAAACCATGCCTGATGTTCCTAAGAAGTGTTTAGGGATGCTTTTTGGAAATTTTTACAAACTTAAAGTTGCTTAGAGTACGCATGGGAACTTTTTGGAGCCTGAAGTTCCTCGTGTGCTTTCTATAGCTTCTTAAGTAGTCAGAAAGTTGTGTTGAAACTTTAGATACACTTTATGGAACTTGAAAGTGGGTTTTATCGTTGAATGCGGAACTTTTGGTTGTTTGGGAAGAAAGTTCTGTCGGAACTTTATTTGAACTTTACGGAACTAGAAAGGGCAAACATACTTTTGAACAGTAATTAAAAAATGGGACATCTCTGATTTTGGTGTGATTGTTTTGATAAAAAAAAGTGCGCAAAATTTCATCAGGGGGCAGCAAAACCACAAAATTACCCTGCATACGGGGGGTATTCATTGGATGAAAGGTACGTGAAAGAGGACACTAAAATAGAAAGTTTATCTTCCGACAGTTTCAGTATTCTCGACAGTATTCTTCTTTGGTCCAGTGTAAGCCACACTCAAAATAATCCACACGTCAATGCTACGTGAAAACATACGTGGCTTTTTTCCATCGCACTTTTCACGTAGCACTCACGTGGATCATAGGTAGTACAGAATGAACTAATGAACTCTCATCCCACTGGAATTTCACGTAATAGCTACGTGACTTCTCCCGTATCTTTTACGGAGTGTTTAGGTAGATCCTATATGATAACCCAGTAAATTTCATCAAAAAATTCTGTGGAAAGCACGTTGTTTTGCGTTGATTTTTACCTTTTGATTTTTTTTATATAATCTGATTAATTCACAGTCAATTATTACAATGATTGCATTATTTTCCGATTCGTATGTTCCTAACTAAAATAGGTACATAATTGGAAAATAATGCAACATATATTAATGCAATAAAACTATATGAATAATATATCAAATGTTATTACAAACTACAAACAAGCTTCTACAGGATTAACATTGGAACTATTTTTAACTCGAAAATACATTTTAGACTGATCACCGATTTTATGTACTGGTACTGGAGAACTATCAAATAACTCAATTTTTAGCACATCTACTACAGATAAAGATCTTGCAACTTCATACGCCAGAAAATTTTTGTTGGTTCCAAAAACTTGCGAAGTTGATCATTCGTAATTCTGAGCAAATCGACAAAATCGACTCCACATTCTATTCAAATCAAAAAAGACACATCAATATAAGATACAATCTCACATTAAACCGTTCTTACCATCAAATATTTCTAAGAAATGTTGCGTGATGTTTAAATGAACTAGCAGCTCTTGCAGTTTGTTTTCAACATGCGCCATTTTGCTTATTCTTCATACACAGAATGAACGCGGAATGCAGCTGTCAAAATGAATTTAAAAAAGTACGTGATTTTCACGTAAGACAGATGGGGCAACTGCAGTAAAAGTAACTAAAAACCAATAAATGATCCATAAAATATTCGAAAACGTTCCATAAAAAACATCCAAATGATCCATAAAACTTCGGAGAAAATCCTTAAAAAAGTGTGAATGAACCATAAAAAATATAAATATGATCCATATTTAATGTAAAATTTAGCAACACAATTGTAAAAATGTACCGCTAAATTTCTAAGGAATGAGCATTGAAATTGTACGAATTACCCATAAACATATTGCAATTGATCCATAATACATTCAGCAGTGAACCTTAAACTAAAGAAAGTGATCCATAGAAAATCATGTTTGCGCACTTAAAAATATAGCCATGTTCGTATTAATGAAAGCAACTTCCTCAGAGCAGTCTCGTTTTGGACAGCTTGAAGCTGAAATAGGTTTTATTAAACTAATATAAAATCAAAACCAATCTTAATGCTTATAATAAAACCTATTTCAGCTTCAAGCTGTCCAAAACGAGACTGCTCTGAGGAAGATGCTTTCATTAATCCGATCATTCTTGAAGAACAACATCGGATATAACCTCAAAATAACACCACCATTGAGTGAAGAACAGAACAGCGATAGAAATAGATGATATGGTCCAGTGTGATGTCTGCGATTTCTGGACCCATTATAGTTGTGCTGGTAAGACAACAGCTGTAAAGGAGGTTCCGTAGACGTGCTCTAAGTGCACAAATATGCTGAAGGTGGCAAAAGGAACCAAGAAGTATGTCCCAAAGAAACCACCTAGCAGAAATAATAGAGCGAGGAGTGATGCCGCAACCGAATCTGGAAAAGGAAGTACCAATGAGGTCAGCCTAGAAGAATCCCTAGACCAGTTGCTGCAGGAGAAAAGCGCAAATAAGAAAGCGCTGGAGGAAGAGAAATTCCTCCATGAAGAGCGATAGGAGGCTGAGCGGGAGATATTCAAACCGAGAGTTATCTTCCGTCACTATTTCAACAAAGATTTGGCTAGATTTAGCAATTAGGGATTAACTTATTATTTTAGTTAAGCACGCAAACGATGTAAAATGAGCTACTTACTAGTTACTTAGGGTAAATCATGTAAATAGCGTTTAGGAACAAATTGTAGGTTACCAGATTTTAGAATCAAATTGTAGTATCTAGATTAAGCAAATATAGGGTTATTAAATTCAATATTTGCACGAATTCCACCTCCAACTAACCTACTTCAGTAGCTACATAGAGGTAACATTAAGACCAGAAGGTCCCGAAGAAATGTGCTCAACTTTTTGGCTAAGCTCTGGTACTATCTTCGGTCCCAAGCTTATCGATGCACCCCTATAAAACACGAGAAAATCCCCGAACCCCTCATTTTATCTGTCAAACTTTGATAGCGAATCAAAACAAACATAGTGTAGTACTAGAATTTTGACTAGAATGGGGTACGTTAATCGATTTGCTTGGGACCAATAGGCTAGTCAAGTAGTGAGCCAATTTAAAATCGTTAGTTTTGTATTGATTGTTGGTAGCTAGTTCACTACAAATAACTACAATTTAATTAAACGATATGTATATTAACAAATTTAGGCAATTAAAATAATTTAGCTGTAAAACGTTTTTTAGATGGTTTGGAATTGAATCTTCTTTTCCTCTTTTTTTTTCTCGTTCATACTCCGACCTATCTAAGGTTTGGTTCAACGGAACTGTGAGTTCACAGTTCCGTTGAACCAAACCTGACGTCTGTCATTTCTGACAGCGACCGTTACCGTAGCTCTCTGAATCTCCCACAGGGTTGTCACTGGGTTTGGCGGTACAGGGTATTCACGTTTTGGACACTGTATTATTAATTTTGATTCATAAACCTTGGAAGATTGCTCCATTACTGCTTAACTACTTAGATTTACTGGCCTGCCGAGTTTTTAGGTAGATGTGCGAGCGATGGTCAAGCGTCTAGAATTAGCTTCCAAAAGAAGCTTCTATAATAATCTTCTTAAGAAAAAATGAAAAATAAATGTTAATTTTATGGATCATACCTAGGGTAGGTGTTCCAGTTGTTGGTAGACGTGTTTATTTTGGAGTGTTCCAATTATAGTCTATATCGAGGGGGGCGACACATCCAAATCTCAATTGGGTTCTTTAATTTTGAAAAATGTATCATTTTTTATGCATCATCTAAAAGAGCTTGGTTTTCTGAGCACGGCGATATTTTTTTCGAACCCACACACTTTCATCTCGATTTTTAAATCAAGATTTAAAGCAAAATAACAACTTCACTGTTTGACACTAAACTAACAAACTGACAACTCGCTCCCATGCAAAGTGACACCGAGGGGCGCTAGTAAGGTGATTTTTGCAAATGTAATCGTACTTATTTAAAATGTTCCAGTGTACCAAAATTGATGAAATTTTGGGTTTGGGTTCCATTTTTAATGCAGATTACGAATATGCATTTACCTCAATACCCTTAAAGAACCCAATTCTAGATGCTCAACAGATCTACCACTAGCGAATCAATCTTCGAAAAATATTCTTTCATTTCTCGCATCTACTTGCATCGGGCCTCATCTTTTAACAGGAAATCTTCAGAATCGTCATCAATCTTCTTTCTATCTACTCAGCGTGCGCGCAGCTAGCCGAAACAAAACACAATTTTTCCTGCATCGTAGCTAGAGTCGCCCCCCTCGGTCTATATACATATGTTTTTTAATTTGATCAATTTTTTTTTTCCTTTGGTTTGTTTTTTCCGTCGATCTTGTTTTCCGTGCTGAGCACCAATGCTACCGACGAGCCAGGAAGGCAGCTCCCACACCTGGACCCTACCTATTGACCCATCAACTAATGAACCGGGGACCAACGGCTTTACTTCCCATCCGAAGGAAAGCGTGATCAGAGATGTTATGCCTCAGATCATCCCGGCGGCGCCGACTGGGATTGAACCCAGGCCTGCTGGGGTGAGAGGTAATCACGCTTACCACTACACCACCGGCGCCATTTAATTTGATCAATAAACCTTGGAAAATTGCTACATTACTGCGTAGCTACTCAGGTTTACTGTTCTGCCCGTGTTTTTTTTTGTCAGAAGAGCAGAACGATGGGCGAGCGTCTAGAATAAGCTTCTTAAAAAGTTTCTTAATGAAGCTTCCATAGGAAGCTTCTTAAGAATATTATTATAGAATCTTCTTTTGGAAGCTAATTCTAGACGCTTGCCCGTCGCTTCGCACATCTACCTTAAATACACGGGCAGGACAGTAAATATAAGTAGATAAGCAGTGGAGCAATTTTTCAAGGTTTATGGATCAAAATTTTAAAAAAATAGTGTCCTAAGCATGAATAATATACGTTTAATTTATGGATCATGCCTATATTTTTAAGTGTGCAAACTTGATTTTTTATGGATCACTTTCTTTAGTTTAAGGTTCATTGCTGAATGTTTTATGGATCAATTGCAATATGTTTATGGGTAATTCGTATAATTCCAATGCTCATTATTTAGAAATTTAGTGGTACATTTTTACAATTGTGTTGCTAAATTTTACATTAAATATGGATCATATTGATATTTTTTATGGTTCATTTACACTTTTTTAAGGATTTTCTCCGAAGTTTTATGGATCATTTGAATGTTTTTTATGGAACTTTTTCCAATATTTTATGGATCGTTTTATCGATTCTAAAGGTGCAAACTTAGGGCTGCCACTAGAAAGTGAGTTTTTTCGTTGAATGCGTTACGTTTGGTTGCTTGGGTCTAATGTTTTAGTTTTCATTATTTCGATCATGGTAAAATACTAGCAAAAGGATTTATTGGGTTTCAAATTAATCAGTTTATTGTTCCTCAGTACTCATTGCCTTGAAAAAAACATTGAACGCATTTGATTTTTACATCGAAATTTCAAAGCTAGTTCATTGATTTCAATGAACCCTTTGCTGCATTGCACCAGTTTTGGGGTAAACCACCCGTTTTCTTCTTCTTCTTCTTTCCTTTATTTAACGTCGGTCTCTTCCACAATTTAGAGCCAATTCGCCGACGTACATCGATTGCCATCCATTGACGGCAATCGAATGTGCAGGAAGGCAGCTTCCACACCTGCGTAGGATATCGCACCCATTAAAACACACATGGGCCGGGACCAACGACGTTACTTCCCTTCCGAAGGAAGACGTGACCAGAGATTTTTATGCCATAGAAAAATCCCACCGACCTCGGCTGTTTAAGAACCTAGACCCATTGGGGTGAGAAAGCAGTCACGCTTACCACTACACCACCGTTAAATCAGCCAGGCGTGAAACTTTTGAATGGAAAGCAAACTTTGACGTACTTCAATGTCAACGTCAAATATATGGGCCGTTCATAAATAATGAGACAATTTGAAAGAGACCGGGGCTAATCACAAATGACGACCCCATGGTAACCGAAAAAAATACGAATACACTCAACCCTAGGTGTAAGATTTGTTTACAATAATGTGGGATTCATCATCAGAAGATGTTAGTGGGGACCGCATGAACCGAAGATGCGATACACCGAGCTGCAGTCCAATGCAAGAAAACGGGGAAAGAAAAAAATGTGGAGTGTATTGGTGAGTGAAATTAACCACTTCGAAAAAAAAAGTGCCGACTGGGGGGACTCGAACTACGAACGTTGCGATTATCAGACCCGTGCTTTCTCCATGCTTCGGGATATACATAAGCTAAGAAGAAACAAAAGAAGGGTCATACTCGACTTCGTTTGCTTTTCTGCTGGACAGAATCGAGGCAAGTGTGTGCGTCGTTCTACCATGTTATACATAACAATCAAGGCAAATGCTTGCTTATGTAGATAAAAGCATATGCAGAACACGGAATAAAAAAAAAATAAAAATCATTGCATCGTTTACATTCGCTGCGATGTTCATGGACAGAGGACGATAGTAAATGGAACTTACATTCATTGTAATAAATTTTTGGTTTGCGTGTATGAAATCGTTTATCGTTGATCTTACCCCGCGATATCACATACAACTTAAAAAGGCTTCCTGCGGTCTCATGCACTCTTTTGTGCATCTAGAGAGCGCTCTAGTTCACGGTCCACGTGTCACGGAAACAAATCCGATTCCATTTTCATGAATAAAAAATCATGATATCCAAAAACTTGCTATCCCATGAAATCGTAACAATAATTCATGGTTTCGGGATGGAAATTCATGATTTCATAATGCAGAGGAATCAAGGCCGCTACAAACGTTACACGTACTTGGCAAACCGTGTTCATTAACCGCACTACAAAGGTATTTCTTATACGCTTTTTGCCTTCCATCTTATACAAGTACTGATAGTCTAGTGGTCAAAGTATGGGTTTGGGTTTAGTGGTCTCAAGGTTCTTGGTTCGAATCCAGTCTGATGCTTTATTTTATTCTTTTTACATTTTTTGTTAACAGTTAAACCCATGAATTTAGCTCATGATTTCAACTCTGATGATTCATGATTTTGGGAATGTTTGCTGCGTTACGCAAAAGTTGATCATGATATCATGAATATTATTCATGGTGTATTTTCATAAATCATGAGTAATTTTTCTCATTTCGGAGATCAGATTTTTTTCTATAGAAGGAAATGTACCTTCACCTATGTACACCATCCTTTATCTACACGGAAACAAATCCGATTCCATTTTCATGAATAAAAAATCATGAAATCATAACAATGATTCATGATTTTGTGATGGAAATTCACGATTTCATAATGCAGTGGAATCAAGACCGCTACAAACGTTACACGTATTTAAAAAAACCGTGTTCGAAAACCGAACTATATAGGTATCTCTTATTGACTTTTGCCTTCAATCTTACACAGGAACTGATAGTCTAGTGGTCAAACTATGGGCTTAAAGATCTCAAGGTTCTCGGTTCGAATCCTGTCTGACTCTTTATTTTATTCTTTTTACATTGTTTGTTTTAAAAGCTAAAAGTTAAATGCATAAATTTCACGATTTTAATTCAGATGATTCATGGTTTTGGGAATCTTGGCTGCGTTACGCAATGGTGTATTTTCATAACATGAAAATACGCTGTGTTTATGAAATCATGAGTAATTTTTCTCATTTCGGAGATCGGATTTTTTCCCGTGTATTAGTAGTCGTATTAAGGGGTCATGCCTACCTGCAAACTTTTAAAATTAAAATGGATTTTTTATTGTATGCATTAAAAGTGTAAATTTCAAGTTGATCCGATAAAAAATGACGAATTTATGGGACTTTGAAGAGTACCATCCCGCATAAACATTAACCTTAAGAAGCGCTCAACCACCAATTTAGGATATCATCCCAAATATACGCGAAATGGTCTCACCATCTATGGTATCGTTTGTGTATGGTTTAAAAGGGATGTCCAAAATGCCGGGAATATAACTTAAAACTTTAAATGCGCTTATCTCGAAACCCCATTTTCAAAGTCTGTGCCCGTGATTACTCAAATTCAATGTATCCGATTTATTCAGATGTTTTTGTATATTGTTTAGAACTGATTATTTAAGGCCTTGATCGTTCGGATTTAGCATATTATTAAAATTCGATTTTTTTAGAGCCGATTAAAAAGAGTTGTTTACCTGTTTTTTTTTATGTTTGATTAATTTGAAATGCCGCCACAGGGTCATGCATTGATAGCCATTTGAAATGACTGATTGTTAATGCAACCTCTTTAAATTTTTTGAATTCAGATAATTTCTGCTCGTGCCAGCGTGGTCACCGCGGAATCTCTTTTTAAAAAGGGCTCCTCCTAGGAACGGCATCCTGGGAAGCAAACACCATCAGGAAACATATAATATAATGATTTTCGAAGGTGAATGTTAGAAAAATAAATATGTGAAAACCAATTTGAAATATGTCGCTTACTTTCCGAAAAAAAAACTATCCCAAAATTTCGTTTTCTTTGGCTTTGAAGGTAGGAATGACTCCTTAAGTGAAATTAGCACAGGTTTTAGCTTAATGTGCAGCATCTTTTGATAGCATTTTTAAAACTTCAAATATTATTTCCTTAGATTCTTTTATTCAACAGTGACACTCAGTAGCTTTAACAGATACTTTCAACAAAACCTTTATGCCTTTTTCCGTATTTCAACATTGAAAGAAGTCACAGAAAACTGTTTCTATCTGCTCGCTCATTGGCGCAACGAAAAAAAAAATCAAGTCTGTCATTATGGCTCTGCAGTGTTAGGGGAAAGTTTTTCCAGGGCACTAAATATTCTGCATTCTGTCACACATGCAAAGAAGCCAACAACAAAAAACTGTTCCTTCTAAAAGAAACTAAAAGGCATAGTGGAATATCCACGAATGGGAAAGCTTAAGCATATGCACGAAAGAATGCACCGTCTGAACCGGTAGTACTGCATGATAAATGCTTGTTCGGATATGTTTGTTGATAGTGTTCTGTTTGCTTAGCAAGATAACGAGAATTTCATATGGATGCTCACTTGGCTGCAGAACTACCCCCGTGAGAGCGAATGGAAAGGTCCCGTGAAAGTTGGTAAGCAAAAGCTATTATTTAAGTTTGTGACATGACTGCAATCACGAATTCTACGCTAAAATGATAATTGTGTCTGATGTCATAGCTTGATTTCATTCTACTTACAGGTGGTTTCTTATAAACTAGCTCTTTTAACACTACATTTTTATTGAAGAGTAGAAAAATTCAACGTAACTTCAATATCCGGGGACAATAAAATACTTTATCGTAGAAATTTTCACCTATCTTGGATAATTTCCAGACGGGATATTAAATTAGACCCAATAATTCAGTTGTAGGCAGCAATTCTTGTGGCTGGCTGGTTTTTAAACAGAAATCTACTGGTTAGAGAAAACTTGCCAAGAGGTGAAATATCATTGTCATTGTTCGTTTGAAGTTGGAAGTTATAAAAAACACATAAATCATACACAGTGTAACATTCACCAATGTGAACAACATTTTCCAAGAAACGATGCTGATACAAACACAGAACGGAAAATAATTTTACGCAATGTTGTCAGCCAAATGAGGGGCTTCCTTTCGACACGACACCAGAATTGTATGCTATGATTTCCCGCGTCCCGCGCTCGTGGTAAATGAACTTCTCATTAAATAAGTGTGCCATCATCAGGTGAAAGGCTCAGGAAAACCCTGTTTTGTTTGGTGAATAAGAGCAATGGAGTTGTTCTCAAAGTAAAAGTAACAATGTGTGTCACATCGCCGACGTCGCTGGCTGTCGTAAAATAAGGAATTAATTATTCAAATCAATTACGGCTTCAAGGAAAGTGAAAATTGTTGTTGAAAGGGCCAAATTTAATTATAATGAGTATTAAATGTGGCATTGCATCAAAAGATAAAGAAAGCGTACAAAACGATTGTTTGTGTGGAAGATGGAATAAACTTTAACGGTGCGAATAAAATACGAGATTGGAAAATATAACTCCACTGCAGTGTGGGAACGTGCTTAACTGCTGGCTTGAAATTACGTTTTTTGAGGATCATCTATTTTAACTATCGAACGGATACAACTAAATACGATTAAATCTCTTGAAACAGTGAACCTTTTATGTGTCGATTTGTGTACATTATCTTGAAATGATCTCTCAGTTTGACGGTTTAACGAATAATGCCTATCAACTCATCAATCCATGGACCGCGGACCAACGGCTTTACTTTGATTAGAGATTTTATGCGGCGCCGACTGGGATTGAACCCAAGCCTTTTGGGGTGAGAGGCAATCACGCTTACCACTACACCAACGGCACCGCTTTTTACATCAGTTTGTTATGCTTATTCAAAGGCTATTACGTTATTTAATATTACTGGCATACTTCTTCACTCTCCCTCAATTCAAGAGCAAATTTTCATTATGTCGTAAGTAACATTCGCACCAATCCGAGAAAAATAAAGTTTTGTTTTCATGACCCAAAAGTTATTCCTATTTTCAATTAAACTCGTATAATCTCATAGTGATAGCAATGTTTAACATATATAGCAGGGTTCTAATCATACAAATGCAAATCGCTAGCTTTCATGTTAAAAAATACTGGTTTTTAAGTCGAAAGTTATTATACGTCGTTTGGTGGCCCCTATTGTTACTTAAGTCAAAGCTTATTTACCAGGATATTCGGGAGAATTATCAATTACGTCTCCTTACGTTCAGCCCATTCATCATTTTAGGACCACCAAATTCATCTTAGCAACAAACAGTTTGATTTATTCACTTTAATAGTGAGAAAGCGAAACGACGAACGTACACTTTTCACGGGTTTCTCAGCGCTGTTACTTTAGTCAAACGGCATCTCCATAGAAATCGGGTGACTTAAGTAACATCGAAAACTATTTTGATCGGAAGGTGATTACGTCAAAAAGCAATTTGACTGGTAAATAAATTTAAAAACGGGATGTGATCCTATATTCGGACAGTATAAGGTGTAGTAGCAATTTGACTGGTAAATAA
Source organism: Ochlerotatus camptorhynchus (assembly GCF_037179485.1). NCBI lineage: Eukaryota > Metazoa > Arthropoda > Insecta > Diptera > Culicidae > Ochlerotatus > Ochlerotatus camptorhynchus. The sequence goes on along the minus strand of NW_027040866.1, from coordinate 526,088 downwards.
ATTTAAAAACGGGATGTGATCCTATATTCGGACAGTATAAGGTGTAATAGCAGGAGCATCGATTGACACTGATAGCTCGACTTTGTTTACCTTTGTTACTTTCGACGTAATGAAAATTTGCTCTTGAATTTTTTGCTGTGTAGGCTTCTAACGCTTCTAACGTATCGCATCAATATGACTGTTTCCACTAGTATGTTGCTGTGCAATGTGAGTATTTTAGGAACAGGGGTGACATGTACATACAGGCCGAAAATCAATGCTGGACGTCACTTTGAATTTCAAGATGGCGGCCATCGGTTTAAGAAATACTGTCAAAAACCCACAATCAAGGTTGCAAAGACTCATTTCAGCTAAAACAATGTTTTTCTAAATTATGAAATAATTAGATGCCATGATCAAATTTTGAATTGGTAGGATACAAGAAGAGGTTGCAAAGAATGTGTTTGACATATTAAACCTGCTTATTTCGCTTCATGAGAGTCCCAATCAGCGATTTTTCACAAACTCACTCACTCACTCACTCATTCACTCAGCGATCAGCAAATCGCTGATTGTGACTCATAGAAAGCAAAATTTACAGGTTTTATGTTTCCAACGCATACTTTGTAACCTCTTCTTGTAAGTTACAAGTAAAACATGCCATCATACCATCTTTTGGTTTTATTATTCCGAAAAACATTATTTTAGCTGAAATGAGTCTTTGCAACCTTGCCCACAATATGTTGTATCAGACAGATTGTCGTATAGAGACCGGAAATCTATGTCTGACACCGTCTTGAAATTCAAGATGGCGGCTTCTTTTTAGAGAAAAATTGGAAAATGCTGTCAAATACCCTTCAATACGATATTTTCAAAATCGGGTTGATGTATAGAGACCGAAAATCGATGCCCGACGCCATCTTAAAATTCAATTTGGTGGCTTACAATTCCAAAAACTGGGAAATACCGTGAAGTACCTTTCAATATGGGTCTTTTCGGTATCAGGATGCCGTCAAGAGGCCGGAACTCGATGTTCAACTCCATCTTGAAATCCAACCAATCCAAATCCAACAACAGGTATTTTCGGAATCGGGGTGACGAATTAACGTAAAGAGACTGGAAATCTATGTCTGACGCCATGACGCCCAGTGAACGCAAGGAAGGTGAAGGATTATTTCAAGCACAATCCAAACCTTTCGATTCAGGACGTGGCCATGAAGGTCAATTCTTCCGTCTGGTTCATTCAGTAGACAATGAAGCGGGTCGGACTCCATGTCTTCAAGGTAAGGAAGGCGCCTAACCGAACCGATAAACAGAATACGGTGGCCAAATCCCGCGTCAGGAAGCTGTATCTCGAGTGGTTGGTGCAGCCGAAATGCAGCGTAATGGACGACGAGACGTACATTAAAGCGAACGCCAAGTAGATCCCTGGTCTGGAGACTTTCGTGGGCAAGTCCCGCCTGAATGTTTCGGTGAAGTTCCGTAAGAAGAAGGTCGACAAATTTGCCAAGAAGTACCTAGTGTGGCAGGCGATCTGTGGGTGCGGAAAATTCAGCCGTTCATAACGACCGGCACCATCAACGACCAAATATACAAAGAAGAATGGAGGAAGCGCCTGCTGTCCTTCCTCCGGTCCCACGAAGGTGACACTTTGTTTTGGCGGGATCTGGCATCGTGCCATTACGCGAAACCGGTGATGGAGTGGTACGAAGAAAAACGATTTTGTTTTTGTGCCGAAGGACGAAAATCCGCCAAACTCGTCAGAACTTCGCCCAATAGAAAAACTCTGGGTGATTATGAAGGGCAAGCTCCGAAATACAGGGAAGGTCTTCAAAAACAAAAAGAATTTGAAGAAAGAGTGGATGAAAGTGGCGCAAGTGTTGCACAGGATGTTGATGGGTAGCGCGAGGTAGCGTTAAGTCGCGGGGTAGCGTTAAGTCGAAGACAACATATCAAGAAGACTGGCAACTCTTCCATTTTCTCAAACGACCGGTATGAGACAGACACAATTGCGTCATCTGCCGCTCAAAGGTAAATGCTCCGAACGAATTGGATAGCAAAGGCTCTATCCTCAAAAGGAAGGTTTGTGTATTTGCTCATTTTTCTATGCGTTGCTTACACCTTTGCTCGAGCGCAGCGCTACTGTGTCTGTCACTCAGGCAAAGTTGCCAGTCTTCTTGATAGTTTGTCTTTGGTTAAGTCCAAGGTGCGGGAATTTTAATAAACCAACTTTGTAAAAACATAGCTAATATTTATTTATTTATTTCCTGAGAATTTCAAAAATATCCGATGTAAATTGAATTTTTGGTGATCATTTTTGTCTGTTTTATTTTTTCGAGTACAGTCTTTAATGCGATATGCACTAAACTAGGAACATGGGATATACTACAATATATCAAATCACTGGTCGAAGAGATTTTGTTCCCGAACAGAGGAAAAAACGTTATTTTAGAGGTATCTTGTCAAGTCTTACTTATCTTTACATATAAGGGGAGGGCTTCAAAATCTGGATATTTTGCGTAGCAAAATGTGTGTTTTACCCCGGTTTTCACTATCAAATATTTTCTTCTTCTCTAGTGTCTGGAGTCTAGTTTAAAATACTTCAATGGAGAACAGGATTGCCTTGTAATCAAAGTTTCACATCGTAGTTCTTTTATGGCTTGTTGATAGGGACAAGACTCGGTTTTGTTCACCAAGGATGATCTTGAAACAAGGAAAACATGAGTTAGGTAGTTTTTTTTATTCATCTACGTGATTCCTAATCTTTTATTCGCTGTTTTAATTTGAAGACTAGGATTCTGAAACATGGTCATTATCGATGTTATTACTTGATTTTGTTGTGAAGGAATCCGCTTTTGACTGACAAAGGGGAGCGCCCTTTGGAGGGAGTGCCACTACTCCGAAGCACTAGCGTACACAGGAATCTTGTTAAGGAGGGGCATTTTTTTTCTATGGTGCATTTAATGGGGAGTACTTCAAAGTGTGTGGTGGATGGTGCTGTCCACCCACCGCTGTTTCCCTACTGTTCAATTTAGCTAATTTTATTATTTTTTTTTGCTCCGGTGGTGTTTCATCTTCTGCAATGAAAACTGCTTTCGACAGCCAATGGTACTGGCGATTTAATACCATCGACGATGTCGATGATGGTCGGTTCGTCAAATGGTTGCAAAAATAACCGAAATGATACATTTACTGCAATGTTGTTTCCTTGGTGGTTGGATTCAGTCAGATTCAGTTGAAGTCACATCAGATGGTGGTGAAAGCACCGACAAACCGACATAAATGACCAATAAGAATCGCAATCTCCTTTCGCATGCACACTTCGTCGACAAGTACAAGGTTCTGCAATGTTCTAAGATTATTTTAAGAGTGTATTTAGGTGATCGAAGTTAGCCTGATTTTGCAGGTCGAATGTCGACAACGATATCACCAACATATGTAAACACAGTCTTGAAATTGAATTACTATTGTTATGTATTAATATAAAACCCAGAGCAATAAACGATCTGATCAGTGCTTATTAGACAGTGAACGCGTGTGGATTTATTTATACGTCTCTCCGAAGGATAACTCGGTGAAAACCCTTGTCCCTATACATAATAGGTTCAAACAGCATAGCAGTGAACAAACAGTATATTGCTCTTGATCAATCCAATCTTGATCAGTGGTGTTGAGTACTTGGCACTGATGAAGTCTGCTAGTAGTAGACGAAATACGCGTATCTTTCAAAGGATAAGCAATTATAACGGAATTAAAAGGAAATAAACCAACACACTCAAAGCTCTTCATAAAAGTATTTTGCTGTTTTTGTCCTTGTAATTGGCTTGTACTCCAGCAGTGCTGCCAGCCATTGTGCTGGCACTGTCAAAACATACTGCCATCAACTGCTCCCAAGAAATCTGCATCGCTGTCACGACCTCAGAAATGGTATTGAAGATGGTCGTCGCGTCTGTTTTCAACACCCGTCTCACACCCACGAATGTTTCCGTCGGTCGATCATTACCAATATACCTGATGATAATCGCCAACTGCACGTGGTGGCCACAATCGCTCGTCTCATCTGCAATGATTGCCACTGCTTTTCCTCGCAAGGTTATCTCAATGTTCCGCAACATTACATAGTGCAACGTAAGTAATCATGTCATTTTGAATACGGTTACTTGTGTACTGGCAATTTTTGGCACCTTCCGCCAAGTGTTTTCCAGCACAGGATCGTAATTAGCCATCAACTGGGAGGCACACTTTCCCAGAATGTTCACGAAGTGGTCGGCCACCTTTGCAAAGTATGCGCACAATATCGATGAAACGTTCCATCATATAGCGATTTTGTAGCCGCTTTGCCTTACAGACTATGGCCTATATTATGTAATATAGGCTGTCTTGCAATGAGCACTCATACATCTAGTTTTCACTGGAAATCCTATATGTGAGTGCTCATTGCAAAACAGTCTATATTACATGATATAAGCCATAGTCTGTACGGGGTATTATATGCTGTTGTAGTTACACTTTACTATTACCGTATTTTTTTCAAATTTTGACCTAAATGCCAAAGCTAATAGGATCATTATAAAGGTTTAAAAAATATGTAACGATTGGAACAAAAGCGCACAAAACTATTTTGACAAGCGAGTACAGGATTTTTAACGGAATGACGACTTGTGCGAAGGATGTCAACCCTGCCGCAAAGTACCGTCAGTTGGCGTGACAGGAAATAATGCCAAACATTAAACATGTTTGAAAGGTGATATTAAGGACAATCCTGAACTTATTACAATGCACGGAAACAGCTGTAACTTTTTAACCACGGTAACAAATGACTTGAAATTTTTAGAGAAGATTCTTAGACGAATTCTTAGTAAGATAATAATAGACCAAGGTTCAATGGCAAACTAATACTCACTTTTCAATTAGGGAATCTAAAAGCTGTGTGTACAGTTGTGAAAAAGTCCATCCTCAGAATTCCTTGAGGTTTTTTTCGAAATTTTTAGAACTCTATGAGCTCTCTTGAAATACTTCTCAATCTGAATTTTTTTAGAACTTCTTGACTTTTACTTACATCACCTTGGAACTAAAATTCCCTAAGAGTTTCAGAAGAATTTCCTCAGTATTATCCAGAAATTATTCCCGGAATGAGCTAGAAATTATCAGTACTCCCTTGAAAATTTCTTCAAAATCCCTTTGGAATTTCACTCAAAATTTAATTTTCTCTGTATTCTTTTTGGAATTATCTGCAGGATTCACTAGAAATTATTCACAGAATTTTTTGGAATACTCCCCAGAAATAATTTGGAACTGTCCTCAGAATTCAATATCCTTGAGGTTCTTCTCGGATTTTTTTTAGAACTCTCCTAAGAGCTCTTTTGAAATTCTTCTCAGGGGTCCACTGGAATCATACTTAGAACTATTCATGATTTTTTCTCAGAACACCTTGGAACTGAAATTCCTTTAGAGTTTCAGAAAATTTTCCCGGAATAAGCTAGAAATTATCCTCAGAATTCGCTTGAAATTTTGCTTAAAATCCCTTTGGAATTACACTATCTGCCAGATTCACTAGAAATTATTCGCAGAATTTTCATGAAATCATCCCTAGAAATCTTTTCTTTTGAAGCTGTCCTCAGAATTCAATACCTTTGAGGTTCTTCTCGGAAATGTTTAATAAAGCTAACCCCTCCATTCACCAGAACTGTGCAATTTTTACATAAGGAATTTTCAATTCAGCTTGCCCCTCCATGCAGTAGATTGTTGCAAATCTTACACCAGAAATTTGCAATACAAACTTGCCCCCAGGTAATTTTAAACCAGAAAATTTCAATTGACCAGAACGATGCAAATTTTCCATCGTTAATTTTCAATGAAAATTGATTCTCCAATCTTCTGATTGGTGTAGATTTCCTTTTTCCATTTTCCACCAGACATTTTCAATATAGATTGCTTCTCCTATCATCAGAATTTTGCAGGTTTTCCACTACATAAAGATTGTCCCTATTTTCAGATTTTTCATCATAAATCAACAGTAAAGCAGCTTCCCTCCAATCATCAGAATGGTCCAAATTTTACACCAGAAATTATTATTAAAATTTATTACTCTATTCAACTAAAGGATGCAAAATTAAGACCAAAAATTTTCCGAAAAGCTTGCAAATCCTTTCACCAGAACGGTGCAGATTTTCCACCAGAAATTTTCAATGTAGCTTAATTTAAATAAAGCTTGTGCCTTCATTTACCATACCAGTGTAAGTTTTCCAACAAGAAATATATTGTTCATTTCATTTATCAGAGCGATGCAAATTTTGCACCAGAAATTTTCAATAAAGCATGCTCCTCCATTCACCAGAACGGTGCACCAAAACTTGTCAGTGAAGTTTGTTTCACCATGCACCTTTGTGGTGCAATTTTCAGGCTTTGCCTCTTCATGTAACAAAATGGTGCAAATTTTCCACCATAAATTTTCAATGAAGCTTGCATTCATCAGAACGATGCAAATTATGCACCAGAAAAATGAATAAACCTTGTTTCTACATTCACCACTGTGTTGCGAACTTTCCACCAGAAATTTTCAGTTAAATGTGAACCTCCAAATGTTTAGCGTGATTCAATTTTTCCACCAGAGTTATTCTTTTTGATTAGTCCCTCCATGCACCACCTTGATGATATTTTTACACCAGAAATATTCAATAACAAGCTTTTTCTTCGATTTACCACCACGAAGGTGATTTTTTTTCAACCTTAAATTTACCCTCTTCTTTTAACCCTCCATGAATCTTGAAAAAAAAAAAATACACCAGAAATTTTTTGTATGTATCACTGTGGTGCAATTTTTTGACCAAAAAATTTCATAGAAGTTTGTCCCTTCATGCACCTTTGTGGTGCAATTTTCAGGCACCATCTCAAAGGAATTGACGCAATAAAAGGTTTCCAGTGCCCTTATATTATGAAATGATATTATTTTTACCTTCAAATCAAGTTATCAAGAAAGTTATTTTATGTCATAGTTTTGTAAACGTGGAAATTAAAATCTTATTTATAAAATGTGGGGCAATTGCCCCACCTTGCCCCATCCTGTGCACGCCACCACTCCGAAGGGTATAAAGAGCAGGACCTTTCAATTAGGGTCGAATCTTTGCGATTAAGGTAAGAATGTCTACTGTAAGAAAATCAAATACTTTATCATTTATCAATAGTGCTGTATTAATACGACATGCACAACTAAGAGCACGTGTTGTATACCATAATAGATCAAATAACTGATCGCAGTGGATTTGTGTCCAAAGAGGAAGAAAAAGTATACAATATGCACTTACAGCGCATAATAAATGATATTTTCGTACAAAGACTTTGCAAGATGACTTTGATGGTTAAATGGTTTTTGAAACCGCACCTAATTTATTTTATCTAATCGCTCAGTCTAGTTATCAATAAATTACATCGTCCAATAACCTTACCCAAAGCAATTGTTTTCATGCTTGTGGATAACCGGAAATGGTAAGCTGTGGATGATCGTGCTAATTAGCAGTACTGTTCTCGCTGCTTGCTGTTACGGCTCGCATTAACCTTAGGGAAGGCTGAAATTTACATAGAATTTTCTCATAGCAACCCCACAATCGAAATGAATATAAAAATAACTGATGGAAAAATGAAAACCATCAGTCTAGATTCAGCTCTCATTCAGTGATAGTCCAGTGAAAAATAAATTCTAAGATGGAGAAAATCTTCGTTGCTCTTCTCAGCATTACAATCGCTATCACTCAAATCAAGGTGACAATGTTTTAACTGATCGAAGCAATTTTCTAACATAGAACGCACATTTTTTTTTCCCACAGGCCTTTACTTTGCATCAACGCCAGCAGGGAGACATCTATGCCATAGAGTGTGTAGCTGAGACCGGGGTAAATCCGGCTTCAGTGGCCTTACTGAGAATTGGAGACTTTTCGGCAAATGACAAACGGTCAAAATGTTTCGTTCGATGTTTCTTCGAGAAGGAAGGATTCATGGATAAGAAGGGCAATTTTCACATGGATAAAATCGTTGACGCATTGTCCAGCGATTTTGAACGTGGAAAGGTGGAAACTGTGCTATCGAGCTGTTTAATCGAGGGAAAAAACGCTTGTGATACCGCTTTCCAGGTGTATGAGTGCTTCTATAAGCATCGAGAGGGCCTATGAGTAGCGCAAAGAACCGAAAGAAAAGCTGTAACTCCTCGTCAAATGATCAAATGGAAATAAATTGCTCGCAATATCATCGAGATTCGTTTGGTTTTAATTATTTACGGTGAAAGTGGATGAAATCTTGATCTTTTGATTGCACTAATTCATAAGAATTTTCCTGCATTATTTGAAAATAGTTTCCCTGCGGACAAAAGTACCACTTCATGTTTATGTCGTTAGCAAGATTTATGGGTTCTTTTGACACGCGTGTTATAAAGTAAAGGTACATTTAACTTCAACCTTTCGGTAATTAAGTCCACAAGTGTGTGCTAGTATTGTTGCACATTCTCCAACATCACGCAACACTAACGACAAGAAAGCGAACAGCAATAAATCGCAAGCCAACCAACAAGGACGCTATGGTTTGGTAAACTATGGAAATGGGCTATCATAGGTGAAGGCGTGCTATTTTTATTTTTCATCATTGTTCATTCCCATATTTTAATGATTGCGTGAGAATGAAATGTTTTCAAGTGCTGCATAGTTGAGGACATGCAAAAAGGTGTGACTCTGGCTCAACACCGACTGTAGAAATTACTGCAGAACTATATTGATGATTATGGTGTTGTACTTTTATTGATGAGCCTTGCTAGATGAGCTGCGGAATGTTGATTGCCTATTCATTCGCATGTTTTTGTTTTTTTTATCAATTGAAGTGATTTTCATAGATGTGCGGGATCCCGAGCAAAGTTAGAGATCAAATTGAAATCAGAATTTGCTGTTATGATGTAACTTACTTTGAATACTCCATTTGATCTCATTTTGGTTGACTTAACGGTTAACACATCAAAAATGAGAGCAAAATTTTACACTGTTGAATCAAACGGAAAACTAATCCTGCTTTCAATGAAATCAATTTGATTACTGATTTTGCATTCATAATGTTTGACTGAATACGGGCCTGGTGTAAATGGTTAGAATTCAAGCTTCTCACGCTGAAAGACTTGAGCTCAAATGTCACCTTGGGTTGGTTGCGAATGACCTAAAATGTGTTAAACAAAACAATTAAACAATAATCGTTAGTTCAACGACAGATAAGCTTAACTTAAATCTTAAACAAGACGTTAACAGCAGAACTTCAAGTTAAGTTGCTTTCATTTAAAATGTCTTGACTGCATAATGAAAGCACAATATGATATCAGACTAATGTCGTGACAATTGAAATCAAAATGAGTATTCATTATGATAGGAACTGCAATCTTTAATATCGATTTGCTTTCATTTTGTTAACCGACTTTGCTCGGGTAATGGTCATTCATGTCGGTTATGGTTATCGTGTGGGACTGAAATCGCCTCAAGAAAAATTAACTAAAATCGAAGAAAATGTAAATATAACTAGGGTAGAGCGCTACTTCGTCGCAATCGCCCATTTCCGTTCTATCGATCAGTAAAGATCAAAAATATCAATGATTTCACCGAGCAAAAATCAATAATAGGGGTGTTCCGATGCGTTAGTTCATTAGCTACAACATAAATCCTGTTAGAGCGCATTGAATGAATATTTACGCTCATTGTACTCAAAACAAAAGCAGTGCTCCTATCGAATCCTCTTTTTCTACGTTTATCCGTAGGACGAAGAAAATCTAATGGCGTTTCAATGCGTTTGGACGAAATTGAAACTCGTAAGACGGATTTAGAATCAAGAAGCAGTATTAGTTTTTAAACAATATCTCAATAATTTGTGATTCTGTATCAAATCCAAAGGTACGTATGGAAAGGTGAATAAATTTAGAAGTCATATTTGACAGAAATATTCTATTTTTTTGGTTAAACTCGTTCAGAGCAGAGAGGTAAAGCGCGGGTTGTGCTTAGTAGGACGGAAAATAGATCAAAAACCCTATTGTGCGGCTATTAGTAGTGTTAGCTGGATGTGTAGAAAGAGCTTTTGGAGCTAAATATTGTGTCTGAAATGGATAGATTTCGTGTATTTAAGTTTCGGTTTTTACTATCGTGACTGTGTTTGGTCATGTTTGATAGTTTACTGTAGCTTAGAATCGGTAAATTTCGAGAAGCGTGGAAAGTTTTAGAGTTGATGGGTTTTATTTTATCAATTTCTGGACCCAAGAAATGAAAAAGTAGAGCTGTGACTCGACCGCGCGGATCTATTATTAGGATTTTGCGATGTGCATTGTTTTGTGCATAGAGTGACTTGAAAAAGAAGAGTGATATTTGGTTGTTGTGTGGTTGGAACCGCTGGAGGAGGAGTTGTTTAAAAATGACTAGAGAAAAATAAGCATCGGGAATGCGCTTCCGGATATATTGATTTGGTGAGTATGTTCCAGTTGAAGATTGTTCTTATACATTTCTCGATTGCATTTTCGATGGGGCCGTGTTTGCTTTTGTGGACGGTGCGTTTGATGGTCGGTTTGGTGTAGTCTTGTAAGCGGTCACGGTAGTCGACACATTTTCTGTGATAATCGACTGCTTTTGCCTCCGACACTTGGAAAACAAGCTATCATAGTACAGTACCAAACTCAAATGTCATACGACAGGCTCTGTCATATGACACTGTCGCCGAAGACCGTCACGAATGTATGTATTTTAGTTTTTCTCATAATAAGAGCTGCTGATGTTGTGCTTGTGTGAATTCTGAAAATAGCAAGCAATGATGTCCTAGGAATAACATTTCTGATCAGAAAATTGAGGAATTAGAACGAAATTACTCATGTCATATGATAGTTATTTGATAATTTTCTTTTCGCTCGAATGTTATTCTACCGGTTGTGTTGTATGAGAGAGACGACAGTGGAGCATGAGCGTAGGAATAAAAACAAACTGTCGCGTACGACAAAGAAGCGAGTGTAGTAAAAAACGTCAACTGTTTCAACCCCTGGTTTGGTGTGGCTGGTAGCTCGCCCGCGCGTGCTGCGCCGCTATCAGGTAGGGGAAAATTCCCCCTATCTGATGGTGGTGTTGACGTGCGTGGGCGGAATGCTGGTTGCGCCGGATCGGGGATCGGATGCGTCCCTTCGGTGGAGTAATAGAGATTTATTTTCATCGTTCCCATTTGTCAGAGGGATGACCTCAATCGCATGAAGCATGTTCATTAAGTTTTTACGGTTAGGTGTCTACGAATAATCCATTATGATTTATTTTTTCAAGTTGGAGCATGATTCGTTAAGAAAATAAATGTCGCGATCGAACTTGACCGATTAGTTTTTGTTGTGTTGTTAGGTGTATCCTTTACATGATCATGAGGGCCGTGGTTGAAGACTGACGGTAGTCACGGCGGGTCGTGTTTGATTGTGGAGTTTGGTGGTTTTGACGACGAAATATGAAAGAGAAAACAGTCGTTTTAAAACGCAATAGAGTTCGGTCGAGATAACTTAAAAGATGTACAATGGTAAAATCGGCAAGCGTGAAGAAAGAGGCACCGTAGCCCAACAATGTGAAAGTTTTGTGGATTCTGTTCCCGTCTTACGTAAATACCAAATCGAAACAACGAACGTCGCGTAAAAGTAGAATTTAATGAAAGCATAAGCGCTTTTTCGTAGCTTTTTTGTCTCTATGTTGAAACGATCATCGGTAGTAGAGGCTTATCCGTGCGTAATGGACACCATCGCACAGTGGTTGAAAAGTCTACTTTGACGCTCTCAATTAAAAGCACCATGGAGAGTGGATTTAGAGTAATGACTTTTTCAGCAATGTTGATGAGTATGACATGTTTAATCTTTTGAAGGCATGAGTTTTGTGATTAATCCCCCTTAAAGTGAAATGAAAAATTTATTTTTTCACAATGCCGAGATAAATGGTTGTTGTCTTGAGCAAAGTTGTAGCAAAAATTGTTACAAACTACTTTGCTGAAGACATAAAAGTCGTAAATTTCTCTCAAATCGAGATAGAGAGCGTTGTTTGAGGATGGATCCCCAAAATCACATTTTTCATCAAAACACATATTTTTTTTTTTTTTTTTTTTAACTCTTTATTTGTTCTAAATTCAAAATAAATTACATTTCATTTTAACCTAGGTGCTCCAGTTACTGCAGTAACGTACCAGCCTTAATTGTTATGATATATATCTAAGTGTTTTTACATTGTTCATGTCTTGGCAATTCAGTATTTAAACAGGTTTTTTAACCTGCATGTCAGTATAACAATTGAAATCTTAAAACTAAAAACTAAAACTAAATCTTATCTAAGTATAAAGGGAATTAATCGTTGCAATTGAGGATTGCAACGATTTTTGCCTGAAATTATTAGCTATTTTGTTGGACATTTGTTCTAAAGTCTCAACATTCGAAATTCTATGTATCTCGGTAGTACTGTACCAGGGAGGCAACTTCAAAATCATTTTCAGAACTTTGTTCTGAATCCTTTGAAGTGCTTTTTTCCTGGTAGTGCAACAACAAGACCATATTGGCACAGCGTAAAGCATGGCCGGTGTAAAAACTTGTTTAAATATTAGAAGTTTATTCGTCAGGCAAAGTTTGGATTTCCTGTTTATAAGAGGATACAAACATTTTATATATTTGTTACATTTGGCTTGAATGCCCTCAATGTGATCTTTAAAAGTTAATTTTTGGTCAAGTATTAATCCAAGATATTTCACTTGGTTTGACCAGGAAATTGGAACTCCGTTCATAGTGACTATGTGACTACTACTAGGTTTCAAAAACGAAGCTCTAGGCTTGTGTCGAAATATTATAAGTTGAGTTTTGGAAGCGTTGGGAGAAATCTTCCATTTTTGTAAATAAGAAGAGAAAATATCTAAACTTTTCTGCAGTCTGCTGCAAATAACACGAAGACTTCTTCCTTTAGCGGAAATGCCTGTGTCATCAGCGAACAAAGATTTGTGGCAACCCTGAGGTAAATCAGGGAGGTCCGAAGTGAAAATGTTATACAATATAGGCCCAAGAATGCTACCCTGAGGAACTCCTGCCCTAACAGGTAGTCGATTAGATTTGGAATTTTGATAATTTACTTGAAGAGTTCTGTCAGTTAAATAATTTTGAACTAATTTCATAATATAAAGTGGAAAATTAAACTTTTTCAATTTAGCAATCAAACCTTCATGCCAAACACTGTCGAATGCTTTTTCTATGTCTAGAAGAGCAACTCCAGTTGAGTGGCCTTCAGATTTGTTTGAACGAATTAAATTGTTAACTCTTAAGAGTTGATGAGTAGTTGAATGCCCATGGCGAAATCCAAACTGCTCATCTGCAAAAATTGAGTTCGTATTGATGTGAAGCATCATTCTATTCAAAATTATCTTTTCAAAAAGTTTACTTATTGAAGAAAGCAAACTTATTGGACGGTAGCAAGAAGCTTCAGCTGGATTTTTATCCGGCTTCAAAATTGGAACAACTTTTGCATTTTTCCATTTATCAGGAAAGTATGCCAAATGGAAACATCTGTTAAATAATTTTACCAAGAAAGACAAGGTACTCTCTGGGAGTTTTTTGATGAGGATATAGAAAATTCCATCATCACCTGGAGCTTTCATATTTTGAAAATTTTTAGTTATAGACCTTACTTCGTCCAAATCAGTCCCCCAGGAATCATCAAAAATATTTTCCCGAGAGAAAATATTCAGAAAATCCCGAGCAACCTGATTCTCAATAGGACTAGTAAGACCCAAACTGAAATTATGGGAACTCTCGAATTGCTTAGCAAGTTTCTGAGCTTTTTCCAAATTTGTGATCAAAATTTTACCACCTTCTTTAAGCGCTGGAATAGGCTTTTGAGGTTTTTTCAAAATTTTTGTGAGTTTCCAAAAGGGTTTGGAACTCGTGTCTAATTTAGAAATATTATTTTCAAAAGTTTTGTTCCTCAGGGCAGAGAATCGCTTTTTAATTTGTTTTTGCAAATCCCGCCAGATAACTTTCATGGCAGGATCGCGTGTTCTTTGATATTGTCTCCTACGGACATTTTTAAGACGGATCAAGAGCTGAAGATCATCGTCTATTATAATTGAATCAAATTTAACCTCGCATTTTGGTACTGAGGCAGCTCTTGCTTCAACTATAGAAGTAGTCAGAGATTCAAGAGCATAATTAATTTCATCTTTGGTTTGCAAAGGAATGTTTGGATCGAAGTTATATTCCATAAATGTTCTATACTGCTCCCAATCAGCTCTATGGTAATTGAAAGTAGAGCTGTTGGGATTACAAATTATTTCTTGGGATATTTCAAAAGTTACTGGAAGGTGATCAGAACCGAAGTCAGCATGGGTAACCAATTGGCTACAAAGTTGACATGAATCAGTTAAGACCAAATCAATAGTGGAGGGATTTCTTGCAGAAGAAAAGCATGTTGGGCTGTTTGGATATTGAATAGTGTAATAACCTGCAGAACAATCATCAAACAGAATATTACCATTGGAATTGCTTTGACCATTATTCCATGAGCGGTGTTTTGCATTAAAATCACCAATAATGAAGAATTTAGACCTATGACGGGTAAGTTTCTGGAGGTCACCCTTGAGAAAATTCTTTTGCTGGCCTACGCATTGGAATGGCAAATAGGCAGCTATAAACGTAAGTTGTCCAAATTTTGTTTCAACAGAAACTCCCAAAGTTTCAAAAACTTTGGTTTCAAATGAAGAAAGAATTTTATGTTTGATTCGTCTATGAATAATGATGGCAACGCCACCACAGGGTCCATCAAGACGATCATTTCTATAAATCAAGTAATTTGCGTCCTTCTTAACCTTATGGGCAGGTTTAAGGAACGTTTCAGTTATAACGGCAATATGCACGTTATGAACTTTCAAAAAATTAAATAGCTCGTCTTCATTATCTTTAAGAGATCGAGCATTCCAATTTAAAATATTTAATGCTTTAAAATCCATTACTGAATTTTAAAGTCATGATAATATTATTTGCAAATTTTACCCCAGTTTGAATAGCATTAAACATGGAGTTAGATTTAAGCATATCAGAAAACATGTCAATAAATGATTTCTGTAAAAAATCCATTTTAGGGGCAGTAATGCTTCCTAAGTCAAAATTGTCAAAATTTCCGTTGGAATTACGTTGGTTAGTATTTTGATTTCTACCCGCTGCAATAGCAGCATAGGTAGCTCCATTAACTCGTTGAACATTGTTAGCAGCGAGGGGAGTAGGTACAGATGAAACATTTGAAGCAGGGGTGATATTTGTACCTACGGGTACGAATGTAGAATTTGTTCCTCGCTGACCGTTGTTAACAGCAGAGGAATTTGTACCTGGTCGGAAACGTGGAGCGTTTCCTACCTGTCGGTTAGAACGAGATTGTAGGATCGCTTTGCGAGTCTTACATTCCCAAAAATTGGATTTGTGGTTTTCACCACAATTTGAACATTTAAATTTCTTAGGATCTTCCTTCACAGGACAGTCGTCCTTTGCGTGAGAGGAATCACCACAATTCATGCATTTAGCTGGCATGTAGCAATTTTTAGTTCCGTGACCCCATCCCTGGCACTTACGGCACTGGGTGAGGTTTTGGAAATTTCCTCCAGTCTTCCTGAAGTGTTCCCACTTCACTCGGACATGGAGCATAAGGCTAGCTTTTTCTAAGGCCTTAAGGTTTTTTAGTTCACAAGACTTGAAGTGAACTAAATAAAAATCATTAGAAATCCCGTTGCGCGAATCGCCAGGACGGGATTTCATTTTCATTTTGATTACTTGGAGTGGCACAACTCCAAGTAATTTTGCCAGTTCATCTTTGATCTGATCCAGGGATTCACCACTGGGAAGTCCTTTCATGACAACCTTGAACACACGTTCAATTTTGGTGTCGTAAGTAAAAAATTTGTGCTTCTTCTCAGTAAGATACTTGAGAAGACATTTAAATCCGTCCAAGGTTTCAGCCAATACACGGCATTCACCCCGACGTCCAATTTGTAGTGAAAACTTAACTTTCACGAAATTCAAAAGTTCCATGCGAAGAGCATGGAAATCGGTAGTGGTTATCACAATAGGGGGAATCTTTTCCTTCTTGGCATTAAGCCGGGAAAGTTTACTAGAATTTTTCTTGGATGATGGATCATTCTCATCATCCGTGAGCAAATCAAATTGATTACTCAAATTAATTTCATCAGAAGGGGGGTCAAGAGTTTGCCCCTTTCTTTTGCGTTTAGGCGCCATGGCGGCAGTAAATTTTTATCCAAATTGACTTCCAAGCAGATTACTATAAGAATCTGAAGGATCGAAGAGGAATTTTCCAAATCGATATCCAAGAAGGATTACCTCGGGTAGGGTCCAAACAAGGATCGAAGAGGAATAAGAGTTGAACAAGGTAGAAAATTTTTACAGGTTGAGCACTGAAAAGTGCTGTTTAAATTTGTTGTAGCTTTAGGTAGTAGTAACACTTCCTTCAGCAAAAAGCAAATAGATCCGCACGGCAAGAGAGCACGATGCGGACTGTGAAAACACATATTTTATTTTATTTTAGGTCTTCACTATGTTCAACAAAGTTAATTGGTATACTAAAATACACATCTTTCCAGAACATACTTTTTTATAGTATGAGTTATTGATACATTTTTTTTTTCTATTTTCGTCACATTTTGAACTTTTGTATCTTTCTTAGGTGCAAGAAGGTGCAGATGTGGTCAAATTCATCTAAAAGTGCATTAAAATAGCTTTCAAATGGTCGTAAACTTGTCCGACCACGACCGTCTGCTGGGGGAGTTGTGATCAAAACAAACACCCGTTGATAGGCTTTATAGAAGTCATGTCAACAACAAGGGGATACTGTGTTTTATACTGCGTAATAAATTCGTTTCCATAGTAACCGGCTCCATAAACAAACTTCCTACTTCTCAGAGCTTATACAATGTAAGAACTGCACAGTTTCTTTTCAAACGTTTCCCAGATGACAAAACTGAAGCATCAAGAACGAAAAAATCAGTCAAATTCTGTTAAACTTGTGGGTCGATAAGTGTTTTTCCATAGTGCTCATCACTGTTTTTCATCAAGCGTGAAGCAATTGTGAAAGTATGTGAAAGAATGTAAGATAGAAGAACTGCGGAAGCCAAGCGAAGGAGAGAGACTAATTCTGCCAAAGAAACCGGACGGCAGGGGAAGCTACGAGAGCAGGCCTTTGAAGTAAAATGGCACATCTGGTAGGGCTTAATTTCTTTTAAATTTTTCAATTCATCGTTAGATCACAACAAGTGCTAATAATCTTCTTTTTTTCTTGATTGAATTTAAGTTGAAATTGATAAGCGTGATCTCTTGTCACTCTGGTCAAAAACGGGTGGAGGCCGATCATCAAAATTCAACTGCGTTTATGAGAAAGTACTCCAGTGTTATGCCATAAATGTGAATCTTATGCTGGATGTGTCTGCACAAACCCGTGAAAATGATGTGCAACCTTTTTCAAAAGCTCTGGACCAAACATGCTCGTGCTAAAGATAAGGTTGTCAAGTGTCACGCCGAGTATTTCAGTAAGCCATTCACGCTTCTGGAAAACGTTTTAAACTTGCTTCCGTCTACTTCTGAAAATGCGTAAAATGTGTGGCAGGACGGAAGGTTGTTCCTTTCGAAGAATGTTGTGAAACAACGTAGAGGAAGAAAACTGCAGAGGTTCGGAATAGCTACCAGCTTAATGAGCTAGAATTTGCGACACAAATGAAGATGAGATCAGGTGAGAAAGAGGTGAAAGAGGTGAAAGAGGTGGCGGATATCCTGAAAAACGTTTCTCACGCAAGTCCTGCAGATGAAAATAAGTTGGTTCCTTCTTTGAAGAAGTCCTTGAGAAACCCTATACCCGAATACACAGATCTACAAGCTTTGGCTTTGTTAAGCGACACCTACCTATCGAACCTGGTATTACTTGCCAGCTAGTATTTATAAAGTATTGATACATGGATCAGCCGTGATTATACATTTCCTTGTTCCAATCGGTCAACTTTCTGAGGAAGCACAGGAGGCAAGGAACAAGGATTGGAAGAGGTTCATGTATTTAACCAAAATAACAACGAATAAATTAATAAAACTTTTATTTAACAGATACCGAGAGTTAAATACCCTCAAGGAATCAAGATCACTTACAAATCGTGATCTATTGAACTGACTTCTAGTATCATGAGAACCATTGATTACTAGCATTTGTGGACGGCCTAAAAAGCACGAGAAGCCATTGTCGAGCGATGCTAAACAGCTGCCAGCAGAAGAAGCTGAAGGAAACGATAATGATGATATTAATGGTTATGATTATGATAATAATGATGATAATTGAATGAAATAAAAAATATTGACAACAAAAATGCAAAAACCAAACGATCAAAAAGAATTTAATCATGAAAAATATGTGGATATATTGAAGTTGATTATCTTTTTATACTGATTGTATCATAAAACAGAGTAAAGATATGACTTGTTTTGATCACAACTCACCAGCAGACGGTCGTGGACGGACAAGTTTACCACCATTTGAAAGCTATTTTAATGCAGTTTTAAATGATTTTGACCTCATCTGCACTTTTTTGCATCTAAGAAAGATACAAAAGTCCAAAATATGAGGAAAAAAGAAAGAAAATAACTCATCCTATTAAAATGATGCAGGTATAGTATGTTCTAGATAGATGTGTATTTTAGTGTACCAATTAACTTTGTTGAACATAGTGAAGACCTTAAATATGTGTTTTGAATAAAAACGTCCTCAAACAATGCTCTCTATCTCGATTTGAGTGAAATTTACGACTTTTATGTCTTCAACAAAGTAGTTTGTAACCATTTTTGCTACAACTTTGCTCAAGACGTCAACCATTTATCTCGGCATTGTTAAAAAATAAATTTTTCATTTCACTTTTAGGGGGATTAATCACAAAACCCATGCCTTCAAAAGATTAAGCATGTCATACTCATCAACTTTGTTGAAGAGGTCATTACACTAAATCCACTCTCCATGGTGCTATTAATTAAGAGCGTCAAAATGGACTTTTCAACCACTGTGCACCGTGGAGTTTGAGTTTGAATAAATCACCGTTCCTATTATATTATTATTAAATATTCAATGATAAATATTCAAAACAGGATCAAAAAACAGCTGGAAGAAGCAACATAACATCATTTGATTTTCTCTAGTGTATGCTCAACGTTTATATGACGAACATATGGCTTGGTACGTGGTACATCTTCACTACGATGGAAGTGATTCGTATATTTTTTTCTTTATTTTCCGGCTTTGATTCAAATAGCTAAATATATTGATCTAGACTGAATACTTTCAGCCCATCGATAGTGGATAGCGTAGGATCCACATTTTAAAGATTCCCTATTTTCAGCTTTTCTACAGGCTGGAATTGTTGTTTGAACCATTTATCAATTTAATTTATCTGTGTAGTCTCAATTTATTAATTTGAATACTCATTGAAGTTTATTGTCAGTAGTTCAATGATGGAGCATCTTAAGATTTGCATTGTAACATTAGTTTAAATAATTTTAATTTACTTTCAGCTCTTCGGCGATGAAACTCATCACACTTCACATCAAGTTATCCAAGTTTATTTTCTGAACATCTTTGATGGAATATCTTCAGACTTAAATCATGAAAATTATTATATTTCTGTGTTGGGCATCTACCTGTACAAATTGATGTTAATTATTTAAGTTTATTTTCAGCTCACCGATGATAGAACATCTTTAGGGTGTCATGGTACTGACCACATTTTTCAGTTTAAGCTCGGGCTAGTTCTATTGGGGAATAAATGCTTAGGTTTATATTCATATAAATAATATTGGGTTATCTTTACAACTATATCATAATATTTTTTTAGCTTTCGATAAGGCTGGGCCTAGTTAAGTATTTTTCAGCTTTTTTCAACTTTTTTCAGCTCTTCAATATTTTTAGATTGGTAGTGTAACGATTCAATGTTTTTCAGTATTCTTTCAGGTTAATTCAAGAATAGTATAATGCATGATAAGCGATAAAATTTAATGTTATTTTTGATTCACTTTACCTAATTAAGTATATTTTCAGTTTTTTTTCAGCTCTTTTCAACTTTTTTCAGTTCTTCAAAGGAAAAAAATTGATTCATTTTTTCTGCATTCTTCCAGGTTAATCCAAGAATAGTTTGATGATGATAAATCTTCCTAATATTCACAATACAGTTATGACCCGATCCTGTCAGTTTGGCAATGTACGGATAATGACGCCGCCAGAGAGCGACTTTTGAATACCCTTGAGGCCCAAGGAAGACAACCCTATGTTCCTATCAGAGACGTGTTGGGAACTCGCGATATCTGCTATATGCAGTCGGTTTACACACTTAGAAATTATCGACGAAATCTGAACAGCTGAATTTTTCGGAAAAATTTATGCAATTCAATTCAATTACTTTTCAGCTACTTTGAAACTAAATCTCCACTAACATGACAAGATTTGACCATTTAAACAAGGTTGAACATATGTCTTGATATTATTTTCAAATTCAATAGCCTTTAAAATGAAGGTCAAAGTTTTACCGAACGTTCAGCTGTTCTGATTTCGGTAAAATTTACCGAACACGGAAACAAATTCTTAGTGTGTATGTGTTTCTTCGAATGTCTAGTATAAGAATTTAATTCCTTTGTCTTTTGTCTCTCTTTATAAGTTTTTGTTTGTCTTGTCCCTCCATCTCGAAATGAGACAACGAAACCTTGCCCCCAAGCTCCTCTCCTGATCCTATCATTCGACAATGTACCTCTCTAACCTACAGTAAACCGCGAGTATTCGGCCCAACTCCTACTAGACATAGAATTAAGTGAATTTTGTTACAAACAAAGAACAATGAACTATCGGCTCCGTAAAGCTAACGCGATTGAGCCTTCCAAATAAACGAACTAGTTAAAACAAATACTTTCCAGAATTGACGAAGACTATGAAATTAATGACGTGGAAAAATTACTAGTAAAAACTCTTTGAAATTGCCCCTTTGCCTCAAAGCGCAGCGGCAGTAGCAGTCAACCCATGTGTCACCATGTGTTTGGCATTCGATCCACAACAGTAAAAACTTATGTCAAATGTATACCTTTATAAATACTGTTAATAAGTCTTAATTGATCCATTCAAAGCAACAACCAATTCCTCAAACGATTTATCGTCACTGTTTCCTGTTGCGAATTCCCACACACCCCAATGAACCTTATCGAAACCGTCGCTTCATTCTGCGGCTTGCTCGGCCGTGTAACCTTAACCTACAGTGAAGGGCTTGGGTGTTTGTAAACTTTACGCCGGGTGAGCACGCTTGCACTGTCAAAACAAAAATGAATCAGCACCTAATGCAGCAGCCTCTCCCGTTCTGAGTCTATAAAAGTAGGTAGATGCACAGAACTTTTGCTTATAATTAATTCACTTTCTCCGCACCGTGTGTATCGTCTTCGTCGGCGTCGTCGATTTGCTTACAGAAGCATTCAACTTGAGTAGAAGCCAAGTTTATTGCCATTGTTCTCAATGCAATCCAGCGGAGCTGTAGCGTGTTGCTTGCTGATTGCTATCGTTGCAGTTAATGTAAGTTTAAATTCTACCAAATGAGAGGTTAATTGTTGAAGTTTCTGTAGTTAATTTGTACTCGTTTTCTCACTCGTCTCTATCGATTTTTTGTTGTTGTTTAACTGCAGGCATGGCCAATGCAGAAGAAAGTGGAAATTCGCAAACATATTCGCTCGTGTGTGAAGGAAACCGGAGTGCCTGGGAAGAATGCTCTCAGAGTGCTTAAGGGCAATTTCGTCGATGAAAGCTATGAAGTGAAGGTATGATTTTCCTATTCATGACCAATTTGTAGAGCTTTCGATGGTGCTAATTGATATGTTTGCTTTCTATTAGTGTTTCGTCAAGTGCATGTTCAACAGGGTTGGATTCATAAACGATGATAATGAACTGATGAAGGATTTGCTGATAGAGAAAATAAGGCAAAATTTGGAAGAGGAAGAGGCTGACCAGCTGATCGAAAAATGTAACATGACCAATGATGATATCAATGAATTGGCATTTGCAATGTACAGATGCTGTTTTGAAAATATTGAAGTACCAACCGATATTTTAACGAAATAAATTATTTTTGTAAAATGCCGCCTCATATATTTTCAATCATAACTTGACCCACAATACCGATCATCATCACTAGTTTGGATAAATTTCTTCAACAGCCAGTGATTAACAATTCTCAGCAACAACATCGATAGGACAAGTTTGTCTATTCATCACCAGCACTACAGCATTGAAGAACGAATAATGGAATGACGCTGCTACTTTGTAGGAAATTGGAAAATTAATTCAATTTTATTCAATTTGTGAACCGTCACGTCATTTATCATCAGAAACATTTGCCACCGGTTGGTGACTATATGCCCGGCTCAGTCAATGATGCTGGTTGACATCGTTGACATCGATGGGATACTCATTCATAACCACCCACCGTAACGCTGGCCGACCGAACGGGGTGAACCGGATTGAGTTAGGATTGTCGTGTTCCGTTTAATTTACCTTACACTCGGAATAGATTAATTACGTCCTCTGTGCAAGTGTTTCGGTCATAGGGCACGGCTTTGCTACTGATGGGACTACGTCTTCCGTGGCGTGGACATGCTAAAAGCAGATGTCGCCGCCATGTTCGAAACAGTCGTCGCTTTGTACGGTGATGCACAAGAGAACGGACGACGACGGTTGGTACCATTTACACGGTCCAACGTGAAAGTGACACATCTCATCAAGATAGATTGTAAGGCTTGACTGCTCAGTTCATGGTTCTATGTTATCGGAGCCTGTCATGTTTATGCAAAGGTAAGGGCATTCAGCTTTGGGGAGAAGAACTACTCTCTGCACTGTTGGAGTAGCTGTAACAAATGGCAGTTTTAGTTTGCTGGCCCAGGATGTAGACTATCAAAGTTATTTAAATATTTAAATTACCCTGATGAGTTGCCATGCCGTTAATGGGATATGGTTTCTGTCTGGATGTTTGCCATTATCGCTTCAACAGATGCTGCTGACAAAGTACAGGGGATGTTTTAAAATCTTGACTGTTGTATGTGATATGTATGATCGTTGTCAAATTTCACTATTCAGCTTGCCGGATTGATTTCATATAAGTGTGATGAGGACAGTCTACCGCAAAGTATAATAATTGAAACAATTTTTTTTTTCAGTAGCTATTTTAGTGTTTTTAGTTTTTATTATTATTGTTTGATTTTTTTTTTTAATCTACCATTAACTCCCACACACAACGGAACAGACGTTGTGTTACAGATATTCGATTTAGTTGTCATTTTTCTGTAACATGTCAATCTGGAATGTATTGCGTGATCGTTTAGGGTACCAGAATTGAACCAACGTGTCTTATTATCCCTTGCCAAATTGAGTTTCTTCCACTGTGTGTTACTGTCTTCCAGCTGTCGGTCGACACAATTGTCAGCAGCAATTTTCCTTTCGGTGTAGATTACGCGATCACATAACCGATAGAAAGTATTTTCTCGGTGTGCTTTGTTCATTGAAAAGAACAGCAGAAAAGTACAGTCAGGAATCCTTACAGGGTAACAGGGGCATGAATAAGGAACCGCGAATAAGGATACCCACTGCTTGTGGGATTTTTACTAATAGGGGCTGTGGTGGATTATCTCATTTGTTTCAATACATAAAGCTATGCTGTCTTCGACAAAGTTGTTGTACTGGGTTAGACCAACAAGCCTGTGCCATTGGATTCAGGTTTAATTTAAGTTGTTTAAGTTGAATAAGTGATCAAGTTCTTTCGGATGGTGGCCATATTAATTCAAAACTTTCTCACTACGCAGCGCTAGTGTGCATATGAGCTTCCTGTATAAGCTGTATCACAACATCCTGGCCATATAGAAGGTTACTGTCTTGAGTAAAGTTGTTCAGGTGATCATGTCCTTTTGGATGGTGGTCATGTTATTTCAGAGCTCTCACACTACGCGGCGCTAGTGTGCACATGAACTTCCTTAATATGTTATGTCTCGAAAGCTTGTCCATATAATATGTTGCTGGGCAACTTGAGAACAGGAACAGGAAAAGGGATGACGTGCAGAGGCTGGAAATCGATGCCAGACGCGGATAGCCCGGCAATAAGGGATATCGGCAATAGGAAATCCGGCAATAAGGATTCCTGACTGTACAGAGGAAGTAAGCGATGTCCAGAAGCAACAGCAGCCAGTTTTCAAGCATCGTAATGACGCGTATTATAACTACAAATTTGAGACAATAGACTATACAGTCACAGACTGATCCATATACACTGAGACAAATAGACCTAAGAATTTCATAAGGCTCGACTTATGAACAACATATATGAATTTCATAAGCGTGACTTATAAATGATTTTCGGGTAACCATTTCATTTTCCCAAGCGTTGAAAGACGAGTGGTCACCGCACGGGCCTCAACGTCCATTTTCCGGTTCCAGTCTGTTCCAATTATAAATCTTTTTTGTCAACATTATTTTTCATAAGGTACATCAATGAAATTCACACTGGCTAAAATTCATTAGTATTTCATATGGAATTCTTACGTTCTTTTTCAAGCGTGTAATAGTGACTAGCTGGCCCATAATAAGAAAAGAAGCCGATAAAGGACGAAGAAAAGACTGGTGAACTGTCTCAAGCATCATACGACTTCTTCTTCTTCTGCACATTTCAAGCTTATTGCTTATCGCATATTAGTTTTGGTGTGCTCTCAACTTGGTGTTCTAGATGCACTCTTCTACAGTTATTAATTGAGAGCTGTCAATGCCTGTACCATTTTTTCATTAGTATTGGTAAATTGTGAAGTCTAGAAATTTGCCAACCCAAAAAATCCTAGACCGCACCGGGAATCGAACCCAGCCAACTCCAGCATGGTCTTGCTTTGTAGCTGCACCTTTACCGACTGAGCTAAGGGAGGCCCCAATAGCCATCACACGAGGGGTTGTCCCAATGAGTGGAGAGAAAATCTCACCTTCAATTCACACAACTGAAAACGGCCCGCAACAAAACCGAAGTCATGGATCCGAAAACCCACCTAGGTAAGTGTCTTAACAAAGTTCCAGCTCGATATAATCGGAAGAACCCCAAAGTATCGACATCACTCTGTCGTTTCTGATGCCGATCCCTGTATCATCCTCCTCCACAACTGACGACGGAAGAAAAACGAAAATGCGATCGTTTTTTTTTTTCAAACATAAGAAGCATGTTTAAAATAAACATATTTATTTTTGATCGCATAGTTGTCAACCCAAACAAAAATATTTACGTTTTTTTAAACGTTAAACGTAACATTATTTTTATTTTAAACATTAATATCACATGACTTCAAACATGGAATACGTTTGTAATATACCTTGTTTATTTTTGTGGCCAGAACAAATCTTTCTGCGTGTATAAACTCTCTGACCAAAGCGCAGGAAAATAGTTTAAACGCGAAAAATAGTGCTAAATCAGGCTAAAATGTGCAGACTTGCTTGACGATTTAGTGGCGCCACCATGACAAATGCGAGCACATTCCGAACTGAAACCTTATTTGCGAAGAATGTGAAGGTAATTGTGATTGTTATGTCTGTTTGTCTGTGATATTACTTAAGAAACACATATTATATTCCCTTGATAGAATATGAATATGGAAAAGCAGCAACATTTGTACGTCTATGTATGTTTCCGTGGCCTGAAATCAGTATGGGCATTTTTCCCCTCAGTGTTTTCAAAAGACTTTAGGGATTAGTTTGAAGCTTCGGACTTGACCAAATAATCGGTTTTGCAATTATTAAAATTTTTGAAAGGCTAAAAGTATACATTGTTGTGTTACTGAAATCGGAACGATACTGTAATGTCTAGTCAATAATCTAATCGAACAAATAGATGGTATTCATCCCACTGCGTCCTAGCAAGAAGTACGGTCGACTTGTTTCGCGCTCCGTTGTTTTGGAAGTTTTTTCGGTATTCGCTTGATATAATTTATCAGTTTTTTTCTCACTAAGTGACTCCTGGCATAGTTCCCGGTAAATTGATCGAAAAGTGAGTTTTTTTTAGTAGAAAGTGTCATTTTCGGAAAGATTAATCCGTGCTATTGGAAATTCGCAAACAAATTTGGGCATCATCGTTGCGTGGTCACGCATACGCGCTTACGCATACCCGCTCACGTATCATCATCATCGAGTGTGAGCACCCGTTTCTACATCTACATCGTTCATCAATCATCGTGCGCCTGTGTGCGCTGAGTACCGAGCCTCGATCAAGTGCACCACAGCGAAGGTCATCCACGCAGCGCGTCTCTTCCAGCCATCGGTGTAAACGCCTACACATATAACGCTCGGTGGTAGTAGTATAGGATTATCAGATAAGTTTTTGTTTTTTTCTTGTTTCTTTTACTCCCCCATTAGTTAAATTTTCATTTTGTATTTCTGTGTTTGTAGTGTTTTCTGTGTATTGTGTCTGTGCGTTCAGTGGGAGAGCGTTTTGCGCTCCCACTAGTTGAACAAAATGGATGTTTTGTCAGAAGACGACATGGATGACCATTCATCTCAGAAGAATGATGATGTCATCCCTGGTTCGTCGTCTCAGTCTGTCGATGGGCAGGCTGAGAAAAGCACCAGATTGCGGGCCTACCCGAATGACTCGACTGGCCCATGGGTTGTCTATTTTCAGCCCAAAAACAAACCCTTGAATGTTGTTCAGATATCTGATGATCTGACAAAGCGATTCTCTGCCGTGACCGAAATAACGAAGGTTAGGCAGAACAAACTTCGTGTGACCGTCGCTAACCTGAAACAGGCCAATGAAATTGCTGTTTCCCAATTTTTCACTCTGGAATATAGGGTGTACATTCCAGCCTCTGATGTGGAGATCGAAGGCGTGGTCACTGAGGCGAGTCTGAACCCCGAGATACTGGAGAAGCAAGCGGTTGGCCGATTCAAGAACCCCTTGCTTCCTCCGGTAAAGATACTGGCCGTTCATAGAATGAAGTCAGTATCGCTCAGCGAGGGTAAAAAGAGTTTTACCCCCACAGACTCGTTTCGGGTGACCTTTTCTGGATCTGCCCTTCCTCAATACATCGAGCTGGGAAAACTTCGTCTTCCTGTGCGGTTGTTTGTACCTCGGGTCATGAACTGCCAGCATTGTAAGCGGTTGGGACATACGGCCTCCCACTGCGGCAACAAGGCACGCTGCTCCAAATGCGGGGAGAAGCATGAGGATGGCGCCTGCGCAGCTACTGCACCAAAATGCGTGTACTGCAACGGAACTCCTCCTCATGCTCTCTCGTCGTGCCCGGCGTACAAACAGCTCGGGGACAAAATGAAACGCTCCCTTAAGGAACGTTCCAGGCGGTCTTTTGCAGAAATGCTTAAGACAGCCACGCCATCGACCAATGACAAAAATCCCTTTTCTCTTTTGTCAGATGACGAGACTGACTCTGACTTGGCTGAGGAGGGAACTTCTTTCAGTTTTCCGGAAGGTTCTGCACGGAAACGAAAGCGCATCCGTTCGCGGATTGTTGCAAATAAAGAACCCCAAATCAGCTTGCCTAAATCAAGGAGTGGTGGAAAAAAGGAGACTTCTACTCCTCCTGGATTCCGCAGAACTGACTATACCCAGGATTTTCCACCACTTCCGGGGACATCCAAAACCCCTGATGCCCCAATTTTAAGAACAGAAACCCCTTCTTCATCTGGGTTGTTCTCATTTGATGACATTGTGGACGGTATTCTCAAATACCTCAACATTTCTGATCCTCTGAAAAGCATTGTCCTCACATTGCTTCCCACTGTGAAATCCTTCTTGAAGCAATTGACTTCAAAATGGCCCCTTCTTGCAGCTATCATCTCCTTCGATGGATAATTTTCCAAACGAGGTCGGGGATTTGATCACTGTTCTACAGTGGAATTGTCGAAGTCTTATTCCGAAATTAGATTCGTTCAAGTATTTAGTCCATAACAATAATTGCGATGCATTTGCCCTCTGTGAAACATGGCTCTCTTCAGAAATTGATCTCCCTTTTTACGATTTTAACATTATTCGATTGGATCGTGAGGATTCACGTGGAGGAGGGGTACTTTTGGGGATCAAAAAGTGCCATTCCTTCTATAGAGTGAATCTTCCCGAATTCCCCGGTATTGAAGTTGTCGCATGTCAGGCTACCATTAAAGGTAAGAGCCTTTGTATTGCTTCTGTATATATTGCTCCTAGAGTCTCTGTTAATCGCAAACAACTTTTCGACATATGTGCGGTACTTCCCGCTCCATGGTTGATCATGGGAGATTTTAACTCCCACGGTACAGGCTGGGGGGAACTGTACGATGATAACCGTTCTACTTTGATTTATGATCTCTGTGACAACTTCAACATGACAATCCTTAACAATGGAGAAGTAACACGTTTGGCTGGTCCATCCTCGAATGGTAGCAGATTAGACCTCACCTTTTGCTCCAATTCACTATCGTTGGATTGCACTTGGCATGTAATCCAGGATCCGCACGGTAGTGATCATTTGCCGATCAAAATTTCGATTGCCAGTGGGTTCAACTCGTCAGAATCCGTTAACGTCGCGTATGATCTAACCCGTAACATCGATTGGACTAAGTTCCAATCCGCGATAGACGATACAGTATCGTCAGTCGAAGAGCTTCCGCCGTTGGAGGAATATAATTTCCTCTCTAATCTCATCGTCGACAGCGCACTTCAAGCTCAAACACGACCGGTGCCGCGATCGTCTATTCGTAAGAAAACACCATCGCTCTGGTGGGATCAACAATGCACGGAGGTTTACCGTAAAAAGTCCGACGCGTTTAAACTTTTTCGGAAACGCGGAACACGTGAGCATTTCAACGCATACACATCTCTTGAACGCGAACTCAAGAGCCTCATCAAGGCCAAAAAACGGGGTTACTGGCGGCAGTTTGTAGACGGATTGTCGCGCGAAACGTCTATGAATACGCTTTGGAGTACGGCGCGAAGAATGCGTAACCGGTCTACTAACAACGAAAGCGAGGAATGCTCGGATCAATGGATTCTTAAATTCGCGCGAAAAGTGTGTCCAGATTCCGTGCCGTCGCAGTTGATTCCTCACGAAACCGCGAATTCGGTAGACGAAATCAGTCAGCCTTTTTCAATGGTCGAACTTTCACTCGCTCTCCTTTCGTGTGGCAATTCTGCCCCGGGATCTGATAGAATCAAGTTCAACTTGCTGAAAAACCTCCCAGACGTCGCTAAGAGGCGCATGTTGAACTTGTACAATCAGTTCTTGGAGCTCAATATTGTTCCCGACGATTGGAGACGAGTGAGGGTGATAGCCATTAAAAAGCCTGATAAACCCGCGTCGGATCACAATTCGTATCGACCCATCGCGATGCTGTCGTGTATTCGGAAATTGATGGAGAAAATGATCCTTTTACGCCTCGACAAATGGGTTGAGACGAACCACCTTCTTTCAGATACTCAATTTGGTTTCCGTAGGGGTAAGGGAACGAACGACTGTCTCGCGTTGCTTTCCTCGGAAATTCAGTTAGCTTTTGCTAAGAAAGAGCAAATGGCTTCTGTGTTCTTGGATATCAAGGGGGCTTTTGATTCAGTATCCGTTGAAGTTCTTTCAGAGAAACTCCACGTTTGTGGATTGTCTCCATTAATTAATAATTTTTTGTACAATTTGCTGTCAGAAAAACATATGAGCTTTTCTCATGGAAACTCTACAGCTTTTCGATTTAGCTACATGGGTCTCCCCCAAGGCTCATGTTTAAGCCCCCTTTTGTACAATTTCTACGTTAGAGAAATTGACAATTGTCTTAGTGACAATTGCACGTTGAGACAACTTGCAGATGATGGCGTAGTGTCTATCACAGGGCCAAAAGAGGTTGACCTGCAAGGACCCTTACAGGATACCTTAGACAATTTGTCTACTTGGGCTATTCAGCTAGGTATCGAATTCTCCACGGAGAAAACTGAGTTGGTCGTTTTTTCTAGGAAGCATAGCCCAGCACAACCGAAGCTTCAACTTTTGGGTAAACCGATCACTCATTCCATGTCTTTTAAATATCTCGGGGTCTGGTTCGATTCCAAATGCACCTGGAGATCCCACATTGAGTATCTGAGAAGAAAATGCCAACTAAGGATCAATTTCCTTCGATCAATTACCGGAACGTGGTGGGGAGCCCATCCACAAGATCTTCTGACGTTGTACCGGACAACGATTTTATCGGTTTTAGAGTACGGCAGTTTTTGCTTCCAGTCGGCAGCTAAAACGCACATCATCAAGCTGGAACGGATCCAGTATCGTTGTCTTCGTATCGCGTTAGGATGCATGCACTCGACTCATACTATGAGTCTCGAAGTGCTGGCGGGCATGTTGCCACTATCCGTCCGTTTTTCAGAGTTATCTCTGAGGCTCCTCACCCGTTGCGAAGTAATGAACCCACTGGTGATTGCAAATTTTGAGAAGCTTCTGGAGCTAAATCCTCAAACATGTTTT
Source organism: Ochlerotatus camptorhynchus (assembly GCF_037179485.1). NCBI lineage: Eukaryota > Metazoa > Arthropoda > Insecta > Diptera > Culicidae > Ochlerotatus > Ochlerotatus camptorhynchus. The sequence goes on along the minus strand of NW_027040866.1, from coordinate 495,556 downwards.
ATGACTTTGTACTACCTATATTTAACACAGGATGTCAGCCCTTCAAGAAATATTCCCAATCGTGTAGTCTTCTCCGATTTCGGCAATTCAGTGAATTTTGATTTATCTATGACGCAGGAAATCCGCGGAATTCCAGAGCATCATCGTCCTATGATTGCTCCGTCATTATACGCTGCAAAGTTTGGCCATGTTGATTCTGCAAGAACGTTTTTCACAGATGGATCTCTAATAGAGGAGTCCGCTGGTTTTGGTGTATTTAATGAATTTCATAGCGCCTCTCGAAAACTTGAAGCTCCTTGTTCTGTGTATGTGGCTGAACTGGCAGCAATTCACTACACTTTGGAAACTATTGCTTCACTTCTTCCAGACCACTACTTTATTTTTACGGATAGTCTCAGTTCTGTCGAGGCTATCCGTTCCATTAGGCCGGTAAAGCACTTCTCGTATTTTCTCTTGAAAATACGAGAACTGCTTAGTGCTTTATCCGTACGCTCTTTCATCATCACCTTCGCGTGGGTCCCTTCGCATTGCTCAATTTTGGGCAATGAGAAGGCGGATTCACTTGCGAAGGTGGGCGCTATGGAAGGCGACATTTATGATCGACAGATCGCCTATAGTGAATTTTTCTCTATTTATCGTCAGCAGTCACTCGTTAGCTGGCAACATCAATGGAGTGAAGGGAGCTTGGGTCGATGGCTACATTCAATTATCCCTAAGGTGTCGAAGTTTGCATGGTTCAAAGGGTTGGACTTGAGTCGAGACTTCATACGCGTGATGTCTCGTCTCATGTCCAATCACTATTGTCTAAACGCTCACTTGTTCCGTGTGGGGTTGGGAGACAGCAATCTCTGTGAATGTGGACAAGGTTACCAGGACGCTGATCACATCCTTTGGTCTTGTGCAGAGTATCGTGGAGTCAGATCACATTTTTATGATTCCCTTCGGGCTCGAGGTAGACAACCTAATGTTCCAGTTCGGGATATTTTGGCTAGACGCGATCTGGAGTTTATGAAACTCATATATGTTTACTTTAAGGATATTAACCTTAGATTGTAAGTTTGATTAACCTTGTGTTTAGTTTGTGTTTTGTACGTCTGGGGGGTTTTTTTTTTCAATGTTTGTTTTCAAGATGAATAGAAATAATTTCATGCTTTAGGATTAATTAAATAGTTATATCGTAAACCACATTTAAAACCTCCTTCTTCCCTTTTCCCATCCAAAAAATTGTAAATCTCCACTAACCTCGAGACGACCGCGAGTACTCGGTCCAGTTCCTTTAACTTTAAATATAAGACAGTAACAATGTATAACGCAAAGGATAACTCGGCTCTGTAAAGTTTATTCGATTGAGCCTGTACAAATAAAGTAATTACAAAAAAAAAAAAAAAAAAGATGGTATTGCACTTAAATATCGAGTCATTTCACGGATTAAACGGGGAGCTTCATTAGCATGGACATTTTATCCCCATCTCCCCAAATGTCATAGAATGAATAGCAGTCAGAGAAGAAGTGATACAAGTGCCTTCCGAACCGTTAACATTCACGTTTATTTTAATAAATTTGCTACAGTTACTATTTCTATAATTAATTAAAATCAATTTAAAAGGAGATTTCCAAAACCTACTGGGCAACAATTTACATGAATAATGTTCATGATTGGAACACAGGCTAGTGTAACCCCATTGATTGTCTTGCAGCTGTTTTACACCGCTAACAGGAGTCCGAGTGATTTCAATACTATTCGAGAGAACAATTACTGATCATGCACCCCTTATTGTAACCCATTCTAATGTTATTTTACATAGCCAAGCTTAAGAATTTTACAAGCAAAAAGTGCTAAAACTGCTATAAGCACCACTCAATTACAAAAGTTTAGGTCTTCAGCAATAAAAATACGACAAACTTAAACAATAAAATTATGAACATGATTTATGAAACTGCTCTACTAATTCATCGCATTGGAGGGAACACCGTACCGCAATGAAGCTCAACTATTTGCCCTACACCAAGGTGGCTACATATAGGTGTTCTAATGTGTCAAATCCATGATTCAGTCATGTTGGATTTTTGTATGGGACAGCGACCGAGTTTGTTTACAATTTGCACTAAACCCGCACTTTTTCCCCCCGCAACCTCCTCGCCTATATAGTGACAAAGCTGTATCACCATTTATATACCCACCATGCTCTACACTACAGTTGTGTTAGTCAACAACAACAACAAAACAGGTAAAGAGCTTTGCACCGTCTCCGTCGATGTCGATCGTTCGCCCGGATGTAGGTAAAGCAGTAGCAACGGTGTGGTGTGTGGTGTATTGTACACTAGTAAAAATTCCACTACCCACCCTTCTTTCTAAGCAACAGCAACAAATTCATAATTTCTACAGTCCTCTTACATAGGAAACTGCTGGAAAGTTTAACTCATTGCCTTCCGATTTCCGATCACCTTCTGGGTGGCTTGTTCGATTTATTGTCCACCAGGAATTTGCATTATTGGCAAACGAGAATATTCTGCATGAGATACCTGTACAACATTTACGAGCATGGCAACGAAAGCTATGTGCTTCTGGTGGGCTTCGTGGGTAACGATATCTTTGATGTTTCAATCTCTCATGGTGTACTTTGAACAAATATACTGAACCTTGCACATGCCTTTAAAATTCAGTCGTATAAATGGCTCATTTACTTGCATATGTTAAAACAATGCTAGAGTTATATTCAGTGGGACTAAACACGCCTGGCTTTAATATCAGCATTACTTTGCGTCAGTTTTGCGTTCAATGAATAACTCTTGGATCCACAAACTGAGGTGGAAGCTACCCGATACTTATTGCAAATTGCTTCCACCGGTGATATAAATTTCTGAAATCATAAATATTTTGTCATAGAATATTAGTTCGTTATTGTTTCGCCAACACTGATCATAAATATTGTCGCATATTGACTTTGAAGCATCCACCATGGGTACGGGACACCGATACACAAGAGCACCAAAAATTGTGCATGCAAACTCTCTGCTGCGCCTGATGTTTTCCTCCTATTGTAGCATAAATCTGTCACAATGTTCCTGCGCCAGTCGGAATCCCAAAATAGGTCCCAAAGGCTGAGCTATATCAAGCACAGTCTACAACATCTCATTTGAGTAAATGTGTCACAAACAAAAGGCAATACACCGTTACTGTTGCAAGTACTCATGGTCCAACGGGCATTTATTCGTCTGACGGTGAATTTTCCGAAAAGCTCCCTGAGGTTGCACCATTGTCATAATGTCTAGAAATTTACAGCGTGGCAAAGAATAATGGAATTTCAAAAAGCTTTCCGCATCTATGCCATTCAATGTGGTACCTATGGCACCGCCGGGAGTGAAGCAGTTCATTACACACAGCATTGTCATGATGCGCCTTAAAATGGCCCTTTCCAGCAATGACTGAGAAAATATTATCTTGGATAGGATTAATGCTGCAGATGTTTGAAATTGATCTCTCTGTATTGGAGGCACGTTGTTTCAGTTTATTGTCTTGATAGATGTCTTTGAATGTCGCAAAAGTACTGCTCGTTACTTTTTAAGCTCTGTTTTATTAGCGTTTTGATGTTTCGGAACAATTACGCCACATTTGGACTATGTAGGGGAAATGGCTCCAATGTTGGCCTATGGGTCTAAGATTGGGCCGATCGCTAAAAATCTGCTATTTTTCAATTTTATCTAGATGAAGGCGTCAGTAGGCTGTGAAAATTTTACGTCTTCAAAGAGTTTATTTTGTCAAGGCAAAAAACTTTGCTGAAGACATCAAGTCTCCAAATCGTCAGAGAAAGAAGTTAGATTGTGGCACCATCTTTGCGGAAGAGTTTTGAACTATTTGTTTATGTCAATAGATGGTTCTTATTATGATGAGAAACTTTGCCCAAGACACCAAGTCGCGGAAATTCTTCGTTTCGGAGTTATTAATTTTGCTCCGCTGGATTGCATTTCTGGCCCAGTGTGCAGTGGTGGCGGGGAAGGGGGAATACCCCTCACCACCTCTCTCCAACGGGGGAGTTTGGTAAAGAAAGATGATTAACCCGGTTTGTACCTTCCTCAAAGTTGTCCAAGTTGTAGAACAAAGAGTTTGTATGATTTTGCCTAATTTTCGGGGTCCATTTTTCGTTCCACGTTTACAACTTTGGAAATTAGACAATAATATTTCAAACATTCTGATACTTCCCAATACCGTTATTTTAAGCTATTCAGTGACAGTTTTAATAAAATTTTAATTGAATATACACATTTGAATCACATACAATAAATTTCGTTCTGATTGTTAACTGTATCAATACACTTTTATCACATTTCGTTCTAATTACACTCCCGATCATAAGTTTAAGGACACCCCCAAAAAACATGACCAATTTGTTATGTTCATATGTCAGTCATGTTACGTCCAATTTTCATTCTTTTTAGATCATTTGAAAGGTATTGAATGGAACTTTCCTCGTAGACAAATTGTTCAATATAATTTTCAAATTTTGTGTGCTAAAAGTTCACCAAAAGTTACAATATTTTTTCAAAATTTACTCTGAAGAATCGTGATTGATTTTCTCAGAATTGGGTTGGCCAAATTTTGAAATAAAAGTCGTAGTAGAACACTTATGCTATACAATTCATACCATTAAAATAACCTTTTGAGATCGAAAATTGAACGTAAAATGAGAGATCATTGAACAAAACATATTTACATGGTTTTTTGGGGGTGTCCTTAAGCTTATGATCGGTAGTGTAAATGATCTGAAAAATGATAAGGATTACATTTTTTACCTGAAGGCTTCTACGTAAGTGTATAATCAGGATGACAAGAGAATTTAAAAAATAAACTTACGTGAGAAAACAAAAAGATGGAAACATTGAATTTTATTTTTATGGTAGATGGTAAATGCATTTTTTTCCTTGACTTGTTTTCCACGATCTTTTTTTCCGTGCTGAGCACCAATGCTACCGACGCCAGGAAGGCAGCTCCCATACCTGGACCCTGCCTATCGACCCATTTATGAGTAATTACAACCACAAAAACAAGTAGTAAGTATTCATTTTTGAGTAACAAATACTCATAAATGGGTAATATTTTTACTCATTTAATGGGTAGCCCCAGTCTCCCTCGAAAATGCTTACTTTGTAGTCATTATTGGGTATTTTGCGGTTACCGTGTAAGCTCGCAGCACAGTTCGACAGAAGATGATGTTAGCTTGCGCCTGAAACAACACACTCAAATGGAAATTCATTTTCAGTCGAGTTATTCGCGACAGAGAAAATTGATGAAGAGAATCGATCAACAATGATAGGCCGTTTTCTCGTGTTCCGCGAGTAATCACGTTTGGATTTCTCCATAAAATGGGAAAAATCGTTTCATTTTGCATTTACTACACGGCGAATGAGAACAACCCAAGTTTGAGTTTAGTTCACCCATAATCGCCAAAAGTGCAGGAACTCAGCGATGAGTAAAATTTGTCCCATAGTTTCCTTGCTGGTAGCGGCACCGGTGGTGTAGAGCAGGCCCGGGTTTAATCCCATTCGGCGCCGCCGGGATGTTCTGCGACATACCATCTCTGATCACGAAGGGAAGTAAAGCCGTTGGTTGTCGGTTCATGAGTTGATGGGTCGATAGATAGGGTCCAGGTGTGGGAGCTACCTCCCTGGCCTCGGTAGCATTAGTGCTCAGCACCGAAAACAAAATCGACGCACAACAAATCAAGGAAAATCATTGCTGGTGACCTCAACGCTTGGGTAACATCTTGAGCCCGGACACTGCCACCCGATTGAGTCGGTCCGGTGTTCACGCTACCATCGATATCTTCATCAGCAACATGGCCAACAACCTCGCACAACCTATCACCTATCAGGAACACATCTCGGACCACTATCCGGTGGTGGCTGAAGTTGGTTCCTCCGTGAACCGATTTAAAGCTTATCGGCGCAACTTTCATCGTGTCGACTGGGTCAGCTCTAACACTGCGTCGACACCGCTGTTGACTACGATGTCCGAAGACGTTAACTAGTGTCTGCGTTTCATCGTAGAGGAGATATCTTGAGTCAGGGAACAACACGTGCCAGTATCCAGACAGGTGAGCAGTACTCTGAACCATGTAACCAGTGGTGTCTAAGATTAGTAAGATTGTGTTGATTAGTGATTTGTATTTTATGTATAACAATATGCCAAGGAAAGGTTTGAATACAAGCTTCCAACAAAACCCATCGCCCACAAAACCACCCACTAGATAGTACACAGCCACGCCACTAAACGACAGGAAGATCCTCTACCTACCACCAGGCACTGTTTACTGGATTTGGAGGCCATTAGGAGGTGGCATAATGGGGAGAGAGAATAGGTCAGCCGCCATCGTTGAGAATCATTTGATTGGCGATACCCAACAGCGATACTGCATAAAGCAAGTTCGAAATTCAGTAAAAACAGTGAGGACGTGAAAGAAGTGAAGAAAGAGAGTGAGGTGAAGAACCCTCCAGGTAAAATTCCCTTCTAGAGAAACACCTTCTCGATCGCCAATAACCGCCATCGTGATTCCCCATTATGTCCACAGGACCCCGTAGTTTACCGCTGGAAATTCATCCACGGCGTGGTCAGACCCCGTAGTGTCCGTCATTCGGCATACGACGCGGTTAGACCCCGAGCATCTTCCGATACGAAAGTATCCGGGAACACAAACCAAACGGCCCATCGACCGTTAGACGCCACGAGTATAGTGAGGAGAGGGAGAGAAAGAAAGAAGAGCCGCCGCGGAAAGTACCGAAGTACGCGACCGGCTTGCGAACCAAGTCGAGGGTTCAAAGTTGAACGAAAGGAACCGACTGGACTGCGAAAAGATAAGAAAAGTGCCCAAAAGGAAGCTGAGGAAGGTGAAGGAGTGGCTGTGAAAGGACCAACAGCGGGTCCGCGCTGAAGAACAAGAATAAACGTTAGGTGAAACGAGGTAGGAGATAGCCAATAAGAAGTGGGACGAAAGTGGGAAGATAAGGGTGCCTGTAGCTAAACAAGTGTTGTTTTTTTATGAATTGATTTATTTGTACAGGCTCAATCGAATAAACTTTACAGAGCCAAGTTATCATTTTCGTTATACATTCTTAAACCTAATCTTTAATCTAGAGCTACAGGGATTGAACCGAATACTCGCGGTCGTCTCGAGGTTAGAGGACATTTACAATTTTATGGATATGGAGAGAGAGGAGGAGATTTCACCATTTCTAAAACATGAACTTATTTCTATTCAACTTGTTTTCAGCTGTATAATTTTACAACTATTACCAAAATAAAAAATAAAAAAAAACCAAACACACCAAATACAAATTAAACACAAGTTAATCAAACTTACAATCTAAGGTTAATATTCTTCAGGAAAACATATATAAGTTTCATAAACTCCAGATCGCGTCTAGCCAAAATATCCCGAACTGGAACATTTGGTTGATTTGGTTGGTTTGGTCAAATCTGACTCCACGATGCTCAGCACAAGACCAAATGATGTGATCTGCGTCTTGGTAGCCTTGTCCACATTCACAGAGATTGCTGTCCCCCAGCCCAACACGGAACAAGTGAGCGCTTAGCGAATAGTGATTGAACATGAGGCGAGACATCACACGAATGAAGTCTCGAACCACCTCCAAACATTTGACCCAAGGACGCTTCGACACCTTAGGAATGATCGAATATAACCATCGTCCCAAACTCCCTTCACTCCATTTATTTTGCCAGCTGGCGAGTGACTGTTGACGATAAATGAAGAAAAATTCGTCGTAGGCGATTTGTCGATCGCAAATATCGCCTTCCATACCGCCCATCTTGCAAGCGAGTCCGCCTCCTCATTGCCTGGAATCGAGCAATGAGATGGGACCCATGCAAAGGTGATGATAAAAGATCTTAAAGATAAAGCACTCAGAAGCTCTCGTATTTTCATGAGAAAATACGAGGAGTGCTTTACCGGCTTCATGGAGCGAATAGCCTCGACAGAACTGAGACTATCCGTAAAAATAAAATAATGATCTGGTGGAAGTAAGGCGATCGTTTCTTGCGTATAATGTATTGCCGCCAGCTCACCAACATATGCGGAACAAGGAGCTTGAAGCATTCGAGAGGCGCTATGAAATTCGTTATAAATACCAAAACCAGCGGACGCCTCTATTAGTGATCCATCTGTGAAGAATGATCTTGCGGAATCAACTTGGCCAAACTATGCAGTGAATAATGAGGAACAATCATGGAACGATGATGTTCTGGGATTCTGCGAATTTCTCGTGTCATAGATAATTCAAAACTAACTGAATTGGCGAAGTCGGAGAAGCATACACGATGAGGACAAACAAGTGTTGTGTGTGTTGGATATTTGAGTGTTTCCTTGGCCGCTATTTTCGACCTCGTATGCCGACCCTGAAGCAGTGTAGAGGGGGTTCTCATTAGTGCTGGGCAGGGAGTATCCCATCTGTTACAACTTTTACAGATATACCAAAGACCTTATAGGACTCCGTAACACCATCCGAAGGCAGTATCAACGCTCTGGTCTGCCTGTCCATAAGACCAATTGCAATCGCCTTACCAAAATTATCAGTGGACATCTTTCCTGAGGAATCCAAGATCACAGCTGACGAACTGTTGGTCTATATCAAATCATCAAAAAAAAAAATGAAGGCCCCAAGTCTCGACAAAATCCTCAATCTGGAACTCAAACATTTGAGTTCCAGTTTCTTCAACCATCCAGCACTGATTTTCAATCAGTGCCTCCAACTTGGCTACTTCTTCTGTGGAAGTCAGCTAAAGTCATAAAGTCATCCAGAAACCTGGAAGGATCCTTCCTCTCTTTAAGTTACCGACCCATCAGCCTTCTCTCAGAGTTATCCAAGCTGTTCGAAAGGGCAGTTTACAGCCGGCTTCTAACATCTGCCGAAGAAAACAACATTTCACTCGAGGAGCAGTTTGGTTTTCGAAAAGGTTGATCGACCGTCCACCAACTGACCCGAGTAGCAAATATTCTTAGACGGAACAAGGCTGTTCATAAAATATCTGCTATGGCATTGTTAGACGTTGCAAAAGTACTTGAAAATGTCTGGCATGATGGCCTGGTGTACAAGTTGCGTAGATACGGTCTTTCGTAAAGACCGGTTAAGATCATACAAAATTGTTACTTGGGATGAATGGCATTACATCCATCGTCTTCAAGGGTATGGTAATCGGAGCTCTGACTACCAAACTTTAGAGAGGCTTGTATGTCCTGTCTTAGTATTTCAACAGCTGGAAGATCCGTATTAACGTGGCGAAGACCCAGGTCATAATTTTTCCACACTCAACATCTCCCAGACTTGTTCCGCCTGAGAATAACAAAATCTGCCTAAATGGCACTGTGGTGGAATGGTCCAAAGTGGTAGGCTACCTCGGATTAACTCTTGACAGTGTGCTGCTTTTCAGGGAGCACGTTTTCAAAACGAAAACCAAGTCCAACATCTTGATAAGATCATTGCATCCACTTATCACCTTAAGATCCTTATGATGATCCTAAACAGTTCTTCACGGACGCAAAATTATGAGGTCCACCGCCTGGCTGGTCTTGAGTCACTGCAAGAGTGAAAAACGGTCTTCTTCGAAAGATTCAGTTATCAAATCAAATCAAATCAAATTTTTCAATTAAAATGAAACACCGTCCCCCCCCCTCCCAAAGGGGTATTTTGTACACTAGATCAAAAACGCAAACATTAAATTCGAATATCCAATTAAACAAAGATTAAGAGTCAGGTAGGCCAATAAATTGAAATGATAGAGCAATGAACAATCATAATCAACAGAAATAAACGTTATATTACTACTACAGTATGAACGGTAGTTTGGTTCTAGACTCGTCTACAGTTCAACCGGCTATATACGGGGGTACAAGACATACAAAATCTAATAAAGAGACAAAGACAAAGGAAATAAATTCTTATAGGTAGGTACTAGACATTTGCAGAAACACATAAATCGACTGCATTCAAGAGTGATCGCGGGCATACCACACGTCCCTAATAGGGACATAGGGTTGTGTTCCTAGGGCCTTGAGGGTTTTCAAAAGTCGCTCTCTGGCGGCGTCACTATCCGTATACTGCCAAACTGCGTGATCGATGTCATCCTAACCGTTTCCACACCGATAAATGTTGTTGTCCACGAGGTTTATCCTGAGGAGATGTGCATCTAGTAAGTAGTGGTTGGACTTAAGTTTACTCATCACGGGGATGAAGTCACGACTTAAGGCCAAGCCTTTAAACCACGCGCTCCAAGAAATTTTCACGTTTTTAGTAAAATTTAAAATGATTGTCTCAATTGAAATGTATAAAACTTATAGAGAAAAGACGGACGAAAAGGCAAATAATCTTAGCAAAGCGTTGCCACGTGTTAGTTGGAAAAGACGGTACCTCAGGCAACGGAAAGGGAGAGATTTGATAATTTTCACTTAATTCACTTGTCAACACCACTTCAGAACTTTCAATTAACACTTAAACAATAAATTGTAAATTTATAACATCTTCTCAAGAAAGCAAACGATGCAGCAAAAGCTAAGAAGAAGAGAAGACAAGAGGCAACTTTTATCATTCAATATTCTGTCAAACGCAAACCAGCACTTGATTGGTCGAGCGAACGTATAGAAACGTATTTTGTTTTACAACAGAGTATCTTTTTTCTTGTATTTTGACAGTCGACTGCGTCGCCCATAGTGAAATAGTATTTGCACGGTCGTTTCCGCGAGAGAAGAACACGTCCTCTTCCTCTTAGAACAAAACATAAAATACGTCATTTTCGCAGCGCGGCCTACTTCGATCTCTCAGTTCCCATGAACCTTCATAAGTGGTTGTAAATGTTTATGCTCAAAGCGGTAATTAATTAATTAATAATGTTTTCATTCTGATTAGTATGCTGGCATAATAACCTGCAGGAAAACTATCGTACTGTCACCCTTTTATTTTTATAGCAATAGTCGTCACATCACTATTGACGCAAATTAGCTGATAAATACGTAATTATAACCACCTTTCATCGCGTGTTAAGTATCGATAAACGATAGTAAACCACTTTCCATGCAATCCATATTCTAGGTGCAAGGCATGAGGGGAGGGTTTTGTCCTACATGCGTTGAAATTTATCAGCAATTGTGCGTCGATAGTGAATGCCTTTTTTATTTATTCGTTTACTTGATCAAAATGCACAAAGAGCAACAACACTTTCTACAGCAAAGTGACATGGATACTGATGCAAGATTACTTTTCTGGAATCATAAATCAATATCAAGAACATTTTTCCTGTTCATCATACTGCCCAATTATTCTCACTGTTGAATTTTACACCCAGTGGTAGCTGAATGTTGTAAATAAAAGTTGTATTAAACAAGGAATTAAACCAATACAGCCCAAAATTCATTCCGTTGAAACATCGCAAATAAGTGCAAAATGGTTGCCTCCTCAGTTCAGTTATTAGATAAACTATTATCTGGAGCCTGGAATACTGGAAGCCAAAAGCAGACAATATTTCACGGGCTAACAAAGTCAGTATTTTGGCACGGAACGTTATTACTCAAACTTTTTTGATTAGACTGGAACGATTGTTGTGAACGACTTCACACTGACTTGCTGTAAGTTCTTCCTATAGGTACTTCCTACATTCGGGAGTTCGCGTACAACAATCAATAAAGATTTTATATAGCGTCAGACGCATTTCACTCAGTTCGGCTTCTGACTGTTCCGGGATCTGGTAGCCCGCTTAAGAGCAGGTCAATTGTTCGTCGACATTTTTGTCACGTTTCGAACGCCATCCACCGGAACAGTAAAGCAGCTTTACGAGTAGTACTTTTGGCGGAACAATTTTACAGACCATAAATAAGGACGATTTCCTTTTTGGTCGGGAAATTGATGACAGAGTTCGGTGCGTCGTAAATACTTAGGGTTTTATTACATAGAAGCGAATGGGAAAAGAGTCATTTGTGAATGGGAGAACCTTATCCGAAGAGCTTTTGTCAATTATTCTGTACTGAGTGGATCCAAGCTGGACTGACATTGGAAGTGATTGAAATGTAGATGTTGTCCATTCGAGTCAGGTATGCGATAAAAAATGCAGATCAATTCACTTCACCCTATCAGCAAACAAGTAGATTTCCATCATTACACCACGTATATCTTTTTCCTAAGAGTGTAGTTAAAACTTCTTTTTTTTTTTTGTTGAAAATCTCGAAAATAAAGATATCATGTTTTTTCGAACAAACTAACAAACAACAAACTCATTTGGTTGATTTTTGGTGAAAATTTGAATCGGACATTTTATCCGACGTCCACAACTCGAGCAACGTAATATCAGCGTCACGTTCCTGTGTGAATCACCTCACATCGTGTCTTTATCATAAACTACCCAGCTACTAGAACCCGTGACTACCAGCCATACACTGCAGGTAGGTAACTACTCTTTTGTAATAACGGATGGCATGAAAAAAAACTTGCAACGATAATTGCCAGACAGACGTCGATATGAAATTTGCATTTTACATCTATATGCACTACTAAACGGTCGGAGGCGGGTAGCACATACACTGGCTGGGCCGGACCTGACCTTTGTACACACGAACGTTAAACGTTGATTTACTGCTGCCACCGCGCGTGTGATGCCCAGTGTGTATGAATTTAGATGCATGCTTATGATGGATTGAGTGATTCGCACCGTCATTGTTTAGCTTGAAGTGCGTGAGTGATTATGCTGTGGTCGTGGCTAGGAAAAGTAAAGCTCATTTTCCATTTCATCGGGCAGGTCGATACTTGGAAGGCACGCTATTCATCGGCATATCAATCAAATATTGGTCACTGTCTGTCAAGTGGCTGGAGATTTATGATCCGCATAATTTATTCAATGACTATTCCGTGCAATCAGTCAACCTCCGATTGGTTTTGAAAGCTCGTCCAACTACTAGGGTAACATGGAAATTTAAATAAAGTTCCGTGAAGACAGATCTTGAATTAGAGTTGGTGCGTACGGATCTTTGATTTCATTAGCCATAACTTACGAGATCAAGCGGAATTATTTTTAATTTCTTTGTATCTTGTTGTGATTGACAGTACCGTAATTTTTTTTGACACTTTTAAGTGTTAATTATCAAAACATATCATGCATTAAAATCTAATTTTTCGATAATATGTTTTTAATAAATATGAAGATGTTATACGTTAGGATGCGCATGAACTTAAATTTTAACCGGACGAAATGTTCATTTCCTCGAAAAAAGACCCTATGCAAAATTTGGTCTCAATCGGGCATGCTTTGGGGTGGCGCAAAATCAAAAAAGTTTGATCTTTTGTCATCTGAAAAAAAGACATGAAATTTCGGAAGATAATTTTGTATAGAATGATGACTTAAACATGCGTGAATTATAGTGATCTAGTGTTAACTCGATTTTTTCTCAAAATCGGCTTGATTAATGTTTGGAAATTGATTTATTGAATTCCAAATGATTTAAAAACGCATAATTTAATTTTTTTCTACAAATAGACCAACATTCGTAGATATATTTAAAAACAAGAATTTACTTTAATTCTTATCGAAAGAAATGAATTTTAATCATAAATGATTGTGTTCCTGTTTGTTGAATTGTTTTAACAAATGCATTGGGATGTTTTTTTTTTTAATTATTTTAAATGGAATTAGATTTGGTTAAACACATTCGGTACCAATTTACTATTTACAAGTAATTTATGCAGATTAGAGGTTTTCAGTGTTTTTTTTAAATTTATTTATTTGAAAAAAAAAAAACACACACACAAAACGCAACAATAAAATTTACGTGCTAAGCCATTAAAAAACATTCCTGCATCTGAATTCTGGGCATAAATTTCATCGAAATGCAATAAATTTATGCATATTAGGTATGTGTAGAAATTTCCATCCCTTTGTTGAAATTTATGCTCGGAATTCAGTTGCTGGAGTGCTAATTCTTGACAACATAGCAAAATGACCAAGGCACGAATCTTCCTTATAGAGAATGTACAAACACGTTAATGGATCATCAATCTAGATCAACCTGAAGTATTTTATGGAATACCCATAGGCCATAATTGGAATCAATCGACAAATTTGATGCGACAATGAACATGCAAACTTTCTTTTTCTGTCGAAGTCGAGCAGCTTCGCAATATTCTAGCGTCTACAAACAAATTTTCGATCGTTTGTCTTCTTTTCACCAGTCGCTTCATTTGTCTTTCTTTCAAACCACGGTAAAGCGGACGAGTGAAATAGCGCTCGAATTTGATAGTTTCGTCTTTCATGAAATACTTCAACCGAGATATGACGGAAAAATAAAATATATGTTTGATGTAATTCTCACGTGAAAACACTACCTCAGCTAACTGGCGCTTTCACTTCGTTGATCGTCCCTCCAATTGGTGAGCCATTTAGCTCCCAGCGTCACGTTCTACTCGGTTATCCCCGGTGGTGGATTCAGCCTACTCTGTCGGGGAGTTCTCCCGGCTTCGTCTTTCACTTCGCGCTTGTGTGAGCACATCACTACTTTCTAGCAGGTCTTTTCGCCATTTTCGCTGCAGCGCTGACATGATCTGCATTACTGCTCTGCTGACGACGTTAAAGGTGCCCTCCTCTCGACACATTTCTGCGACGACATTCTCCGAGCTAAGGGCGAGCATCTCCTCTCGCACATCATCAAATCTAGGACATTCGAAGACCACGTGCTCTGGTGATTCTTCCACATTCCCACACTCCGGACAGAAGGGTGACGTTGTATGTCCGAACCGATGCAGGTACTTCCTGAAGCAGCCATGACCAGGCAGGAACTGCGTCAAGTGGAAGTTGACTTCTCCATGCTTCCTGTTCACCCAGGTCGAAAGAGTCGGTATTAGTCTGTGTGTCCATCTACCGTTCTTTGCTGCATCCCACTCCTGCTGCCACTTAGCCATCGACTCCGTTCTCACAATTTTTCGTACTCCTCTAGTTTCTCTCGTCATATAGCACTCGTAGTCCTCCGCCAAGGTGATGCCGATTGGGATCATACCGGCGATAACGCATACTGCCTCCATCGAAATGGTTCTGTACGCACTCACGACTCGCATGGCCATGAGTCGGAACGTACTGCTCAATTTCCTTTGGTTCTGCTTCGTTTTCAGCGCTTCAATCCAGGCTGGACCTCCGTATCTTAGTATTGATGAGGACACACTAGCCAGAAGACGTCTCTTGCTGCTGCTTGGACCAGAATTGTTCGGCATGATTCTGGCTATTGCGTTGATGACCTTCGTCGCCTTCTCGCAAGCATATTCGATGTGGCTATTAAAGTTTAGCCGGTCGTCGGTCATCACTCCCAGATACTTTAGCATGCGCTTCGAAGCAATGGTGTGCTTTCCAACGGTAATTTCTGCCCGCTGCACTGCTTTGCAGTTACTGACCAACATCTCTTCTGTTTTGTGGTGGGCTATCTGCAGCTTCGCTCCTTGCATCCAGTTACCAATCGTATCTATCGCCTCGGCAGCCAACATTTCCACTTCTTCCAGCGTCTCACCGGTTACCGTCAAGACGACATCGTCCGCAAAGCCAATGATCTCAACTCCTTTGGGCAGCTTGAGCGACAGCACGCCATTGTACATTCCGTTCCACAGTGTGGGACCTAGAATGGAGCCTTGGGGAACCCCCGCCGTGATTCTAAGCGATTTTTGCCCCGTGTCTGTCACGTAGACCAGGACCCGGTTCTGGAAGTAACTACTTAGAATCCTGCAGAGGTAGTCTGGAACCCTCATTCTATGGAGCGCCTTGGCGATGGCCTCTCAGTTGGCGCTATTGAATGCATTCTTCACATCAATCGTAATCACGGCGCAGTATCGATTTCCTCTCCGCTTCTGTTTGGTTGGAAGCTTTCTCGGCTCTGTCAATCACTGTCCGAATACATCCACCGTCGATCTCCCTTTCTGGAATCCAAACTGTCTCTCCGACAATTCGTGTTCACTCTCCGTGCATTTGGTCAGCCTGTTGAGGATGATCCTCTCCAAGAGCTTTCCTACAGTATCCAGCAAGCATATTGGCCTATACGATGCAGGATCCCCCGGCGGTTTTCCGGGCTTCGGCAACAGCACAAGCTTTTGTACCTTCCACCTATCAGGGAACTGACCCTCGTCCAGACATTTCTGCAGCACCATCCTGAACATGTCCGGGAACGTCTGGATCGCCGCCTTCAAGCATCTGGTGGAACTGCTCAATTGTCCATCTCGGGGGTGCGTAGCAACTACATACATAGATTCCATTGATTTTGGCGATCACGAAACCTTCGTATGAGCTTGCCACCACTTGTTGAATGGGATATGGCCGCCATTCCTGCTCTATCCGCCACCCAGTTACCATTATCGAGAGGGACTCGGTATGGCTCTGCAATGATTGCAACGTCGCACTTTGTTTCCGTTGTTGACTGCCACAACAGTTGCTGTGCTGTGTTACAATGATTGAGATTTATTTGGGTTATCTTCAATACTGCTGGCCCACCATCGCCTTCTTGAACTCAGGGCACCTGAAACTTCCCGTCACATGACCGTTTCCGTCCTCCTTTTTGCAGAGCATGCACCTCGGTTGCTTTGTACAGTCTTTTGCAACGTGCCCCTTCTCTCCGCATTTCCTGCACAGATCAGATCTGTCAGGGCCTTTGCAGTGTCTCGCCTGGTGACCGAAGCCCATGCATTTGTAGCATCTCTCCATTTTCTTAGATACCCGAGAAATAGCTTTCAACGGGCACACTGACTACCCAACCTTGATTCGGCCAGTCTTCAGCAACTCGTTAGCTGCGTCCGATGAAAGTCGTGTCGACGCCGTCTGCGTGCCACCATACGCCTTTCTCAACCGAATTGCCATCGGTACGTCTCGCAGGTTGCAGTGCACCTTCAGCGCACTTTTCAACTCGTCTTCTGTTGTGATCTCGTCCAGATCCCTGCACTCGACCACTGACTCCTGGGATAAGGCTCTTACGTTCGCCGTCTCGCAAAGAGATTTTTTGACGAGCTCCTTAAAAGCTGCGCTCTTAACCGTAGGGTCCCTTTTCAGCTCGAATAGCATCTTGCCTGTCTGGGTTCGCCTGGTTTTCACCACGTTCTCGCCTAGTTGTTTCAACACCGGATCACCTCTCCCTTTCCGGAGGAGTGCTGCGTAGGACGTTTTGTCCTTCGCCTAAACAACCAGAGCGTCACCCTTGCTTCTCTCCCTACGAGGCCTAGGCTTCTCGTTATTCTTCCTGTCTTCCTCCTTCTTCTCTTCTTTCTTCCTCGCTTCCTCTTCCTTCTTCCTCACTTCATCTTCCTTCTGTTTTTTTCTTTCTCTCCTTCTGGTTCTCGACTTTACGCCATGCACCATTTTCTCCCATCTCCTTGATGCCTTCCTCGTCGTCCCTGCGTTTTTGGGCTCCTCCTCATCTCCTGGCGTGTCCCTATCTCTCTTTTCAGGACGTGGATTTGTGGGTCCCTTCGGCGTCTCATGTGCTTGAGCCAGTCTTATGCTCTCCTTGGCCTCCAGCAGAGCCTTTTCAGCATTTTCGGCTCTTTTTCTCCACTCTTGACATTCCCGATCTGCCACTGTTATGCCGGATTTGATACCGGTCACAAGTTGCTTGATCTCTTTGTGTACGTTGTTTTTATCCTTCACGAACACATAGAGATCATCGATCTTCCTCCTGACCTCCGTCATGTTGGTTCTCCCGAGCTGCAGTTCTTGGGATTTGCTACTACTGGATATTGGTGTGAATATCTGGCTTAGCCCAACGCCTGGCTGCTCTTCTTGAAACTTACTGCTGCTCCTGGAACTCGCAGTGACCCCCCAGGTTCGACACTGGTGATTTCTGCAATATCCCACTCCTTGCGAACACGTTCGCTCCTCCGTTTTCACTGTCTGGCGTCTTGCCGTCGTTCTTCATATTTTTTTTTGGTTTTTTTCTTTTTCTTTATGTTTGTTTTTTTCTCCAATTTTATACATTCTGATGGGTCCCCCCTTCGGGCCGCTATCTCCATTCGTTGTATGTAGTCTCCTATCGTGATCCCATGGTTATCTATGCAAGCAGGGAAGCCATGCTAGGGTTGACACGGTCCTTCATGGGGGCCGTGTTCAGAGCCAGATCGGCGTAAGTCAGGAATGTTACATCTGAGCCTACTACTCACCAATCACCAATTGGTGACGAGTTTTGAACGTATCCGGAGGCCTGTCAAGGTTTTACCGGGATGGGGTCAGCCGCCCTATTAGCCCACTCGCCATTTCAAGAAGGTGTCACCCTTCTTTACTTAGGGAGCAGAATAGCACGACTGTCAGCCCTGTAGCGTGGTATACAATCCATTGTACCGTGTCGTGTCCATAGTTCCATGCCGTGTCCAGTATGCCGTAATAAGGATCTTACTGGCGTCGATCCTAATGTGCCGGTTGGCACTCATGCGGGTTGACGAACCATTTCCTCTATAGCCGTGTTATGGTTACCGTGCCAGTGTTCGCGTCGCACCCCCTCACTTTGCTATTGTCAGAAGAACAACATTGCCTAGGCTACACCACGGGGAGGTGTGAGGTAGGAACTTGTGAGAACCAGAGCTAGGTTGTCAACTCACCATTTGTAGCCCATGTATGTATGTATGTATGTATGTATGTATGTATGTATGTATGTATGTATGTATGTATGTATGTATGTAAGTTCGTATGAGTGTAACTCACTCAATTTTCGCAAGATGGCTGGACCAATTTGAAGATTTGTTTCAGATCCCCATAGATTGCTATTTTTTTCGATCAAAATTATGGTTCCGAAGATATGAACAAACATGTGAAATTCAGATTCCACTGGGGAATTCGCAAAATATTGATATAGATGTCGGCCTAAGTGTCCCTAATTTGGGCCCATACATAAATTCAGCAATCGACTAAATTTTCAATAGCAACCAAAAATATCCATTAGTGACGTCCCAATATCGCGTTCATCTAGATAAAATTGATAATTAGCAGATTTTTAGAAGTGGTGGACAAATTCAGTTCCAATGATCACATCGTGCGATTGCTTAAATCACATGGAACTCAACATAATGATTAGTCCAAATACTTTTATGGCTTTTCCATTTAAATTTATTTATGAAAGAGAAAAAGTGCGTAAAGGCTGAAATCGAGGAAGGAGTGATGGATTTACTCGGATCATCGACGGATTGGTTCTGACCAGCGGTTTTGGAACGATTTGGAGCAGCACACACTTAATCACGGGATCCCTGCTCGGTAATTTTCGAACTGTAAATCACAAAAATTACCGAACATACAGCTATTCTCAATAAAACAACTGACGATAAGTAGCTCTTGCGAAAAACTACTGAATACGGTAAGAGTAAGTACTGAACGTATCGTAAAATAACAGCTTTGCGGATAATGACTAAAACTCAGTAAAATAGAGTTTTTTGTATTTGTTATGGTTTACTGGAGCAGTTATCAAACGAAATTCCAACATTGCTGATACTGACAGTAAAGCAAATTTATTATGTCATCCTCCTCCATTCAACCTCACATTTGACGTCGGAAATCTTCTCGTGAAAACAAGAAACCATTGTGAAACTCAGTGAAACATCTGACTGCATAAACTACCCCGAAATTTATTAGTTTCTGCACTCCTGCATTGACTTTCAGATGTTCAAGTTAGTTTGAAGAAAGAAATTTCACTAACATTTCTTGTTATAGAGCTTCAGACTTAGCCACGCAATCCGGCGCATCGAAAGAGTCACCACCCGGCTAAACCACCGGGAAACTCTGACCGCTCAACCTGGACTAGTCAAAACAGCATTACTGCAGTGCCTACACAAATATAATATTGAGACTCAGAAATGAAACAAACATACCTTATAGCTTACCTGATCCTTTCTAAAACTGCATCCGGGGGTGGGTGTTCATAAATAAAAAGATGGAATAGAATGGAAACACACTGTCACATTCATTCATTATTTCAGTGACACTGACAGTGACTATAGACAGTCTAGTTATGGACTGACCAAAATGAGTTGACGTATCCAAACAAACTTTCAAATCGTATGGGAAATGTTCGATTTGGATACAACATGGCAGCACATTGACAGGTCTATAATAAAGCCCTATAATTCTTCGAGGGCTCACCGCATAATCAATCTCGTTTGTCAGACGTGCTGTCTATCACCCTGCTCTTATTGCCGTTCCGTTTTTTTTTTCATCCATCCAAGATCGTAGGTAACATTCATTTCTATCTCCTACCTACTCCTACTCAACCATCACACGCGATTCACACGATTAGATATTGAACTTGCCCATTATGAATTGGCCGTTATTTTTAGCCTGTACAATTTATTGGACCTACTCCACATACAAATATTTTGAGCAACACAATGTTGCACGCCGGTAGCATTATCTAGGTTGCAGAAGCAAAATGTGTCATCTTTCAATTATCCTAATGGTTTTTAATAATATTTACTGGCCCGTTATTAACCTGCTTAAAGTACATTAACTTATGTTGGATACACAAAGAAATCGGTTTTATTAGGTGATATAAATCTTTAAGATTGTCGGGCTGCTATAGTATTTTTCCAGATGTCATATATCATTGAATCTTCGCAGTTCCATTTCGAGGGTACATTCTGAGGCCTCACAAAATGGTTTTTGACCTAGGAGTGGTTTCGATGATCCAAATCTAGCAAAAAAATCTGCATACTCATCACCTTCAATGCCATAGCGCCCAGGTACGCAAAATAGCCTGTTGCAGCAATTGAATGCATTCTACAACCAATTTAGGTGAACAGGTAACTGACTGCAATACTTTTAGAGCAGGTTGTGTGTCAGAGAAAATACATATATTTGGATGTATAAAGTTATGCCATAAGCAATCCACAATTTATAATTTACATTATTTCTGCTTGAAATACAGTTCACCATTTACCGATAGATATCTAAACATTGATTGCAAGATTGCAGCAATCCTGATGTTTAATTTAAAACCATCAGTTTAAACATTTTTTGAACCTGGTTGAATATATGATCTAGGATCTTAGAGCATTTCTAGTTGAAAGTAGCTGACATTATTCGAGAAGGTCTGAACTGCAACGTTAGTATCGTCAATTTCAAGAAAAAAAATGGTGCTATTGCTTGTTTATAGGTCACCTATGCAAATAGCAGCTGTCGTGGACTTATTCAACATAGATGTTAGTTACGGTTATCATATGGTGGAGTGACTTTGAAAATCCTTTCAAAATATTCACTTTTATTTTATTTTATTTGAACCTTTCCTGGTAATAAAATAAAAACCGTGTGACGATAAAATTATTTCCTGTTGCAAATTTTTAATATTCAATTGTTGGTTTTCAATTATTTTTTTCAATTCAATTATGATTTTATTTCATTGCTCCTCAGCAAACAGATTTATTGGCAGTGATCAATTTGGGAGTTTCTGTTACACATCTATCTATAGACATCTCACATTATAAAAAAAAAGGATTCTGAAGCAAATGAAACAAAACTAAAAAGAGGGAGATCATGACAAAGACTAGTCACATATAAAATGTAGCTAGTTCAATGGTACACTGCAACTACACCCATAAAAGATATAGTAAAATTTGCCACAACGAAAAATTAAAAACGTTGGCTAAGAAACGAAAGCGTGTTCCCTGAATGATACGCTTTACAAACGCATAGTATTGCTATCGTAGTTTTATCTTGGACCGAAACATTTAACACTCATTTGAGTTAATTAGCAGCTGTTTGAAGAGGTTTAGCATTTGAAATGATTGTAATCAAAATATTGAATTTAACTTGAAATTTTAAACAAAACCAGAGGTTGAGATTATATCTCACTTCAAGCACAAATGCATCTAGAGTTTCGTGTTGTGTAAGCTATATTGGGGAAATGGGTGTAAAACGTCAATTAGAGGTCTTCCATATTTTTTATTACTTACCTTTTATAGAATATTTATAAGATATATCTATGTAAATAAAAAAAAAAAATAGGGACGGCGCCCGCTAAAATCACGAGTTTAAAACTAACCCCGTACAAGACACGAATGGCCCAAGAAGGTTAAATGGATTTTAATAATATAAAAAAAAAAGATCTTTGTAATGGGTAATTTGCAACTGCACGCTTTACACCAGCCTCCCCTAAGTGGCGCTTACCGCGTAAAGTTGCAGTGTGATAGAGGGCTTGCTCGTGCCATACTATAGGTGCATGCATGATTTATTATATTTCTAACCCTGCTGCTTACCTGAGACGAAATAGCTAAACGAAACGGCTAAACTGTGGTTAACCGCGACTAATGAACAGCTGACCGGGTGCGACAAAGTTACATTCAAACCGGCGTCTATGCAGCTTAGAGTGGACCTCAAGTTCAAGGCCGCCTTGCGGTTTGCTGTGTTCCTGACATGATTTTCTCAGTTCGGTGATGCGGCCATTTCCGCTGCTACCGATCCGGTGTAATTATTGACATTTTGCACGACACAGCCGGCGTTCAATTTTCTCTGGAACAATCAAGAACACCAGGAAATCAGTGTCAATCTGTACGACGATTAGTTGGCGTTTAGCATCGGAGAAGAGTAGAAAAACTAACATTCCTTGAATCCGTAAGTAAGCGAAAAGTGCAATTAGAAGGATATCTAGAACGAAGTGGCTGGAAGATTGTTCCTATATAAAGCCTAACCGGGCAGTTGGAAGTCATCATTCAGTTTGCAGCATTCAAACAACAACCTGTTCTCAACTCAAAATGAAGTTCTTCGTTGCTATCGCTGTCGTTGCTTTGGCTGCTGGTGCTTGGGTAAGATCATCTTACAAAGAGTATTCTATCCGAATTCATCACATCTTTTATCCACGAACAGGCATTAACCATTGACCAGCAAAAGAAGGCTGAAACATACGCTGCTGAATGCGTCAAATCGACCGGAGTCGCCCCAGATACTCCAGTTAAGCTGAAGAAGGGCGAGTTTGCCGGAGCGGATGAGAAGACTAAATGCTTCTCGAAGTGTGTGCTGGAGAAGGCCGGTTTCATGAACGACAAGGGTGAGGTTCAGGAGAAGACCGTCATTGACAAGCTGTCGGTCGATCACGACAAGTCCAAGGTTGAAGCTACCCTGAAGAAGTGCAACCAGAAGGGTGCCAATGCCTGCGATACCGCCTTCAAGATGACCGAGTGCTTCTACAACACCAAGGCCGGATTGGTCTAAATAGAGACATTGTGCTGTGATTAGTGTGCGATTAGTTTGGATTATGAACTGACCTGATGAAATTTTTGATTAGAGTGATTATTTATTAAACAAAACCTTTCCTACAAATGATCTTGATTATTACTACGGATGTCCGAACATAGTATCCTTTTAACATTTCCCGAGTCAGCAATTGTATGCTAACTTAGCTAAACATTTGTTTTATTTGAACAATGATACCCTCAACGGTTCTTCAACTGGAATGGGATTAGAATATATTGTCCTTGGCAACCACACCCAGATCCCCAATATGGCCTACACAACACGGAACAGATGCATTTGGGCTTGGAGTGAGAAATTATCTCTACCTCTGATTTTGTTCAAATTTCCAAGTTAAATTCGATATTATGATAACAATCTTGTCAAATGCTTAACCTCTTCCAAGTGCTGTTAATTAACTCAAATGAGTATAAATTTTTTCGGCCCCAGATAACTACGCTAGCAATACTATGCTTTTTCAATACGAATTATTGACACATTCGAATTGGATTTCATTTTACAGATTTTAGTTATATTTGAAACATATCTCTATATTTCTTTAAATATTTAAATTTTGAATAAGTCGTTTGTACAAGACAGCGATGGTATTTGAAGATTATGTAAAGCTTAATAAATGTCTGAATCCTTGCTCGAACTCCATACAGAACAGTGGAGTACTTCAAAGGAGTAAATTATAATGCGGAGTGTGGTAAAGCATTGATTTCCAAATTTAATTCAAATTTTATAAAAGATGAAGAACAAAAGCAATGTGTGTTACAGTTGGTTGAAGAACATTGAATAATATATAAAAAATTCCTAAAAGTCTAATGTAATTGATCCATACCTCAATACTGTTTTTTTTTTTTTTTTATAAATTGTCTATGTTTTTGAGAAATGTTTTAAACTTATGATTTGTTGCGTTTGCTGAGCATGAACATCCCATACATCCGAATAAAATAAATTAAACAAAAGCATTTTTAAGTTTTTGATAACTCAAAATAGTTATAATGACAACGTAGGGGAAATGGCTCTAATGTTGGCCTATGGATCTAAGATTGGGTAGATCGCTAAAAATCTACTATTTTTCAATTTTATCTAGATAAACGCGTCATTGGGACGGTACTAATTGATATTTTTGATCGCTATTGAAAATTTAGTCGATTGATGAATTTATGTATGGGCCCAAATTCGGGGCATTAAGGCCGACATTACATCCATTTCCCCTATTTCCCGCCTTCCCGGAAATATTATACATAGGGAAAATGGATGTAAATGGTCTAAATGCTCCTAATTTGGGCCCATACATAAATTCAGAAATCGACTAAATTTTAAATTGGCGACCAAAAATATCTATTAGTACCGTAAAACGGGGTATCTTTGATAATGCGGATAACTGTGATAGTATAATATAAAGAATAAATTTACTAGTTGTGCTTTTTCCAAATAAGAAACATTGGTTCCATATTGTAGCTTAGGGTATTTCCGTTGAAATAGTATATAGATTTTATATAGTATGTGCTACATATTTTACAAAAATATTAAAAAACCATTTTCGTGTATTTCGCCTTTTTGAAAATGCACTCAAACCATCACTTATGAAATGTATTTCCGATACAGCCATCACAAATTCAATGTTGTATTCTTATTGCTTATGAAGTTTTCTGATTATATACTCATTCAAAGTTTCATATTAAATGAACTAAATTGTTTGAGTTTCACTCATTTTTTTCTACATTCACCGAGCATTATCAAAATAACCCCAAATCAAAATACTGAAGTTCGGTCACAAAACTAAAAAAATAGTGCAAATACTTTAATTTTCGCTCAACATATTACTATCGAATTTACTCTTGGATCCTCAGTACTTGTTTTAAAAATATAAAATTTGAAAAACATTCATTGCTGTAAAAAATATTTAGAAAATACTTTAAAAAACTATCAATGTTACCCCGTTTTACGGTACCGTCCCAATGACGCATTCATCTAGATATAATTGATAAATAGCAAATTTTTAGCGATGGGCCCAATCTTAGATCCCTAGACCAACATTAGAGCCATTTCCCCTATATAGAATTCTAGCAATGGATGGTAATGAAATAACAGTGCATCTCTTATGGCAGATGGATATTTTATGTTCTAGATTATTTTTAGATGATTTTTTTTCCTTGATTTGTTTTCCATCGATCTTGTATTCCGTGCTGAGCACCAATGCTACCGACGCCAGGGAGGTAGCTCCCATACCTGGACCGAGGATCAACGGATTTACTTCCCTTCCGAAGGAAGGCGTGATCAGAGATGTTATACCTCAGAACTGACTGGGACAGACTGGAATTGAATCCAGGCCTGCTGGGGTGAGAGATAATCACGCTTACCACTACACCACCGGCGCCGCTTTTTTATGAATGTGGAGAAAAATTTGATTTTTGCCCAAATATACCTGTACCTGTTCATTTTTATTATTTTACGATGGCTTGCAACTTGTTTTCAAAATGGAGCTGAGGCGTTTGCAATTGTTGGTCTTGAGGTACTGGTGATTTTTTAAAATGATATACTAGTTATGTGAAAAGCTTGGGAAGTCCCAGAAAGTCGATTTTGACATATTAAAAATGTTCAAGATAGCTCCAGATCTCGACGATTCATGCATTTTTAAGTCATTCAGTTTAAAACAAATCGATGTGCGATATTTCACCTTTCCTTGGGTGATTATTCGGTTTTCAAATTTTGACGGTTTTTCGCACCTGAAATTACGACCGAATTAGTCCAAATTTTACACAAGAGTCGTTTTTCAAGGCACACATTTTGCACAATAAATTTACATTTGGCACATTGGTGTATTTTCTAGCTTCAGTTGAAACATACAGCAATACAGCTTTAGTTTTACGTCGAAGTATTTGATAATCCATTCATTTGCATTGATTTTCACTTGTATCTGTATTTTTATATCACAGTGAAAAGTTCAATTCATATTAATTGAATTTACATCGAACAACAATGTAAATATGCATGAACGTGTAAATTTAAGTTTAAATTACTTATCGTTTAACGTGCAATAATTTTATATAAAAAACTGCTCCAGTTTGAATTTATCATATCTATTTCATTTATTTTTCCGGGAAGGGAAAAAGCCAAGGTGGAAATATTTTATGCAATAATAATCATGTTTCCATCTCAGGCGTAAAATCTCCTAAATCAATTTCAGTTCAAATTATATCCTAAACCAATACAATAATATTTAATTTTATTTTTGATTATCAATGTGTTTCCCTAATGATATGCATTTAAAGTTGATTTATTGAATTTACCACCGTATGCTGACCGCTGTCGTTTACTGGGTTTGGATACTATTGCTAAGCGACGAAACATATCGCAGGTCGTCTTCGTTGCTAAAGCTCGCAGAATATGATGTTTCTGAGTTACTGGCCAAAATTAATCGGTATGTTCCTGCCCGAACACTCCGTCCGAGAACCTTGCTACATGAAGTAGTACATGCAACCAACTATGCTGCAAACAGTTTCTTTGTCACCATGATTCATCAATTGAACGAAGCCTCTGACCTTTTTGACTTTGACATCAATGCCTCCAGGTTTCGTCATCGTTTGCTGTTGGCCAATTTTTAATTTTTAATGAGTGACTACATTCAGATTTAAGTGTTTCATTGAGACTATAATAAAAATAATAATATTAATTTATACTTTGACTATATGTTTTTAGTATTACTTCTACGTGAAGTCAACGATTTACATAGTTGAAGATGCTAATTTCAAATAACAGACTGTAGTGGTAATTTTTATACGATAGATGGAGTAGATGAAAGCATAGAGTTGATAGTTCCGTTAGAGTACGGCAGTGTGAAGATTGTATATAGATATTAGACAAGCGAGCTAGGACAACTTTTTAAGGAAGGTACAAATCGGTTTTTTCATCTCTCTTTACCAAACTCCCCCTAAGTAATACTAAAAACATATAGTCAAAGTACATAACTCTGGATGGGAGCATACCATCAATTACTGTCAATGGTCGAAAGGTACAGTAGCAGCACCTACCCCACCTGTGTCCCCTCGAGATCGTCAAGTCGACGATGACAGGAGCACATATCGTGGTAGAGGTAAACAATAGTTGCAATTTCCAAACCTACGACTGGATGCCTTCCTTCAAATAATAACTGAAGTGCGGTAAAAAATCGGTAGAACTGTTTCAAACACACAGTTGGTACTTGAGCGGGTCGGTTTTCATCTCTTTTTGCCAGTGGTGGCGGGGGGGACACCCCTCACCATCCCTCTCCAAAGGGGGAGTTTGGTAAAGAGAGATGAAAAAACCGATTTGTACCTTCCTTAAAAGTTGTCCTAGTTCGCTATTCTAATATCTATATACAATCTTCACACTGCCGTACTCTAACGGAACTATCAACTCTATGCTTTCATCTACTCCATCTATCGCATAAAAATTACGACTACAGTCTGTTATTTGAAATTAGCATCTTCAAATAATTTATAGTTCATAAATTAACTTGATACGTATTCAACATGTAATTTTTCAAATATAGATCAGATGTTCATGTTTCAGGATTATTATATTGCTCCCAGAATATTCTGCGCATACATTTGTTCAAAGTGATTGCAAGTTTGTCTATGACATAAACTGGATCATTGTGCCAATTATATTCATATATGTTATTTGAGAGTGAACATGTGACTAGTACAAGCATTTTATTTCTTTCGGCGAGAGCATATCCCAAGTAGCATTTCTTGTTTGATTGCACTCTATTAGTGGTTTTTGAGATCAATTTTATGATAACCGCTATACAATCTTTTTCCAGCTTAGTGGACCACCCTTGATAAGGTTTATAAAGCATGATTGAGAATCACAATAAAGCTGTCTTAAAACCTTTTGTAATAAAGCTCCATACTCTACAAAAGGTTCTCATAGCCTCTTAAAGAGTAATATTGTATTCTAGCAGTTCTATTACGCTTTGGTGAAAATCAGTTATAAATCCAATTTAATTTTTATTGCTTCAAAGCAACCGCCATAAATTAGCTTGTTGTTTTTCTGTTCTGCTGATACTTTTTTCCATATGGAAATCTTTAGCGGTAAAAATAGGTTTGAGTGTTGGTGTCAAGATCACCATGCAATCAATTTTGTTTCATGGCGACATTAGTGAAAATCTTAAAGAAAATATATGAATTTTTAGAAGTTCCAATACATATGCGCTTGAAATTTTATCGTGTAGATTGGGATAATATGAGCGTTAAATATTTGAATATTTATTTTTTTTTATATTAATTTATTTGTACAGGCTCAATCGAATAAACTTTACAGAGCCGAGTTATCATTTGCATTATACATGATTAATGTCTTAAATCTAGAGTTAAAGGAATTGAACCGATTACTCGCGGTCGTCTCGAGGTTAGTGGAGATTTACAATTTTTTGGATGGGGAAAGGGAGAAGGAGGTTTGAAATATGATTTATTATACAAATATTTAATTAATCCTAAAACATGAACTTATTTCTATTCATCTTGAAAACAAACATTAAAAAAAAAACTACACGCACAATACACAAACTAAACACAAGGTTAACCCAAGTAACAATCTAAATGCTTGGAAGATTTATTCTTATTTTATCATTGTTTTATCATAGCATCCCTTGCAGCCTATGATTGTATTACGGTTTTGTGTGCTTGTCATAAAATCAAGCCATCAAGTCGAGTATAAAACTGTTTTATGACTACTAAATTAAAACTCAGACTTCATAGTTTTAACGGTAGCTGTAAGGTGGCTCTGTATCACTACTTATAACTGCAGAATAAAACCAAAACAAAACATACATTATGTTTTATGACATACTTTTTATGACCGATATAAAACTTGAAGCTGTCTTAAACCTTCATCAAAACCTCATTACAACTATCATCTTTATCAGAGTCTTAAGATTCACAGTAAGAAATATACTACAGCAATAACAAAAAATTCTCTGAAAATTGTTACCAATATAAAAAAACAAATCTATTCAGATACATGAAATGAAAACCCTTTCAGTGTTTTTGAACACGATGAAGATGAGACAATCGCCACTATGAAACTCCTGGAGTATCTATAGTTATGGGCTCCCTCATTTAACATAAGGCACAGTGCGGTGAATGAGCTTTTAAAAATATTGAATAAGCGGCTTTCCGATACACTTCCGAAAGATCCACGAACCCTTCTTGAAACAACGCCGACAGTTTCACTTAATCCGGTTGGAGATGGCCAGTATTTGCATCACGGCTTTACACCTTGTATTGTAAAAGCTTTTTGTAGATCCAATAAGCATTTCTTACATTTTGATGACTAGAGAAAATAGCAGGATCGCTTGGAATGTTGACTTTTTGACAGGTTGCCATGGTTTTTGTTTTATTTTGATTCGCTGTACCGAATAAAACCAGCAACCTAGTTATAGAGCTGAAATATAACTTAACGCTCTCAATTTGCACTACGAAATGCTAAGATACAACCATTAGGTTTATGTTATGCTATAGAATTCTAATCTAGGAGAATATGTTATAATGAGGTATTTCATACATCTATGTATAATTAAATAACATGTGACTGGTTATTGCTCAACAGTAGTAACAGTTTTGCTCTAAATAGATAATCTTTTAATGACTCTTTAATGCATGGTGCTACTGCAGACAAATTAAAAATATCCCTATATTTTAGTATACATATGGCGCACTAAATGTATGCTCCTCTTTGGTATAATAATCACCATAAATATTGCACGGTATGCTCTGAAGCATATACAGATTGGTTCAAAGTTGCGATAAAATCGTCTAATTTTCAATATACAATACTATCAGCTATTATTACAAACTGACAAGGATTATGATTTCACATCAAACATCGAAAGAATAAAACCACAATAAAATATTTCTCAATATTAACTATCATCCAAAAACCCCAACTTAAAACCTTCAAGGTTGTCGAAATGTTTTGCGTATCATGTTTTATCAACTTCTTCAGGAGCGATTTATGCGGTTGTAATATAGTTTTATGGTAGTCATCAAAAGGTTGTTCAAACTTTCTGACCTGGAGGAGGTTTTATGTTTTCATTTTTAACAACCACGTGTAGAGTGTGATAAAACTGACATAAAACCTATGGTCTTAAGGTAGTTTGCATATCAAGTTTTAACGAATACATTAAAACTGGGCCAATTGGCCATGACATAGCTGTATAGCGGTTCTCAGGAGGTTGTTAAAGCAATGTGGTCCTCAGTGAAGGTTTTATAATTTGGTTAAATATATCAACTGCTATAGAACTTCAATGAAACAAAAATTGTTGCTTGGGAATCAAACTTACAATCTAAGGTTAGTATTCTTAAAGTAAACATATATGAGTTTCATAAACTCCAGATCGCGTCTAGCCAAAATATCCCGAACTGGAACATTAGGTTGTCTACCTCGAGCCCGAAGGGAATCGTACAGTTCAGATCTGACTCCGCGATGCTCAGCACAAGACCAAATAATGTGATCTGCGTCCTGGTAACCTTGTCCACATTCACAGAGACTGCTGTCCCTCAGCCCAACACGGAACAAGTGAGCGTTTAACGAATAGAGATTGGACATGAGGCGAGACATCATACGAATGAAGTCTCGACCTACATCCAACCCCTTGAACCAAGGACTCTTCGACACCTTAGGGATGATCGAATATAGCCATCGTCCCAAACTCCCTTCACTCCACTTATTCTGCCAGCTGACGAGTGACTGTTGACGATAAATGAAGAAAAACTCATCGTAGGCGATTTGTCGATCGCCCACCTTAGCAAGTGAGACAGCCAGTGCTGCAAAATTTCGACAATACACGGTGATACTCAAAATTCTGCTTTGGTCACTCGTTTGAGCTAACAGTCATCGTCAAGGCAAACCATGTCAATTGTCAGTAGCATTTTTGTCAGTGACGGACATGTGCTGATTTGTTTATTAGCTAAATTTGAGATGAAATTAAATGGCTTGAGCAAAACAATTACATGGAGCCATTAAAGTGAATAAGCATCTACGCCCTGAACGGCTTGGATAACAATAATGTGTCTCAGAATGCAAGAAATTACACTTTCTGTTACCAGGTGAATCTTTGTCATTGACGAAAAAATGAATGAGATTTTGACAAAGATTTTTTTGAGGATCAAGTCTATCATTGACTATGTGAAAAACAATTTTGTCAATATCGCGCAAAAGTCTGTCAATGACAATGACAAATCTCAGCACTGGAGACAGCCATCTCATTGCCCGGAATCGAGCAATGAGATGGGACCCATGCAAAGGTGATGACAAAAGATCTTAAAGATAAAGCACTCAGAAGCACTCGTATTTTCATGAGAAAATACGAGGAGTGCTTTACCGGCCTCATAGAACGAATAGCCTCGACAGAACTGAGACTATCCGTAAAAATAAAATAGTGATCTGGTGGAAGTGAAGCGATCGTTTCTAGCGTATAGTATGTTGCCGCCAGTTCAGCAACATATACGGAACAAGGAGCTTGAAGCATTCGAGAGGCGCTATAAAATTCGTTAAAAATACCAAAACCAGCGGACGACTCTATTAGTGATCCATCTGTGAAGAACGATCTTGCGGAATCAACTTGGCCAAACTTTGCAGCGTAAATTGACGGAACAATCATGGAACGATGATGTTCTGGGATTCCACGAATCTCCCGCGTCATGGATAAATCAAAACTAACTGAATTGCCGAAGTCGGAGAAGCATACGCGATGAGGATTATGCTGTGAAGGGCTGACATCCAGAGTTATGTACATGTAGTACAATGACATAAAACGAGTTTGAGGGTTTAGCTCAAGAAGCTTCTCAAAGTTTTCGATTACCAGTGGGTTCATAACTTCACAACGGGTGAGGAGCCTGAGGGACAATTCCGAAAACCGATCCGATAGTGGCAACATGCCCGCCAACACTTCGAGACTCATCGTATGAGTCGAGTGCATGCATCCTAACGCGATACGAAGACAACGATACTGGATACGTTCCAGTTTGATGATGTGAGTTTTAGCCGCCGACTGGAAGCAAATACTACCGTACTCTAAAACCGATAAAATCGTTGTCCGGTACAACGTTAGAAGATCTTGCGGATGAGCTCCCCACCACGTTCCGGTAATTGTTCGGAGAAAATTGATCCTTTGTTGGCATTTTCGTCTCAGATACTCAATGTGGGATCTTCAGGTGCATTTGGAATCGAACCAGACCCCAAGATATTTGAAAGACATGGAATGAGTGATCGGCTTACCCAAAAGTTGAAGGTTCGGTTGTGCTGGGCTATGCTTCCTAGAAAAAACGACCAACTCAGTTTTCTCCGTGGAGAATTCGATACCTAGATGGATAGCCCAAGTAGACAAATTGTCCAAGGTATCCTGGAAGGGTCCTTGCAGGTTGACCCCTTTGGGCCCTGTCATAGACACTACGCCATCATCTGCTAGTTGTCTCAACGTGCAGTTGTCACTTAGACAATTGTCAATTTCTCTGACATAGAAATTGTACAAAAGGGGGCTTAAACATGAGCCCTGGGGGAGACCCATGTAACAAAATCGAGAAGCTGTAGAGTTTCCATGAGAAAAGCTCAAATGTTTCTCTGACAGCAAATTGTACAAAAAGTTATTAATTAATGGGGAAAGGCCACAAGCGTGGAGTTTGTCTGAAAGGACTTCAACCGATACTGAATCAAAAGCCCCCTTAATATCCAAGAACACAGAAGCCATTTGCTCTTTTTTAGCAAAAGCCAACTGGATTTCTGTGGAAAGCAACGCGAGACAGTCGTTCGTTCCCTTACCCCATACGGAAACCAAATTAAGTATCTGAGAGTAGGTGGTTCGTCTCAACCCATTTGTCGAGGCGAAAAAGGATCATTTTCTCCAACAATTTTCGAATGCACGATAACATCGCGATGGGACGATACGAGTTATGATCTGACGCGGGTTATCCAGGCTTTTTAATGGCTATAACTCTCACTCGCCTCCAATCATCTGGAACAATATTGAACTCCAGGAACTGACAAAACAAGTTCAACATGCGCCTCTTAGCGACGTCTGGGAGGTTCTTCAACAAGTCGAATTTGATCCTATCAGCCCCCGGAGCCGAGTTGCGACACGAAAGGAGTGCGAATGAGAGCTCCAGCATTGAAAAAGGCTGGCTGATCTCGTCTACCGAATTCGTCGTTTCGCGAGGAATCATCTGTGCCGGCACGGAATCAGGACATACTTTTCGCGCGAACTTGAGAATCCACCGATCCGAGTACTCCTCGCTCTCGTTGTTTGAAGACCGGTTACGCATCCTTCGCGCCGTGTTCCAAAGCGTATTCATCGACGTTTCGCGCGATAAACCGTCCACGAATTGCCGCCAGTATCCGCGTTTCTTGGCTTTGATGAGGCTCTTGAGTTCGTGTTCAAGAGTCGAGTACACTTCGAAATACTCGGGTGTTCCGCGTTTCCGGAAAAGCTTAAACGCGTCGGATTTTTTACGATAAACCTCTGTGCATTGCTGGTCCCACCAAGGGTAGGAGGTTTCCTACGAAAAGACGTTCCTGGAACCGACCGAGTTTGAGCTCGAAGCGCGCTGTCCAAGATCAGATTGGAGAGGAAGTTATATTCCTCCAACGGTGGAAGCTCTTCTACCGACGACACGGCTTCATCTATCGCAGTCTTGAACGTTGTCCAATCGATATAACGGGTGAGGTCGTACGCGGAATCCGTCGAATTGAACCCACTGGCAATCGAAATTTTGATCGGCAAGTGATCACTACCGTGAGGATCCTGGATCACATTCCACGTGCAATCCAACGATAATGAATTAGAGCAAAGTGTGAGGTCTAATCTACTTCCATTTGAGGATGGACCAGCCAGACGTGTTACTTCTCCATTGTTAAGAATTGTCATATTGAAGTTATCACAGAGGTCATACATCATAGTAGAACGGTTGTCATAATACAGTTCCCCCCAGCCTGTACCGTGGGAATTAAAATCTCCCATAATCAACCGTGGAGTAGGAAGAACTGAACAGATATCTGAAAGTTGTTTTTGACTAATCGAAACTCGGGGAGGAATATACACAGAAGCAATACAAAGGCTCTTGCCTTTAACAAAAGCCAGACATGCGACAACTTCAATACCTGGAAATTGTGGAAGATTCACTCTTTAGAAGGAATGGCACTTTTTGATCCCCAAAAGTACTCCTCCTCAACGCGAATCCTCACGATCCAGTCGAATAATGTTAAAATCATGAAAAGGAAGATCGATATCTGAAGAGAGCCAAGTTTCACACAGAGCAAATGCATCACAATCATTATTGTGAACCAAAAACTTAAACGATTCTATCTTAGGAATAAGACTTCGACAATTCCACTGTAGAACAGTGATCAAATCCCCGACCTCGTTTGGAAAATTATCCATCGAAGGAGATGATTGCTGCAAGGAGGGGCCACTTCAATGTCAACTGCTTCAAGAGGGTTTTCACAGTAGGAAGCATTGCCAGAACAATGCTTTTCAGAGGATCAGAAATATCGAGGTTATTGAGGATACTGTCCACAATGTTATCAAATGAGAACAACCCAGATGAAGAAGGGGCTTGTGTTCTGAAAATTGGGGCATCGGGGGTTTTGGATGTCCCCGGGAGAGGTGGAAAATCCTGGGTATAATCAGTTCTGTGGAATCCAGGAGGAGTAGAAGTCTCCTTTTTTCCACCACTCCTTGATTTTGGCAAGCTGATTTGGGGTTCTTGATCTGCAACTTTCCGCGAACGGATGCGTTTTCGTTTCCGGGCAGAACCTTCCGGAAAACTGAAAGAAACTCCCTCCTCAGCCAAGTCAGAGCCAGACTCGTCATCTGACAAAAGAGTGAAGGGATTTGTTTCGTTGGTCGATGGCTTGGCTGTCTTAAGCATTTCTGCAAAAGACCGCCTGGAACGTTCTTTAAGAGAGCGCTCTAGTTTTTCCCCGCGTTGTTTGTACACCGGACACGACGGGAGACCATGAGGAGGAGATCCTTTGCAGTACACGCATTTTGGTGCCGTGACTGTGCAGGCGCCATCCTCGTGCTTCTCCCCGCATTTGGAACAGCGTGCCTTGCTGCCACAGTGAGAGGTCGTATGTCCCAACTGTTTGCAGTTTTGGCAGATCATGACCCGAGGAACAAACAAGCGCACAGGTAGCCGAAGTTTTCCCAACTCGATGTACTGAGGAAGGGCTGAACCAGAAAAGGTCACGCGAAACGAGTCTGTAAGGGTAAAACTCTTTTTACCCTCGCTGACAGATACTGAGCCCAGTTTTTGGACATGCAGTATCTTCAGGGGGGGGGGGGCAAGGGGTTCTTGAAACGGCCAACCGCCTGCTTCTCCAAGATTTCGGGGGTCAGACTCGCCTCGGTGACCACACCTTCGATCTCCACATCACGAGCTGGTATGTAAACCCTGTACTCAATCGTAAAGAGCTGGGAGGCAGCAATCTCGTTAGCCTGCTTCAGGTTAGAAACGACAACACGAAGTTTATTATGCCTAACCTTCGTGATTTCGGTCACGGCCGAGTATCGCTTCGTCAGATCAGTGGAAATTTGCATCAAGTTCAAAGGTTTGTTTTTGGGCTGAAAGTAGACAACCCATGGCCCAGTTGAGTCATCTGGATAGGCTCGCGATCGGGGGCTTTTCTGAGACGAACCATGAATGACAGGACGTTTTCGTCTTTTCTTGCCATCGAGTGGGAGCGTTAAACGCTCTACCACTGAAACGATGTTTAATACCACACAGACACAATAAACAGAAAAAAAAACTACAAACACAGAAACACAAAATTAAATTTAACTGATGGGCGAGAGAAAAAAAACAGGAAAAAAAAAACTTATCTGCTATACTACTACCACCGAGTGATTACACAGCAGCAGCGGCGCGACGCGCAGCGTGAGTGACCTTCGATGCGCGTGTGCGGGCGATCTTTGTAGTGGTGTGCTTGTATGAGGCTCGGTACTCAGCTGGACACACGATGATGGATGACCGGTATAAATGCGGAGGCAGATGCTGACACTCGATGACGATGATCTGTGTGCAGGTATGCGTGATCACGCACCGATGAAGCGCAAATTGGTTTGCGAATATCCAATTGCAAGTGAACAATTTTCTTTCCGATGACGCCGAAAACCACACTTTTCAGAAAAAACTCACTTTCAGATAATTGTTTAGCCGGGTACTATGCCAGTAATCACTAAGCGAGGAAAAACTGATAATTCAAACCAACCGAATGCCGAGAAAACTTCCGAAATACCGGAGCGCGAAACAAGTCGACTGTACTTCTTGCTAGGTCGCAGTGGGATGAGAATATTTAAATGAATTTGATGGAATGATCGGATCTCTAATTTAGCCATTATTTTATTAAAATTTCTTGGATTTTATTCCAAGGCTAATGGCATTTTCATAATGACAATTTGGCGACAGAGGACAGCAGACAAGAAAAACACCAAGTGCGCAATTTCTTAAAATGTCTAATGCTTACATTGGATGAAAGCAGAACAGAAAAGCATAGGGTTTTTGATCTAATCTCCGACCTTATTAAGAACAACCCTCGCTTTACCTCTCATTTTTGAACGGGATTAAACCAAAAATAGAAAATTTCTCTCAAAAGATGACTTTTAAATTTATTCACCTTTCCATACGTACCGTTGGATTTGATGAAGAGTCACACATTGTTGAGATATTGCTCAAAATCTAATACTGCTTCTTGATTCTAAATTTTCTTCGTCCTACGGATAAACGTAGAACAAGAAGATTCGCTAGGAGCGCTTCTTTTGTTTTGAGAACAATGAGCGTAAATATTCATACAATGCGCTCTAATAGGATTGATGTTGTAGCTAATGAACTAACGCATCTGAACAAACCTTTTATTGATTTGTGCATGGTGAAATCATTGATATTATTGATCTTTTCTGATCGATAGAACGGAAATGGGCGATTACGACGAAGTAGTGCTCTACCCTAATGCATGATTTTATTTCGAGCACTATTTTCTTTTTACAAGAGCAATTAATTTTTTTATTTGGGGGCAAATGTATATTCCTATTCTACGGGTGCAACCGATGATTTTTACAAACATTTGGAAAAGTTTTGAATGGTTCTATAAGGTCCACTGCTAGGGTAGTTTTAATCAATGGTCTAGGATCGTGTGACTGAATGTCCGATAAGCGAGTATTAAAAAAAGGAAAGAAAGTCTTCAATGCTGATTGTTGAATTGTTGTGACGACTGTAACGACTGTAAATCTGATAAGAGACGCAAGTTTGCGTAGGTATCATCCTCTGAGTCCAGATAATTATATATTTCCTCTTCATGAGTCATTTTTTGTGTAGCAATGTGTCCATTCGAAGTTAAGATGGTTCAGAATGGTGAGGAGGCACACTCTTTACAGTTTCCTTTGTGACATCCGCAGAAAATGCAGCGGCATTTTTTTTTTGGTTGGAGTTATCTCGAAGGTTTGCGGCTGACTGTAGCAAATAAACGAGCTCATGCTAACATTTTGTTGATTTTCTTTGCGCTCCACTTGAAAGTACCAGAAAGTTTTGATTCTTTTCTATGTTGTAAAAATAAACCGCCCATTTACACTTCTGACAAGTTGCAACTGAATGCTTATAATTCAAGACCAACAATTGAAACGGCCTTAACTTCATTTTGTAAACAAACCTTGTAAGGCCATTTTCTCGCGAACCGTTGGGATTGCAGACTGTTTTTAAACTGTGATCTGATTTCAACGTTTAGTTTTAGGAATGTATAAATCAACAATTCATATCTTCAGGTTGGAAAGATTTTGAAGATTTACATTTACAAATAGGTTTTGAAAATTATCTTTGTTTCGCCTTATGCTACCATTACCAATTTAAATCATCATGATTAATTATTTACTATGTTGCTTCCATGTATATTAGATTGACCCACATATAAATGGAAGATTTTTCAATCATTTTTTTCAACGGGCCAAGCCCCAGATTTGTGCCTCACCTAATGGCCACTATCTAGAAATTTCAGCTCATTCGGATGTAACACGAGCTGACGCTTTTGAATTCCAAATGTATATGGGGAAATTGGTTGAAATGAATGGAGAAATAACATTCCTACACTCTTTCAAACATAGAACTGGTTAAGCAAATTCGATTAAGCTCAAAAATTTAAGCACGCATAGCTTAAGCTACAAGGAACAACTTAGCTTAAGGCAGCATCACGATTCAATTGGTGTTATGGAGATATTCATTTTTGAATTTCTACATGCATTTTGTTCGTATATTGCAACCAAATGCAGGTAGCTTATGCAATTGATACGTTGATACGTAATGCCTAGATTACCACTTAAAAATAAAAAAAAGTTCAGATTTTCCACAGGCCAACATCCAGACTCGTGTCAGTAAGTGAGATAACCACTCTCTGAATGTTTCAGCTGTTTTTTGAAGTAACAAGAACTGGTGCTTTTGGTTTGATGTTTGTTTAGGGGAATTGGTTGAAATGTTCATATTCAAAATGCTCATATACATTCAAAAGCGAATATCTCAATGAAACTACCCGGATTCATAATGCAGTCTTGAGGAAAGTTGTTACTCATTGTTTGAACTACAAGTTTTGAAAATCTGAATCAAATCGATAATAAGGGAACTTTTTATGATCGATCGAGTGTAGGGGTGTCATTTTTTCATGTATTTAATTCAAAATCTCCATACAAAATGCAAACTAAAAGCGCCAGCTCATCCTACTACCTAATGAGCTAAAACTTTCAGAAAATGGTTGTCTCACCTAAAGGCACAAATCTAGAGGTTGGCCCGTGGAAAATTAGAACTTTTATTTTTGTGGGCCAGTCTAATGTATAAAGGGTTGACCTAGGGAAATTCAGAAACACCAGGAAGGGTGCAATTTATACCGCAGGGTAAATTCAGCAATCGACTAAATTTTCAATAGCGACTAAAAATATCCATTAAGTACCGTCCCAATGACGCGTTCATCTAGATAACATTGATAAATAGCAGATTTTTAGCGATGGGCCCAATCTTAGATCCTTAGGCCAACAGTAAAGCCATTTCCCCTACCTTATTTTTCTTTGATTTTTTTCTCTGAATATCGGAAGATAAGGAAATAAGACCTCGTGAAAATTGGTTGGGTGTAATGGAAAATGAAAAGCATGGAGATGGGTAAATAACTTTAATGAACGTTTATACAATAATTTTGCCATAGTTTTCATTGAGCCTTTCACTGAGATAAGATATTGATCACTGGGCCAAATGGTTATCATTTGTCAAATGGCACTGGTTATTAAAAAAAACAACCTAAGGGAATAAGGGAACGTATATAATTTATTAAAATGGTTTCCTTTGAATGTCAGAGATACCATCTGCTGAAATCCCACTTATATGAAACCAGCACCCTTAACTATTTACAAACGGAAGTTATAGGTAATTAAATTATACACACGCAAACGATTCAATGAATAACGAACGAATTTTTTCACAGCTAGTGCACGCGTTGTTTAATTGTTTGTTTTCTCATTCAAAAAAATGCATAATTTTTATTTACAACACACTCTTTATTCATTGCACAAAAAGGCTAGCACAGAAATGGTTGATTATTTATGATCAACAATTAACTCAGTCAATAATCCGTTCTACCTTGATTCACAGCATTTTAGCTAGGTTTTTTTTCCCGAGGTAATTTTCCATTCCATTAGAACAATCCAGCCTTGTTTTTGAAGTAACACTCAGTCGCCTGATATGCTGTGTCACATGAGTCGGTGCCTTCCAAATTACAGTTTTTCACCAGTGTGTCAACTTGATCTTTGGGCATAAACTGACTCAGTTGTTTTACGATTGCTTCCTCGTTCAAATTTCCTTCCGCATCCATGAAACCGGTCTTCTCGAAGAAACATTTCACCAGACACTACATTTCGAATTTGATAAAGATTGAACCTGATTTAGGATCGCTTTAATTAGCATTTTACTTCCGCTCACCTTGGCGCTGTTTCCACTGGTTGAGAAGTCTCCGGTTTGTAGCGACTTCAGGGAACTAATATCCAAGCCACTCGATAGCAGACATTCAAGGGCATAGGATTCTCCATTGCGAATCTTCCCGATGTCTTCGAGGTTCGGTTGTTGAGGCTAGCAAGTAGAACTTCGTGAAGCACTTGTTTTAACTAAAATTTAACAAACTTACCGTGGCAATTGCAACGCCAAGGCATACAACCAACGCTATCAGAACTGAAGGTTTCATTTTTAATTCAAGTCAAATTCGTCCCAAACCGAGACCGTCTTTTACGCTCAGAATGCTAACACTAGAATGATGTTCTATAAAGATTACTCCACCAGTTTTATACCTAATCATATATTCACAACATTCTAACACAATGCTAAGATGCAAAATTTTATAGCAGATCGCATCAAATAACGTTCATCTTTTATTGAATGGGGATTTCCAACGGATGCAACAGACCAGATCCGGAGCCGGGGCTAGTTGGGGCGTGACGCTTAACTTTCAGTGAGAGAAAGACTTATTGTTCTCGGATATTAATCGATTCCCACGATGCAGTGCATACTCAATGTATTAGATATGAGTGAAATTTGGAAGAGACTCAAGTCGTTGTAGCTCGTCATGATACCTAACGAGATTTTGTATATATGTATCAACGAGCAAAAGAGCCGACGTTTGTTTAGGATTATCATAAAAACGTCATAAAGACACTTTCTTTGCAATATGGCAAAAACAAACTAGCTGCATTGAGATAAATCAAGTTAGATGATAAAAAAAAAACAAGTGAGAAATATGACTCATTTTACGCATTCAATTATACTTAGGGTGGTTCAAATTATCTACTAGCGGCAACATCGATTCCAAATCATCTCCTGTCATAAATTTAGACTCGATTGGATGTGTTTTAATTTAGCACTAGCTGTTAGTATTATGAGTATCAAGAGGGCCGTTGGAGGTTGGAGGTGACAGGTTCGGTGCCCAGTACAGTCTTGAATATTTTACAGGTTGGAATTTTTTGCGCAAAAAAGCTTACAAGTGTGGATGTGCTCCAAGAACACTTGAAAACAATGTTGCATATACACTCAATTCTGTTTTTACGTGATCTACGATTTTTTCTAATTTTCCCTAATGTGCGTTCGAAATTTTTAATACCACCATATTTTTCTTCGATTTTATTGTGATTATTTGATTCAAAGAACACTTAATATAGTTGAAATTTTAAATCACACCACCTTGATTAGAAGCCAAAAAAATCACGTTAAAAGAATTGAGTGTATACCAATTGTTAGCGCATCCGATTTGTATCTTTCAATAATTTCATATAACCGTTATTTTGGATCTTTCTCATTCATCTTCAAGATGGATACTCTACTGAATTCCAAACATTCCACTGAAAAAGCGCATGGGTTTCGTAGAATATTAGAAAAGATCTCCAAAACGGGGCTGACAAATCGCCCAAGCAGGAGAAAATAACTAATGAATACCTAATTCTGACCTGATGCCAAAATTTGGTATTGATCAGTATGACATAAGAGGTAAAATACCAAAGAATAATACCAAAAATTTACATGAAAAATACTTTGCAAATAACAATAATTTATATTTGGCTACCAAAAGCATACCTGTGTGGTATTGTTTTGGTATTGCATTATCATAATTTGGTATTGGAATGGTATTGTGGGAACATTTTTAAGGTATTATTTTTTGGTATTTTACCTCTTATGTCAGGCTCATCAATACCAATTTAAGGTAGCGAGATATTCGTTCCTGCTCGGGTGAGTAATGTAATCATTTCGCTATGAAATTTTTTGCGGAATAATGAAATCATTAGATGTTATGATGATATATAGTACTAGGGCAGGCCGCGTTAGGGGCAGGCATATCCCCTCGTATTGCTTCAAATTTAAAACAGTCCAAGATCACGTGCTCCGTTGCTTCCTCCTCATTTACACACTCCAGACAGAGGGCTGACGTTGCGTGTCAGAAACGATCTAGGTATTGCCTGATAACCAGATAGGAATTGCGTCAGGTGGTAGTTTACCTCACCATGATTTCTGTTCACCCCGGTTGAACGATTCGTTATTTACCTAAGAGCTCATCTACCGTTCTCCACCGTGACCTATTACTGCTGCTACTTGGTCATCGACTCCGGTATCACAATTTTCCGTATTCCTTTGGTCTCCTTCCTCATCACTCTTGTTGCACGCAATGACTTGCAAGACCATAAGTCTGAAAGTACTGTTACTGCTGCCTCGCTTTGCAGTTATTGACCAATAGCATTTCCATTTTGTCGTAGGCTATCTGCAGCTTCGCTCCTAGCATCCAATTTCTTCGATTGAATTTGCTGCCTTAAAGTACTTTGACTATATGTTTTTAGTATTACTTCTACGTGAAGTCAACGATTTACATAGTTGAAGATGCTAATTTCAAATAACAGACTGTAGTGGTAATTTTTATACGATAGATGGAGTAGATGAAAGCATAGAGTTGATAGTTCCGTTAGAGTACGGCAGTGTGAAGATTGTATATAGATATTAGAATAGCGAACTAGGACAACTTTTTAGGAAGGTACAAATCGGTTTTTTCATCTCTCTTTACCAAACTCCCCCTTTGGAGAGGGATGGTGAGGGGTGTCCCCCCCGCCACCACTGGCAAAAAGAGATGAAAACCGACCCGCTCAAGTACCAACTGTGTGTTTGAAACAGTTCTACCGATTTTTTACCGCACTTCAGTTATTATTTGAAGGAAGGCATCCAGTCGTAGGTTTGGAAATTGCAACTATTGTTTACCCCTACCACGATATGTGCTCCTGTCATCGTCGACTTGACGATCTCGAGGGGACACGGGTGGGGTAGGTGTTGCTACTGTACCTTTCGACCATTGACAGTAATTGATGGTATGCTCCCATCCAGAGTTATGTACTTTGACTATATGTTTTTAGTATTACTTCTACGTGAAGTCAACGATTTACATAGTTGAAGATGCTAATTTCAAATAACAGACTGTAGTGGTAATTTTTATACGATAGATGGAGTAGATGAAAGCATAGAGTTGATAGTTCCGTTAGAGTACGGCAGTGTGAAGATTGTATATAGATATTAGAATAGCGAACTAGGACAACTTTTTAGGAAGGTACAAATCGGTTTTTTCATCTCTCTTTACCAAACTCCCCCTTTGGAGAGGGATGGTGAGGGGTGTTTCAAACACACAGTTGGTACTTGAACGGGTCGGTTTTCATCTCTTTTTGCCAGTGGTGGCGGGGGGGGGGACACCCCTCACCATCCCTCTCCAAAGGGGGAGTTTGGTAAAGAGAGATGAAAAAACCGATTTGTACCTTCCTAAAAAGTTGTC
Source organism: Ochlerotatus camptorhynchus (assembly GCF_037179485.1). Taxonomy (NCBI): domain Eukaryota; kingdom Metazoa; phylum Arthropoda; class Insecta; order Diptera; family Culicidae; genus Ochlerotatus; species Ochlerotatus camptorhynchus. The sequence continues at coordinate 451,983 of NW_027040866.1, read as the reverse complement.
CTAGTTCGCTATTCTAATATCTATATACAATCTTCACACTGCCGTACTCTAACGGAACTATCAACTCTATGCTTTCATCTACTCCATCTATCGTATAAAAATTACCACTACAGTCTGTTATTTGAAATTAGCATCTTCAACTATGCCTTAAAGTGTTTCCGTAGGCATCCCTTGGAAAAGGCCCAAAAAGTTTCGATTGACCGGGCCTCTGGACAATTCAGAGGATTCATCTCTTTTTGTTTGCTTTGTACCAAGCTACCGTGTCTTTTGAGTAGTGCATTGACACCAAATCGGACCAAAATAGTATTGTTGATGGATCATGGGCCGCAGACGCCGATTCAAATGTAAACTTCAGTGTTCATCGTCGCCATCGTCACAAATGGCTTGTACAACTTGCCACACTCACAAATCGCTTGCCAAACCATGGCCTTTTCACCAAATTTTTCGGTAAGAATTGACTTATCAGTTCGTCAACTTCCTGACCATTACGAACTGTGTAGTATTGGATGCGGCTTGTTTCTGACTCCGTTTCGGCTTCTTCTGCTTCTTGAACGTTTTCAGTCCGTTTCTAGCCTTGGCACCAGTCTTGTAAGCGGTTACCGGCTCGACACATTTTCTGTGATAATCGACTGACTTTGCTCCCGACACTTGCAAAACAACCTATCAAATTACAGTACCAAACTAAAAATGTCATATGACAGGCTCTGTCATACGATTCTGTCGCCGAAGACCGTCACGCATGTATGTATTTTAGTTTTTCTCATAATAAGAGCTGCTGATGTTGTGCTTGTGTGAATTATGAAAATAGCAAGCAACAATAATGCTGCTACTTGGCACGTTGAACGTAACTCTTTGATGTTCTCAGTTTCTAGGCAAAAATCTAGAACAAAGACTTTTCTTTCTTATTGACGAAAGCTTGGTGATCTTCAGGTCCACTTTTTGGTCCACCGGTCCCGGTTTATAGAATTCGATGTGTGGTCGAAGGTAACTTCTTCACCGATCTTCCGATACTTACATCCTCCATTTTCGCCAACTTCCTTACTGATACTTATTGAGCATTAAGTAAACAACAATACAGAGCGATGAACAGCTGATAAACTTTATCGGGGTTAAAATGGCAGTGAGTTCAAAGAGTGCTTATACTTTCTGGGACTCCGTATATATGCATTATTAAAGTACTGTTTTCATAAATAAGCTAGTACACGAAGTTTGAAAAATAGGAGACATTTTTTCCCCTTTTTATGGTATTTATTTGAATAGTGTGTAAATTCTGGGGGCTCAGGTATCTCTAGAACAAAGACGAAGCTTTGTGGACACTTTTCTGAAAAAAATCTGCTTAGCATCTCAAGAAACCAAGAGTGGATCAAGTGTTCCAGGTATAAAGTGTGTCCGGTCTCCCCTATAGGCCAGGCTCAACTTATCAAACATTGCGGGCCATATTAAGCTTATGTTATAATACGATGAGTCGCACCAACAGTTATGTCAGATTTTTATGAGTTAAATTTCGTTGATGTCTTAACTTTTGAAAGTGTTAAGTGGGTGGTGGGACTTCGCTAAGGTGCTGTTTGGGGTATGAAGGGGGTACATTAGTATAATTCCATAAAGAAATACGTGTAATTCTACTTTAAGTCACATGTTCCATAGAATTCATTTACGGATCTGTATTTATAGTTAATTCGAATAATTCCGTTAATCTGGCATCTTTGCATAGTAATTTCACATGAATTTTAAACATACACACTCGAATAAGCAGACGTATGAAAGGTGAATGGGAAGTAAAAAGGGGAGTTCAAAACTAAATACCAGTATACACGGTTCGTGTGGGTTGATTCAACTCGCCTCCGATCAAGCAATCTGTATTTATACTTGAAAACAATTTTTAACAGTTCAAGTGAGTTGAACCCAATTAAATCAGGCTCAGGCTTAAGTGTGTTTCATTCCAATGTCTGATACAATTTTGTTCTTCAAGCATAATCTCACGAACGCTAATGCAGCGTGTAAATCTATGAGGTTTTGACAGTTCTTTCAGCAATTTCTTCAATTACTATCACCGTTATCTTCATATAAAGGGTGGAACGGTCAAAAATTATTCAAACATGATTAAGTACACACTGATTATGTTATTGTTTAAATGATCATACTTTATTTATTTTTTAAGCTTACCCTTAAACATCCACGAAAGTGTAAACTTTTTTTTATGTTTCTGGTGCTTCTCTGGAGTTATTGGAACTGCCTTAAAAATCTATGAACTTCAATGAACTTCTCTATACTTCCCTGAATTTTCAAAATATCCCGCAATTTTCTTGAACTTTCTTAAACTACCTTGAATTTCTGAAGTTCCAACAATTTTCCTCAAGTTAAAGAAACTTTCATTCAACTTACCATACAATTTCTAAACATCCTTGAGTTCTCTAAATGATCAAGAAGTGGTTGGAACTTTTCTAACGTTGATCTCTATGAAATACTTGGAACATTCCAGAAAATAATGAAACTGCTTCAAATATAATTTTCTTTATCTTTTATTTTTTATCTGAAATTATCTGTATTTTTCTGAAAATCTCGGAACATTACTGACGTTTTCAGGAATTCGCTGAGTTTCTCAGAACTTTTGTCTTGACATTAATAAAACTACCCTGAGGTTCTATGATCTTCCTTGATAGTCTCGAAGCTACCCTAAAGTTCGCATAATTTTCTGAAAGTTTATGGTACTGCCCTGAAATAAATGAAACTGTACCAAACATCATTTAACTAACCTGAAAATATCCAGGCATATGATGCGTAAAACTTCAAAAACATGTGTGAAGTTGTTGAGACTTTCCTGAAATTACCAGAACTTCTTAAAGGTTCTCGAAATTTTCCTAAAGTTATGTGGACTTCTCTGAAGTTTTCTGGACTTCCCTGGAGTACTTAGAACATCTTAAAAGTTTCTGAAGTTTTTCCTAATGCTGATGGAACAACCTTAAAGTTCTTGAAGCTTCCCTGAAGTGCCTGATAATCCCGCAGTGTGTTCATCAAATTTCCCCGCATTAATCAATATTTCAATTCCTTTCTTGAATCTTTCTTAAAAATCATATTTTTCTAGAAAGATCCACCCTGGATCAACCTCTTATATCTCCTGAAGCTCTTGGAACTTCCTCAAAGTTCTCATTACTCTTCTGATGATGTTCCTGGAATTGCTCTGAAATCTATGACCTCAATCTCGCGGAACTTTTCTGAAGTTCCCTCAATTTCTTAATATTCATAGCACTGCTCTGAAGTTTTCACGTTGCTTTACATAGCAGATGTTTCAACTCAATTGTTGTTTTGACAACTTTTGTAAAGCTTCTGTAGCATTTCTGTGTTTAATGAAACGGCCCTGAAACGCTATGATCTTCACTAGACCTCTTTAAACTTTCACTAAAGTTTACCTGAAATCTATGGAACTACCATGAAGCTATCGGATCCTAAAATAAAGGATTTTAAAATATCCCTACAGCTCTGGACGTGCTTCAAGTGCTCGGAACTACCTTGAAGATTTTAGAACTTCCTTGATTTTCACACTCTAAGAAATTCTTGAAGGATTTACTTGCACTGATATTGCGATTATAGAGAATAAATTAACATTACCATATTTGCTGCTGACTCGTCTTTGTTCTCTCGATAGTCATAGCAAGCGAGCACGTGATTGATTGATTATGGCTAAAAACTTTGATCAATTTTTAATATTTAGTCATTGATAAACAACTATCATCTTTATACCAAACAAATCTTACGTTCAATCTGAATAAAATTGCGAAATTAAAATTGGATTTCATTCTGTGTAACTAAAATTGACAATATTCGTCAGACCATTTTTTGATTTGCACCCCAGTATAGTCCACAAATAACGGAAGTACTCTTTTGTTTTACTTAATTGTAGTTTGTTTAAAAATAATTACCAGGAAAAAAAAAGTAAACATCATAGTTCACATCTTTCTAGGTTGTCGCTATGGGGGTTTGTAGAAATAAAATGTTTGGGTTTCGTTATATTTGAGGGTAATAATATTGTAGACTCACTGAAAATCGGTCAATACCACTGATTTATCCCAGGAATATAGCTCTTTCTGTTAAATTTTCTGGTTCTGAGAAGGACCGATTGTTCAATATCAACTACGTTGTCCGATGCGAGAATCAGCTTAAGGGGAAGATTACCGCCCCGAAAATAAAAAAAAAATATTTCTGGCACGTTTTTATTTTTCTAAAAACATTGGAAATTTTTTTCAAAAATTCAAGAAATCAGTTTTTTCCTTAGATTTTTGAGCAAATTTCATGTTAAAATAGTTTTTCTATATCATCTTGAAAAATTATTGGACTCTCAGAAAACCGAAAAGTTGATGTTTTGTGGTTTTTTGAGTCCAACTTTATGCCATGATAAATTACAAAAAATATTTTTGCAAGTGATTTTTTTTTTTAAATTAGAGAATATGGGTTTTTTTTTAGATTTTTGGTATCTTTTAGAAAAATCAAAACTCAATTTTTTTTCGGAGCGGTATGCTTCGCCTTAATGTGGTGTTTACATCTGTGTGGATTTGCTAGCGGCACTGTACTAGCTAACTAATACTGAAATCTCATGCTGGTAGACGCTGATGCCCTATTTACATTATGCTGCCTACTTTTTTGCACAGTGCTAGTACACTAGCGCGAGCAAATTCACACAGATGTAAACACCCCATAAAGGATATCTTAATGCAAAAACAGCTCGTTGAAAAGGTGAGTCTCCTTGCACCCCATCGTTGGTTGTCAAGGTGATCCGTGTCCGATGCATAGAAATGTTGCTGTACGACGGCAGAGGTAAAAAGATCATCTTTTACCGCTGACTTGTTGCTAGCCACGCCGTCCAAAGTGGAAATGAGCAGAGGCACGACCAGTGGTGGCACGAATACTGGAGTTTAACGTTTTTTCCTTAACATTTGATACTTTGCGCAATGACCATAGAGAAGACGCACAAACACAAACTGGCAAGCGGAAAAATGTCATGACATTTCTAAACTATTTTCTGCAGACGACAGAACATTTGCGCACAATGAAGCAGACAAGACCAGCGGCGCGTGCGACATAAATTTATGTCATGTAAAATTTTGCTGATCTCTGGCTAATTATAGCATTAATTGATGTTTATTGCATGGAACTATAAAACAAGAACGAATACTAACCACTCATAAGTTTAGATGTTAAAATTATGCGTAAATAAGGAAGTTAATAATATACTGTCACACGCAAGCTTGCAGCTAAAATGTAATTTCAATAAACTGTTTGAAAAATAGTGGGCTACGACATTTCTACTATTCTCTATCTCCGCCGTTTGCTTGTAATGTAGAAATATACGACCGCCCGTGTGCTGGCTGTTTTGTTTTGCTCTGGACGATGGTTTTGCAAAAAATGTACTGTTGCCACCTCTGGGAACGACAGCATCACTGTTTTTAAGCTTTTCAGGTTCAAGCAGAATGATGTGCAACCAAGTTGGTACTTGATTATAACAGTGATTAAATTATCATTTGTGCATTTTTCAAATGTTTTCTTATGGCAAATTGTAAAGCAGATTTCTAAAGTTATTTTCTATCAATTTGTGAATTTGGATTTTAGTCTCATCTATAAACGACAAAGTTACAACCGTTTAAAACCTAACACTATTTCGCCACACTTTATTTTTTATTCGCACTCCAGTATAGTCCAATCAGATATATACATGTGGGGAAATGATCGTATAATGGTATTCGTGTAGTGCAAAATATGTTATAGCGTTTGTGAAGTATGCCTTCCGTGACGTCAAACTCCACTTCTTTCATGTTAATTTTTTAGGAGTTTTTCGTTATCATGTTATGTTATGTTTCGTTAATGAAGTAATAAAATTGGTTTGTTAGTGGAATGCTTTTAATAAAACAGCAAAAAAGGATATCTTTCATTTAATTCCACTTAAATAATTAATGTATTTATGACAGATACGTATTTCGACAACAATGTGCAGTCTTAAAAACTAACCCCCATAAGTAATCATCCCTTAGGTAAAAATGTCAAGATCACAGATTGTTTACCTCTTCTTTGCTACTAATACCAACAAATACCCTCTTGTGCTTCACCTGTATATCTCATTGAGTATAGTTCAACCTGTATGTATGGAGATCTAGTCCTGACTTATGTGTTGGTAGAGGGAAAAAATAAAAAATAAACTTTGCGGGAGACGATGGTGACGACGTCATAACACTCGAAAGCAAATTTGCGAAATAAGACGTTAAACAAATCCTAGCTATTTTTGCATGGTGATTTTGCTTGATTGTATTGTTTTGTGAAGTCGCCGGGAAATATCAGCAGGCAATTTGTTTTTTTTTTTATGATAACTCCTTACTTGAAAACAGGCAAAAACTCACAAACAGCCTGCTTCTTCATGGTATACAGTGTGATAATTCAATAATCAATCAATTATCTCAACATTTAGTGGCAGACCATGCTTAAATTTTGGTAACATACATACATTTTATAATCCATGGTAAATTTCCTATGCAAGCGCCAATCGAAACAAACGTTATGACGTCACTACAAGGGTGATTGAGTGAACGAAAGAAACGAATCGTGTGAGGCGGAATGAAAGCCGAGTGAAAAACGAAGTGCACCAATACATTGAGGCCTAAATTCCGCACCTTGTATAGACCAGGTTGAGCATAGTCCACAAAAACGTAGTTACACGTCAATAAAGGTTTATGGACCTGTTTACTCATACAGTAACTATAAGTAACCACAGTGATAGGCCTGAAATGAAGAATGGCGTGGATATTGTATGAATATAAAGTGGGGAGCGTACATACAAAAAGTAGTCAACTCAAATTTGCATTTCTATTTAGCGTGCACTTTTAACAAATGACAACGCTGATTTCCGATGGTGCGTTTTAGGTCATTTTAGGTTTTAGAATTTTTCATTCAGTTTTCAAGATAGATTTTAATTTTAAGCAGTTTCCAGCTCAAGAATTTTATAACGCTGCACGAATAAAAATGGTTTATAAATCCGTCGAAATTTTCAAAAAATATTTGGTTGGCGTGGTAATTTGCACCGGTGAGCTGCAGAGCAATTATTTGTTTGCATCTTCAACCAAAATATTTACGTGATCGAGTGTTTGTACAAATGTGTATTCCCTTTTTATAAGAAACCACTAATACCCTAAGTTGTATTGGCCTGATCTCGCCCTTTATCATTGTGGTAAAGATACGTGAAAATATAGGAAACGAAAAGCGTTACAGTTGTAGCCATAAAATAGAACCCGTCAAATCCATCATACTGCTGCTATTTTAAACTTTTTCAACAATCGTCAACCATAAATAGCTGACTAAGTTCGCCAGATTTGCATGTATAGAGGTTGAGTAAAGGTTGCCTCATATCGTATAACGTTTGAATACAGCATGGGGCTGTATAAATTGTTAGTTGGGATTTGTCGTTTTGATTTGTTGCCACCATGATAGGAGCTGCACCCATAAAGTACACTTAAAAAATTTATCACATATCTAATGGATGAAAACCATGTGAATTTCACATAGCTTTCATGTGATCACATAGCTAAAAATCTCACTACAAAATCACGTGAATATTATGAGGCCGATGAAATTCATATGAAAAATCATATAAAATTAACGTGATCGCATAAATGTTATGTGAAATTCAGATGAATTCTATTAATTTTGTTTATGGATGAAAATCATTTGCGATTTCAATGTAAGCTACATGAAAACTATTTTCGGTGTAAAAATAAGAGTTCCCATTGAGAAACAGTGAAATTCAGCAGTATGGTTACGGAATCTTAAAATCTTCTGGTAAACCGGTCGAAACATAAAGGTTGATGTGATTCACAAACTACGATTACTTCGATTTTTCAGGTATGAATTTCTTAAAATGGCCAACACCACTCGAAATATATCAGAAAAAAATTCCCCCCAAGTATGATGACAGATGAGAATCACATGTGAAAGTGAAAAAGTCTCACCGCAATTGCCCGAGAAAAGAAACGTTTCGTGAAGTCCACCGCTACCGGAAATCTGTTGAGCTGCCGGAAGTTATCGTTCAACTGGTCGGCATGCAAGATCATCAAGAGATTTGAAACGGATCTACGCTTCCAGAACTTGACCATGATGACCGTATAGGAAACCGGAGGGTTTATTTGATAGGCCTATTCCAAGACACCTGTTACAAAATTGCAAAAGTGTTGCTATGAATAAATAAAAAAAAAATCACACACTGTATATTTCACTAAAAATCATCCGAAAAGATAATGATATTCCGAATCTTAAAATTGTAACGTAGCGGAAATGTATGTAACGTCGGCATAAGTGTCCCTAATTTGGGCCCATACATAAATTCAGCAATCGACTAAATTTTCAATAGCGACCAAAATATTCATTAGTACCGTCCCAATGACGCGTTCATCTAGATAAAATTGATAAATAGCAGATTTTTAGCGATGGACCCAATCTTAGATCCATAGGCCAACATTAGAACCATTTGCCTTATGTGTCAAAATTACGTGAGGGTTGAATTTTACACAACCGAAGCATGTAAATTTCAATTAGGAAAAAAATCAACATGTAAGTTTACAAGATAATGTAAATACAGCGATGGAAGTCAAAAGTGACAGTTCCGTTACATCGATATCATGCTGTCTTTTTGCTTCATGCAGTTAAACGTAAAATTACAAGCATCCTATTAACTGTGATGCGCAATAAAATATGTAGTTTCATCGGAATGGAATCATGTAATCAAGTGTCAAGAGTGAGGAGAATTTAGTTAAGGATACCGAAATGATAACAAATGAAGAAAAGTCGGATTCCCACCCAGAATCTCTAAACCGTTTGAAAAAATCATGTAAAATTCAACTATACACACTAAGAAATACCTAATCTTACACGTGACGGAATCCATCTGTGACATAATGGATGAGACGTAAACAAACATGTCATGTAAAATAAAATGCTCCGAGACTGAAAAGTTCAAAAGTACGTTTGATTGAGCACCATTTATTGTTAACAATTCTGCATTGCTGCATAGTACTCTTCCGGTTACTTTTATTCAGCTTAAATTTGACGTGCGTCAAGATAATGATTTTACCTTTTACCACACATATGCTTGTGTGGTTCAGCAGGTACACACTAATAAATAACTAATTTTACATGTAACGGAATCCATCTAAGACATAAAATATGAGACGCAAACAAACATGTCATGTAATATTAAGTGCTCCGAGACTGAAAAGTTCGTTGCTTGACTAAAGGTACGTTTGATTGGGCCCATCGCTAAAACTCTGATATTTATCAGTTGTATCCAGATGAACGCCTCATTGGGACGGTACTAATGGCTATTGAAAATTTTGTCTGTTTCCCCTATGTAAATCCACTTATTCAGCAACATGGTGAAGCAGTCTCATAAAAATAATATAAGATTTGAAGCGGTCTTCCAATTATTGTTTTTTGAAATAAAACTAGAAGGTTGAAGAAGGGTTTGACAAGACTGTTAATAAATGTTTTAAAATACTTATGATTTATGTTACTGTTTAGCTTTCGGCTGATTAAAATCACCAGATTCAGAAGTTTAAAAGCTGAAAAAAAGTTAACGTGGTTAATGTACAACAATTATTCAACTTACCTTACCAATCAGGCTAAGGCCTTGTTGTCCTCTGCTGTCCGAAGAAGTCGTCTCCACTCTACTCGATCCATGGTCACAGTTCGCCAGCCTCGTAGTCTGCGAAGGGTCCGTAGGTCACCTTCTACTTGGTCGATCCACCTTGTCCGCTGCGCGCCTCTTCTTCTTGTTCCTGTTGGGTCGCTATCTAGAACAATTTTCAATGGGTCGTCGTGTGGCATTCTTACGACGTGCCTAGCCCAGGTTCTCCCAGCAGCTGGTGCAATTCGTGGTTCATTCGCCTCCTCCACGTTCCGTCATCCATCTGCACTCCACCGTAGATGGTACGCAACACCTTCCGTTCGAAAACACCAAGGGCGCGTTGGTCCTCCACGAGCATAGTCCAGGTCTCGTGGCCGTAGAGGACCACCGGTCTAATCAGCGTCTTGTAGACAGTCAACTTCATGCGGTGGCGAATTTTATTCGACCGGAGCGTCCTCCGGAGTCCAAAACAGGCAAGATTCCTTGCCATGATGCGTCTGTGAATTTCTTTGCTGGTATCATTTTCGGCGGTCACCAGTGAGCCCAAATACACGAACTCATCGACCACCTCGATTTCGTCACCGTCAATCTGAACTCGGGGTGGGAGGCTAACATTGTCTTCCCTAGAACCTCTTCCTTTCATGTATTTTGTATTTGATGCGTTGATGGCAAGTTCAATCCGTCTAGCTTCAGCCTTCAGTCTGATGTACGTTTCCGCCATCATCTAAAAGTTCCGTGCCATAATGTCAATGTCATCGGCGAAGCCAAGGAGCTGGATGGACTTCCTGAATATCGTGCCACTCGTGTCTATCCCAGCTCTTCTGATCACACCTTCTAACGCGATGTTGAACAGCAGACACGAAAGTCCATCACCTTGCCGTAACCCCCTTCGAGATTCAAAGGGACTCGAGAGTGTCCCCGATACTCGAACAACGCACATCACTTGATCCATCGTCGCCTTGACCAATCGCGTCAGTTTATCCGGAAATCCGTACTCGTGCATAATCTGCCATAGCTGATCTCGATCGATTGTGTCGTATGCGGATTTGAAATCGATGAACAAATGATGTGTGGGCACGTTGTATTCGCGGCATTTCTGCAGAACCTGCAGAATCGCGAAAATTTGGTCCGTGGTAGCGCGGGCACCCATGAATCCCGCCTGGTATTGCCCCACGAACTCTCTTGCAAATGGTGACAGGCGGAGGCATAGAATTTGGGAGAGTACCTTGTAGGTGGCGCTCAGAAGTGTGATCGCGCGGTAGTTGCAGCAATCCAACTTGTCGCCCTTTTTGTAGATTTGGCATACGACAGCTTCCATCCACTCCTCCGGTAATATCTCCTCCTCTCAAATCTGGGCAATTACCCAGTGCAGCGCTCTAGCCAGTGCTTCACCACCGTATTTTAATAGCTCACTTGGTAGTTGATCTACACTAGGGTGTTTCATTTTGAAAAAAGTGATGAATTTTTGATAGGCCACCCTCCAGTTCGATTCATAGCCCCAAAATATGAACCTGTGCAAAAAATGGTAAAGATTGATGAAGGTTTAGAGGTCGCGCCAATGATTTGGATTTTGTATGGAGATTTTGGTGAATTAGTATGGGAAATTATTGATTTTCGTTTACATTGCTCTAACTTTGGTTGTAGTTGTCCAAACGTTGAAAAAAAAAAATATGTGGTTGTCATGACAATGATCAACAAGCCTGTTGTTGTTGCGATGAAATTGGCGTTGTTGCCTTGTACATATTCATCTGTCAATTTACCCTATTTTGCCATTTTTTCACATTTTTATAATTCTTGATACGCTGCAAAACTGAGCGTAGCAACTGTAGGCTTTTTGTTTATTGCCATAGCAATAACATACTAAATTTTTTCGACATTTGGACAAGTAGAAGCAAAGTTATAGCGATATAAGCGATTTTTTAAATTCTTCCATAGTAATACAATACAAATTTCAAATCATTGGCGCGACCTCTAAACCTTCATCAATCTTTACCAATTTTTGCACAGGTTCATATTTTGGGGCTATGAATCGAACTGGAGGGTGGCCCATCAGAAATTCATCACTTTTTTCAGAATGAAGCACCCTAATCTACACCAGTTGCTTTGTTGTTCTTCAGCCGACGGATCTCCTCCTCAACTTCTTGAAAATCAGGGGCCGGTAGCCTGTCGTCTTCTGCGCGTGCTCCAAGGTCTGTTGCCGTGCCACCTTCGTTTTCTGCTGCTTCACCGTTAAGGTGCTCGTCATAGTACTGCTTCCACCTCTCAATCACCTCACACTCGTTCGTGAGAAGGTTACCGTCCAAGTCCTTGCACATATCGGCTTGCGGCACGTAGCCTTTGCGCGAACTATTTAGCTTCTCAATTATTCAAACAAAGGCCAAATTAAAATCATTGAAGTTTTGATAAGCATCACATTTTTAGCTGGGACACGTCATTAACGCTAGATCTGGTGCAAATTTTTACTTGATATCTGTTAACAATTTCCTTGTTTATGCCAATTTTAACTTAAAATTAAACGAACAGAAATTGAACGCAACAGTTAAAATTTAGATTTTTTTCTGTGTGGGATTTTATTTTAAAGTCTTAAATTCAAGAGAGAAAGCAAATAAAAATCCTTTTCCCACTGACAAATCGTTTTGATACAGTGGTGATGTGGTGGAAATGTAGGAAGTTGATAACTGGTATTAAAATAATTCTTCTTGAACATGAATAAGTTTGCAATACAGCAATAGTCGTGTAATTTAAAGTGAGCGTGTAAAATTACTAGCTCAGTCCTAAAACAATTCATGTAAAATTCAGTCGAACTCAAATTTAACATGCATTTCACACTTTCAAAATAATTTGTATGTCATAATAAATCATTGACATCATGCATCAGTCAATCGCAAACTGTATGTCATCGAAATCATGGAGATATGCATTACATAAAAGAAAACAATCGATTAATCAATCCTGTTTACGAATATGGAAATAGCTTACAAAATGTTCGACTCGATCGACTACATTTCAAATGAATAATAACGGTAAAGGTAACCATCCCTTTGATGGTCTCTTTTTATTTTGTTTATCTTGGTAAACCATAGAAAACAGTCAAGTTGATCCATAAGGTTGATTTGGTTATTTTAAATTTTTGTTTAAATTTTGTTTTATTTTTTGTTAAAACTTTTGTTTTTGTGAAAAATTCTCCAGCATCTTCGAACATAATGCATCGACTATTATCTACATGGGTGGAGGCGGGAGTGGTAGAAGGGGGGGGGGGGGGGGGTTGGAACAACCGCATATCAAATGTAACATTTATGGAAAAAATGCTGGATTTCAGAGATCCAGTACCATCCACTGATCCAAATGACTTTGTTTTACGTTGTTCCGTCGATTTATAGTTTGATTTTTCAGCAAGATGGAATTAAATTAAATTATCATTGTGCTGGATAAAAAATGGTACATAAAAGATTAGGTATCTTACCTTTTATCTCATCCTACGTCAACCTTCAGAAGTATACAAGAGGACTTTAAAACTTGTTTTTGTGAATGATGAAGATTATAAGATAAATCCTACTTGTCCCGTAGGATTGTAAATTAGAAACCGGGTGTTGGACTTCTTTCTATCTCCTTCAATTCTCTGTTTCCATTTTTGTTTCACTCTCGGTACAAATGAGTTATGATGTTAGAGTTTAATGTGGTTTTCGACTTCAAGGTTTATCTGTGTGTATGTGCTGTGTTAATTTGCCATCCACCGTAACGTATGCTGGAGATTTCAGATTTATGCAGAGTCATTAAATGGTCCAGAACGATATAAAATGTGGACGGGATGGGACTAGACAACCAGTCTACTAGCAGCATCAATCCGGAGCAGAAATGAAATCATTCGTCTGTGTAATTCTAGTCGCCGTCCTGGTGGGAGTCAATGTGAGTATCCTTTCTTATTGATGCATAGAGATAGCAATTAATCAACGCATCAAATTCCAGGCTCTAACCGAGGAACAACTCAAGAAAGCCGACAGTTTTGCCGTCGAGTGCCTGGAGAAATCGAATGGAGTGTCCAGCGAGACTGTGAGCAAGCTGCGCAGTGGTGATTTTGCTGACGTCAATCGGGACTCGAAATGTTTTGTGCAATGCTTCTTGGAACGAGCCGGCTTCATGGATGCCGATGGAAATCTGGTTGATGACTATGCCATTGAACGACTATCGTTGGACCGCGAGAAGAGCAAGGTCGAAGCTTTGGTTAAGAAATGCAGCAACAAGATGGATGATCCATGTGACACCGCCTTCCGTGCTTTCGAGTGCTATTACAATGGGAAATCTTCGTTGTTCTGAATGTGATACTGCAATAAAATGTGATGTGATTTAACGATGGAAATAATGTTTGTTCTTTTCTTCTAACACGTTCATTATGTTCTGCACTACCATTCAACCTCTGTCAGGAAATCTCTGTTGGTGTTTTTTTTCTGATGAGTCTTTGAAGATGTTTCTAATTCTAATTGCATGACATTTAATTTTTTGGCGCCATATAATTTTTATCTTGGTGCAGGGACAGGACGCTTAAGTTAGCCTATATTTTAAAGCACGGAGTCAAGTAATTAGACAAACAGTAAATAATTGTTTTTAAGAGATCCCTCCACGAAAGTATTTTAACTGTGGCGAGTGATAACCATGAAGTCCCATGCCATATATCACAATATAGTTTCTTTTCTATAAATAAAAATTAAATGGTGTTCGTTTGTCACGCTATAACTCGGGAATGGATTGCCAGATTTTAAAGATTCTTTTTTGTTTTTGTTCGTCTTGCACTCCGACGGGTTTATGCCGAACAATTAGGTAGTACGTCGTTTGCCGGGTGCGCTAGTTAGATATTCATGTATTATAATAGCTCTTACGATTTGTATTGAGATCCCCAACAAATGTGCCAAATTTGATTGAATTTAGTTACGGTCTGGATTTGCGTGAAAGTTTTATAATTTGTAGGAGAAAATGTCCGAAGCTGTTCAATCGCTGGTCATTAATCCAAAAATCACTCAGTTTTTGCCAAACCTGGAACTTAGAATAATAAAACTATGCAGAACAACTTCATTGAATACCGCAATTAAATTCGACCTCGGTACAAAAAGTTGCTAGTTTTTAATGATGGCCATGTGTTCGGTGTATATCTACTGAGGTGCACATAAGCTTGTATGAATGCGATGAGCACCAGGGTGACAGGAAAAAAAATTGCACAGAAGTCAAATCGATTTGCGGTCTTCAACGAACGTGTTCTGTATATCTTTTTTCAGTCCCAGGTTTGGTGAAAATTGAGCAACTTTTTTTAATTTTGTCAAGCAAATCAATAGCGTTTCCCATACAAACTTTGAAGCTCTTCCGCAAATCCAGATCGTAACCAAACTCACTCAAATTTGGCATAGCTGCTGGGGATCCCAATACGATTCGGAAGCGCTGTGAGGAGCCGGGAGTTCTGGTCCACCATATAAATTTGGCCCACCTTAATGTTCAATCTACTCACTCCATGTGACTGATACATCTTCGATACATAAGCGTTATAAAATTGGTTGCTTAAAATTGTATAAAACAAGACGTTCATAAAATGCGTAACAGAATCGCATTGCAAACGTTCTAAATGTGCATATGCCCAAAAGGAATCATAACCTGTTTTTCAATTAATTTATTAATTTTAAACTTGGTTTCCTAGATCAAATAATAGCTCTGGTGTTGCGGACTCCGCCAAATTCAGCAATACCAATTAATCCTTCACGGTGTCCTAACACTCATTTGGATGCATTTTTTCACTCTAATCATTACTTGGGATTTTCGGGGAAAACATAATTGATGGGATTTTTTTTGAGTGTTTCGTCTTGACGAAAATAGAGCAGGGATAGAAAAAAGAAATTGGAATGGATCAGGAGATGGAATGGATGTGAGCAGTGTAAAAACAAATCAGAGGGAAACGAGTCTGAACGCAAAGAGGATAAGTTTGGAGTGCGTTTTGAATTGGTCGTATGTAATAAACGTAAACAAATTGACGTTTTAATGCTACCAGAAACTACTTTAATGCTTACTTTTCCTAAAATCAAAATTTCGACCCGTTCTGTTTCATTTTCTCATCAAAAAACTATTATGTGTAAATTATTCATTTGATCAAAATGATAACTAAAAAGAAACTGTAGGTAATTAAATGTTCTTTGAGAAAATAATACATTGAAAGAAAAAAAAACTTTGTAAATTCATAGTTAAAAACATAAATTGTTGATTTTCTCAAAATACTAAGCAGGTAACTTCTGTATTTTTAAGTTTTTATTGATTTTTAAAATATAATGAAATTTCACATTTTTTAGTTGTTGCTGTTGAATTTGTTAACATGAACTTTTTTCCTTAGTTCAGACGTTCTTAAGTTAATGCGAATTACAAAATATTAATTATGAAAAATCAAAATTTTAAGCCATTTTCAAATGTTAGTCGATATGTTCAGCTACAAAATGTGTTTACCATGATTGTAATAATAATAGTTTTTAATTATTTATTTTCAGATATGGTGGCTGCCAGACTTGCCCGTTTCTATCTAGGTGCAGTGGAAGAAAAACAAGTGTACAAGTAAATACTCTTCGTAAAGTAAGGAGGAACGGTTAGTGGCGATGGATCATTAGGTCCCGGTTAATATTTCTAGCGCTATTTGGACGGGAATTTGATACGCAAAATTTGCGCACAGAAATTCCATCAGCCAGCAGGCGGCTTCCTTCTCCAAACTCATGACCAGCCCCAGCCAAGAGTACAACTTGAGCCGAGTAGAAAAAAAATGAATTCCTTTTCCACCTGTTCAACGAAGGAGGTTCCATTGTCCGGTGAGGCTTTTCCCGGGGCTAGAATCAGCAGTTTGGCACCTTCCATGCTACTATACACCGACACCTGGTTGCTCTTCTCCGTCGGATTCAATCGTTTTAAGTCCGGAAAGTGGATGTACGTTGCCGTCTCCTCCATGATGCGCTTGATGCTTTTGTCCCCGTGACCGATTATGAACGAGTGGTCCATCGTTTATTTTAATGAGATCGTTGAAAACTTACAGCGATTAGGGTGGGTGAGCCAGTAGTGGACGTACAAAGCCAATTTATCAATTAAAAACTAAATATACAATGTACACACAATTGTTAAACGTCAATCTATAGCTTTCAACCTCTTTTTTGATAGAAAATATTACATTGTAATAAATTTGCATAATATTTTAGAAAGATCGTCCTCCAATTATAATAAATAATAATTTTGTTATCACATCAAAGTGGATGCACCTCAAACGTGTCAAAAATATGGAGTAATATTACTTGCCAAAAAGGACAAAATTATCATGAAAACAGTCCATGAACTGACATTACGCTGCTTTTACTGCATTTGTTTAGTTTTGTGGCCATACAAATTACATGAGAATTTCGAGATTGGAGTGCATCCTCTAGGACAACGACAACTTCTGAGCATGAGCATGCATGAGCATGAGCATGATTGACCGCCCACGGTTGCTACTCTGTTATTGCCAGACCAGCTGTAATTACACAGAGAACCAAAAGACGATGCTTGGGACTAGCAATCATCCTCAATGTGTAAAAACTGGTGATCTCAAACTAAGCAATACCAGCGCCAGCCGCGCCCGAACACAGGTCAAGAAAGGAAGGGGTAAGAATGTGTTGACGTGACACTCGCTTTGATGGAAGCCGAGAACACCTCTGCACTTCCACGAGGAATCACTGGGAAATTGGGTAATGGGTATATTGGGTTTGCAGCAGGGTTCGTTTGGTAAACGATAAGCTGAATTGATGTCCTAACAATCATATAACGCGAAGGAGCTTGGGATTGAACCCACGGTCTTCTGCTCAGTAAGCAAAAACGTTTGCTACTAGGCAGACGAGCTCCTTTTTTATCATCGAGTTGCTGTTATTACCACGTACTAATGTTAACAAATAAAACGATTGACGATTCTTGAATGTGGATGAGCTTGAGATTTGACTCATGATGTTCTGCTCAGTAAGCAAAACCGGTTGCTCTAAGGCCACCGAACCCCTCATATCACATTATAGGGTTACTCAAGTTTTTATAACTATTCAAACCCGGCACCGACGACAACGAAAAGTTTTACAAAATACACGATAAACAAGCAATCTTAACAAACATTTTTAATATGAAAGGACCTGGGACCGCATTTTTCTGCTCAGTAATTAAGCCATTGCAACCGACGATCTTTAAAATCCTTAAACTAAAAGCAACGAAAGAGGCCTTCATTAAGATCCACTTTCACGCGACGTTAAATGTTTCGATATTCTCTTTACGCATGGTTCAGGCAATCATTACAAGCTATGACCGACGTGACGATGGTTTAAGACCTGGTTAAACAAGCTATTCAAATGAAATTACGTTCTCGAATTTCACTTGGCATGTAATGAACAAAAGAAATACGCGATAATTCATATTTTAAGCGGTTGGTGGTTAATTTTAAATATACTAACGGTACTAAAGGGTGATACGGTCAAAATTTGGTCAATATCAACTTGACGTATTTCTTTCAATTTTGCATTTAAAAAACCTGAACACCCCTCATTTTGAAGGTGTGTGTGTGTAGAATGTTGCTCCTATTTTGATTTTGGAATTCACTCTTCAGTTGTCAAAATGCCGTCCAAGCAAGAAGAGCAGCGTATCAAAATTTTGCTCGCGCATCGCGAAAATCCGAGCTACTCGCACGCAAAGTTGGCAAAATCGCTAAAAGTTGCCAAATCAACCGTTACAAATGTAATTAAAGTGTTTGGGGAACGTTTGTCGACAGCCAGGAAGTCTGGATCGGGGGGAAATCGAAAACCGGAAGCCGCTGAGACGACAAAGAGAGTTGCCGGTAGTTTCAAGCGAAACCCTAACCTCTCTCTCCGAGATGCCGCAAATAAGCTGGGTGTATCGTCTACAACCGTGCATCGAGCCAAAAAACGAGCCGGACTATCGACTTACAAGAAGGTAGTGACTCCAAATCGCGATGATAAACAAAATACGACGGCCAAAGCGCGATCCCGGAGGCTGTACACGACGATGCTGACGAAGATTGACTGCGTGGTAATGGACGACGAAACCTACGTCAAAGCCGACTACAAGCAACTTCCGGGACAGGAGCTTTATACGGCAAAAGGAAGGGGAAAGGTAGCAGATGTTTTCAAGCACATGAAACTGTCAAAGTTCGCAAAGAAATATCTGGTTTGGCAAGCCATCTGTACCTGTGGCTTGAAAAGCAGCATTTTCATAGCTTCCGGGACTGTCAACCAAGAAATTTACGTGAAAGAGTGTTTGAATAAAGGTCTGCTGCCTTTCCTGAAGAAACACGGTTGTTCCGTACTGTTTTGGCCGGATTTGGCATCTTGCCATTACGGTAAAAAGGCCATGGAGTGGTACGCCGCCAACAACGTGCAGGTGGTTCCCAAGGACAAGAACCCTCCCAACACGCCAGAGCTCCGCCCAATTGAGAAATACTGGGCTATTGTCAAGCGGAACCTAAAGAAGACCAAAAAAACTGCTAAGGGCGAGCAGCAGTTCAAGGCAAACTGGCTTTCTGCGGCGAAGAAGGTGGACAAGGTGGCTGTACAAAATCTGATGGCAGGGGTCAAGCGTAAGGCCCGGCAATTCGGATTTGGAAAAGCGGAAGCCTAACTGAATATTTTTCCTGAATTTTATACTAATTGAACTTGAAAAAGAAATTTAATTTGATTTTTTAAATAAACGATTTTACCGATTTACACGCGTTTTCCCTTGACCAAATTTTGACCGTATCACCCTTTACCTACGACTACGACGGCGATTGCGACAGCGACTACGACACGACGGCGATTGCGACAGCGACTACGACACGACGGCGCCTACGACACGACGGCGCCTACGACAACGACAACAGCGAATTTGTAACTTACCATTTGTCTAGGAAAACACCTTTGCCCGGCACCTCCACTGCTTCTTCATGTCCGCTATCTGTCACTGTTTTCAAAATATCTAATAGCAATTACCTTTGTTGTATTGCCTGTATTGCCATGGTCATCTGGGAGGAGGGTCGCATCTAGTGCTTTCCCCAGGAACCGGTCACGGCCACCAGCTACTGCCCGTGCAGTCTTGGGCGTATCCAGCGAAGCATCCTTCAGATTACTTACAATCTCCGACACTCAATGCAAATCGCATGCACACTTACTCTTGTTACAAAAAAAAAAACACTCCTGCAGAGAAACGGATTAAATAAACGTCACTCTCGCGAAAACACACCCGTCGTCGTCGAACGGCAAAAAAAGGAATCGGTGGGCAATTTTGTGATACGGATTTCCAAAATCAACCGGAAATGCACGAATTTCACCACTCCCAACTTCGAAACTCGTTCAGAAGCACTTTTGGTACACTTTTGTTCGAAAACACTTATTTTTTTTTTCAAAAATAGTTGCGAGTGATCCAACATCATCACCGCGTAAATAAACTAAAATTAAAATTATCACTCGCGATGCCACAAATTTCTGGACCGGGAGAAAAAATCAAATAACGCAGATAGCGTCAAATCTTCTGTTGCTTGCAAACATGATGAATCATGTTTTCTTTCTCGATTCTAAAACTTCTCGGAAAGGGAGAAAACCACCACTCACACACGTATAATCGTCCGGGAGGCAGAGTGCCAGCGCTAATCCGGCAAATGTAGCCGAAAACTATGAAAGCGAATGCACGCACAAAACAGAGAACAAACTTAAAACACAACCGTATCCAAAGGCGTTCGAAACTCCACTGTCTTGGACAACGACAACTTATGTGGATTAAGCATAGTTAAACTCTGCGCTTTGATCAGAGAGCGTATAGGATATCGTTGTGCCAGGTTGATCGTGGTACATTTCGAGTATGAGAGGGTGATTGCAGTTTGCTCAAAAGTGCCTGAGTAAAATGCAAGTACTTCCGATGATTACCTGTAGTTGCGATAGTGAAGATGAATACCCATATTCTCGTTTATGTCCGGGCGTGTTTGCCATACGGAAACCTCTTTATTTGATTTTGTGTGGAGGGTGGGTTTCGGTGTGGACGGGCATATGAGTGATAATATTAAGTTTAGGATAAAGTTGAAACATTGAGAAATGTATCGCTTCAGTTTAAGAAGTACTTCACTTTGCAACCGATGAACCATTCTGATGGCCCACATTATAGTGCAGGGTCCAGGGGATTCGCTTGGTAATTATATAGTACTATCAGTTTGAACTGTATTTTTGAGCTTTATCTCTAAATATAATTTGGTGTTTCCTAGATGATAATCATGTTGGTGTTCGATGATTCAAAGAATAAATGGGATAAATATTTAGCTGCCCATAGTTGTGAGTTGTTGAACTTGTGGTACTTGCACAACATTTATGTGAGTATCCAAATAACCGTATAATCATAAAATAACTTTAAAAGTAGGTCCAGAGTGAGACAATGTCTCTGAGATACGATATGGTTAGTTGGGTTTTCAGATGAATGTATTGTTAATGGACCTGGTCTACGATTCAAGGTTGGTTTCTGTGATGTGATGGTATCACATAAGATGTAAAATAGGTAGCACCATCTTCATAGAAATGTAAGTATTATTGAAAATAATCATAACTAGATGAAATGCATGTGTATATGAAAGGTAACTGGATCAAAGATATTTAAACATGCGCATTCAATTTCGACGACTTCAAATTCTGCATGTCAACACCTTTGACTCTCCTTTTTCATATCCTTCACTTATACATCTACGCTTCTATGTTCTAGAAGAATCAACTTAGTCCTCATTTATTTTCGGCAGATTTCAATTAACTCGCATGTTTTTGTAGTCGTTACGCTCCTGATAATCTGATTATTATTTTACATAGGGTAGAGCGCTACTTTTTCGTAATCGCCCATTTCCATTCTATTGAGCAGAAATCATCAATAATATCCATGATTTCATGATACACAAATCAATAATACGTTTGTTTCGATGCGTAAGCTCATAAGCTACAACAAAAACCCTATACGAGTGCGTTGTATGAATATTTAAGCTCATTGTAGTGCAAAAGAAGCGTGCCTATCAAATCCATTTTTTTCTGTCTGTAGAACGAAGGTAAACCTAGAAAAACTAATGGCCTTTCAATGCGTTAAGACGGATTTGAAATTCGTAGAACGAATTCGTAATCAAAACCCGTGTTTGATTTCTTACAATATCTAAATAATTTGTGACTCTTTTTCAACTTCAACGGTACGTATATAAAATTAAATTCAAAACCCTATTACTATGTATCAAAAATTCGAGATGATCACCCCGAGTAGCTCACTTTCATCACAGTAAGTTACAGCAACTTGTTTATGACTGAAATAAGTCGTATATAAGTTTCTACAATTGATTTGTGACAAGCGTGCTACTAGGGACAGACCATCAGAGCACTCAATTGAAGCGATTTGGATGGGAGAGTGAAGCTCTAAACTCCCTGTTGCTAATATTTTTAGCATTAGCATTAGCATTATTGACCGTCCACGGTTGCTACTCTGTTATTACCAGATCAGCTGCAATTACACAGAGAACCAACAGATAATATTTGGGACTAACATTCATCCTCAATGTGTAAAAACTGAAGATCATATATTTAGCCATACCAGCGCCGGCCATGTCCGAATGCAGGTCCAATAGGGAATGGGAAGGAATGTGTTGACATGATACTCGCTGTGAAGGAAACCGAGAAATCCTCTGTGCTTCCACGAGAAATCACTGGGATGTTGGATGTGGGGAAAGGTTTGCAGCAGCAGGGATCGTTTTTGGTAAACTAATGCTGATTGTAGTGATTTATAATAGGTACTCAAACACAAAAACGCACGCATACACACGCACACACACGCACTCGTGAGTATAAACAGAATATAAAATGATATTTAATTGAACTTTAACTTTATTTTATCTTAACTTTAACATAACTTCAACTTAACTTAAACTTAACTTTAACTTAACTTTAACTTAACTTTAACTTAACTTTAACTTAACTTTAACTTAACTTTAACTTAACTTTAACTTAACTTTAACTTAACTTTAACTTAACTTTAACTTAACTTTAACTTAACTTTAACTTAACTTTAACTTAACTTTAACTTAACTTTAACTTAACTTTAACTTAACTTTAACTTAACTTTAACTTAACTTTAACTTAACTTTAACTTAACTTTAACTTAACTTTAACTTAACTTTAACTTAACTTGAACTTAACTTTAACTTAACTTTAACTTAACTTTAACTTAACTTTAACTTAACTTTAACTTAACTTTAACTTAACTTTAACTTAACTTTAACTTAACTTTAACTTAACTTTAACTTAACTTTAAGTTAACTTTAAGTTAACTTTAAGTTAACTTTAAGTTAACTTTAAGTTAACTTTAAGTTAACTTTAACTTAACTTTAGCTAAACTTTAACTTAACTTGAACTTAACTTTAACTTAACTTTAACTTAACTTTAACTTAACTTTAACTTAACTTTAACTTAACTTTAACTTAACTTTAACTTAACTTTAACTTAACTTTAACTTAACTTTAACTTAACTTTAACTTAACTTTAACTTAACTTTAACTTAACTTTAACTTAACTTTAACTTAACTTTAACTTAACTTTAACTTAACTTTAACTTAACTTTAACTTAACTTTAACTTAACTTTAACATAACTTTAACTTAACTTTAACTTAACTTTAACTTAACTTTAACTTAACTTTAACTTAACTTTAACTTAACTTTAACTTAACTTTAACATAACTTTAACTTAACTTTAACTTAACTTTAACTTAACTTTAACTTAACTTTAACTTGACTTTAACTTAACTTTAACTTAACCTTAACTTAACTTTAACTTAACTTTAACTTAACTTTAACTTAACTTTAACTTAACTTTAACTTAACTTTAACTTAACTTTAACTTAACTTTAACTTAACTTTAACTTAACTTTAACTTAACTTTAACTTAACTTTAACTTAACTTTAACTTAACTTTAACTTAACTTTAACTTAACTTTAACTTAACTTTAACTTAACTTTAACTTAACTTTAACTTAACTTTAACTTAACTTTAACTTAACTTTAACTTAACTTTAACTTAACTTTAACATAAATTTAACTTCACTTTGACTTAACTTTAACATAACTTTAACTTAACTTTAACTTAACTTTAACTTTAACTTGGTCGGTGGACTCAAAGACCCATGAAGTTTAATAATCGCTGGAGATTTTAACAGCCAGCTCGGTTCAAACACCTTAACCATTGATGAACAAATTCTTATTCGCAAGTTTGTAGGACACGAGCAATTTAACGAAAATGGTCAGCAAATGCGTTTTTTTTTCTTGAACCTGCACTCGTTGGTGGTAAGAAGCACTAAGGCCAATTCTAGTTTCAAGCGGACCTGGTCATGTGGGAATCGATCTAGTCAAATTGATCACATATTGACCACCGGTATTCGTTTTTTTTTTTTCCTGAAGCGAATGCAGTGTACCAAACCAGGTGATATACAAACCGACCACAAGATTCTTATGTTTAACATTGTGGAGAATCAGTCTGCTATAACAGCCCCGTTTATCAAGACTCCAGTTCCTCCACGACCACGACACCATGTTGATCCAACACTTTTGCAGAACAAAATTGTTCAGAAAAATTATGCTGACAACCTAAAAAATCTCGGATCTGCCTCTCATGAATCAATCGACGTAGAGACGGGTTGGAAAGACCTTAAAGAGAAGATAAATTTAGCAACTACGGCAGTATTGCGCATTTTGCACCTTACTGGACTCCGCACTTTGAAAGTGTGGGGATGAAATAAGTGCGGGCCATGCGTATGACAGATAGAGTTGTCAAAGTGACAGTTATGCTTATCCGAAGTGAATACGAAAACATTGGCTTTTTATTGTCTGTTCGAGTCACAAAACACGATTTTTTCACTC
The DNA here is from genome assembly GCF_037179485.1 of Ochlerotatus camptorhynchus. Classification (NCBI taxonomy): domain Eukaryota; kingdom Metazoa; phylum Arthropoda; class Insecta; order Diptera; family Culicidae; genus Ochlerotatus; species Ochlerotatus camptorhynchus. The sequence goes on along the minus strand of NW_027040866.1, from coordinate 427,397 downwards.
TCATTGCATTCTACTCGAAACACGTATAAAAATAGTTTTGCAAAATATTTGCAATTATGCAAGCAATTCTTAATTACTTATTTGTGAACAATTATGTGGTTTTCCAAGTATGAATTAGATTGAAAATGATTTTGAGACGTGTTTAAATTCAAATGGTACACCTTTTTTGTTTCCAAATATGTTAAACTCAATAGCTTTCTAGGCGTGAAATAACCAAAAAGTTCGTTGTTTTTCGTTAGCGTACCATCAAAGTGCGACTCAAAATATTCCCAAAAATCCAGTCACCACTGCAACAGACTATATTGAAGCGTTCCATCAGTCTGCCATCCAGCCGGGAATGCCGATTGGCATTAGCTCGTGTAAAAAGGTGTACGTTTTGGGCTCAACGTTCTTATCATCTGAAATGGGCGTACAAACTTGCCGAAGCAAAAGCTGATTTAAGGGGAAGTTCACCGCTTCGAAAAAAATAATTACGTTTTGATTTTTCTAAAAATATTGAAAAAAAAGTATCAAAAATCTAAAAAAATCACATTTTTCTAATTTTTTAAAGAAAATTCACGTGCAAAAACATGTTTTATAAGTCATTATGGCATAAAGTTGGACTCAAAAAACCACAAAACATCAACTTTTCGGTTTTTCTGAGAGTCCAATTTTTTTTCATGATGGGATGGAAATTTTTTTTTTGCATTTTATTTTTGACAAAAATCTAAGGAAGAAACTGATTTTCTTGGATTTTTGATAATTTGTCCCAATATTTTTAGAAAAATAAAAACGTACCAAAAATATTTTTTTATTTTTGGGCCGGTGAGCTTCCCCTTAAAGACAATGATAAGAAATGACGAGGAGAATGAAATAATAAGTTTCTTTGAAAACCTTCATAAGTTTCCTGTAGGTCAAAGGATCAATCGAACTTACAAGTATTTGAAACGTTAAAAAAGAAAAACAATGCTGGCACCTCAAACATTATTAAAATAGACGATTGGATTCAAGAAGATTCCGGCGAGTCGTTGATTCCAACTTGTGATGAAATTCCCGTGGCTTCACCCACCGTTGATCCACCTACTATCGATGAAATAACTCAGATACTGGCCAAAATGAAGAACGGAAAGGCCTCAGGCGTCGATAATCTGTATTCGGAGTACTATAAATATTGTGACGAGAAAACCCTTAAGGAGCTTCATCAATTGTTGGTTGAGGTATTCAATTCCAATGAGCTTCCCGTAGAGTGGAAAAAGGTAGTTTTGGTTCCTATACCAAAAGTCAAGCATCCGAAATCAGTTGATGATTTCCGTCGCATTAGTTTGACATGTACGACATACAAGATCTATGCAGCTTGGATTTTGCATAAACTGCAGTCATTTGTTGGACCCATCGGCAGCCATCAATCAGCCTTTTTACCAGGGCGATCTACAACAGACCATCTACATGTCTTGCAGCGAGTGTTGCAAGAAAATTGGAATGAGGGTAGGCCATTACTTTTAATGTCACTCGATATCGAAAAAGTGTTCGATCGAGTTTCATTGACGTCATTACCAGACATTTTAGAAGGTATACAACCCACTTTTTAACATATTCATAATTTATAACAATCATCACGGTTATTTACAGTTCAGGTAAGGGAGTTCCTCGGTTCTTGATAAACAGAGTGATTGAGTGCCTGCATTCCCTGTTACTAATATTTCATGGATAAATGGCAGGCTCTTCCCTACATTCATTGGGGCATCTTCCCGTTGGATGGCTTGTTTTCTGACTAATTGGCTGATCAAGTTGTTGGAAGAAGATTCTTAACTGTCCAAAGGAAATGAATAGATGAATTGCCCATCAATCCATCCATTCGTTTTTGGCCCTTCATACGTGATTTGCTGATGAAAATCAGAGGCTATTAAGCTTTATCAAGTTCAACAGTGAGGAGAGTCCACAGCTATCAGACTACAATGAGTGGTAGTCTGTACAGCATAGCTGAACACGTTGATATATAAATAAATAAAATAAATAAACTGTTGCTTGAATCGCATAGGTATGCGTTTTTTGGTAACTAACAGTTGTTCTTCCGGTGTGGTTCTGTGATGTTGTCACGGTAAATTACATTTTCCTATCTCGTCGAGCTGAGCTGAATGGTATATGACACTCAGCCCTGCGGGTCTCAGATCGGAAGTTGGTTTTCCAAGCTATATATATACCCTTCATTGAAAGAAAGGCTTACATTAACGTTAAAAGGACTGACTGACTGCAACAAAAGTGGAGGAAAATTGCTGAAAATGTTGCCGAGGATATGATCTTCCTATTGCGTTCATTCTGCGAAGAGTCTACATAAACTAAAAAACCGGGTTGGAGTTGTTCCTGCTTCCCCAGCTGTTCCAAAAATGTGGCAACTCGTCACCTTTTCTAAACAAGGTTATCTATTTAATGCATCTAAGATCAACTTTTAACAAAATCTGGTTATGTGGTTTGGATTTGGAGCCATTACAGTATGAAGATTTCACATGTTCGTATGACTAATATTTTTCTTTGTACATTACTGAAGTATCTTTAGCACGAAAAACATCACGTCAACCGTTCGTAGCCATTCGATGGACTTCCGAACTAAACCCCTAGGCCAACTTATCGCTATCGATCTGAGAACTGGAACACAAAGAAAGCAGTTTCGAATATCTGGCGAAGGTCCCCTGCTTATCCACCGAACAACGACAAAATTACTTCTGCTATACGCCTGAAAGAGCAAACGACCATTTTCACCAACTCCTTTCTTCCGTGATGACCCATAAGAATATGCACATTAGTGTAAACAGATTAGAAAATCACCGTCCGTGAAATTACTTTTTGGATGCCTTTTTTCCTTGATTTATCTGGTCCCGCAGAAAGATGCTGGCCCATGAAGCGAGGAATTACTCAATCGCCCTAGTGGCCTGGTGGTGTGTGGTATAGGCATCCAGCATGAGGCCATTCTCGAATGCATGGGCTAATTTCGGCCGGCAACGCTGGCTGGGGCCGACAAAAAAGCTATTACACTCTAGGTACCACAAAAATTCTCGGTACACGAGCAACACCCAGCCGTATGGACATGATTGGTGAAACCTTTTAGACTCCGCTTTCAATAAAAGTAAATTAGAAAGCAAAGAACCCTAATGAACTCTGGCATGAACAAACAAGGTCCAAGAAAAAGCAGCTTTTCGCGGGAAATGTTTGATATCCGCTTTGAAAGGATCGAGTGGAAAAAAAAAACTTTTCCACTTGATGAGTTTGATTCAGGTGGGTAGCCTCTACAGAGCAAACAGTTCCATCAATTCTCCGACGCGAGCATGACTTCTGAGTAGATTTCTCCTTTCTGGAAGAATGAAAATTCCAATTTGCGTTGGCAGCTTCCGAATTTCATTTACCAGCTTTCTCAATAGAGGGTTTGTCTTCTTTTGCCTTATAAACTTGAACTCAAAGTTGAAACGGACCCAAAGGTAGATCGCAGGATTTAAATGAAAAGAAAACTTTCGACGAGAAACCAACCGGCACTGATTCAGTTGGAGAGGCCTGGAGGGAAAGTTTTTTTTTTCCATTTCTAGTGTGCCCGAAAACTTTCATCACCCGGTGTTGTTGAAGAGTAGCAAGTTCCTAAGTAGATCAAACGATTTAAAGTTTACAGGCAAATTGAATTCCGAGTAGACCGGCGTTAGTGGAAGATACTTTGCTGACGTAAATTGAATCAAACTGGACTGGGCACTTTAGATGTTGGGTCATGACAAATGTCAAACGTACAGGTTATCAATTTGCCATAACGCAATTTTTTTTAAATCATTATTTACTGAGCAAGAGACCGAATTTAGACGGTATTTGAACTGCCACGGTGTAGTTTTGTGTTAAAAATATTAATCCTTCAAATCTTCTCAAGTAGGTGTGAACATGCTTAATCATTAATTGGTTTACTTGTTTTGGAAGGGATCAATCCAAACTTCACTAGTTTCAATCAGCATTGATTAATTAAATGTTCTCCACTCATTCTTATTAATAATTTAACTAACTAAAGTTTACCGATTATTGCGAATAGTTATTTAACTACCACACGCTTTGTGTTGGTTAGCGATAACGACCGTCACTTAAAATTAATCAAAGTGTTTCACTTTAATTGTCAGCGGCCGAACAATGAACGAACAATTTGCACATGATGATTAACCTCAGGTGGCAACTATCAAACAATTATCGGACGATTCATGGTACTATAAAAATAACTTCTGCGCACCGATATATCATCAGTCAACCAGTGTCATTTCAGCGTGAAAACAAACTGAAACTAAAAATGAAATCCTTCGTTGCCATCATTTCCCTTGCCCTGGTTGCCGGGTGCATGGTTTGTTAAAACGAAGAAACCATTTTTTGTCCATTGAACTGATATTGATTGTAATTTTCACCTCTTCCAGGCCGTCACTGAGGAACAGAAAGAAGCTGCCCGCCAGTTGGCTAGAAAGTGCATGGATCAGACTGGCACCTCGGAGGAATCCGTCCAGCGTCTTCGCAATGGAGATACATCCAATGCTGACGAAACGACCAGATGCTTCGTACAGTGCTTCTTCCAGGGTGCCGGAGTTGTCGATTCTGAAGGAACAATGCAGGAGGCATACGTTACCGAAAAGTTGTCCAATGAATACGACCGTGCCAAGGCCGAAGAAGTGGTTCAAAGGTGCAGGAACAACAGCGGTGCCAACGCTTGTGAACGTTCATTCACGCTGTTGCAGTGCTACATCGCCAACAGAGCTAGTTTGATCTAAATGGGTGGGTGATAAACGGAAAGGAAATGATCTGGCTACATGAAGATAATATATCGATGAATTATTATGAGTATATATTGAAAACTAGTTCTGTTCTCTCCATTAGATCTGTTCCTAATAAATCGTGAAACACAGTTGTCAACTTTCTGAGCCTGACCGAAATTATCCTTGATCTAATTGGCAAACAAACCAGATGGTACCATACAGGAATAATACTGATCGGTGGCTTTTCTTGTGGGGAATCTAATTGTTTTTGTTCACTTGGTAGAATATCCCTTGCAAATGAGGAAATGCAGAGAGTCTGGAATCTCATTTTTTACGTATATGTAAATTCCCCGTGCAACTGTCAACATATTGAGGCACAAGGCGGCAGGGATTTTTTCCAGAATGACATGCTTCACATCGCCTTATTCCCCAGCACCAACGATAGATCATTATCCGTGACTTCTAGTGGTGGGTCGTAAACTCTCCCGTACTGAACGGTGCCCCCCGAAGGCGACATGCGTACCTTGATTGATTTGCCATTTTTCGATAATCTGGATAGTACATACATGTTGACTAGCAAACATCTTTCAATTATGCTTAGATTCCTGAAACGATGGCTATCTAGTGGTTCAATTATTCGATTAAATTTTTTTTTTTTTCCTATGTTGGGGACATAATACCACCGCGACCATTAATTTGATCTATTGTGGTGTATCCTCTTTTTAATTATGCCATAACGTAGCGGTAAGCCACTATTGTTTGAGTAACTACCACTACTGTTGTAAGCAATCATCCCAAGCAGGTAATACATTCCTTATGAAATTTATTACCTGATTGGGAGCAGCAGCCCAGATTTCCCAAGGTCTCATCAGACCCTTATCAAGATATCTGCATCGTTTATGAAATAGTGCAACACAGTCACACAGCAAATGTTCAGAGCTTTCACTCTTTAAGTTACAAAAGCGACATTTATCTTCATGAAGTTTACCAATGATTTTCAGGTGATATTTACAAAAACAGTGTCCTGTTATCAAACCAGTGTATGTACTCAAATCTTTTTTTGAAAGATTAAGTAACTTTTGTGTATGAAAAGCGTTCAGCTTTATAAAACGTTTAGATTGCCGAGAATTTAAGGTACTGGTCCAGTTGTACTGTACCTTTGTTTTTTCCCAGTTTTTTAGCTCCATTTTTAAAGCACAAAAAGAAAGTCCAAAGAATGGTTCAGGACCGATGAATTTCGTGGATGACCCTATTTTTGCCAATTGATCAGCTTTTTCGTTTCCTTCGATTCCACAATGACCAGGAACCCAATAAAGGTTAACCGTATTTCGACAGGACAGTTGCTGTAATAGTTTAGTACATTCCCACACCAGTTTTGACGTGTAAGTTTTTGATTTCAAAGCATTCAGCGCCGCTTGACTATCTGAACAAATGCATATATTCGCATTTTTATAGTTTCTTTTTATACAAATCGCTGCACATTCTAAGATGGCATATATTTCAGCTTGAAATACTGTCGGCCAATTTCCCATGGACACCGAAAAGTTAACCCCAGGGCCGGTAATACCAGCCCCGACCATATTATCTTGTTTCGAGCCATCTGTATAAAAGATTAATGATCCAGGACTAATATTCAGTCTTCCTGCATCCCAGTCAACGCGAGTCACACCAGGAACTTGGAAATTATGGTTGAAATAATGTCGCTTTAGCATGCAATCTTCGTTCATCAATATTAATGGACTTATCTTAAACTCTTTTAGAATGCTCAAATGTCCAATAAGATCTCCATCGAAGAAATTCATGGACCGTTTGAGCCTTAGAGCACTTTTCTCTGCATCCAGTTGAATAAATTGATGAAGAGGAAGGATATTGAGTAAAGCATCCAAGGCTGTAGAGGGAGTACTACGCATTGCTCCAGTTATGGAAATAGTAGCAAGCCTTTGTAGCTTGTTTAGTTTGACTTGTGCCGTTTGTTGCTTAGTTCGGCCACCATATAAGTGAGGCGTAGGTAATCCTGGGTTTAACTATAGCCGAGTATATCCAGTGTATCATATTTGGCTTCAGACCCCATTTTTTTCCAAACGTTCTTTTGCAGGTCCAAAAAGCATTTGTTGCTTTTCCTCAGGGTTCCTTCCATTCATTTTGGCTATAAAAAATGTTTTATGAAATTATGGAATAATAAGATATTATTATAATATTTTGTTTGTGTAAGCAACAAGAAAAGATTGTGGAGTTTGTGTTTGACACATAATACCAGCCAATGATGCTGCATGAGAGTGGCAATAAGCGATTTTGTTATTTATCTCACCCACTCTTCGCTCTTCACTCTTCGCGAAGAGGCGAACAGAAAATCGCTCATTGTGGCTCTGTCAAAGCTAAATTTGCAGGTTTTATGTGTCAAACACAAACTTTAAAATCTTTTCTTGTTCCTTACGCATACAAAATACCACCATAATATCTTATTATTCCATAATTTTCTAAAACATTTTTTTAGTCAAAATGAATGGAAGGCACCCTGCTTTCCTATTTGTTGATCAATATGTTTGTTCCAGCAGAGTTTACTATCTAAAGCTACTCCTAAAAACTTTACTTCTAAAGATAGGGACAGCTTTACGTCTCCTAGTTTAAGATCATTGATAGAGATTTTACGTCTTTTAGTAAAAGGTACAATAGTTGTTTTTGTAGGATTGATATTCAATCCCTCATCTTTGCACCACGACAGTGTGAATTTTAATGCTTTTTGCATTCTTTCGGAAACAACTTTATCGAATTTTCCACGGGTTTGCTTACCAGTCAGGCAAGTCAACAATAACAGCTCTTCATACACTTATTAATAAAATAGAAAAATCCTTTGCGGCTAAGGACATTCTACTAGCAACGTTTCTTCATATTGAAGGTGCATTTGATAATGCATCTTTCACGTCGATGATAAGCGCCATGAGAAATCGTGGTTTTAATAAAAACATAATCAACTGGGTTGTAGAAATGCTATCCAAAAGAGAAATATCAGCTAATCTAGGAGATTCAGTAGTGAAAGTAACAGCTGTAAAAGGCTGTCCTCAAGGAGGTGTTCTTTCTCCCCTTCTGTGGTCCCTAGTTGTTGATGACCTTCTTATAAAACTAAAGCACCAAGGATTCGAAATAATTGGGTTTGCGGATGACATAATTGGGTTTGCGGATGACATGTCCACCTTCTTCGCCGCAGAAAGCCAGTTTGCCTTGAACTGCTGCTCGCCTTTAGCAGTTTTTTTGGTCTTCTTTAGGTTCCGCTTGACAATAGCCCAGTATTTCTCAATTGGGCGGAGCTCTGGCGTGTTGGGAGGGTTCTTGTCCTTGGGAACCACCTGCACGTTGTTGGCGGCGTACCACTCCATGGCCTTTTTACCGTAATGGCAAGATGCCAAATCCGGCCAAAACAGTACGGAACAACCGTGTTTCTTCAGGAAAGGCAGCAGACGTTTATTCAAACTCTCTTTCACGTAAATTTCTTGGTTGACAGTCCCGGAAGCTATGAAAATGCTGCTTTTCAAGCCACAGGTACAGATGGCTTGCCAAACCAGATATTTCTTTGCGAACTTTGACAGTTTTATGTGCTTGAAAACATCTGCTACCTTTCCCCTTCCTTTTGCCGTATAAAACTCCTGTCCCGGAAGCTGCTTGTAGTCGGCTTTGACGTAGGTTTCGTCGTCCATTACCACGCAGTCAATCTTCGTCAGCATCGTCGTGTACAGCCTCCGGGATCGCGCTTTGGCCGTCGTATTTTGTTTATCATCGCGATTTGGAGTCACTACCTTCTTGTAAGTCGATAGTCCGGCTCGTTTCTTGGCTCGATGCACGGTTGTAGACGATACACCCAGCTTATTTGCGGCATCTCGGAGAGAGAGGTTAGGGTTTCGCTTGAAACTACCGGCAACTCTCTTTGTCGTCTCAGCGGCTTCCGGTTTTCGATTTCCCCCCGATCCAGACTTCCTGGCTGTCGACAAACGTTCCCCAAACACTTTAATTACATTTGTAACGGTTGATTTGGCAACTTTTAGCGATTTTGCCAACTTTGCGTGCGAGTAGCTCGGATTTTCGCGATGCGCGAGCAAAATTTTGATACGCTGCTCTTCTTGCTTGGACGGCATTTTGACAACTGAAGAGTGAATTCCAAAATCAAAATAGGAGCAACATTCTACACACACACACACCTTCAAAATGAGGGGTGTTCAGGTTTTTTAAATGCAAAATTGAAAGCAATACGTCAAGTTGATATTGACCAAATTTTGACCGTATCACCCTTTACATAATGGTTTATTAAGAAGTATTTCTGATTTGACATATTCATCTATGAGTTTTTCCATTAATTTCAAAAATATTGATGACAGGCTTATTGGTCTAAATGATTTTGATGAAGATTTATCTCTTTTGTTCACCTTTGGTATGAATACCACTCGGACTTGTCTCCATTTTTTTGGGTTGTATCTCAATAAGAAACTAGACATGAACAATTTAACTAAAACAGGAATTATTATAGATTTACAATTTTGAATATGTGCTGGAAAAATTCCATCTGGGCCAGGGGATTTGAAAGAACTAAAAGAATCTATCGCCCATTCAATTATTGAGTTTGTAAATATTCTAATGGCAAAGTTTTCAGCCTCTTCATTTGACATTTCTAGCCCACATAGTGAAACATTTGTTTCGGTAGATCTATCACGTTCACCACGGCCTGAAGATGTGGCATTTTGCATGCAATCATGATTTTGTAGTTGATCATCAGTAGGAAGGGACCCTGGATAATGGGTTTGCATCATCAGTTCCAGAGTTTCTTTTGAGTTTTCAGTAAAATGTCCGTCAGTCTTTTTGAGAGTTCCAAGACCGTTAGGATGATCTTTTGAGAGAACTTTTTGAAGTCTTGCAGTTTCAGGAGTGTTTTCTATGTTTTCACACATGTGTCTCCAATCTTTCCGCTTGGATCTTCTTATTTCTCTGTTATATTCAGTTAACGCCTCTTTATATTGAGACCAGTTTGAAGTAAATTTTGCACGGTTGAATAGTTTCCTAGCTTTTTTCCGTAATTTTTCTAATCGATCATTCCACCAGGAAACATCTCTATTAGTCGAGCGCTCCTTTGTAGGATAACTGGCATTGTAAGCCTGATTCATGTTAGTTATTAAGTCATTAGCAACTTTTCTAGCTTTGTAATGGTATCAATATTATTGAAAATGGGTTCATGTTGACTCTTCATAATTGTGCTATATAGTTCCCAGTTTGTTTTACGAGGATCTTTATAAACCTCCTTCAGTATATCATTAGCCTTAAATTCAAACATAATTTGTTTATGATCAGATAAGAAATTTCGTCTGATACATGCCAATTTACTATTCGATCAGAAAGTATTGAACTACAAAGAGTAAGGTCCAAAACTTCTTCCCTTATCGCATTAACAAATGTCGGGGAGTTCCCTTTGTTACATATGTCAATATTATGTTGTGAAATGAAATCAAATAGACACTCACCCCTTTTGTTGATTCCGGAGCTGCTCCATATCGTATGATGGGCGTTTGCATCACATCCGATGATAAAAGCCTTATTTTGGTTTCTGCAATGAGAGACGAACGCTGCAACTTCTGGAGGAGGTGCATCTTCAATATCGCCAGGAAAATATGCGGATGCCACGGAGAGCATCGTTTTTCCTTTTGTCGTTAGCACCTCTAGTGAAACTGCAGCAATATCTCTATTGATGAATTCTGTAATTGGTGTAATTTTGGCATTAATATTGACAAGAATTGCAGCTCTTGGCATGAGCTGAGAATTGTCATATATTAACTTACACGGTTGTGTAGGCATTCCTAAGATCCTGCTTTTATAAGTCCAAGGCTCTTGAAGTAAGGCTACATCCAGTTTTCCTTTGATAAATGTTTTGCTGAGAATAGCTGAAGCTGCCTTTGCGTGATAAAGGTTTTCTTGTATAAACTTAATGCTTGTTCCAGTCATTTTTGTGAGCTTGATATATCTTGAAGGGCATTTCTAACTGCCTTTATTCTAGTTTCGGTCGATGTCCAAGACGATCATCTTTATTCAAGCATAAGGCGGGCAACGCAGAATTTCCAATATTCTTTGTTCCACTACTTTCTTGAGGACACTCATGAGCATTGTGAAAACATCCCTCAACATTTGCAGTAGCATTGCAGCTTTCATCAGGTTCACTGTTAGTGATGCCGCTAGCTTCTGTACCTCGTTGATTTGTCTCACGCATCTCAGCATCCTCGAAAATTTCGTGAATTCTAGAACTTGTATTGGACTGTTCTGAATCGCCCTTTTCCTTTTTGCCACCGAGTTGTTGTGATTCCTCATTATTTCCTGATTTTCTTGAGGATTTTTTTCTTAGATAAGCAACTCCGAATTTATAATCCAAAGTGAAATCGCATTTTTCTAAAGTCTCCATGGAAACAGCATCAACAGTCAAGACAAGTATCTTTTAAGGATCTTCCAAGCGTCAACCATTAATCCTTCATTTTGGCTTTCCACGAAGGCAAGGGTATCCTCATTTGTGTCCTCTACACTTCGTGGGAAGAAACCCAGTAAAATTTCCGGCCTAGGTATGTCTTTTTCTTCAATTGCAATGAGGCATGCTTCTTCCCATGGCTTAATGCTGGGAGTTATAGCCTTCAACCAGTCAACCGTATCCTGGTTTTTACAAATGATGATCATATGCCCTGGTCTGAAAAAGCAATTGCCAAACTTTGGTTTGGTTTTTTCCTTCCTTTGCTCTGCTACTTTTCTTAGTATTGCCTTTTGGGTAGCAACTAATTGTTGTGTTGTAAGTTCTACATGAGGATAACCATCGGGCAAAATTCCAATCCTGATAGAGTTTAATACCTCGCTATAAGATGCTTTATTGGAGACATTAGTGGCCTGCTTAGGAGTAGACGATTGTCTAACATCTCCTCTTCTAGCTGTGTCCAGCCTTGACTGTACCGAGGACTTCGCTTGAGATGCATTTCCTCTATCAGAATCGAGAGCAACCCTTTTCGGTGGATTGGTTTCGCTCGAGTTAGACTCACTCAGCTCCGCATTTCTACGACGCTTGTTCGGATCAGAAGATTAACAATTAATCGTAATGATATTTTCAGCCACTCGATTAAATATTTATCGAATTTTCAATTATTCGAGCGCGTAACCGACATCCCTTCTTATTTCAACCCGTTTGATTTAGCGCAGTAGAGAAAATAAATAAAAGTACTATTTTATCTGAGCAGGCAAAGAGAAGAACCATGACGTGAAACAGGATCATAAATTCACCGAAAAAAGTGTTAAGCGTCTTTCTGCTAAAGGCTAAGATTTACAAGTTGAGAGAAGGAGTTTAACGAGAAAAACTAAAAAGGGGAGGAGCTTTTGCTGGGTGGACACTGATATTCTGAGGCCTTCCAACCTGTCGCAGACACCAGTTCAATCCCCGTCCAGCAGCAGACGGGTCGAGACTCTTGCGAGTGATTATTAGATTTTCCGGTCCGTTTTACTGATCCAGTAAGATCACGTCATCATCATCTTCCAAAGGCTTTAAGCCTGTACTACCTTTTCAGGGCCTCCAAAATTTTCCAAAAGAGTTGAATTTCTGGACATGTCCCAACTAAAATTCATATTAAAAGGTTCTTGTCAGGGCAATCATAGTCATGCTAAAGAGTATACACAGAAAGAACCCTGCTCAAATTCCTATTCCTACACAAAACACAAGCTACTACGGCAGTTAACAAATAACATTTATTATATAAGTCCACGTAGTCCTTGCGTACAACCCCAGAGGGCTGTCCCTTGTAGTTTTTGTTTTGGTCCTTACGGAAAGTGACATTTGTAACCAAAAAATACCGACCAGCTCCGTTAGCTCTGCCGGGTTACCAGCTGCTTTTCGGGTTTATGTTATGTACAGAACATGAGGTGAGCTATATCAAGCATTATTCGTGGTATAGATTGCCAGGTCTTTTGTATGGGATATCACATAATATAGAACGTACCCAACTAACATTTTAAGTTTTATGAAGTAATACAAAGCTACTATAAAACAACATTCATAAAACCCTGGTCAAGGCTACTTTGCCATTGATGAATCCACCAAAACCTCTTTAAGACTAGAATCTGTCTAGTTGGCCCATCCTGGAGAAGGTTCTGAAGGGTATATTTTCCTAGCTCTTCAAGATTGAATTACTGTCAAAAGGTTGTATGACGAACGTATTGAGAACCATTTGAAACCCTTATTTAAGCTACAATGAAAGCTATTTGGCAACAATAAAAACCTTTTTCAAGCCAATTTCCCTAGCCGCTTACTGAATCCACTAGAAAAATCATCAATCAAGATAGAAAAGGATGCAAAAATTCCATCCGATCTTTAAAATATAATTGAAATATAAACTGATCATATAAAAAGCCTATTCAATTTTTAAAATTATTAAAATTGTTTTCATAAAGTGGCCAAGTTGTAGGTGCCATATTAAATCTTATGTGAAATGTACTTGAAAACATCGAAAAAAAAATAAGTCCGCCGTCGGAAAACGTTGATCTGAGTGATTATTTTTAATCGAGAAGAAAAATCAATTATTCAAATTGATCATTAAGCTTAGCCGAGATATGTTTTATGATTATCGTTTTTCAAATATCTGCTCATTTCTAAATTGACCACACATTGAAAACGAAGTTTGTAAAAATCAAACTAAATAATTGTAATATGGCGGTGGCTTAAAAGTTGGTTCACATGGGCCATTTGTGAAAAAGTAGTTTTGCTTTAATGAAATCCCTAACAAATTCAATAGGTTTTAAAATAGCTTTTATGAAGAAAACTTCCTGACTGAATTGTATTTATCTAAAGCCATTTTGCTCTATCATATCCCGTTCATATTTATGGCAGCATTTATGGAGGCAAAGTTGCCTGCAAAGAGTTAAACGTCAAAGTTGCGTTGTTCGATCATTGGAAATGTGCGGAACTGTTTTGCAACATTTCGCATATATCGCAACAACTGGAAGCTCAATTGTTCCGTAAAATATCCCCTTCTTCTGGATGATTCCCGAAGTGCACCATCAAACTATGCACTTGATATTAAGTACGTTTGAGTGAAATTTCGAACCTTTCGCTGAATAAAATTACTGCTATGAATCGGAAACCAGCGGTTTGCTGTAGGTACAAATGCAAATTATTTCGTTCGTCCGATCTGGAGAAGGCTGGTCTGTTTTTAGACTGTTTCATAAAGGAGACGGTCAACACCGGTCAGAACGTGATGCAAACGCCAGATGCTCGGTCGTTAACATCGCTTGAATTTTTCATCCTACTTCGTCTACTCTTCGAGATTTCCTTGTCATAAATATTGTTTTTATTCACTATGAGGATTCAACTTTTGAGTTCAATTTGGAAACATAGTAATTGGGGATTTTATGGTATACTTTAACAAGTCTTAACAACAACAATATATAAATATGAGAGTTACACTCGATTAATTATAAAAAAATAAATTTATTTTCCTTTACTTTAACACTACATGCACTCACTGTCTCTTGTTAACCTTAAACTCGATAATTAAACACTCACTAGCTGTTAACTAACTCAAAATCAAAATAAGACTGACTTATTGATTACTTATCAAAGCCTATTTAAAACCTAAACCTGCTTGTTCTGCAAAAACGTCCGGCGTGGTGCTCGTTCCTCCAAATCTGCTGACGCTGGCTTGGTGACAACGGATGTGTGGTCGGTGGCGTGATATCGGATAGTACTTTGTACCTTAGTACTCAGCATAATTCTGGGATTCTGGCGCATAACTATATGCTCTTTACTCTCATTTAAAACCGAATTGTTTTATGGTTGCTTTTATAATGACAGAACAACTTTGTAGAGTATTTTATCAAGGCATTAATAAACAATCGCCTATGAAGTTTATGATTGATTTACAGAACAGTTTTATGGAGGTATTAAGAGCTGCTTTAAATTTATTTTTTAAACGACTTTCTCGACAGAATATACAAGGTTTTTAAAACAGTAATAAGCTGAATTACTAACCAGGAATGTTTTACACTTTGAAATACTGTATTTAAACTAAATGGTTTGTTTATTTCCGTCATCATAAATCAGAGTGGATGCCAAGTAGCTGCTGAATTGTTACTTGGGTAATGTAGTTTCTGTATCATGAATCGCTCTATATCACGTGATATAGAGCGTAATGAGAACGGGGTATAAAACGTTACAAAATATCAGTTTCTTCCTGTTTCCCAAAAACAGAATCGTCAGAGAAGGTAAGTTCAACTCTATCGTCTTCCTTTCGGTCAAACTTGTCGAAAAGCTCTCGATTATGTGGCGTAAGTAATCTGCCATATTTGTAATGAAGTCGTCGTTTAGATTAAAGTCGATTTTAGACTGATTTATTATATTTCAGTTACATTTCAATTAAGAATTAGGTTTATACACGGCATCAAAATTGGAAACTATTAGCAGCACCGAAGGCAGTTCCTGTTTTTGAATTTTTTGCGTGTTTGAACGAAGGAACAGAGAATTAAATTTATGATGATGTAAAAGATTATCTTTTTTTCCTTTATTTAACATCGGCCTCTGTTCCGCAATCTAGTGCCAATCACCGATGGACATCGATTGCCATCCATTGACGGCAATTGAATGTGCAGAAAGGCAGCTTCCACACCTGCGTAGGATATTGCACCCATTCAAACACACATGGTCCGGGATGAACGGCTTTACTTCTCTTCCGAAGGAAGACATGACCAGAGATTTTTATGCCTCAGAAAAATTCCACCGACCTCGGCTGGGATTGAACCCAGACCCATTGGGGTGAGAAAGTAGTCTCCCTTACCACTACACCACCGGCGCCGGTTATGTAAAAGATTATAATAGGCCAGAATTGAGTGATGATTAATACTTTTTATACGCAAACAAAATTATAATTATTTAAACCTCAAAATTTGAATTTTAACCTCAATCTCAATACCATGCTTTTTGTGGCAAAGTTCTCGTGTTTATTTACATTGTTCGATTGGAATCGCGATCAGCGGCTCGATTGGAAATTTTGGTTTCAGTCTTTGTGCGTCTCTTATAAAACGTCGTCTCTGATTTTGAAATGTTGTGAATAGTCTCACATTATCAAAGGATCTTGTAAAATTCAAAATCAAGCATTATATCTTGTGCCTATTTCCTATTTTTATATGAGAGCGGAAAAATATAATTTGATTGAGGATTTCGCCAACACTGGTGCAGATGGATGATTTTGACTATCTACTCTCGGTACCGAAAAACATTTGGAACACTGCCCGTGTTACCACGGCACGGACCAGATTATCGCCAGTCTAATCCTTATGTGCGTGTGAATTGTTTTATCTACACCGTGTTATTCCAAAGGGAGCGAAAAACCCGTTTATCCAGGTTTATCCCATCACGCACATACCAGTTAAGTAATCGTTCGAATACGTTCAGATATTAAGTGTTGTGGTGCGAAAAGCAAGTTAAATTTATAAATTTATTAATTTATATATTTACTGCCCTAACAAAGTCCAGCTGTACCTGATGAGCATTTTCAGCCATCTAAATATAATGTTTTTCTTCAGAGTAACTTTTGAAAGGGCGTCTTCAAAAATGGATGATATTTTTTCAAAAAAATCATAACATGAAAATGATTGATCCGATCAAAATGACATCCGAAAGAAAGTTGTAGGGAATTGTGCTTTAAGAAAAACATACACTGTATGAAAAAAGTAAATTCATAGTAAAAATATAAAACGTTGATTTTCTAAAACCACTCCCCTTCGATTTTTATATTTTTTTTTTGTAAAAAAAAAAAACTGAAGTAATGTCCATAATTTTGGTAAAGAGTGTAAGCTCTTAACTTGCTTTAAAACAAATCTATAGTTTTGTTTTGATTTGCACAATGAAATTAAATTGCATATTTCTTAGTAAAATATGAATTTAATTAAAATCTACCCATCATTTTTGATAAGTTAGCTCATAAAACCTGTTTTTTAAAAACCAGCCGCTCTCTATTTAATATGAATTTAAAAATTATATTAATGAATGTCCAACCGGTTTGCGTTTTGAAATTATTCTTACGCAACTTGGAAGATAGACATTTTGAAATGTTAGAACATATCTCTAAAGTACTGGCTATAATTATAAATCATCGGGAAATTTGTCTTCTCTTTCAAAATCTTTGCAGCCGGTAGACCAATTATCCATGATATATCGATATCTGTAGTTCGAGCAATTTAAGTGAAATGCCTCATATTTTAGTAACCCTTTGAATACACTCAATTATTTTTTACGTAATTGTTAATTGTTTGTCGTTCGTATTTTTGATCGTGTGATCTCAAATAGTAACCAAATTTAGTGTTACTTGCACCAACAACGACAAAAAATCGTTGGAAAATACGGTGGATTTAAAATGGCAATACTAATTCTTAATAAGGACAAAATAAGACAAGTTAAAATAAGTAAAAGGTAATTGAGTGCATGCTATTTGAATTTTACTGAAATCGAGGTCAAGTCGCAATACATGAATTTTAAAACGCAGTACAAGCTTACATATGTTTTTTTTTTGTGAAAAAGGTAGATTTAAACATAAATGAACTTAGCATTCTCCAAAAAGAAAAATCTATTTATATGAAAATTAATTTCTGTCTGTCTGTCTGACCCTTATAGACTCGGAAACTACGCAACCGATCGGCGTGAAAATTTGTATGCAGGGGTTTTTGGGGCCGGGGAAGGTTTTTATGATGGTTCGAGACCCCTCTCTCTGCTCCCAAATGAAACATAAATTTCTGCATAACTATTCTATTAAATTTTCGTTCATTTAGTTTAGAGTGTAGCAACGCTCGCACGGGGTTCAGCTAGTAAATCATAAATTCTGACATGTTTATTCCATTAAGCATAGAATAATTTGAAATTCAGAAGAGTGGCTCGACAATTGGGACCTCAGATAACCTAGTCAGTTTATCCACGATATTACCAAGCTATTGGTGACTGGTTCGATTACCGATCCTGTCCAGAAAATCTTTCGAGTTGGAAATTATCTCGACACAACATTCAAACGACAGATGAAACGGTTCCAATTTGGGTCCTGCGTGAACTATTTTAGTAAAAAACTGACTTGGCACAAACCATTTCAAGTTTATATGGGAATTACTATGGGAAAACTAATGTTTTTGTTCATATCTATCTAACAATTCACCACATCACTGTGCTTTTAAAAAACACATCATAAAATGTGAAAATTTTCTCAGCTACAACTTTGTTGAAAACCACTTTTCAATCAAATGCACGGAACAAAAATTTTTAATGATTCAAGTCACTGATGTCTTATGATTATGCTCATTCAACTGTTCAGCAGGCAACATTGGTGTTTCTGGTGAGAAGAATAGAGCATAAATATCATGGCTACTATGTCACACTTCAGAATACAGTGTAGCTAACAGAACAGCTGCTTGATCATGCCATAAGATTATCAATCTCTTAAGCAATTAATAACTTTTTAATTTGACATTTAGCTGAAAAACCGATTTTCCGCAAAGTTATTGCTTGGAAAAAATAAGTAAGAATAGTTATAGAACTTTTCGAAAAAGCAATATGGAAAATGGGTAGAAGACAATGAACAAAAAGTTTGGTTTTCCCATAGTAATTTCCATATAAACTTCAAATGATTTGTGCCAAGTCAGTTTCTTACCAAATGAGTTTAAATTTTGGGAGGCTAATCAGGACCTTATTTGAAGCCGTTTGAGCACTGTGGAGTGAAAATTTAAAATTTTGCATCAGTCTAATGTCTAGGCATCGAATTGAAAACATTTATTCCTTTAAAATATAATTAATTTTGTGAAGCACAAGTCAAGAAATGTGGTGTTAATATTTCAACCGCATTCCTAGTATTATATCTATGAAAGTCACTTCCTCTTTAAATTCGATCACACAAATATCGAGGCAGCAAACTGTTAACTACTTTAAAAATGAACACCATAGTCAAATATCCAATTCTTTGCTTCACCGACATTCATTGTAAGGCGTCTAGCATCAAAGTTGAGGAAGTGAATCTATTACATCTCAAAATCAAACGCATTATTTTATTCTGCAAGCGCTGTAATCTCGATATTTGTGTTGCATTGGACAGAAATAAAATGGAAGGGCAAAAGTCTAGATGAGGAGAGATGATTGATTTGTATAGCTGTATTTTACTGGCAAAAGTTAAATCATTTTTCAGTCGACATAGAATTCCACATGGGAGTGAATACTTAAAATGCTTCTTTTTGTCAATTCTGTAAGTGGTGAAAAAAACTGAAGGTCTACTCAATACACATATTTTATTAAGTATCCCTATTTTTTATAATATTTGCTAAAAGAGGTTGAAAGAAGGGAGGATTTTTATTATTTTTAACCCAAAGCAACAATCAAATTTATTAAATTTTATTTATTCGAAAAACAAAAGCGTCTAAGAACTTGGTTTGAAAGTTGTTTTCAAGGCATCTTCTTTTAAAAGGCTTAAATTCTCACTTGTCTAGCAACCTCTTAGCTGTTTTCCTTAGCTTTGCATGACTTTTATTGAAACCAGCCAATGCTAAACATGTAAAGCATCCCTAAATTTCTGATGACCAACCTTGAAATCAAACCTGTTGGGGTACGAAGGTGCACTTAATTAACAGTCACGGATACATTCCTGAAAAAAAAGTGAAGCAGAAGTCGCTAGAAATGTAGGTTAGCATGCCGTTATACGGTCGGCTGCCACAAGCCACAAGCTACAAGCGCGGAGAAAGATGAAAGCACTAAACTCTCACAGGGATACTTCGGATGAATAGCGTAGGCGACTTTCGAAAATAACATAAAAACTAAAGCTAGACAATATAGAAACCATCAGTCGTTTGGGGACGGTTGCTGTGACTCGTCGAAAATGATCAGATTAGCTTTATCGTTGCTTTTGGTTACCTTTGCTACGAAAGAATGTGTAAGAATGTGACGAGGTCGAGAAACTGCGGAAAGAAATAACCATTTCGAGTATTTTATTCTAGTTAAGCCAAAATTTGCTGGCTATCTACAATACATGTCGATTGGAATACAACGTGGATATGGAAACGTTCAATGCCATCAAAGGAGGAGATTTCTCTATCAGATCTCCATTGATTGAGGTGAGTAAATGCTGATACCGTAATGCACTGAAATTCGACTATGTTTTTCAAACTTGCACATGCATTTATCAGTATCGTTCTGAATCATAACACCTATTTGTTTAGTTGTATCGTATCGGATTTTGGTGCATTATGGTACTATCCCTTTTGACATTTAATTAACGGTGCCGGTGGTGTAGTGGTAAGCGTGATTACCTCTCACTCCAGCAGGCCTGGGTTCAATCCTAGTCGGCGCCGCCGGGATGTTCTGAGGCATAACATCTCTGATCACGCCTTCCTTCGGATGGGAAGTAAAGCCGTTGGTCCCCGGTTCATGAGTTGATGGGTCGATAGGTAGGGTCCAGGTGTGGGAGCTGCCTTCCTAGCACGTCGGTAGCATTGGTGCTCAGCACGGAAAACAAGATCGACGGAAAAACAAACCAAAGGAAAAAATAAAAGACATTTAATTGCAGTCATATTATTTTAGTGCTTTACAGACTGTATCGTGAAGAAAGCTGCATTCATGAATGATGACTTGAGCTTTAACAAGGACGTTATCATTAAATTTGTGACTCGCTTTGTCAAACAAGAGGATGCGGAAACGGTGTACGAGATGTGTACGGCAGATGTTGCTCCA
This sequence comes from Ochlerotatus camptorhynchus, assembly GCF_037179485.1. Lineage (NCBI taxonomy): Eukaryota > Metazoa > Arthropoda > Insecta > Diptera > Culicidae > Ochlerotatus > Ochlerotatus camptorhynchus. Next base: position 406,913 of record NW_027040866.1, on the reverse strand, counting down.
GTTCTTTGTTCCGCTGCATTCGACGTCTATCAGTGTATGTACGAAAATGCTTTTGAAAAATGGGGAACCAGAAGGAAGCTGTAACAAAAATGGAATATATTAAAAGGCACCATGCAAGTGTAAGCGCTAAAATAAACGATAATTTGGAAAATATAATTGATGTTCGATGGTTTTCAAAATTAGTGACGATGACATGGATCTTTTCATTAGACGTAAGTGACCGTCCATTAACTACGTAGATAGTATAGGTTTTAGACCACCTCTCTCGTAGATAGGTTTTAGACACCCCTCTGTAAAAAATCGTCCATATGAATTTTTGAGAATGACGAATTTCATAGCGCCTCACGAATGCGTCAAGCTCCTTGTTCCGTATATGTTGCTGAGCTGGCGACGGCAATAAATGATACGCTAGAAACTATCGCCTCACTTTCACCAGATCACTACTTTATTTTTACGGATAGTCTCAGCTCCATGAAGCCGATAAAGCACTCCTCGTATTTTCTCATGAAAGTACGAGAGCTTCTAAGTGCTTTATCTTTAAGATCATTTGTCATAACTTTTGCATGGATCCCATCTCATTGCATTGTGTTGAGCTGGAGGACATCAATATCTGTGAATATGGACAAGGTTACCAGGCCGCCGATCACATTATTTGGTCATGTGCTGAGCACCGTGGAGTCAGATCCGAGTTGTACGATTCTCTTCGGGCTCTAGGTAGTGTTAATGGCTAGCCAAATGGGCTAGTTTAAAGGGATTCCCCTAACCTCTGGTCTAGCCATGGCGATCTTCTGGGGTAGGCTACACTCGTCTCTTTTGTTGGCTAGCTCGAGCTGGAAACCCTAGAGCTTCAAGGTCGGCTCCTGGCTTGTCGACACTAATCAGAAGCACAAAACACCGATTGATCACTTTTTACTAGTTTATTGTCTCACTCACTTGTTATGTCTGTAGAGTGGGTGTGTAGATTGCTGGCCAGCGATGACCGGGTTCTGTAGTGGGTGGGATTTTTCGGTGGCGGATGAACGTTCACGGTGGATGCCGCTGCTCGACGGTTGTCACCGTATGGCACGACGGATGTTGCACTGGGTTTCGATCGGGTGATCGACGGTGGTCTCTAAGTGGTCGTCTGTGTATTACCGATGGCTACACGGGGGCTGTTAACGGACGCCCTCGTGGTTTAGTCCGTAATTAATGGGTCCTGACTGGAATAGGAGAGGTGGTGTTAAGGCTGGGAATTTCGCTACTGGGTTCTAATTGGGTCATACCTGACTCCGTATTTACGCAGTACTAGCCGGTATTGTTGGCGACACTGTATACTTCACTTCTTTTCAAAACTTATAGCAAACTTGGCAGATCGATCTATCTCGCGCAATAGCTCCCACTTGTCCACCACCTCCTGTCCATATCCTTCTCCTGTTTCCAACGCCCACCTTCATCCTTACTCCTTCCCGTTATGTGTTATGTGTTGTTGGTGTGACTGGGTTACAATATTTAATTGGACCGTTGGTTTGGGAGTGGTTTTTCATTTGACTTACATATTTACTTATATTTACATTCAAAAACAAGACAATATTGTCGCGCTTATGTTAAATTCTCATTTGGTGACGTTCGAAGCGCGATGCAACCCCACCTATAAGGATTATAAACAGGTGTGTAACTTTTAAAGTATTTTATGGCAGAGGCTTGAGGAGCGAATCCTGGATAAAGAGCCACCGTGTGTTAAATAAATGGGCCATAGACAGAAAACAGATGGTATAATCCCTTTTTGAGAAATTATCCTACCACACACAATATTGAATACAAGAAATTGACATACTGATTGAATTTACAATGAATTCACATATACCCTATTCCTCGCTCTCGCTTTCTCTTGATTTTTCTCGCTTGAAGTGAATAAATAGGGTACAGAAACCAAAACGGTAACAGTAGACAACCTACCCAAGCCCGCTAATCGCTCTTTTTGCAATATGAAGCTGATTTACGGCTGATAAAAAGTATGGAAGCCCTATACTGCCCATAATCGCATATCAGTCCCATATGGATAGGAAATCAAGCAACGATGGGACTTGTATGCAATTATGGGTAGTATATTAATCTTATATTGCACAAAGGGCTTCCAGCAGACTGTGCCCTCTTGCATTGGAACATCTGTTTCCCCACTCCACTGCCCAAGCATTGAAGTATCCTCCGATGACTACCGGTCGTCGTCGTCTTGGGTAAGCCCATTCTCATGGAACTGCTCCATTGTCCATCTGCAGGGTGCTTAACAACTACATCTGAAGATTCCGTTAATTTTGGAGATCACGAAACCTTTGTAGGAGCTCGCAACCACTTCTTGAATAGAGTATCTGACCATAATTAGTTTAGCCGCCATCCTAGCTCTATCCGCGACCCAGTTACCGTTATCGGAAGGGACTCAGTACGGTTCCACATTGATTGCAACGTCGTACTTTGTTTCTCGCCTGCCACAACAGTTGCTGAGCAGTGTCGCAATGATTGAGGCTTATTTGGGTTACCTCCATTACTGTTGTCCTGCCATCGCCTTTTTGAATGCTAGGCATTTGAAGCCTCCCGTCGTATGATCGTTTCCGTCCTCTTTTTTGCAGAGCATACACCTCGGTTGTTTCGTGCAGCCTCTTACAATATGACCTTTCTCTCCGCATATCCTGCACAGATCAGATCTGTCAGGGCCATTGCAGTTCCTTACCTGGTGACCGAAACCCATGCACTTGAAGCATCGCTCCACTCGGAAAAAAATCCCTTTCCCGAAAACGGGAACGGACCGTGAACTAAAAATCACGGCCAGCTATCCAGAACAAAATTTTCTCAAATATACACCGTGAACTATGGTTCACGGCTGTGGTTCACGAATATGGGAACTCTTTTTTTCCCGTGCAGTTGCTTGGTAACCCAAGGAGTGGCATTCAGCGAGCACACTGACCACCCAACCGTGACCTTGCCCGTTTCCAACAGCTTATTCGCTGCAACTGTCGAAAGCCGTATCGCCGCCGTTTGCATGCCGCCGTAGGCCTTCCTCATCCGGATTGACATTGGGACGTCTCACAGATCGCAGTGCACTTTCAACGCACTTCTCAGCTCCTCTTCTGTAGTGATCTCGTCCAAATCCCTGCACTCGACCACTGTCTTCAGGAATAGAGCTCTAAAGCTCGCCCATTCGCCAAGAGACTTTTCGTCGAGCTCCTTGAAGGCTGAGCTCTTGATCGTAGGATCTTTCTTCAGCTGAAAGAGCATCTCGTCGTCTGTGCTTCAGCTGCTGCCTTCTCCTTGGCCTCGATCAGTGCCCTTTTGGCAGTCACGGATCTCGTTATCAGCGTATCCTGTTCACGTTCGGCAGAAATAATGGCGGATTTGATGCCCATCACCATTTCCTTCATTGCCTTGTAGACGTTGCTCTTATCCTTGATGAAGTCATGGAGTTCATTGATCCTCCTCCTGACCTCCATCAATTTGGTCTTCCCAAGCTGCAATCCTTCTTGGGGTGTGCTACTGCTGGATTTCGTTGTGAACACCTGGATTAGCATAAGACCTAGCTCTCCTTGGTGTCCTTGCTGCTCACCTTGGGGCTTACTGCTGCTGCTGGAAATTGCTGGGGCCTCCAGGTTCAACACTGGTGATCTTTGTAATATCCCTCTCCTTGCGAACACGTTCGCTCCTCCGTTTTCACTGTCTGGCGTCTTGCCGTCGTCCTACATATTTTTTTGTTTTGTTTTCTTTTTTTACTTTTTCTTTGTTTTTAGTTTTTTTTTCTCCGTTTTTCTCCATTCTCCATTCTGTATCTATGCAAGCAGGGAGGTTGACACGGTCCTTCATGGGGGCCGTGTTCAGAGGCAGATCAGCGTAAGTTAGGAATGTTACATCTGAGCCTACTACTCACCAATCATCAATTAGTGACGAGTTTTGAACATATCTGGAGGCCTGCCAAGGTTTTACCGAGACAGGGGCAACCGCACTATTAGCCCATTGCCATTTCAAGAAGGTGTCACCCTTCTTTACTCAGGGAGCAGAATAGCACGACTGTCAGCCCTGTAGCGTGGTATCCAATCCATTGTGCCGTGTCTTGTCCATAGTTCCATGCCGTGCCCAATATGCCGTAATAAGGATCTTACTGGCGTCGATCCTAATGTGCCGGTTGGCACTCCTGTAGGTTGACGAAGCATTTCCTCTATCGCCGTGCTATGGTTACCGCGCCAGAGTTCTAGTCGAACCCCCTCACTTTGCAATTGTCGGAAGGACAAAATTTCCCAGGCTACACCACCGGGAGGTGTGAGGTAGGAACTTGCGACGACCACAGCTAGCTTTCCTATACAATAGCGAGGCAATCGGAAAAAAAGATATCCTTTTTTACTTAACACGCCGGTTGAGTCAATAACTGCATCTGCTGCTGCTTGTGTGCGGCTTTGCTGAATATCGCTTTTTGATTGAACGTCTGGATAATTAATTAATAATTAATTCAGAACATGATATTCTTCAGACATGCTACACCAGAGGCTCATCCACGTTCAAAGATGTAGATGGGACAAGAAACTATGGTCCCATAGAACGATATTGAATATGTTTGGAATCGGTCTACTGGTTCTGGAGGTATGGCCGAAACATGTACCGGTTTGTATTAACCTTGACATAATCAAATGACTTGAGAATTCTAAAACCAGTTCAATGGTAGCTATTTGGCTATACATGTTCCGAGCAAGTGTCCAGTCTCTCAGAATTAATTAGTTAGTTGGTTATATTTATTAAGGAGACTTTCAGCCAAACGCTGGTTCGTCTCCGGCGCATGAGAATTCATCTATCACCTCACATAATATGTACACGTCGGAATTCCTAAAGTAAAAAAAAAAGGATCATTCTAAGTTCTATTTAAAATCGTGGGAAGGTAAATGCTTTGACTGTCTCTTCCAGGTATTTTTGTGCGTAGGACATGTCCTACCTGGCCCAACTACTCATCGCGCCTCTGTTGTACACCAACTAATCAGCAGGCACAAACAATTTGAAGTTTATATGGGAATTTATATGACAAATCCATACTTTTTGTTCATTGCCACCCTTTGCTAAGCGAGAAAGTTCAATAACTATTAACACTAACTAATTAAGAGTATGATAATCTTATGACATGATCAAGTAGCTGCGATGGTGGCAACACTGTATTGAGTCATTTAATATATGGACGCACTGTTTATTTTACTGCAGGGCTCCTAGCGGTTGGATCTGGAATGTTTTGACAGTAGTGTGTTTTGAAATGTTTCCTCTTTCTATGCTGAAAAGGTCGTACGATTCATTTTGTTTAAAATAAGTTATACTTGATCTTCTTTCCTTTATTTAACGGTGGTCTCTTCCGCAAGTTCCGTTCCGCAATCCTTCATTTTGAGTACTCAACATTTTTATATCATTAAGACGGTTCTGAGATACAATCGTTTTTGTTTGCGTCCAGATATTAAATGACTCAAGCTTTAGTAACCATAATTTTTTAGCTCTATTCCACGCCCCAGAAACACTAATGTTGCGTTTTTAACCATGAATAACTTTTATTCCTTAAATTTAATCGAAAACTGATTGTAATCAAAGTTGTAGCTACGAAAATTTCATACAAGCGCAGTTAAAAATATTTTTAGTTGATAAATATGGTTAATTGTTTCAAAGATATGAACACAAAATTGCTTTTCCCTTTGTAATTCCCATGTACACTTGAGTGGTTAGTCAGTTCATAACTAAATGAGAATAAATTTTGAGAGGATGATCAGGACCCGATTGGACCGCTTTAGAAATGAGAAAATTTCAAAAAATTTGTCGCTCTGGTGACCATTCATTTCAAATCAATCACTAGACTTTTTTGTTCGTATTATAGTCACTTTAACATATTTTAGGTAAGGGGGATGAGATTTGAACTCGTGACTTTTAGTGTGCTATGCAAATTTACAATAATCTCAACACTTGGAATTGTGCAGATGCGAATTGATATATGTGAATAAATCTTCTATGGGTATGTGTAGAAACCACGTGGAAAGTTTAGGGGGACGGGGGTGATGTTAATTGTCCATGCACTATGGGAGGGGGTCTAAATCCTCTCATAAACTGTCCACATGGTTTGTGACGAATCACCTTTGCATTTAAACTGATTGTTCAATGACACATTTCCAACATCTTCAGAGCAAAAAGAAATCCTACATTCCATGACCGAATTGTATAGCACTATAGCAGCATTCAGGGTCATGAAAAGAATTCGCGTACACGCTTCGAAAGCTCCGTTATTTTTAACACACAATGAAGCATCAGCCTTAAAAAGAACAACGCATTTATCGTTTTTCAACTCACACCGATCAAAACCCCAACCAAATTTATCTGAGGCAGAAATTTTTCAGCACGTTTTTGCAACTCATCGCAGCCACACTGCGTTAGCTTGGGAACTCAATGACCAGGGTTGTAGTACTGTAGGGGATTTGGAAAGCTATCCGCAAACAAATTAACCGTAGCTGATTAGATAATCTAGCCACGATCAAGCTCATCCAACGGTTGTAGTTTTCTATGAATCACATTGGCGCGTATCCCACCGTCTAGCTCACGACTGATCGGTGGCAGACCTGTTCCGGCGAAAGCAAAGCGCATCTCGACTGGAGAAATGACCCACCGACCAAAACAAAGAGAAAAAATCCGTGGCGCGAAGAGAAAGAGAGCAAATAAACAAACTTATATATTCGATGAAATTTTGAGCCTAACAGTCCACGGTGAACAGTTGAACGAAGACAAGCTTCCGACCGGTTGATAATCTCTGCGCTTGTTCAAACTCGACGAACCAGCAAGTCGCGGTTTGTAGGTCAGTTTAGTCGGTGCGCGACAAAGAGTGAAAGTGCAAGAAAATAAGTAAACATGAAGTCACTAAGAGCGTCTGGTGTAGCGTTGCTACTGCTTGCGTCGATCCGGCTTAGCGTGAGTGATAATAAGCTCTATTAGATTACATTGTAGCAGAACACGAGGTGTTTCAAAACTAGCAATTATCAATTCACACACCTTGGTGCCAGCCGAATCATTTTGCTAGAGTGAAGTGCCTTATTTAATAGCGTTCTAACCACCGTGTGTTCGTTTTCTAGTGCGGGCAAGACTTCAAAGGCGCCATCGATCAGTGTACGAAGGAGTTCGAAATGGATATGGACGTAGTCATTTCCCTCAAGTACGGAGATTTCAGCGAACGTGATCCATTGATAGAGGTGCAAGAACACACTGTTTCCCTGTTTTCTTTAATTACTTGATCGATCAGCTCAGACGTTGACCTTATTGTTACGCTTCTAATTATAAATCAACCGGTTGGGGTACGTTGCTTTCATGAGTGGATGCTGTGGAACATAGGGGAACTGGGTGTAATACGCTCCGGTAAGGTAATATGAGCAATAGCGTGTTTAAACTGGGCATTCCAACTGATAGAATAGCGTATTGCGCATATTTTAAGTACGACGAAAAGTGTGTAATCTCAAATAAAAATGCGCTTTTAAGTTGCATCGTCTTGGTTTAAAATGAGTCCAGTTAAAAATGCAAACTACAATATCATCTCACCACTTTATATCTCAGTAGTTCGTCTAGTGATTCTGGATTATTACTCCCAGTTCTCCTTAAAAGTTTATTTTTTCTATTACGAAGCAAGACTATATGTACGCTGTGGTGATCAACATAAATCAATTAAGGTTTACTGTAAATGTCACACAAGCTCCAGAATCGACGGTAGATGCACGTAATGTTCTTAGTATACTTTTCATTTACCATTGAACACTTACGTTTGGAATTCTGGTGGTATTCTGATTAAGGATAATCATGATCTTAAGGTTAAGTTTAATTGGATTATTAAAATTTCTGAATATAGAAGAGCGGTACTGTTTTTATTTTTATTTAATAACTTTTCCTTCATTCTTGTTAATTCCTAGGAACTTCGTGGCATTGGTGCATAATGGAATTAACTTTTAGAGCTAAACAGCTCTTAGGGTTATTTACGTATTATTTACGCATGAATCTTAGCAGCATCCGCGCATGTATTAGCATTTTATCAACATCAAGCACACATATGACGTCTTCTTTTTCTTCTTCTTCTTCTTCCTCGCATTTCAAGCTTAGTGCTTATCGCATTTTTAGCTTACTGCGTGCTCTCAAGTTAGTGTTCTAGTTCTAGATGCACTTGCACAGTTATTAATTGAGAGCTTTCGATGCCTGTACCATTTTTGCATTAGTATAATTGTGTAGCAAGCAGAATCATACTCTATGCCCAGGGAAGTCGAGAAATTTTCCAACCCGAAAAATTCCTAGACCAGACCGGGAATCGAACCCAGCCACCTCCAGCATGGTCTTGATTTGTAGCTGCGCCTTTACCGGCTGAACTAAGGGAGGCCCCATACATATCACGTGTTTGTTTGTTTACATGCTGCCTGCTGGTTCTTCCATGCATTTCAATTGACAAAATTGTCCAAAATATTTGAAAACGTTTTTACTGCGCTTCAAACTTCTCAAGTGACTGTAACTATTGTAGGAAGCCTCTTTTTCTTTGGCAACCTTTCAATTTGAACTGCGTATTAGCCAGCTGTGTAGTGCGCTTTGTATGGTTATTTTGCTTGAAGACATGTTCAGGTTTTCATTCAAAACCATTTTGGAAAAGTTTTATCATTTGGGGTATCGTTCGGGTATGGTATGTTCAAATTAGGGCGTATATTTAATTTTATGAAAAACCTGGCATACCAGGTTTACTCAGTCGTAAACATGTAATCAGATTGAAGCTGATAGACTAAGGAATCGCCAAGTGTTTTGGTGAGAAAATACAGTGAAATTAACGTTTAAATTTTGGATACCGAAAATAGCCAATGGGTGCCGAATCCGTCGTTTACCCTACATAATTTCTAAGTTGATCCTAATTAGTACCCTCTGAATATTTCAAATCATTATCTTGAAACCATTGCGAGACACGGCATTTGTGGTTTATAGGAATCAAGTCAATGATGGAGTTGAGAGCTACTGACCCATTGGAGCAATTCTATGGCAACTCGAGTAGGAGAAATTAACTTACGAGTACCTAATTCAGGCCCGACACCAAAATTTTGTGTTGAGGTAAAATACTAAAGAATAATGCGAAAAAATTGAATGCAATTTTTTTTGAAAATAACAAAACTTTATATTTGGATATCAAAAGAATACCTACTTGATTTTGTTTTTGTAATGCATTTAAATTTGTTTGTATTAGAATGGTATTGTGGGAACTTTTTTTTGGTATTTTGCCTCTTATGTCAGGCTAATCCATACCGATTTAAGGTATCGAGATTTCCGTTCCTGCTCGAGAAATGAGCAAACCCCGAGCAGGAACGAATATCTCGATACCTCAAATTGGTATGGATGAGCCTGACCAAAAAATAATACCAAAAAAATGTTCCCACAATACCATTCCAATACCAAATTATGTTAATGCAATACCAAAACATTACCACCCAGGTATTCTTTTGGTATCCAAATATCAATTTTTGGTATTGACAAAGTATTTTGCATGTAATCTTTTGGTATTAGTCTTTGGTATTCATGCTGGTCAATACCAAATTTTGGTATCAGAACAGAATTAGGTATTCATTAGTTATTTTCTCCTGCTCGGGACGACTCTGCTCGGTCCTCACCGATTTTGATGAAACTTTTGAAATGTCTACAGTATTGAAGATCATGATTTTTGTACAGGTCAGGAGACCAATTCTGATCACGACTAATAAAACTAATAGGGCGTGTGTGTATTCACATATACAATAAAAATGCGTTTCAACGAGTAAGTTTCAGTTGTTGTAGAGCATGCCTTAGGCTTGTTATAACGCTTATGTCACATTTGTCGTTACATAGTATGTGTTTGAAATATCATACCTGTAAATTGTGCTGCGATACTATGATTTCTAAGTTCATAAAATTCAAAATATCAGCATAGCATCGAATTAGTGTTTTCATGTCCCGGTATTCTTTGCTTCCCTTGAAACGAGAAACAGCTGATGGGCCTTCTCGAGTATTCCCGGGAATAGGAAAATATTTTTATTGAGAATTCATAAAGGTAATAAATTGAATTCATAACAGTCATTCATCAGCATGTTTTTGTTTCAACGATGTATAAAGTAGCGAATAATTTAATCATTCAATTTTAATATTTTCACTTCCATCGGAATAAGCTAACGGCGCTGGTGGTGTAGTGGTAAGCGTGATTACCTCTCACCCCAGCAGGCCTGGGTTCAATCCCAGTCGGCGCCGCCGGGATGTTCTTAGGCATAACATCTCTGATCACGCCTTCCTTCGGAAGGGCAAGTAAAGCCGTTGGTCCCCGGTTCATGAGTTGATGGGTCGATAGGTATGGTCCAGGTGTGGGAGCTGCCTTCCTGGCACGTCGGTAGCATTGGTGCTCAGCACGGAAAACAAGATCAACGGAAAAAAACAAACCAAAGGAAAAAAAAAAAAAAAAATTAAATTCGGTCGGAATTTTTTTCCGACTTTTCCGGATTTTGTTTAAGACCGCACATATAAAAATATTTTTTAATTTTCAACTACAAACTGGGACAAGCTTGTGAATATTAAATTACACGTTCAACGACCAGTAAATCAATCCATTAAAATTGAAATTCACTGTTGGTTGTAAATTCAATTAAATTCAATTGAACTTTTCACTGCTATGTTTAAAAACTGCATGTAATATTGACCATAAATTAATGAATTATTAAATACTTCCAGGCAGTGTGAATTCCACATAAAAAATTTGGTTTTTTCCTTCTTATTTTCTAAAACTGCCATTCATTTTCTGCCAGAAGTTGCATAGAATGCTATTCAGTTATGATACTGGAACTTTCACGTTCGTTAAACAACATAAAAATGAGGCTGCTTTGAATGCTAAAGACCACCTTCAACCAGGCTGCATAATCTTTAAATAGCCTTTAATCAGAACTTTTGGGTACTTCGGTAAGCACTTCAATTTTTCAGTATAAGAATCACAGTTAAATATCGTAATAACTTTTTGTTTCCAGCTCACAATCTTGAAAATTGAATATGTCTAATAATAGTCTTTAATAATAGTTTTCATTGAAGTAGATGGTAACCTCTTTCTTAAAACTGCCATTAATACAATTGAATGAAAATGTATATACCAATTATTAATTTTCCTACGAGATTTTTGAAAAATAAAACGAGCTGTCTAGGAGATTTTCAGTTCTTTCAGTCTTCTAAGCAGCAAAAATTTATTTATATATTTATTTATTTATTAACTCGTCTTCGTACAAAAAAAAACAGCTTAGTTTCTTAATCTAGAGCTAATACTATTTTTAAAAACGTTGTTGATACATTAAAATTGTAGTGTGAAATTAATTTAAAATTTAAATTTTATTTTAATTAAATTTTAATTAAATAATTTTAATTAAAAATTTAAAATTAATTAAAAAAAAAATAAAAAAAAAATAAAAAAAAAAATCACGAGACTCGTTAAATTGTGGATTATTTTGCCCGTAGAGTGTTCAATGTTGAGAAATGAAGAGAAGATCATTCTGGCGCGTCTGTGACACATTTTACCAGGATGTACTCTCGTTTTTGCCTGACGCAATTTTGTAGTTGTTGTAACTTGTTAGCTTTATAGCTGAAATTTTTTTTATTTAAAATAGCCCACAAATATTGTTGCAGATTTGGGAAGTGTTTTTTTTCCTTGAGTTGATTCCCGTCGATCTTGTTTTCCGTGATGAGCACCAATGCTACCGACGCCAGGGAGGCAGCTCCCACACCTGGACCCTACCTATCGACCCATCAACTCATGAACCGAGGACCAACGGCTTTACTTCCTTTCCGAAGGAAGGCGTGATCAGAGATGTTATGCCTCAGAACATCCCGGCGGCATCGACTGAGATTGAACCCAGGCCTGCTGGGGTGAGAGGTAATCACGCTTACCACTACACCACTGGCGCCGCTATTTGAAAAGCGTGATTACTTATTGATTGTCTTTATTTTTGATGTTACTGACAATGAGTTTTCATTTGAATATTACTTATATTATTATTTTTATATTGGAGCCTTCCTTAGCTCAGTCGGTAAAGGCACAGCTACAAAGAAAGACCATCCACTCCATCGGGTTGAAAAATTTCTCGACTTCCCTGGGCATAGAGTATGATTCTGCTTGTCACACAAATTATACTAATGCAAAAAATGGTACAGGCATCGGAAGCTCTCAATTAATAACTTTGGAAGTGAATCAAGAACACTAAGCATGGAGCAGGCAATAAGCTAATATGCCATGTGCAATAAAGCTTGAAATCCAAAGAAGAAGTAGCCTTTTTGAGTATTGACAATGTTGTGTATATTTATTAGCATATTATTATTAAAAGTGCTTATGAGTATTGACAATATTTTTGCAGGTTTGATACAGGCCGAATCGTCCGAATGATATGAGTTTATTCAGTCACAGCTGATCGATCAACCCATTTTTGTCTTTAAGGAATTAATAATACTTTCCCACCTCCACTGTCTTGCAGTGTTTCACCGAGTGTTTGATGAAGCGATCAGGATTCATGTTCGATGACTTCACGTACAACAAAACGCAAATCATCGGTTTTGCTGGGCGCTACCTGGAACCCGAAGGTGTAAGTGGTGACTTATTGCATATCTGGTGAAATTCCCAGCCCAATCTAATTGTGTTTACATATGTTTGTTTCACTTTTTCGCAATCTATCATATAGGCTCAGTACGTGTACGACAACTGTGTGGATAAATTTGGAACGACGGTATGCGTGACCGGATTCGAAATGTACCAGTGCATACACGAAACGGCGGTTGCCGAGTGGGTGGAAAGTAATTTTTAGTGTCAGCATAGCACCAGAGAGGGATGTGGAAATGAAGATTTTGTGAGCGAGAATGAGCTGCTTCAAATGAACTGTGACTCTTCGACTGCCCATCGAGTATGTGCTTAAGTTTTCGATTTCCTTTTGTGAAATTTATTTAAGTTTTGTGTTTTACATGAGTTGTTTATTTAAGTAATTTATTTATTTATTTATTTATTTATTTATTAATTTAATTATTAATTCTTAGAGTACCACACTGAAAATTACATCCACGCTTTATCACTTGCATGTATGTCAAATTTTAGTCATTCATTTTCTAATGTATGTATAGATTACTTCAGAAACATCGTAAAATCATAAATCTTTGAACCGTCCCATGCAGCAAACTGCCATCAAAACAAGTAGCTGCAACTTGATTATGACTGGAATAAGTTGCACACAAGTAACCACCATTGCTCAGTGACAAGTGTGTTGCCAGTGGTCAAATGCGAATTATTTTTTCAACTAGCTTCTCTGCCAATTAAAAAAAAAAAAATTAAATCGTAAAGTGAACTAATCATAGGGCCCATTACAATGTGACAAGCTCAATTATAATAAAGATAAAAACATCAGAAAACCGTTGAAAATTACTGCTGATATTACAAAAATAGCGAAAAGTATGATTAAGATGTGGTGCTCAGAGAGTTAATAGCAAGTTATTTTATTGTATTATTAGCAATTAGATTTAGATTTCATTAGTTGTTAGATTTTTTTTTGCTGAAGAATCTATTTAAAGTATATAGATGTGGAAAATGTAAGGTTAATATTAATATTGAAAGCTTTAAATAAGTAAGCAATAAACTTTCCTCAGTAACATGTAGCTTTCCAAAAATACAAAGTTCGAAGCAATAAATAAAAAAAAAATCTATGGCGGCGGTGGGGAGGGGACACCCCTCACCATCCCTCTCCAAAGGAGGAGTTTGGTAAAGAGAGATGAAAAAACCGATTTGTACCTTCCTTAAAAGTTGTCCTAGCTCGCTATTCTACTATCTATATGCAATTTTCACACTGCCGTACTCTAACGGAACTATCAACGCTATACTTTCATTTACTCCATCTATCGTATAAAAATTACCACTACAGTCTGTTATTTGAAATTAGCATCTTCAACTATGTAAAACAATTTTATTTTTTAACAACACCACGATCCTCAAAGCGAACCTAGAAAGTTTTTTTTTTAAGTATTCTCTTTTACACGAGGTTCAACTTCAGTCTTCACTGTTTAGAAATGGCATTGATAAAGACTGTCCCACTATACCGATTAAAAATATAACATTTTCACTCCACACTACTCAAACAGTTTGTAATCAAGTATTGATTAGCTTCTCGAAATTTGAACTCATTTGGTAAGCAAACCATTTGAAGTTTACATGGAAATTACTATGGGAAAGCCAAACTTTGTGTTTATTTTCTTCTTATTTGTTTCAATTTTGCACTGTTAAAAAGTTTTTAAACTATTCGTATTGGAAATTTTCTCAGCTGAAACTTTGCACAAGATTGTTTTTCAGCCAAACGTCAATTTAAATAATTATTGATTGCTTGAGAGATTGATAACCCTACGACATGTTCAAGCAGCTATTTTGTGGGTTATACTGCATTCTGTTCTATTTTACGTGGCACATGCCAGAAACACCTGCGTGGCCTTCTGAGCATAATCATTAGACATCAGTGACTTGAATTATTAATAACTTTTGTTCCTTCCATTTAATTAAAAAGTGATTTTAAATAAAGTTGTTTCTTAGAAAATTACCTTCAAACACAGTTATCATTTTTTAAAGCTGGGCGATATGGTGAAGTTTTATATAGATTTAACAAATAATTTGCATCTACCATAGTAGTTTCCATATAAAATTCAAATGGTTTGTGCCAAGTCAGTTTCTTACCAACTGAGTTCAAATTGTGGGAGTCATATCCAGGGTTGCAAAATATCGAACATGTAAGGGAAATGGATGTTATGTTGGCCTAAATGCCCCTAATTTGGGCCCATACATAAATTCAGTAATCGACTAAATTTTCAATAGCTCTAATGTTGGCCTATGGATCTAAGATTGGGTCCATCGCTAAAAATCTGCTATTTATACATTTTATTTAGATGAACACTTCATTGGGACGGTACTAATGGATATTGTTAGTCGCCATGGAAAATTTAGTCGATTGCTGAGTTTTTGTATGGGCCCAAATTAGGGACACTTAGGCCGATATTACATCCATTTCCTCTATCACATCCAGAACCCCTCAGCTTCAATGTTTACTATTACCTTTCAGTTGTGCTTTTTTATCCAAGTTCATTTGTCGACTTATGGCCGGTGATGAAATTTTTTTCTGAATTTCAATCTGTATTTTCACAGCAAAAATTATTTTTAATCTGTATCTGGATGACAAAAATCTGTAAAAATCTGTATAACTTATTTATAATGATCTCAGTGTGGATTTACCTAAATCTTCGTTGAGTTCCTTCATAGTTCATAAAGAGTTTGTTCAATGTTTATAATTTTAAAATCTAGAAATCCTACAATCTTGATTTTTTAAAGTCATTTGTATCGTTTTACAAGTCTAAAAAAACAAAAAACAAAACAAAAATAAGTAGTAGTAGTGAGTGACAAATCTGCTTCCGACTTAAAATTTCCTTGGTTTGCTAAAATGACTTTATTACCGATTTGACAAAAAATATATTGTTAGTTAAATATCGTATATGTCACAATGTGATATGGATAAGTAAACAAAAAGTAAGGGAAACTAATATCCCTTCCAACGCGACACCAGAATACATGAATATCAGAAATCCATTAAAAATGTTTCAAGTCCATTAAAAGTTAATACAATCTTATTTTATGTAGAGAAAATGAATAGTGAATTCAAGCTGCTCAAAAGGAAGAAACGATAATTTATCAGAATAAATAAATATAAACAATTATATAAAATAAAATCTCCTTATTTGAAAAATCTGTTTATTTTTTCAAAAATCTGTAATCTGTATGTACAAATATCATGCAACACAATACTAAAGTTTAACGGTGCCGGTGATGTAGTGGTAAGCGTGATTACCTCTCACCCCAGAAGACCTGGGTTCAGTCCCAGTCGGCGACGCCGGGATGTTCTGAGGCACAACATCTGTGATCACGCCTTCCTTCGGATGGGAAGTAAAGCCGTTGGTCCCCGGCTCATGAGTTGATGGGTCGATAGGTATGGTCCAGGTGTGGGAGCTGCCTTCCTGGCACGTCAGTAGTATTGGTGCTCAGCACGGAAAACAAGATCGACGGAAAAAAACAAACCAAAGGAAAAAAAAAAATACTAAAGTCTGTTCCATTTAGAATTTGGCCGCACGAAACATGTCATTTCTCCAAGGGAAAATAAAGTACATAAACGCTAAAAGTATCATTTTGTAGGATTTTTACTTTAAGGGAAAAATACAACAAACATTTTTCGTCAGCTTTTCGGATGAATTTTCGAACTTTTCGCAGAATACCTCTCATCGTGTCTTGCACAGTAGTACTGTCAACCTCATCTACCATCCTTTTCCACCACTTCTCCAAATCAGATGGTGTTTTGATTGTTTAGCCACATTTCTTCAATTTGCGCTTGATAATTGCCCAAAAATTTTCAATGGGACGAAAATCTGGACAATTTGGTGGAAAAGTATCATCTCAAAAAAATCGACATAATTCAGCTTATACCATTCTATGACATCGCAGCTGTAAAGGCAGCTGGCTAAGTCAGACCAGAACTTTACGGGACCTTCGTGTGATTGAATGAACAGCAAAATTATGTTCTGCAGACTCTCCTCTTTGTAAAGTTGTCTATTCATAGTCGCTGCAGTGATGAAAACTTTTGTTTTCTTTCTGCAAAGACAAATTTGAATTTATCCGGAGCATCCCCTTTACGTTTAGCAGAGTAAAGTTTTTGGCCCGGGATTTGTCCAAACTCTATTTTTACGTAAGTTTTATCGTCCATCAAAATATGAGTGTGCAGAATTTTTTCACGTCTATCACGTTCCATCTTCGAAAACTTTTGAACAAGTATATGAATCCTAATGATCTTTCCGGATCAAAACGCTGTCACTAGTTTCTTGCTACGAAAACTAGAGGCGCTACAATAATTTAAAAGAAATGGTTAAATACTATCTGGAACAGACTTTATATACAGATATCTGCATCAAAATATTGAAAAAAAAAAATCTGTATGTTTACAGATAAATCTGTCCATGTGGCTTTACTGCTTATGGCTCATTCCGTCAGCACCTATTCAAGCCAATCCCTCCGTCACTAGCTGCAGCTGCTGAGTTCCTGCACTCGTGTTGAAATTATTCATCTACATCGGGTCCGATTGAGTTCAATGAGATCCATACTTACTAATTCCCGGATGCTGCTGGTGCTACTGGATGTGGTACCGAAACCACTCAGTCCACTGGGTCACCAGGAATTGATTCGATTAGCTTCATTCATTTTTGGCGTCCACCACAATTGTCACGATATTTTCGACGTTCTATCTTAAACAGATTTCCGATCCGTAGTCCCTGAGTACGATCCTTGTAGTATATATTATCGGAAGTTAGTTTTGCAATGCTATGCACAAAGCTGCAATATTCAACACGAATAAACCACTCACCAGTGCTGCAAAATTTCGACAATACACGGTGATACTCAAAATTCTGCTTTGGTTACTCGTTTGAGCTAACAGTCATCGTCAAGGCAAACCATGTCAATTGTCAGTAGCATTTTTGTCAGTGACGAACATGTGCTGATTTGTTTATCAGCTAAATTAGAAATGAAATTAAATGGCTTGAGCAAAACAATTACATGGAGCCATTAAAGTGAATAAGCATCTACGTCCTGAATCGCTTGGATAACAATAATGTGTCTCAGAATGCAATAAATTACACTTTCTGTTACCAGGTGAATCTTTGTCATTGACGAAAAAATGAATGAGATTTTGACCAAAATTTTTTTGAGGATCAAGTCTATCATTGACTATGTGAAAAACAATTTTGTCAATCTTGCGCAAAAGTCTGTGAATCACATCAATTACGTAACGTAACATTGTGATTTTATTCCGCGAAAATTATTTCCACATATTTTTTTTTTTTTTTTAAGTTATAGTCACTTTAACACTCTTGGGTCATTCGTGACTTGTCCGGGGGTGAGATTTGAACTCGTGACTTTGACGTGAGAGGTATGGATGTTAACCACTACGCCGGGGTCGCCCCTAGGGTTGCAGATAATACTCAGTAGACGAGAATCGTGAATAGATGCTTAATGAATTATGAAATATATCAGATCGTGATCCGTCAGCCAGTGGTTAGGTTTTGACTAGAGCTTCTATCTCTGGATGTCCCGGGATGAAAATCCCGGGATTGTTACATTCTCCGGGATTACTGAATCCTGGGAAATAAATTTATAAATCCCGGGATCGCGTGAATTCCGGACAAAAAAAAAATTATCACTCTTTACCCCAGCGGAGCCCAGAACATTCACATCTTATAAAATATATCTCTTCCCTTCGTTTGTCATTCATTCTGATTTATCGAAAGTACGGCACACAGACATCACTTTTTTATATGATCGTTGTACAAGAAGCACTCGTGAAAAATACGATCTAGAAGTGAAACAAACCGTGAACATTTTTATTTATTTTATAATAGTGTATCTAGATGGTACATAAACGAAAATCAGGTTGAGCGTTGTGAGATGTCCATCATTCATAGTTGATCGAAAAACCATTGAAATGCATTGTTGTAAGGTTGGAAGTACGTAGTACGAGCAACAATCAATACGAAACTAACGATTTTAAATTGGCTCACTACTTGACTAGCCTATTGGTCCCAAGCAAACGATTAACGTACTCCATTCTAGTCGAAAATTCTAGTACTACGCAATGTTTGTTTTGATTCGCTATGAAAGTTTGGCAGATAAAATGAGGGGTTATTGGTTTTTCTTATGTTTCGAGGGGTGCATCGATTACTAGTGGAGCTACCTCTATGGTACTAGTCTCAATTGAGGAAAAAACTCAGTATTTGCAGTTTTTAGAGTCCTTCCCTAGATTAGCGAGCTGAATCTTGTAAAATGCTTACTCCTTCTGGATGCACTTCTATATGTCACCGTTTTCTATCCTGGCTTCCATAGCTCTCCATCGCTGTCATTTGTTACGCACAAAGGTATGCATTACCTTACCCGTTAGTAGGTATGTAATCTATGTAATCCTAAAGCACGAAAAAATAGTTTTAAAAATACATTCATTAGAGAAATCATCCACCATAATCATCATGGTCTGTACGGACTATTGTGAAATTTGGCTGACAAACATAACATCACGACACAATAGGGAACTTCTTAGATGTCAAGAGAGCTTCATTTGATTTCAGAGAACTTCATAGAAGTTCGTGAAACTTCGTAAATCTTCAGGGGCCATCAAAGATCTTCAGTATACTTCGTAGAATGTTAAACAACTTCGTGGACGATGATTACGGAACATCGCATGAATTATTTGAAAGTTAAGCAAGCTGGGCAGAAATTAAGTTGTACCTATCGAAAAATTAAAAGATGTAAGCTTTGGAAAAATCCTGGAAGTCCTGGGAAGTTCGAAGAAGTTGACGGAATATCTAAGGATTTCGTCGAATATTCTTCATATTCAGAGAACTTTATATAGGCTTTGAGTTCATGGAACTGAGTTTAAGTTCAAGAAACTTCTTGAAAGTACAGGAATCTTTGTTTAACTGATATTCACGGATTTGCGATGATATCTCTGGATATTATTCTAGACTTTTCAACATAATCAAGTAATGTTCTGAAGATCTGCAACTGTTCAAACATTCAAACGACATCTGTTAGACATCCTTCCAAGATGGAAGTTTGATTAGAGAGTATTTAAAGAATATGCAATTGGTCCGAGATTAAAAGTCCTCTGGATACTTTTCAAGACTTCAGGTTGATCAATTATTATTCTTAAGATATTCAACTGTTCATAAAATTCATCTTTAGATAGTCTCCCAAGATTGCTGGTTAGTCAGATATTAGTGAATTCAGGTAGATCAGGAAATCTGAAGATCTTAAACTAGTCAAACATTCAATTGGCTCTCTCAAGATGGCAGATCGGTTAGGAAGCACTTAAAGATCTCCAGCTGATCGAAGATCACAATAAAGTCCTCTGGATATTTTTCAAGGCTTCAGGTTGATCAAGTATTATTGTAAAGATTAAATTCAAGAATTCAAAAGATCTCCAGCTAATCGAATATTTCAGTGTGAATATTCAATTGGATCAAGTTTTATTCTAAAATATCCGATTTTGATTACGTTCTTCATATTCAACATATTCAGGAAGAAGCTTAAAATCTGAAGTCAAAAACTTCGTTTATTTAACAAAAATCTTCATTTGCCAGCTTCCGCATGTCTTGAAACAACTTCACAAATCATGAGATGTCTTCAAAATGTCTGCATGAAAAAAATAGCCTCATAGAATTTTAAATGTCTTCAAAATGAAGATATGTTTTTTTTTTAATCTAGTGTCCCTAGTATTGAAGGAATCTCAATTTTTTTTAATCTTTCTTCGAAGTAGATGAAACATACGAATATTAAAACAATTCCAGAACAACATGTGAAAAAGGCATACAAGCTTTTTGTAAACAAACCTTCTTATGCCCTTTTCTTGCCACCCATATGACACCTACGTAAACTTTTAACATCACCGGGTAGGGGACACTTTCCCCTTCCCGATGATATTGCTGGTTTGCGTGGGCGACCCTCGGTTGGTGAGAAAAGGGCCTACAAAGGTTTGTTCCAAAAAGCTTGAATGCCCTTTTCATATGTTGTTCTGGAATTTACTATCTTTGTTCACTTCCCGGGATCCCGGGATTAGCCGGGATATCAAATAGATATTTCCCGAATCCCGGGTTTTTGGAAACCACCGGGAGATGGAAGCTCTAGTTTTGACCACTGATAACTCTGTCAATAGTGGATGGATTTTAATTATAGACAAGCCAATCGATTGGAAACTTTTCAACAAATCTGTTAACATGAACACTTTATCAATTTTCAATATGTCACTGTTGAAAATTATTCAAATGTTCAGTCGTTGCAATGTAGATCAAAATTATCCTCGATTGCCTGCAAATCGAATCTCATCTAGTCTCGCCAAACGGTGCTTATTCAATCATTGTGTATGGTGCTGTCCGGTCGGTCGTCATCAGTAGCAGCAGCAGCAGTACTTTCGGCGCGTGGCGTTGAACATTGTTCTCCAGTACACACTGGAAGACTCTACGCAAGCAGCGAGCTGCAGCCTACATGAGTTTCCATTCACCGAAGAAGGAGGAAGAAGCCGCACCGCTACTAATCGGATTCAGTAGCTCTTTGTGAGTCCCTGTGAAACTTTCTCGCGTCGCGTTTTGTCAGTGTCGTGTAGTTCTTGCAAAACACATAAAAAATAAGTATTTTCTGGACATTTGTCAAGGTCATCAATCGGATGTCAGTTCTCATAGGTTTATATCTAACATCCCAAGTAACAATTCTGCAATCATTTGGCATCCACTCTTATTTATGATGGTTTTGTATTGGCAATGAATAATCCATTCAGTTTATTCCTGCTTAGTAGTGCATCTTTTCGCTGTTTTAAAAACCATTTACAGTCTGGCGAGAAGTCAAAAACTGTCTTTTAAATTAATTTTAAAGTAGTTCTCGGCAGCCCTACTTTTGCTCAATAAAACAGATGAAATTATCCTTAATAAGTAAAAAAAATCTCCTTAAAATAGATCGGGTTGCTCCTTAAATGATTGATCAAAATACGTTAAAAATCTTAAAATGCTCAGTAAATATTTAAAGTACGCTCCCTAAAATAGACTGTACATTAAGCATTTGAAAATGCTCCACCGCTTTGCACCATTTTGAAGTGTAATTGTACCATATATCGTCGGAAAAGCTGCTGTAGAAAGGTTAATAAGTACCATGAAATCAGCTGAAAAAAATGCACAAATGCACACAATGATTTACTGTCAGTTTGATCGTTTGTTTTTTAACCTACCTCAGGTTCAGGTTCGCTATTAGAAAATTTAGCTAACATACAAATTTCAAAATTGTTTGTTAAACCTTCGGTCGACCACCATATGTTCATGCGGGGGAACATTACAAATCCTGTTTACTTTTTACTTTAATAGACTCTAACATTTTTGGGTGTACGGAATAAACGTTTTGGTACATTCACTGTTTATAAAAATTGCCTTTAAACATAGCGTCATCCACTTTTTTCCCCTAAAATGTGTTGCAGTGCTTTCTATGCAGTCCTTCATTAAAAATACCAAGCATCTCTAATCTCTAAAGAATGATTTAGTAAACTAACAAAGAAGACACGATGTGATGCCAAAACAGGAAGGCTCTATAAAACAGCAAAAAAGGTTATCTTCCATTTAATTCCACTTAATTAATTTTGGTATCCATGACAGATACGTATTTCGACTACAATGTGCAGTCTTTATCAGTGTCATTCCCACTGTTTATGCGTGGAATGGCTGTAAACGTGATGTTTAATGCTGCTGAAGACTAACGTCCAAGGAAATTGTTAACCCCTGATTGAAATTTAAAAGTATCTCTACTGCTAAAATATTCTTCATTCAACTAATAGATATATGTTTTTTTTTTTCGAAAAAAATTTGTTGGCCGAATTTACTCTATATGTATCTGGGAATGAGCCTTTAAAAGCATAAAGCCGTCCGGAACTTATTTAAAAAGTTATACGCAATTCAGTGAGTGCATGTCAAATGGCTGAACATGTCAAAGTTGAACTTAAAATGCTTCTACTGAAAAGTAGTGTTTTCAAAATCGCCGTGCAATGTACAGGTCAGAGTTTTCATTCAAATCGATTCCGGTTTTCTGTTTTATGTTCATAATTAAATTCTCCACAACATGAATAGAAAGATTTTTTAGATTTGTTTGTTATAACATGTTTTTTTTTTTTCTAAACAAAGTCGAAAAAATAGGGTTTTTTAATTTTTTTTTCAACTTCAAATTTTTTTGTGAAAAAAAACATTATTTTTACATACGAATTAATTCATGTTGTGCGCTGTACCTTCAAATTTAATGTCCTGTTTTTTTTTTTTGATCATGGACGTAGGGACTGCACGGCGCGAAGTGCTGCTTTAAAAAATTGACTTCACATTATTTATAATAATTGGGCTAAATTGCAAAATTTAAAAAAAATGTCACTGATAATTAATCTTCATTAAATCCTTAATAACATACATTAAGAATCGCTAACATTCATTTATTTCAATACTCGCAATCCACTCTCAAAGATAGGCCTCATTTTAGGCCTTCTAATTGTACTTCCCCCCTTAAGCATTCATCAATTATATTTCATTTCCTTTAAAAAAGTTTCTCACATGTACAGTAAATTTATCCATTGAGCTAATTAACCATGAAGAGTTTTTGAGTGGGTTGAGTTATTTCCTTTTAATGCCAGATGTGCTTTAGTATTTGGCACTGAGGATGTTTACAAGCAAAATTAACGCAATTATTAAGAAATAACTCAATCAAAAGATCTTCATAAGGGATTCCAACTAAAAGATATTAATGAACCACATTTAAAGTAGTCATCTGTATCCGATTGCACTACTCTTGAATCTGTTGGTTTATCCATTCGGTATACAGACTATTTTTCGTGTAAACTCCTGGAATACCCGGTGTACCGCATCCGATGCCCCAAGCCACAATTCCAGCCTGATAGTAGCGATTATCGGATCCCGGGAAAGGACACATGAGTGGTGATCCTCCATCACCGGTGCAGGCGTCGATTCCATCCTGGCCACCGGCACAGACAAATGAATTATGCAGCTTATATTTTGATCCAAGTCTAGTGGTTCTCAAAGCATCCTCACAGTTTTGATGTGTCACCATTGGCAATTGTATTTTTTTAAGAATAACTTGATAGCTATCAGAAGCATAGTTAGTCTTGCCCCAACCGGTTACGAAGCAGTCATCGTTGAGAAATGTCATGCCTTGTGGAGGTAAACAGATCAACTTTACATTTTTATCGGCATAGAAAGGGTTTTCTAGTACTAGCAGTGCTATATTATTGAACTGGTATGCCGAGTTGTAGTTGGGATTTATGATAATGGTTTGAACTTGTTGATCCTGTAATGCAAAAAATAGTACTGTTAGTAAACTGAAGCGACATATTACATTTTTATTTTGAAACCACTTTACCTGATGTGGCAGAACTTCGTTCTCAGTTCTAGTGTCCCATTCGCCAGCACGAACCGTCAGAGGTGCAGCCTTTTTATTCTTTACACAATGAGCAGCGGTCAGTACCACATTGGGACTAATCAATGATCCACCGCAGATGAATGTGGATATTTCCCTGCCAAGCATCTCTTTTGTTTCCAAGATGGCCACCATCCAGGGGAATTCTGCAAATTCTGTTTCATTGTGTCCATTCATAATCCTGAATCCAATACCATCAGCATTCCGGTAGCCACAATTGTCAAAGTTTTCGTCAAGATCAAATGATGGGGGTGGCACGCTCATACTGTTTTCAGTTGTCATAGTTCCTCCTGATGTAGTCTGACGTGGACCATCGTTTTTGACATCGTCCTTATCGCAGCACACCTCCAGGTAATGGTCACATTCGCTATTACCATTGAACCTTTGAAATAGACAAATAAATAAACGTTATATATTACAAATTTTATTTGAGATGAGAACGACTGCTGCTAACCTTAAATCGATAATAGCCTCACCACCAAAGCTATTCGCGCAATTTGCCAGGGGAACGCATTCACCGTCACACTGTAATTCATAAGTTAAATGAAAAACTAACAGCCTGGCTTCTTATCACATTTACAAACCTGACTCTGAACGAACGAAACGCATCCCAGTGTGGCAGCTATCAGCATAGAAGCTCGAACAAACGACGGATGATGCTTCATGATGGCTGTCTGATTGATACTGTGGCGAGGACGATTGAGCCAGTGTAACCTCATGCATTATTTTTGTAAACGAATTACCGTCAGTTGGTGTTTGTGTGTTCAAATCGTAGCATTACCGGTAAAGAAGGTTTTTTTTGTATTAAATACATCACATATCATTGACATCACCGCACCAGATAATTTCCTACGGTAACGATTATGCTTTTAAAATTCGAATACTCTGAGTCAGAGTGTATGAAGGTCCTGTTGGAACATGTTATAAAATTTTATTTATTACTAGCTGAGTGTACCCGTACTTGCTCGGGATTCAATATTGGCTTGAGTTTATGCGCCAAATAAAAAAAAGCATACATTACTGTACGTAGCCCCCCCCCCCCTTATATAAAGGACTACCCCCTATGACTACCACATGCCAAAATTGGATCCATTTGCTTGATTAGTTCTCGAGTTATGCAGAAATGTCTGTTTCATTTGTATGGGAGCCCCCTTTTACATAGGGGGGAGGGGTCTTGAACCATCATTAGAACCTTTCCCTGCCCCAAAAACCCCTGCATACAAATTTTCACGCCGATCGGCTCAGTAATTTCCGAGTCTATAAGGGTCAGACAGACAGACATACAGACAGAAATTCATTTTTATAGATATAGAGTTTTCCAAAGCAATATAAGTTCGTACTCACAATCACATATGGTAGCTCATATGAACAAGAAGCGTTGTGATTGTTTGCACCATTCGTTACTGAAAATCAAAAGTAATCCCTATTTGGTACAATTCAGCTATTTTTATACTTTGGACACCTTCATATTTCGGACACTTTATAATTATATATTGAAATACCTATACACCTGCATTCTATCTCAAAATTGATCGTACACTCTAAAGGAAATTTTTTTGATACATGGTGGGTAATTATATTTTTTTAATCGTGGCTGGTAGTTAAACAGATGTTATTTTTTGGATTTATTGCTAAAGTTTTGGTTTTTATTGGAAGTAAGATTTGTTTTTGTAAAACGCTCGATTTTTAATTTTATTTCCTAGTGGACGCGTTCAAGTAAAATTAGTGGCATATTAATGATTTTTCTTACGACTAAAAATGAGCGAAATTTGAAGAAGTTAAGATCATTTTATTTCAAGAAAATAAGATTTTTCAAGCAAAAGGCGTTTTTCTTAAATTTCTCTAACTTTTTGTAAACTCAACCAAATATGCTCAATACTGAGTCAATAATTGATAAATGTATGCAAAGTCAGCTTCCAAAAATTCAGAGAAATATCTTTTTAACTTGTTTTAAGAGCCGTTTTTCTAAAATTTAAGTACAGCTGAAGCATTGCTGGAGAAAATATTACAGCACTTCCAACATTCTTAAAAAATAATGTGACTGAATTATGAATCACAGTTTTTACACAACATTTTTACACTGATTTTTCCATAGCAACTTCAACTAGTCCCAAAACTGGAACACCTACCCTTTAACATTGGTTATTTCTCTACATCAATGCAAAGCACGTGCTTGACAAGCGCTGTTTCATTTAAATTAATCAACAAGGATCTGCTAATAGACACATTTGCTTTTTTGCATCTATACTTTGATTGTGTTTGCTGGTTTCCCCTGTGCGATTGTCAGTAGTATATGTTAATCGCCAAAATGACTATTAATTTGATAAGGCAAGCGAAATTCCCCATTACAATCAATTGTTTAATAAACGATTTGAAGTAACTGACGGAAACCTTCAACTATACTTATCAGCAGGACAGCAGGTTTTTTTTCTGTTTTTTGTGAGTTTTCATCTTAAAACATATAAGAAGGAAATCAGCATCACTTGCAATGAACGGTACGTGTCAACAAAGGGAAAACTTCTAGCAACCAAGATAATGTCAATATGACATGACGAACACTCACTGCAACACAACACTGATAGTTAATAGAGTAAAGGTAAAAGCTACAAAGCGAGTGATTGCTCAAATGGGTTCTTGTTCCTTCTGTTATATAAACTGTGTAATTATATGAGCTTAGGATCCCTTTTGATCCTGATTGGAACCAAAAGACACCTTCTTGCTTTCCCAACATATTTACCCATATATATTACACGACAGTTTATAAATTGAATTTCAGTAAACCTCCTTCCAACTTAACTGTTAATTAATGTATCTAGGGTAAAGTAGTATAATGCACCCCTGCTGGGGTAAATTGGTCCCGCCTGATTTTTCAATGTTCTTTAATTCTTCATTGTGGGATTTTATGTGCAGAAATGCTAGTTTTCCGGATGGAATTCCTGCTGTTGTTCTCCGTCGCTGTGCAAACGCAGTAGCTGAGCCGTTAGCTTTCATTTTCAACCACTCTTTTGAGCAAGGAGAATTTTACTTGAGCTGGAAACTGTCTTACATGTTTCCTGTGCACAAAAGCGGTGACCGGCGAGATGTAAGAAACTACCGTGGGATAACCAGCCTTTCTGCCGCTTCGAAGCTATTCGAGATCATCGTCAGCGATCATATTCTGCGTACTACGAAGACCCACTTCTCGACCGATCAACACGGATTCATTCCCAGCAAGACCTACACACTTAGAAAAAATGATGTAAATTTAGGTGCTTTGAGAATGACATATACGAGCGTCAATTTTGACACAAATTTGAGTCATAACAGAGGCGAAATATAGCTTAATCAAACGTACTTTTCGTCTAGCAACGAACTTTTCAGTCTCGGACCACTTAATATTACATGACATGTTTGTTTACGTTTCATATTTTATGTCAAAGATGGATTCCATCATGTGTAAAATTAGTTATTTCTATGTGTGTACTAATAGTTGAGTATTAGTTCAAGACAATGCAGAAGTCTGCACATTGTAGACGAAATACGCGTATCTGTCAAGGATAAGCAAATAAGGTAGTGGAATTAAATAGAAATTACTAGTCTCTCTCTCTCTCTTTATACAGGTTTTCCACTAAGACGCCCACATTCATCAGGATTCATATATGCTGATGATCTAAAGATATATGCACATCAAAAAATTATGATTATAAAATGAGACGTAATTGAAAAACGGACTTAGTATTGCATGACGTAATTCGAAAATGCGTGTACTCAAAACTATGGTAGCACACTTTTTTTCGGTGTGGGATGACTGAAAATTACACGAATGAACGCTGGCCCAACGAATACGAAAACTTCAACGTCGTCGGTCGTGAGCGCTTCGTTAATGTGAAGTGACTTGAAAATCAGAAGAAAAATGGTGTTCAACTGTAAATTTGTGATGTAGCTATCGCAAATATAGAATTTATATTAAGTATGTTCGGTTGAATAAAAATAATATCCATTTTGAGTGTCCAATTGTAGTTTCTAATATAAAAAAAAAATAAAATGTTATTTTCAGTGTGTGGAAACAACAAACGAATGCACTACATTTTTGCAGAGAAAGTACGACTGTGCGAAGGAACAGCAAATGTGGCTGCCGCTGTTGTGGATTTAATGTGAATTCATTATATTCATAACTTTCATCTGAAGTTCCAAACTACACACTGAGAAATAACTAATCTTACATCTTTGACATAACTGATGAGACGTAAACAAACATATCATATAAAATTAAGTACACCGAGACTGAAAAGTTCAAAAATTTGTTTGATTGAATTGAATTTCACGTCCATTGTGACTCAATTTTATGTTAAAATTGACGCTCGTATATGTCAGTCGCAGAGCACCTAAATTTACATAAATTTTTCTAAGTGTGTACTTTTAATATTTGTACAAACTTTTATTTTAGGTCTACTGAATCCAAGCGCATGTTAAAAGAGTCAATCATGCATACGTAAACAATGACAGTGAATGCCGATTTTTCACGGATTAAAACTCATTCAGGTAAACCGACATCAGCATCTGGTAATTGAAATTTACTTTATCAGGATCTAGTACACAGAAAAAAAAATCTGAATTTTAACTATCGCGTAAAATCTCCATTCGTTTAATGTCGAGCTATACTTGTGTGACATGTGCGTACCACATGTCATTGCTATTTTTTTATCATGCACTTTTAGCAGACCACACTTGTGGGAATATGCTGCGTAGCTAAATCACACCCAGCATTGAACCTTCAGTTCAATGCTTGTTCAAACCTACTCAGCATTTATGACGACAAATAAAGGTGTCGTATGATATAGCATTATATACTCGGTGCATCAAGTGTCTCCAACTTAGACTCTATATGAAAAATAGGAATCAGAATAAATTAATTACTTTTCAACCTTCAAACGTGACGTGTCGTGGTTAGTAAAAGATATCACGGTCATGAGTCCGGGAGCCAGGACCCAACACTTGACATAAACAGCGAAATCGTTTACAAGCTTGCACACAATTTTGCTTATTAATGCGATATTGCGCTTAAATTTACCCAAAATATCGCGTAGATTTATGCCAAATCTAGTGTTAATTTTATGTGCGCTATATGTCACAGAAATTTACATGAATTTTTCGAACAGTGTAGGATCTGTCGATTTTTCTGAATGAGTTCTTAACCAAGAATCATGGACGTTTAAAGTCATTGTCCACATTTGATTCATTGCATCTTTTCACATGTTGTGAAGGAATTAATAAATCTGTAATGTTAATCCCTTTCCTATAGCCATTAGACGGAACATTCCGTAGGCAGCTGAAAAATACGTCTCATTATAATGTTACAGGTCAACAAACTGTAACTGTAACTGTAACAGGTCAACGAGAAAAATTACAATTTTGCTTCATTTCACGACATTTAAAAATACTAACGGAGGAATTGTATGTAATTTGAGTCGCTTACATGTGTCGGTCTTAGGAGACTTAAAATTACATGAAGTAGGCTGCATCGAGGATTGCCTTCACCTGAAAATGTTGCTCAACATGTTTGTTCACTGGTGTCACTCGAATAAACTTGTCATCAGCATCGCAAAATGTCTCGTGACCTTTCATCGTTCGAAAGACCCGATAATTTATGAATATGTGTTGGATTCTTCAAAGTTCTGCTTCCATTCCCATTACGCATCGATTATTTCCAAGGCAAACCGTCAACTTGGCATTATCTCCAAAATTACCAAGGGCTTAACGGATCCACACTGCACACTTAGAAATGCCTAATCTTACACGTTACGGAATCCATCTTTGACATGAAGGATGAGACGTAAACAAAGATGTCATGTTAAATTACGCTTGATTGAGCTGAATTTCGCGTCTATTATGGCTCAATTTTATGTTAAAATTGATGCTCGTATATGTCCCTCTCATTGGCTAGTTTTGGCACATTGTTGCTGGTTGGCGGGTTTAATTTCATGCTAGTGGAGTGTTGGAGACGGTAGTTTTTATGGCCGGCGTTGCATGCCGCGATAGAATGGCGCCATGGGCAGTAGACTGATGCAAAATTTGAAATTTTCGCTCCACAGTGTTCAAACGATTTCAAATCGGGTCCTGATTAGTCTCCGAAAGTTTAAACTCATTTGATAAGACACTGTCATGGCACAAACCATTTGAAGTTTATATGGAAATTACTATGGAAAAACAAAACTTTTTGTTCATTGTCTTATAGCCTTTTTACATATGGTACTGTTAGCAAACTCTATTGCTTATTATTATGGGAATTTTTATCAGCTACAACTTTGCAGACAATCGTTTTTCAGCCAAACGTCAAATTAAATAGTTATTAATTGTTTAAGAGATTGATAATCTTATGGCAACATTAAGCAGCCGTTTTGTAGGCAACACTGTATTCTGCAATGTGACATAGAAACCATAATTGTCCTCTATTCTACGCGCCATAAACACTAATGTTGCCTGCTGAACAGTTGATTCAGCATAATCATAAGACGTCAGTGACTTGAATCATTAATCATTTTTGTTCCTTACATTTGATCGAAAAGTGGTCTTTAACAAAGTTGTAGCTGAGAAAATTTTCAACAAGTTCAGTTATCATTTTCTAAAGTAGAGCGAACTGGTGAGTTTTTAGATAGATATGAACTGAGATTATGGTTTTTCCATAGTTATTCCCATATAAACTTCAAATGGTTTGTGCCAAGTCAGTTTCTCACTAAATTAGTTCAAATTTTGGGAGACTGATCAGGGTCCAATTTGGAACCGTTTGAGCACTGTGGAGTGAAAATTCCAAATTTTACATCAGTCTAATGGGCCAGCAATGGGGATTACTACCCAAGTTACATTGCAAGCTTTATAGAGGTTTTAATGCATTCTACAAGCCTAAATCATGGTCATCAGAACCATCATAAAACCAAAATTGATACTTGGGTAAGCTTCCCCTCTCTGATGAACCATGAGAAAACCAAAGATCTAGTCTAGCAGTGATAGTATCACACTTGTTACTTCTTTAATTGAGAGCCGCGTCGTAGTACGCTTACGTATAGGCACTGACGTTGGGTGCGATACTGGCGGGTTTTTCAGCAAATCAGTCTTATTTATTTTTACGCAGATAGATGTATTTGGGTTTGCAAGGGAATTATACTATTGAAATATTTCAGAAAGTGCTCCTTCTATTTGCGTGACAAGTTTTCATTGTGGTTTTCATTGAAGTATTACTCAGGGAACAATGTTAAACACCATTTGTGTACATGGTATTGTAACTAATCTTATATGTGCTTAATTTTGATTTGGGATTAGTGTTTGAACTATGGCTTGGGATTTCCACTATGGCGTGCTTCTATTGTGACATACCCATACGTATTTTTGTGGTACGACATAGTGGAAGCGTGTGAGCATAGTTGCAGCATATACCCTAAATAATTTAAAAATTATCTAGGAATCTAACTTCAAAGTGAAGCATTTTATTCGCCTGAAGGTGTCACCTGGGTCGAACTAAGATATAATAAATAGGTATAGGTCAAGTACTTGAAACACGTTTAATTTTAGATTACAAGCACTAGTGCAGGTACTTAACAAAGCATGGGTTATTATTGCTAAGGTGAACAAGAGATTTCAATAGTTTAATAACTTAGACTAATGAGATATCATAATCATCACATGAACTTAAATAAGAAAATTCAGAAAGTCTATTAATATTAGGTACATTCACAAAAGAATTTGGATGCGGGGGGTCCGCTTAGGGAGGCAACTAACCTTTAAAGTTGTAGAATAAATCTTCCTATTTAGTCTTGAGCTGCAATAAGAAAACGTGAGCAGACCAATAGCATTAAGCAAATTAACAAGGAGAGGAATAGTTTAGGGAATAAGTAAAATTTGAGGTATGTGACAATTGATAACTTTTAATCTTTTGTAGGTACTGTTTTCCCATGAGTTTATTGTACTCGATTACTTTATTATTCTCTCAATACGCGAAATCTCTGAAATATGTGGTTAAAGCATTTGAGTTAACTTATTTATTTTTGATCAAGTACTTACTAGGAATCAACGCGCCTACATCTATGGAGCTTACGTAGAAGTGATTCGCAATTCGGTAGAGCTTGCCAAAAGTTTACCCTAGGGGAGCCACTAATTGATAATTAAATCTAGTTGCTAAAGTTCTCCTAGTTTGTCCTACATATACTTTGTTACAATGATTACAGCTTATTTTATATACACCCTACTGAGATCACTGACTATAATCAAAATTCTGGGATATGCTGAAATGCTAGTTTAACTTCTGAACTAGTAATGCTGAGCGTTAAGTTCATGAATTGATAATGCGAAGGCAACCAAAAAATTGCGAGGGGCAATTACCGTTTTGGTCCGTCCTACCCTACCTAGTAGTTGGCGGGGATGAACTGATACCCTTATTGTAACATACTAATTTCTTGTGTATGTATATTTGAATACAAATCAAACAAAGTAATGCCAAATCCATCTAATATGCATTTTTAAGACCTAGGTGGTTGAACTGAGTTTTATCATATAAAGAAAGAGTTTTTTTCTTTGATTTGTTTTCCGTTGATCTTGTGTTCCGTACTGAGTACCAATGATACCAACGCCAGGGATGCAGCTCCCACACCTGGACCCTACCTATCGACCCATCAACTCATAGACCGGGGACCAACGGCTTTACTTCCCTTCCGAAGGAAGACGTGATCAGAGATGTTGTGCCTCAGAAAATCCCGGTTGCGCTTACTGGGATTGAACCCAGGTCTTTTGGGGTGAGAGCAATCACGCTTACCACTACACCATCGGCGCCGCTATATTAAAAATATATAAGGGTTACTAATTTACATTTAATTCCACTACATTAATTGCTAATCCTTGACACAAACGTTTATTTTGTCTACAATGTGCAGACTTCTTCAGTGTTTGAACTAATACTCTACTGAAGAAACCATAAAATCTTACTGATTAAATATTAAACCTAGGAACATGTTTCACTTAAGGTGAATGTTACCTAGTGAGTAAATAAAGATTTAAAATTGATTTCTAAGACATCACTTCAGATTGGAAAAAGCTCCCGTAGATTTGTGCGAAATAATAAAAGTAAAACAACGACGACAGCTTTTTGCAATCTGAAATAATGTGCAATAGAAAACCATTTTTCAAAATTTTATTTACTCACTAGATCACTTTCACTTAAATCTAGCCGCTAATTGATAGTTAAATCTAGTTGCTTAAGTTCTCCAAGTTTTTCCTTTGTTACAATGAGTAAAGCTTCTTTTATATACACTTGCTTTACCTTAAACATTAATTGAGTCTTTGGTGGATCCTAACAATGATTACAACTGGTTTTGTCTACATACTAGTGAAAACAAAATCGTTGCTGAACTTTTTCTACTGTAGATTTTTTTTTTTGAGTAATGCAAGTTGGTTTTATTCGTCAGTTCATTTGGTAACAGTATTTACACTTTCAATGCATCTACTTTAATTTTATGGTTGCATTCACAGTAGTAGTAAGATTACGTTTATTCCTGTTACTTACGATTTTACATTTATTTAACGGTTCAATTGTTTAGCCTATCAGGCTCTTCATCTTTGTTTAATTCGTTATTCTAATTATTCAAGGTTTTCAACTAGTTTCCCCTTTGCAATTTGATAACCTACCTTACTACAAATAATTTATCCTAATTTGCAAGATCGCGTATCATCTCGTGATTTGAACCGTTAACCTTTGGAGGATGATCGTACTCAGCTCCTCCAGTGTCTGAACACCAGCCAAGCAGTGGATCTCAGAATGTGGAGTCCGCGGGGACTGTTGAAGATCATCCTAAGGATCTTGTTCTGGATCCTTTGGAGTTTGAGGTGATGGCATTTAGCACAGCTCTCCCAGATTGGTGTTTTGTACTCAATGGTGGGGAGGATGATTTGCTTGTTGACGGCAAGCTTCCCAAGTAGCAATTGGGGTTTTATGAGGGTTCTGCAGACTATGATTTAGACTTGTAGCATGCTTTAAAACCGTGATGAAACTTGCAATGTTACTTGGGTTGCTTTTAAGGGAAAGGGTGGACTTTCTGATAAGTGGATAGGGCGACCTAGGAGGATAGGACCAAGGAGACTACCCTGGGGAACCCCAGTGTCAACGTATCAGAAGGTGAATTGTTCAACAAGACCTGGAATTTGTTTTTGATGATCTTAACAAGGAAGATCGGGAAGTTGTATCGATGTAGCTTATACACTAGGCCATCATGCTAGAAATTGTCGAACGCCTTCTCAACGTCCAACAATGCCATGGAAATGTATTCGAAATAAACTTGTTCCATTTGATGATGTTAGTAACCCGTGCAAGATGGTGGCTTTTCCTAAACTCAAATTGATTTGAGAAAGATGTTATTATTATTAGAAAACACCATCAGACAGCAGTTCTTGGTTGATTTAATGGCTGTTAACAACTCATCAGCCGATATTCTACTTTCGTCAGGGATAACTACGGGGGTGGCAGCGTCTCTAGACATTGCCTCCGATACTGAAGGCTCGTGGGGACTCACCATGGCTTTGTTTTCTCTGTTCGGGACATTAAACCACTGCAACCAGTTGTATTATATCCCGTGTCCTTAGTTTAGTGCATGTTGTATTACTCCATCACTATTGAGAAATGATGAAGTATTCGGTTTTGACACAGTTGCCATTTTTGCCTTCATCGCAAGGAATCTATTATAATTGAAAGGTCCCGCTATTTTTACCCTTCGAAGAGTGAGAGCACCCTCCAAAGGCACGCCCCTTTGTCAGTCAAAATTAGATTCCTTAGCAACAAACTTAAACAATGACACCAATAATGACCATACATCAGAACCCAAGTCTTAACCACTTCAACCTAGGGAACAACGAATAGAAGATTAGGAATCACATAGATAAAGACTAACTAGCTCATGGTTTCCTTGTTTCAAGATAATCCTAGGTGGACAAAGCCGAGGCTTGTCACTACCAACAAGGCATAAAAAGTAACAAGGACTTAGATGTGTTACTTTGATTTCTGAAAAATCCTGTTCCCCTGGTTTGAAGTACATCCCGCAACGGCCAAGGTTATGAGAATTAACAAAGTGTTGACCAAGAGCATTGGTCTTTTCAACTGGCGTTAAGAGTAAAGATTGATCCGAATTCTGATTAAGAGGGGAAAGGGAGGGGAAAGGGAAGGGATGGGTCTCGGTTATTTTTTTTTAATCTTTGCCATTTTCTAGAACGGCTTAGCACAATGTGGGAGAGAGCGAATTTTGTTTGTAAAATAGTTATTTCTGATATCCACCTACCTGGCTTAAATGATTTTGTTCAAACGGTTAAAATTGGTCTTCAGATGAGGCAGGCCAGTCCGCTGGTACTGCCTACAAATGGTGTTGCGGAGTCTTTAGTGGGCCTGTCAAGGTTCAGAGTGGGCCGGAAAATCTACCGGGTGGGAGTGTCCGGACTCAAGATTTTGTACTGCGTTTCTTGCAGATCATTGTACAGGAGGGTGCCATTTTGGTTGCGCTGACTGTTTCTCCAAGCATGATGTTTGGTGTTCAAATCGCCAGCGATGATGAAGTTTTCCCGCCGTCGTGACAATATCTCGCCGCAGGTCTGCTGCCGACCCGTCCCTGATGTTGACTTGTTTGCGTCAGTAAGCCGCAATGGTGGTGATGGGATCGACAGGAGTAGAAACTTCCACCCCTACGGCTTCGATGATCTTCAGTTGGAAGCTTGGCAGTAGCCGACAGTAGTTGTTCCTCCTTAGAGCGATGACCCCTCCTCCTCCCCCGTAGCTGGTTCGATCCAGCCTCACAAGCCGGAAATTGGTAAGGAAGACGTTAATCTCGGCCTTCAGGTACACTCGCGAGCATAAGTTTAAGGACACCCCCAAAAAAACATGACACATTTGTTATGTTCATATCTCTGTCATGTTCCGTTAAATTTTCGTTCTCTTAAGATCATTTGAAAGGTATTGAATGGAACTTTCCTAATTTCCAAATTGCTCAATATAATTTTCAAATTTTGTGTGCTAAAAGTTCACCCAAAGTTACAATATTTTTCAAAATTTACTCTGAAGAATCGTGACTGATTTTCTCAGAATTGGGTTGGCCAAATTTTGAAATAAAAGTAGTAGTAGAACACTATGCTATACCATTCATACCATTCAAATAACCTTTGGAGATCGACAATTGAACAAAACATATTTGCATGGTTTTTTGGGGTGTCCTTAAACTTATCATCGGTAGTGTACATTTCGGTGATGATGGCAATATCGATGTTTCGTTCGTTGAGGAATTCTAGATGTTATTGCTAGCAAGCGTTCAAATTGGAAATTTTGATGGCTTCACGGTCCATACTTATTGATGAGGGATACTGCAGCATGAAGCTGTTCTGTTCGGGTCTTGCGTTGTAAACAGAGTGTCTGTGTTCTCAATGGTTGGTGAAGGGGGAGCACCTTTCTGCTGTCACGATAAGGAGGTGGAGAGGTGCTTCGACAGGCAGCGGTTGCCGCATATGACTGTTGACTCCAGTTTACAGGACTGTTAGGCACCCTAGCTGTAGGCGGGACCGGTTGTTGAGTGGAAGTGGCGGAAGCACCGGCATTTAGCGCCGTTGCACGATGGCAGGAAAGTTCTGTCCGTTATTTTCTGGCACTCTTCTGCGGCCAGGATGATTCTTCGTAGAGGTTTTATTGTGGATAGCAATGTCTTGCTGGTTGCCCGATGTACTGCACCACAATTGGCACATTTGAGGTCTGCTTCCTCCAATAATTCGCAGATATCAGGTCCGTGTTACTTTACAGCGGAAAGCCTGAACAGCATGCAGTTCGCGCATTGAGTGACATCACGGTGGATTGGCTTGTACTGTTCCTAAATCGTCACGATGTGGAAAAATGCCCGAATGCTCTGAAGGTCCCTCAAGCATGTTCAATTCCTTTCCAGGTGGACCAGATACAGTTGGTCACGGTACTTACGTGAAGCGTCATGACGATTTATCTTGAAAATTTGGATCGGCTTGAGTTCATGTTGCAAGTGTGACTGTTTCCATGTCTGTTTCAGCACCGCCTCAACGGCC
This sequence comes from Ochlerotatus camptorhynchus, assembly GCF_037179485.1. Classification (NCBI taxonomy): domain Eukaryota; kingdom Metazoa; phylum Arthropoda; class Insecta; order Diptera; family Culicidae; genus Ochlerotatus; species Ochlerotatus camptorhynchus. Next base: position 369,757 of record NW_027040866.1, on the reverse strand, counting down.
TTGTAGTGGTTCATTGCTGGAACCATCAGCTTGATGCCTACACATGCACATGGTGCACTTGAGACCTTTACCAATGTAAAAGTCGAGTTTCTACCGCAAATCTTCTGGGAATCCTTTCACGAAGAACGGTATAACATTCTCCTTCTTTTCCAGGTCGAAGTTTTCCAGGATGGCGTAACGATTGTTGGCCAACAGCTTCTTCCATGCCAATTGTGCACTGGTGGTGTCCGATGGAGATCGTTTCCCGCTTGAAATAGCAGTCGCGTCAACACGCGGTGGTTTTCCCATGCTGGGGTCGGACGATTCTTCACCAAACACCACGAAAAAGGAATGGTGAACAACTCGAGAGAGCGAGTAGAAACCGAACTGTACCGCCTGACGGTCAAGCAGTGAATGATCTCGACATACAGTACTCTAAACGCGAGGACTTTAAACACATCCGAAAGCAGTCATTAATCGATAACCAACCAGGAAGGAGAATGGAAAAAACGTCAGCTTTCAGGGCGGAGGATTTCCCGTCTCTTAAGCTGGGTTTAGACTAGGCAAGTCAAATGATCAACTCAGTTGAATTCAATTGGCTTGAAAAGTTGAGCCTGGTTCAACTTATTTCTCAAATCAAGTGAGTTGATTAAATCAGTTGAATGGCATGGTTTACACGATCAATTGGCATTCAAGGCAGTTGAATTCAATAGACTTGATCAATTGACTTGGCCTGTCTAAACCCAGCTTTAGTGCTCTTCGTAAGTGGCGCAATAATCCCGAGCAGATTCAAGTCTTTGGTAAGTTTATCATCCAGTAAGGCGTCTAAGCCGCTAACTATCGTCACCTAGAATGTTTTTTTTCTTTTTCCTCTGTTTGGGACCTAACACTACTACAGTTGTTATTATTGCATTTATCGCAAGGATCGGATTCTAATTGAAAGGTCCCGCTCTTTATACCCTTCGGAGTGTTGAAACACCCTACAAAAGCGCTCCCCTTTGTCAGTCAAAATTAAATTCCTTAATAACAAAATTAATTGTTTCAAGATCATCCTCGGTGGGGAAAGCAGAGTCTTGTCACTATCAACAAGGCATAACCAGTAACAAGGCTCCTTTGATTATTAAGAAATCCTGTTCCCCAAGTTTGAAGTAGTCAGGACTAGGAATCGGTGGAAAATCTTACATCCCGTAACGTACCGCGAAAAGGTGATCTACCCACGTAACGGGGCACCTGGAATTCTTACTCTGAGCAAAACAGATTGAGCTTGCATTTAAGCATACACACGAAATTCGACTTGTTGGCAACTCAAATGCAGGGAACTGATTGTGATTCGAACTATAAGCGATTAGCTTCGTATTGTTCACAAAAAACGAGCGTGCACGAATGATTTTCATACTTAGAATACTAAGGCAGCTTACGTTAGAAATCCAGTTCATGTATTATACAAATTATGCGAGTAATGTTGATATAAAACCTGAAGGCTTGCAATACCAAAGTTATGCACAATTCACGAACAAAGTGCTATTGTTAAAAAACTACTTTCAGTGTATATTAAAAATAGCAGAGTTAAATGCCCTACTATTTGTAAATTATTTCGATTACTGTATTACAGAATCCATATAAACGGTGGATTTATTATAGGATTTGCATTGAGAAACTGTAAGAGCAGCAAGCATGTATCAGTTAAGTGTTGTTTTTGGTTTTCTTTTTGTTTAAATATAATTGTTGCTGAAAACTACAATTGGTTACTGTACAGGATCTAATATTCAGCAGTTTATTTTATTCATCGATTTCACTTTTTGTAAAAACGCCTATATCGCCAGTGTTGATCTTTCTGATTTCTTCTTTGATCCATTCGGTGTGCAAGCTGTTTCTAACATAGACTCCAGGAATATCAGTCTGCCCACAGCCGATTCCCCACGCAACGATACCAGCTTGGTAGTATTTGTTCTGAAAACCCGGCACTGGACACATTAGAGGTGATCCACCATCCCCGGTACAAGTATCCACTCCGTCTTGTCCACCGGCACAGATGAAGGATTCATGCAGTCGAAACTTCGGGCCTAGATTCGTGGTTTTCAGTGCCGATTGGCAATCGTGTTTAGAAACCATGGGAAGCTGAATCTTTTTCAAAATAGCTTGTGAATTTTCTGAGACAAAATCTGCTTTTCCCCAACCAGTTGCGAAACAACTGTTACTATTGAAAGCCAAATTCTGCGGTGGCAAGCATATCAACTGGATGTGCTCATTCGCAACGAATGGGTTCTCCAGAACAAGCAAAGCTAAATTATGAAACAGAAGCTCGTGATGGAAGTTAGGATGAAAAATAACTTGTTCTACGCGTTGTTCCTGTGGGAAAGATAATACTTAATTGATTGCTTTAAATTGTCTTACACAGTTAAGCCTACCTGGTAATCAAGAACTTCGTTCTTTGTCATTATGTCCCATTCGCCTGCACGGGCAATCAAAGTTTCTGGGTTCTGGTTCATCACACAGTGCGCTGCGGTAAGTACTACATTAGGTGCAATCAATGATCCTCCACAAATATACTTTGAACTGGGTTCCGTTAGTTCTACTTGAGATTCTTCTGTCTGCATGATAGCGATCACCCATGGAAATTCACCAAACTCTGTTTCGTTTTGATTGGCATGAGTAATGTGGAAACCAATGCCATCTTGGTTTCTTATTCCACAATCACGGAACGTTTTAATGGGCGCCAGTTCACAGCCTTGCTTTATATCCCGAACTACAGGTATAACATCTTCCTTAGGACAACATACTTCTAGATAATGATTACACAGAACTTCCACATCATCGCTCGAAAACCTTGAAAAATAAATTAACGCAATGATGGAAGGAACAGCCCATTAAATTTGGTAAATACCTCAAATCCACGAAGTTGACTGATCCAAAATCACTTCTACACTGTGCCAGAGGTACACAAAGTCCATCACACTAAAAATAAGACCTTATTTAATTAAAAGAAAATCACAATTACCAAGATATTTGTTACAAACCGGGCTATTCGAAAATATTGTATCGGAAAATGCGAACGCTACCAAATATCCAAACAAAACAGCTTGAAAGTATAAAAATCGATCGTGTGATGTACTGAGCGGCATTTCGGAACTGAATAGAGAGCTGATTGTGCTGCGGTTTAAATGTGATTTTACTGTTTGAAAGCAAGTGAAAAGTATGGTGATGGAGAGCAAAAAACTGAATTAAACCAGCAATGGCGATTTCTACTCTCCTTACATATTCAAATTCTTATGAAGTATCAGAACATTTCCAGATGATATTATGATCTGACATAACCTTGTCTGAGCTACAAAATGGTGATTTGACAACCTGGAAGGAGCGGGGTACCTATCTCCAGTCCGCACAAGTCCCTACTTCACGCCTCCACGAGTATTATGATTACAAAAGACTACCAGCTGAAACCAGCTAATCCGACAATAGCAAAGTGAGGAGGTGCCGCGCTACACTGGTGCGGTAATTATGGCATGGCGGTGGATGAACCCATGCTTCACCAATCATCTGTCCACCACGGAGGTCCGGCTCAAACATTGGCTGAATAAGAAAAGCTCTTCCTCGGAAGCTACAGCTAAGATGGCAGCCCTACCACCTACTGTCACTGACATATATAAATTGTTACAGAAACCAACATAACCTTGATATTGGATGCTCGTATTAGTTTTCACTGAACTTGAATAATTTTTATTCAGTTAACGGAGAATTCGGACAAAATAGATTGCATACTGCAACACAACCACTTTGAACTTGATGAATTATAATTTTTATTTGAGTGTCTGAACAATCATGATGGACGAACGTGAGGTGGTTGAAAGGTGGAGGCGGCACTATGATGAATGCCTGAATAATCCAGTGGCGCAGGAATAGTTATGGCACATGAGAGAGGCTTGCCATCTCCCACGATAAGTAAACTGAAGGATGCTATCAAACAGCGAAGCCCGAGCTGAAGAAAATAACAAATGAATACCTAATTCTGACCTTTTACCAAAATTTGGTGTGGATCAACATGACATAAGAGGTAAAATACCAAAGAATAATATCAAATATTTGCATGCAAAATACTTTGTTAATAACAAAACTTGATGTTTGGGTACCAAAAGAATACCTGTGTGGTATTGTTTAGATATTGCATTGTCATAATTTGGTATTAGAGTGATCACTCGGCTGTCGACTGAAGCAGACCACTCTCAATGTGTGTCACGTGATCGTCTGTTTACTCGGCAGCAACCATTGTGTGGTCCTCTTCATTGTTCTTCATCAGCAGTTCTTTCAGTCGCTGCGTCGGGGTCCTGAAACTGAAACATATGCAACTCGACAAAAAGTGCGTTTGATTGAATTGATTTTCTCGTCCTTTTCAACCGATTCTTATGTCAAAAGGGCCGCTTGCATGTGTCGGTCTCAGGGCACTGAAATTTACATGTCTTTTTCGTAGTGTGTATGTAAAACAATAAGTGCACGTGAACTGCTCAACCGCGTGAGCTACGCGACGTCAGCACTTATCATAGAATAACGCTTTTAACTTTATTTTTTTAAAGTTTGTATCAATGTTCGGTGAACATGCTTCAAGCTGCATTTTGTTAAATATGTAGTTATTCGAGTTAGTTATCATGGAGCCTCTACTCTCTCATTGTAAGCAGTATCTAAGTGTTGATCAACACGGATTCACTTCCGGTCGTTCTACTTCCACAAATCTGCTGTGTTTGACATCGTATCTTACGGAAAGCATGGCAGAGAGGACTCAAACAGACGACACCGACTTGTCAGCTGCCTTCGATAAGCTAAACCATGCCATCGCGATTGCCAAGTTGCATAGACTTGGGGTCAGCGGCAACCCCTTGCGATGGTTTCGTTCATATCTCACTGATCGGCAACTGATGGTTGCCATTGGTGACAACCGGTCCAATATCTATCTAGCTACGTCAGGAATACCTCAAAGAAGTCACCTGGGACCTTTGATTTTCTTACTCTACTTCAATGACGTGAACTTGGTCATCGAAGGCCCACGACTATCGTATGCAGACGATCTTAAAATCTACCTACGAATCCACTCGATTGAGGACTGTCACTTCCTTCAACGTCAGTTTGAAGCCTTTGCCAGCTGGTGTAATTTGAACCGAAAGGTGGTTAACCCCACTAAGTGTTCAGTGATCACTTTTACTCGGAAGAAAGAACCAATCACATTTGAATACAAACTTATCGGCACTGTAATCGACCGTGTGAACCATGTGAAAGATCTGGGTGTTATTCTGGATTATCAACTTACGTACAAGCAGCACATCTCGTACGTTTGAAGTCACTGTACTGTTCCTTGGTGCGATCCATTCTGGAATATTGTTCTGTGGTCTGCAGTCCAAACTACAACAATGGTGCTGAGAGAGTTGAGTCCGTTAAACGCCGTTTTCTTCGATTCGCTCTGCGGAAGCTGCCTTGGAGAGATCCATTTCATCTGCCCATCTATGAAAGTCGTTGCCAGCTGATTGATCTGGAGCCTCTCCGAACTAGAAGAGACACCTCTAGGGCCCTGTTCATTGCGGACACTTTACAAGGTAGAATTGATTGCAGTGCAATTTTGGGCCAAGTCAACATTAACGTCCAACCCCGTGCGCTACGTAACAACGTTATGCTGAGATTGCCACTTCAGCGCACAAACTATGGCATGAACGGTGCAATAGGTGGGCTGCAACGAGTGTTCAATCGATTCTCGGGCATCTTCGATTTCCATATGCCTCGACAGCTGCTACGAAGATACTTCTCATCGTTCTTTTCTGGCACAGTCAACCGTGAATGATTGTGTGTTTTATTTATGTATTTTATTCTTAGTTTTTATTTTTTGACTTACCTATATAAGTTACTTAAATCATCGTTGGGGCTATGCACAGCCTGTTGATGCAGACAAATAAATAAATAAATAAATAAATTCTGTGCTACATTCATAATAATGAAACTAATTGGGCTAAAATTAAACTTTTTCAATTTTACAATCAACACCAATATTACGTGACAACTGACGTGCTGATAGCGGCGCCGGTGGTGTAGCGGTAAGCGTGATTACCTATCACCCCAGCAGGCCTGGGTTCAATCCCAGTCGGCGCCGCCGAGATGTTCTGAGGCATAACATCTCTGATCAACGCCTTCCTTCGGGAAGGAAGTAAAGCCGTTGGTCCCCGGTTCCATCAGTTGATGGGTCGATAGGTAGGATCCAGGTGTGGGAGCTTGCCTCCCTGGCGTCGGTAGCATTGGTGCTCAGCACGGAAAAACAAGATCGACGGAAAACAAATCAAGGATAAAAAACGCCCATTTCTAGACTAGCAACATGCTCTGATCGTCAAAACAAAATGACAGACTGTTTTATAGCAATGAATTAAGCACTTGTGATACAGTTTTTGTTTTGTCGCACGTCGTCTGATGTCGGCGTTGCAATGGTTTTCATACAGGGTATCCCAGAATGCCTAAGCGCGACTTTGGAACAACCCTGCGTGTTTCAGATGACGTTTAAGCAGCTGATTATCACGCTGAATCATTTTTTACATTTCGCCCAACAATTTTGTGTATCGCAAGTGTCGGTTCTTCACATTTCCGTGACAATACGAAGCTTTTCTCCAGAAAAGCGCAAACAGATCGTGCACAAATAGTGTACTATCCCCAACATTTCTCTGAGTCAATTAGAGAAACTGGAAGGTGTAAGCATCGAAGCCGTTCGAAATGCGTTTCGGAAGTATGGCGATGAAGCAACTTTCCAGGACAAGCACAAATCTGGACGTAAACTAAAATCTGATGACCGAGATCAGGACCGGAAAATCGTGCAAGCTTTCACTCACAAGAAAAGTGCTTCGGTTCGAGACGTGGCTAAAAAAGTGGGATCCTCGAAGAGTAACGTCCAGCAGGCCAGGGCAAGAATGGGTCTAAAGACGTATAAGGAGCAGAAGAAGCCAAAGCGGAATGAAAAACAAGCCGCATCCGTCAAACCGAGGGCTCGGAAGTTATACGACCAATTGTTGTGCGAAAAATAGGTGTGCGTGATTATTGACAATGTATCATACGTTAAATTTGATTACAAAACTCTTCCTGGTGATCAGTACTACACTGTTCGTGATGGCCGAAGTGTTGACGATGCGGATGAGTCGATTTTACTGAAAAATTCGGTAAAAAGCCTATGGTTTGGCAAGCCATTTGTGAGTGTGGTATGCTTTCCAAACGGTTTGTGACAAAGGAGACAATGACAACCGATATTTACGAGAGTGAATGTTTGAACGAGCGTCTGTTACCCATGATCCGCAAACACGACGCCTCAGTACTGTTTTGGCCGGATTTTGAGTCGGTTCATTACTTCAAGGACACGGTAGCCTGGTATAAAGCCAACAAGGTAAAATTTGTACCCAAGGAGATGAATCCGCCAAACTGTGCCCAGGCCAGGCCAATCGATACTTTTTGGTCCCTGACTAAAGCATATTTGCGGAAACATGTAAAGGCAGCCGATTCCGTTGCAAAGTTTGTGAAATACTGGGAAAAAGTATCCAAGATTGTTGGAAAGGCATCTTACAGTTGAACTGTAAGATAATACTATAGAGAAAATGAAAACGAAATAAAAATCGAATTTGCTGTAAACAGAGTTACGGTATCGTTTTTTTTTTTTAAATCGTGCTTAGACATTCTGGGACAAGCTGGGAACGCGTTTGCCTAGTGGAAAATGTTTTTGCTTACTGAGCAGAAGACCGTGGGTTCAATCCTAAGCTTCTTTGCGTTAACCCCCTTACACAATATCCCAATGATCCCTTTACGAAGTGCAGGGCTGTTCTAGGCTTCCATCAAAGCGAGTGTCACGTAAACACATTTCTACCCATTCCTTTCTTGGCCTGTGTTCGGGCGCGGCCGGCGCTGATTTTGCCTAGTTTAAGATCACCAGTTTTTTCACATTGACGATGATAGCTCAAACATCGTATATTGGTTCTTTGTGTAATAACAGCTGATCTGGCAGTGACAAAGTAGCAACAGTGGGCGGTCAATCATGCGCATGCTCATGCTCAGCATAAAAATTAAAAAAATTATTTTATTTTCCCCCTTGTAAGGTTCAGAAAACTTGAAGGGAGATGGCAAACGTTAAAGTTTTATTTGTTATGGCTATATAGGATCATACTAAAATTTACGTGACATTTAGGACATATTTGGGCATAACTTTCAAAAGTGTCCGGATTTTTTTTTTTTTTTTTAATTTTTCTTGATTTGTTTTCCGTTGATCTTGCTTTCTATACTGAGTACCAATGCTACCAACGCGACCCCAGAAAGGCAGCTCCCACACCTGAACCCTACCTATCGATCCATCAACTCATGGACCGGAGACCAATGGCTTTACATTACTTCCGAAAAAAAGCGTGATCAGAGATTTTATTCCTCAGAAAATCCAAAATTGTGAAAAGGATACTTGATACTGGTGTAGTAGGTAAGCGTGATTTCCTCTCACCTTAAAAGGCCCACACCGAAGGTGTAGACAGTCGTCAAACAGCCAGTACGGGTTCCGCAAGGCAGATCTACGGTGGCCGCCATCCGTGACTTCATTCAGATGGTAGAGGTGGTCCACCGGAAACGAAGGGGCATTCGTTACTGCGCGGTGGTAACTTTAGACGTGAAGAACGCGTTCAATAGCGCGTGCTGGGGGGCGATAGCCCACTCGCTACACCAACTCAGAATCCCCGGAGGGCTGTACAAGATCCTGGAAAGCTAGTTCCAGAATCGTGTGTTGATGTATGACACAGAAGATGGCAAAAAATGCGTTAGAGTCACCGCAGGAGTGCCACAAGGCTTCATCATGGGCCCGGTGTTATGGAACGTCATGTACGATAGAGTGCTGAGGATAAGATTCCCAGTAGGCGTGAAAATTGTTGGTTTTGCCGACGATGTCACGCTGGTAGTCTACGGGGAATCCCTCGAAGAAGTAGAGCTGACAGCGGCTCACTCCGTTAAACTTGTGGAGGAATGGATGAGATCCAGGAAACTGGAGCTTGCCCACCACAAGACGGAGGTGGTCGTTGTCAACAATCGCATGTCGGTGCAGCATGCAACGTTGAAAGTGGGCGAGTGCACAATTAGATCCGTGAGCTCTCTGAATTTTCTGGGGGTTATGCTCGATGATAAGCTCAGCTTCGGCTGTCACGTCGAGTATGCCTGCAAGAGAGCGTCTACGGCTGTGGGGGGATTATCGCGCATGATGTCCAACAGCACGGCGGTGAGTGCCAGCAAGCGCAGGCTCCTCGCCGGGGTCGTAGTATCTATCTTCAGATACGGAGGCCCTGCGTGGGCTGCGGTATTGGATACCGACTGCCACAGGTGGAAACTAGAGAGCATACATAGGCTAATGTGCTTGAGGGTGGTCAGTGCATATCGCACCATCTCGACGGAGGCCGTCTGTGTCATAGCAGGGATGATGCCAATCGGCCTCATCATTAAGGAGGAAGGGGAGTGCTATGACACGAGGAGCGCTCGAGGGGCGCGCAACAACTACCGCTTCATACCTTCCATATCAAGCTGGGTCAATAGCCGCCATGGGGAAGTAAACTTCCACCTGACACAGTTCCTGTCAGGCCATAGCTGCTTTAGGAGTTACTTGCATAGGTTCGGATATGCAAGTACTCCCACCTGCCCCGCGTGTGTTGGTTTCGAGGAGACGGCGGAACATATTATGTTCACCTGTCCACGCTTTGAGCCAGTAAGGAGCGCTATGCTAGCGATATGCGGAGTGGACACCAGTCCGGATAACATCGTCACTAGGATGTGTGGTGCTACCGAGAACTGGAGCGCTGTGGTGACTGCGGTCACCCACATAGTTTCAGAGCTACAACGATTGTGGCATGCCGAGCAGCAGTTGGCTACTGCCCGCCTAGAGCGTTAGATTTCGGCTAGAGGAGCGCTATAGAGCATAGACCCCTCCCACGAAGTAATGCCTTCGGGCGGTTCCGGGGAGGTCAAGGGCCAAGGGCACAGGTAGGGTTTAGTGGTTCGGGAATGCAATTCTCCCAACCCCACACCCTTTCTCAGGTGTCTGTGAGCAGATTCCCCCCTGAATAAAAAAAAACCCCAAAAGGCCTGGTTTCAATTCCAGTAGTAGGGAAGTAAACTCGTTGGTCCCCGGTCTATGAGTTGTTAGGTCGAAAGGTTGAGTTTCAGGTGTGGGAGCTGCCTCCTTGGCATCGGTACGGAAAACAAGATAGTCAAATCAAGGAAAAATTGTGAACTAAATTAATTTAAAATTATAGAAAATCAATTATTGATGCACTACTTCCGTTGAGAAACAACTTTCGTTAAATTCGACATTTTTAACAATCGGTTTTTTTGGGTCACACTTTCTCCCGTAGGGTGAATTTTTACACCACTAATATGACGGAAAGAAACGTTACCCTCAAAAGATCATACGAAACAATATTTGTTGTAGGTATTTCCATGAATCTGGCTCTATCCTTTCATTGCACGTATGAGATTTTAAAAAGTATAAAATTACCGCTTGTGAATAAAAAAATACCTTCTAAGCATCAATTTGTTTACCTTCTGAACTCTTACTTTCTTTGAATAAGAGCACGTTTCACCAAAGGTACATCCATCCGACCGCTTAATTGTGTTATGAGAGAGAGATTTTTAAAAGTGAAGATGCGGAAACCCCCATATGATAATACCTGTTAAACAAAACTCCCTAGGTACAGGCTTCTCAAGGCAGAGCTGAAGCAACAATTGTGGGATTCCCTTGTGATGATGTTACTGGTCTAAATAAATATAGATTACGTTCAGTTGAGCTACCACGAGACGGAAAACCACGATTCGAGGAGTGTGAAAAATACAATTTAATGATAAGAGGTTTGCCAGCAAGCGTTGCAATCAAGAACTGTTTAACTTGTACTCATTTTACTGATGTGCCAATTAACAGAATATGAAAAAAAAAAAACCGAAAAAAAAATTGATTAATAGCTTCGTGTTACAATCCAACCCATCTGAGTTGGTTTGAAATCAGCTTCTGTATGTTTTTGCCATGTCGGCATTACTTTGAAACAAAAAGCAATAATTCACGTAGCAGTGATACGTTCTTTTCTCGTACAAATAATATACGAATAATAAATATTAAATATTTTACGGACAAATACTGTTAGATTATTTTACTGGCGTCAATAATATTTAATGGGTTTTTAATGTGCGGAAAAAGTCTATTAAATTTCAAGTGACCGTTGTTCGCTAATGAATCTACAAAATTGACATATTGATGTCAAATTGACGGAGAGAACGTTTAACTGTCCATCAGAAGCAAGCGATTGCAAGGAAAAAAAAATGTAAATCCAGCATTTCTGCACGAAATTTTTTGTCAAGTGCAGTTTTTTCGCGACGTACCGAACGGAATTACTGCACTTGACAAAAAATTTCGTGCAGAAAGCCAAGAAACGAGCAGGGCTACGTTCATTCAAGGTTCAAAAAACACCAAACCGCAATGAACGACAAACCACACTGCTGTATGGACGATGAACCATACGTTAAAGCGAACTTAAAATTCCAGGAAACCAGTATGTGACTGCAAAAGACAAGTTCGATGTTTCAGAGTCACTCAGGAAACAGCAAATGTCAAAGTCCCTCAAGAAATTCATCATTTGGCAGGCGATTTGTTCGTGCGGAAAACGGAGCAAACCTTTCGTAACAACTAAAATCGTCAATGGCCAAGTCTACATGAATGAGTGCCTGCATAAATGACTGCTTCCGTGTCTCAAATCACACAACGTTCCTAATTTTTTTTGACCTGATCTAGCATCTTGTGGAATGTGGTCAATTTTGTGCCGAAGGATCTCAATCCCTCAAACACATCGGATCTGCTGCCGATCGAAAGATACTGGGCTATAATGAAGCACGAACTCCGTAGGCATTATAAAGTTGTAACTATGGAGCAGGAAAAGTTGAAAGCAGAATAAATGTCGATTCAACCGTTGTATAAAACCTTATGGCTGGATTTAAGAAGAAGTTTGAGCATTTGGATTTGGTGAAGAAATAGAGTGAAATAAAGATACGTAAATCAAGCTTATATATATAATATTACATTCGCTGATAAAATAATTACAATCGCACTGTAAAAAATTCTGGATTTTAACTATCGCGTAAAATCTCCCTTCGTTTAATTTTGAGCTAAAGTCTGTTCCAGTTAGTATTTGGCCGCTTCTTTTTAATTACTGTAGGGCCTCGTAGTTGTTGTAGCAAGAAACTATTGACAGCGTTTTGATCCGGAAGGATTGTTTATTTAGTAGTGAAAATTTCGCCAGGATCCATATACTTGTTCAAAAGCTATCGAAGATGGAACGTGACAAACGTGAACAAATTCTGCACACTCAAAATCCAACGTGATCAGGAGCAGGACGTCACTATATCAGCTTCAATCGACCAAATCAATGCGACGAAGAGACAGCTGGCTTTCTTTTTCTGTTAAAGTCGAACAGCTTCGCAGCATTCTAGAACCTTCGTCAGCGTGCACAAGCAAATGTTCAATCGCTTGTCTCTCTTTCTCCCGTCGCTCCATTGGTCTTCCTTTCAAGCTTCGGTGAAACGGATGAGCGAAAGAGCGCTCGACTTTGATAGTTTTCTCTTTCATGAAACACATCAACAGAGGTTTCATGACGTATATGACGGAAAATGAAACTACATATTTAAAGCATTTCTCACGTGAAAACACTTGAATATTACACGTAATATGTTTAATTTATCTTCCATCCACATATCTATCTAAAAAAAAATTTTACGAAAACGAGACATACCACATTTAAAAAAAATGAAAGAGTGGTGATAGAGTGTTCGTGAAAGGGGATTGAATGCCATAATGAGGTTTCGTTTAACTAGAAAATCGATGTTACTTACATTGAAAGCGATGAGCAAAGCAACGATCAACGATCAAAACACCATCTGATTTGGAGAAGTAGTGGAAAAGGGTGGTAGATGAGGTTGACAGTACTACTGTGCAAGACATGATGAGAGGTATTCCACAAAAAGGTCGAAAATTCATCCGAAAAGCTGACCAATAATTGTTGATGTATTTTTCCCTTAAAGCTACAAAATGATACCTTAAGCATTTTTGTACTTTATTTCCCCTTGGAGAAAGGAAATATTTTGTGCGGCCAAATTCTAAACGGAACAGACTTTATACTTGACATAAAACAGCCAAATCGTTTACAAGCTTGCATACATTATTGCTAATTTTTGCGATATTGCGCTTAAATTTACACAAAATGTCGTATAAATTTATGCCAAATCTAGCGTTAATTTGTTAATTTTATGTGCGCTATGTCTCGCAAAAACTAACTGAGAGACTTATTTTTCGTGAATACTTCAAAATGATGCAAATTAACTGTGAACACCCTTAATCAAATGGCATTAATCACTAATGCCATTTGATAAAGGGTGTTCACAGTTATTTTTTTTGAATAAGATATGATAGCTCATGTCATTCAGAAAACTTTTGCTGAAGGCAGCAAACTTCTATCTAGTCGTTTTGTCAAGTTAAAGTAAGCAATATGATGTCAAATTGTACACTAGTGTCACTTGGTGAGTGAATTCTGACCCTAGCAATGTTTACCAATTTTTGCAAAGGTTCATATTTAGGGGTTGTGAATCGCACTGGATGGTGGCCTATCATAATTTGAACTCTTTATTCAAAATGAAGCACCCTAATGTATATACACTGGACAATGCTTGTTTTATACAGCTAAACGAACTGTCTAAAAGTGCAGCCAAACCATCATCGCCCAGTTAGTTGTAACTGAGAGAAAGAGGTAGAGATTAAGCATTTTGTGTTTCATTTTTCACCTATTGTCCAGTCTATATACAGTGTCTATACTTAGGTGTCGTGAGATATCGTATACTGCCGTTCTACACATAAGAGTCCCACGGTGCATAAGGATTGCATAGAACATGGGACAGTTATACGTATAACGGCAGTATAGGAGGCATGTATCGCAAGTTGTTGCGGCTTACTCCATTACTTCGTCAACTAGGAAGTTAAGCAACGTTTGCTTGTCCCGTCTGCAGGAGCGCTTGACTTCTTTCTTTAGAGTCGATTACCGTTGAAGGGCTTCGTTCTTGGGTACTCTGGATCTCGCCCGCTTTGTCGAGATCGTAGTGTGCTCTGCTTCTGTACGGACGCGAAAAATTTCCGAGTGTCAAATTGACGGTTTTATTTTTTCTTGGCGTTTTCTAATTTTAGTGCAAGAAAGTGAAAGTGATCGGTTGGAAATGCATTCGAAAGTGTTTTCGTTTATCATAATCCTTTTCATCAGAACATTTATTAGGCGATTGGCAATCCGGCCCGATGATTCTGATTGGAGGCAGGTGCAAGAGCTTCTTTGAAGATCCGACGGAATGCTGTGAAATGTTTAGCTAGAATTAGGAGATGCAACAGTCTTTCAAGTATTGGCTTCACGTGCAAACCATCGTTCATTTGGTGAGTTCGTTCCTGTTTATTTATTCACTTGTTTCGATACCATCTATCAGTTTTCTACAATTTTGTCTTGGACATCTTTTCGAAGAGCCACGTTCATACTGTAATTTGTCGAGCGCACAATTTTCACATGTTGTGATCGAGTGGGAACGTCAAGATAGTCATCCAAGTGCTTTTGTTTCTGGTTTTAGACGTTTGATGTCTTCAGTGATGTTTTTGTACTTTAAAGTTCCCTTTATCTGTGATCATGGTGGGTCTGAAGAGTTTTTATTGAGCACGCTGAGGCTGAAATTGCATACCCCCTCCCCATGGACATGGAGGTTGACGGTACTGAAGCAAAGGGTTATGTTTAATTTCTTTATATTTGCAACGATGATGATTTCCTATAGTGCCACATATCACCTTCTTAATGCTTCAGTATGCCTCAAACGATTAATTCTTGGTTGTTAATAGAACTTCCTTGATGAAATCGGCTGCTTCATGCAGACTGAGCAATTCTGATTATAGTATCAGATTTGTTCTGTATACAGAGTTTGTTTTGTTTGTTTGTTTATTAAGGACATTTTACATCTCCGCGATGCATTCATGTCCATGTATACAGAGGAATTGGGAGGGCTTATTAGAAACATCTCACCAATAAAGTAATGATCTTCTAGTAAATTTTGCATTTCATTTTATTAATATTATATTTTATTTAAGCATATTATTTTTGTTACAGTCAATTAGCATTAGCATACGAAACAAGAGACTTAATATTACTTGCTCGTTTTTGCGTTAAATAATCAATATTTATTTTACTTGTAATTACCTTTGAAAGTTTTTTTCAAGTTTTTTTTTTGTGATCTGAATATTTTCCCAGTTTGGTTAGAAGTTTCGAAGCTAACGCATGTCCACAGGCCCAATAGAAAGATAGGCAGAAAAAGTGTATCATGGTTGCATGCAGGGTTGCTTCCACTCACTTGCTATAGATGAGTGATTTTCGGAGTTTTGAATACGTTAGATGTTGTAATGGAGATTTGTGTTGTTGGATGCGGGAGGGGATTGGAAGGCGGGTGTTTGACGCATAGAGCCTGTCAATTACGCTTTTAGAGTGCCGCAGTCGGCGGTTTTATGATTCGTGAGCGCTCGCGATTCGTAGAATCGTTGATTGTGACTGCAAGTGAATTTGTCGGGTTTTGCGTGTCGGACGCTTACTTTTTGGCCTCTTCTTGTGTCTAACATGTGCTGAGTATCATTATAGCGTCTAATGGTTTTAAAATTCCTGGTTGCGTGAAATATATTTGTGAGAATATCTTTTTGAGATTTTAGTAGTCACGTTTTTTTGTAGTTTTTATTTTATTTCTTTCATGTAGTTTTCGTAAATAATAATTATTCAATAATAGATAGTTCATCCGTACTTTGACGCGAAGCGTTGTGGATTATGAGATGCTCGATGACCCTGGAGGGATCGATTTTGCTTACTGAGCAGACAATCATGGGTTTAACCCCAAGCTCTTCCACAACACAATAAATCGCCACCATCATTGTATATTTGATATTGAATATTAACCTCGGAAACTATTTGCATATCAAGCGAAAACGTAGCCCTGTATTGTCGCGAAGCGTTATGGTTCTGAGATGCTCGATGACCCTGGAGGGATCGTGTTTGCTTACTGAGTAGAAAATCATGGGTTTAATCCCAAGCTCTCCGTTATGACTCTTAAAATTCATGATCACTAAACAAAATGAATATGTTCTTTCGATAGCCAGCTACCGAGAGATTAAATAAACAACAAATAAACAATACATAATTTTGATTGCATCGCCAACTTGAGGTGAATCCTAACCGAATACCCTACCCAACCCTCCAACTCCGTAGCACTTATGAGGGTGTCGCTAAGTCGCACAGTGGCACGAATATGAATAAAGACGGTCAAAAATATTTTCTACCCTTTTTCGACGTTTTAGAGACTGGGTGTCTTGGGAGAAGTTGCTCAAGATTATAACTCGCATCTTTTGAAATACATACCTGAATAATCTTTAAGCTAGTATTACACATCCAAATTCTAACTTTTTCCAGTTACGAGATAATGGTTCCATGTCTTGGACAAAGTTGCAGAGCAGTTGATTTCATGAACATTTGCTAAAGACACCAAATTTCTGCATCGGTGGGCGGGCCCTGGCGTTGTCTAAAACTGGTTATATTTTGAAGATTACCTTATAAAATAGTACTTCTGAAAATTTCAGCGTTGGGTACTGATTCGACTGTATATAATATTAACATTTTCGAATCGAGATTTGGCTAGGTACCCCTCAGTACCCACGCTGAAATTTTCAGAAGTACTATTTTATAAGGTAATCTTCAAAATACAACCAGTTTTAGACCCCGCCAGGGCCCGCCCACCCTCTTTTCGAGCCGTTGAATATGACGTCACTTAAACGCTTGATGGGCTGTATATCACATTGATGTCAATGAAAAGCATTGGTGTATTCAGCAAAATTGTATATTTTAATGATGTCAACAATTTCTTAGAACATGATAAATTGATCAAATTTGAAAAAAAGCACTAATTAACTTAAAAAACCAATATTAAGGTAGTCTTAAAAGAAAATCTATTATAGGACTACAGAGTTATGATGTAGAAATTTGGTGTCTTTAGCAAATGTTCATGAAATCAACTGCTCTGCAACTTTGTCCAAGACATGTCCAGACACCATTATCTCGTAACTGGAAAAAGTTAGAATTTGGATGTGTAATACTAGCTTAAAGATTATTCAGGTGTGTATTTCAAAAGATGCAATTTATAATTTTGCGCAACTTCTCGCAAGACACCCAGTCTCTAAAACGTCGAAAAAGGGTAGAAAATATTTTTGACCGTCTTTATTCATATTCGTGCCACTGTGAGTCGGTGGCCTCTCGTTAAGTAAGTACTATATCAACATTTCCTTCCCTATCCCTAGTTTTGGTAAAGATGGGCGTGGCCGGTAATAGCGACAGTTATGCTTCTGTTACTCTTGTTTAGATTGGAACCAATGTTTACTCCCCAGCATTATTCCTGAAAGTAGTCTAACTGAGAATTTCACAAGAGACGTGAGTGTCACTAGTATCCAATCTACGAAGTATATCATAACAACGCTAACGCAAACGCTAACGCTAACTCTGGATCTCGCCCGCTTTGTCGCGACTTTTGCTTCTCCACGCTCCTCTATATTCCGTGATCCAATCTTTTTGATGAATGTACAGTTCAACAGGTCATTCTCACTCGTCTCGATATACACATTCTTGATTCTTCATCCACGGCTCTGGTCTCAAGTTCTTCAACGAAAGACCTTTTCACTGCTGCGTCTTCTAGTCGGTGTATTGAATCGCTGCTTGAATCTTTCCTCCTGTCACTGAATCCACACAATGCCTAGGCGGATCTCACCGATTAGAAGGTGATGGTCAGACGTGATGTCAGCGCTGCGTTTATTATGGACGTCAAGATCCATCTAAATTTTCGGCTGATGCAAATGTGGTCTATTTGATTTGATATGTCCGTCACGAAAAACCTAACAGCTCAAAATGCATGAAAACCAGCCTGTGCTGGTATTATATTGCAGAATTCTGAACTATCAATGCGTAGTTTCTAGCAATCCTTTAAAGGATAGAGTAACTGATGATGGTTGGACCTATTTAGGCCGGTTTCACACGACGTCAACATTCATGTCGTATTTTTTTTATGAATTCAATATATAATTATGAAAAATGCGTGATTAGGGGAAAGATCTACCTTTCTTGTTTCTAATAATATCATAAAAAGTTAAATATTATGAACACATGATTTTATAAAACGTTTTTATTCCAAAGAATTATGATGTTGGTTGTACCTATACTGATCTTGGTTGGACCTGAAAAATGATGATGGTTGGACCTATTTTTGCAAATGCTAGTTTAGCCCATATTTGTTCAAAAACTTTGTTTAGAGCTAATTGGTATCATGAAAAAAAACCCTTTTTATACAGTTTTTATGAATTTGCTATTTAAAAAAATCAAGAAATTTGAGTTTAACTTCGTTTTTAAAAAAAAGTTCACTTTCCACTATTCATCATGGTTCATTTTCTCGGAAATCATTGACCTGATTTGGAATTTTTTTTAACGTCAAACTATAGGTATTATGGTCCCATTGAAAGCTATCGAATATTTTTGGAATCGGTCAACTGGTTCCGGAGATATGGCCGGAACAAGTTCTAGGTTATATGGAACATGGACCTAATTTTGACATGGAAGGAATAAAACCTATCATGCGACACTTCACATTACTTCCAAATTCGATAACAAGATCAATAACAAAATTGAGTGCCTTGGACCACATTGGCCACTTCCGGACATTTTCTGGGTGCCCCAGGGGAATTTAGGGGCTTAAAATGACAG
Source organism: Ochlerotatus camptorhynchus (assembly GCF_037179485.1). Classification (NCBI taxonomy): domain Eukaryota; kingdom Metazoa; phylum Arthropoda; class Insecta; order Diptera; family Culicidae; genus Ochlerotatus; species Ochlerotatus camptorhynchus. Next base: position 350,912 of record NW_027040866.1, on the reverse strand, counting down.
AATATCAGAACTTAATTCCGGTTTTATAGTTTTTTTTCTCCTAGAAGTTTTTTTTTTTTTCGAAAATAAGTTTCAGTTAGCAATTTTTAATTTGTTAACATTTTATTTCAAGTTAATTCACACACAGAAGGTGTATGAGAAGTGCTTAATGTAAATTTATATTAACAGATTCTTTCGGCGCTTTCGTGGTAGTTCGGAAATCGGTGGTTACCCTTTCAGCCAACCTGACGATGGAATTCCTCCTTTAAATTTACGCCCAACTAGTGACGCAATGTCTTTAGCAGCTTCCAAGATCTTTTTGGTCGTCTTGAGACTGCCAGAAGCAGCGCACATGCAAACCCAATCCCCTAGCTGGTTCTCCAAATCAACACTCAACACTATTTCCCTTCCATATTTCTTGCCGTGGCTTCCCTTAATTTTTACGTGATGTGTCGTTTTCGGAATATTGTACCTTTTCTGCGCCTGATACGAGGTAAGTGATTTATTTCTTACTAAAAGAACAGCCTCTTCAAGATTTTCGACCGTATAACTCTTTTCTTTAGCCATTTTTCAATCGAAGAAACTGATCACTCGGCCAAAACGAATGAAATCGAATTTCAAATCAGCTGCGCATGAAGGATGTAGACAAAACGAAGCGCACCTAGTGGCCGTCTTAGGAAACACAAAGGTCCAACCACAAACAAACAGACGTAACTCTTCATTGTGTATCTTCGTTCACGCATTTAATGGTTGATTTGAATATTATCAGTTCCGCGAACTACTCGCCACAGCGCTGGCATCGGATCACTTTGACGTTTCTATACATTCTGTAGAACTTTTATGCAATATTGTTAGAGAGTTAACGAGCAAGCTTGTTTTCCGCGAGAAGCCCGAGAGATATCGTTACTGAGGTCCTATGTTTTAAGATACTATGTTTTCAAGAAAAACTTTTACAAAGAGTTACGTCTGTTTGTCTGTGGTCCAACCATCATCATGCGTAGGTCCAACCATGATCATATTTATCTATTCGAATTTCGTCAATTATTCAAACATTTTAGTGAAACCAATGGATAAATGGCGTACTAATGTGTTGTTTACACCTTAAAGCAGTATTTTACTGCATGAAAATAAAAATAAATGTAAAAAATATTCCTTTTTTGTATGTTTGAAAGTAAGGCATGATGACTAGCCAATTCGTGGAAAGTGAACTGTTTTGAAAACACATTGAAACTCAATTGTTTCGAAGTTTTTTTTTTTCAATAAAACACCCATGCAAATTGAAGAAAAAGAGTTTTTTTATAATAGTAAAGTGATCTTTGAAAATTAAAAAATTAGCGAAGATTGACTAAACTAGCGATTGAAAAATAAGTCCAACCATCTTCAGTTTTTGGATAGGTCCAACCAGAATCAATTACCCTATCATAAGTAAGGAATCTACCAACGAAAATAAACAAAAGCGTGAATAAATTGTATTATATCTTTGCTTAATAAGTGCGGTCACGTTTATAGCAAATTGAAAACATGTAATTAAATCGATTTCCTGCTATGTTATAATCCATACTGTTTGGCAATTGTCTTAAGAACATTATCGGTACGAGAATTGAACTTGAGTTTATCATCAACAATCCCACCAAGATATTTTATTTCACGAACGTGACCTGCTTTCTTATCACTAATTTTCACAGACATGTTCTCATTGACTAGATTCCTTGATATTACCATGAGTAATTTTGCTTGACTTATTAAAAAAAAATCAACTAACACTATGTATGGTTATTCTTTATCCATATATTTATATAACGAATGTCTTAATTCATAAGAACATCATCTAAATTTTTATCCACAATAAAAAAGAACACAGTACTATCTGCAAAATGATGAATGTCATGTATTAGAAATAATCATCGCATGTCATTCATACAAATAATACATAAAAGGGGCTCTAATAAATATCCTTGGAAGCACTCCAAAATCGTCATCGAAATCGATAGTATTTCATGTCTAGTATTGATGAAAAACCTGTTGAATTTCGGACAATTCAGTTCTCGTCAACAACCAATTGGGCAATGCAGTTTGAAATTTTCCTTTATTTTCCCTGATAACAACAGTTTTAAGATTCAGTATCTTCTTATAAATTGTTTCTTCTATCAACGCTCATATAATTGATTTTTTCTAGTTCCTCATCGATCCACTGTGTGTACAAACTAGCTTGCACGTAAACTCCTGGAATACCTTCATGGGCACAACTGATGCCCCATGCTACGATCCCGGCTTGATAATACTTGCTCTCGGATCCCGCAACTGGACAAACAAGTGGTGATCCACCGTCACCTGTGCAGGTGTCGATTCCATCCTCACCGCCGGCGCAGATAAATGACTCATGTAGGCGGAATCTCGGTCCGAGTCTGGTAGTTCTTAATGCAGTTTGGCATTCCGCTTTGGGTATTATAGGCAATGGAACTCTCTTCAGGATAGCATGATAGCTTTGTGCGTCAAATGCAGTTTTTCCCCAACCAGCTGCGAAACAATCATTGTTCTTAAAGACCATTCCTTGTGGTGCTAAGCAAGCCAACTGGACATTATCCGCTGCAGAAAATGGTGTCTCGAGCACTAACAAGGCTACGTCGTGGAACAGCATATTCCGATTGAAATGAGGATGCAAAATTATACGTGATACTGGTTCTTCCTGTAAAATCAAATATGTTGTAGATTATTGGTGAATGATTTCAAAGAGATAAAACTACCTGGTAGGGCAGAACTTCATTCGTAGTCATAGTATCCCATTCACCGGCTCGGACCGTTAGCTTTTGTGGTTCTTTGTCCATCACGCAATGTGCAGCAGTTAGTACTACATTCGGTGCAATCAATGATCCTCCACAAGCATATGACGATTCTGGTTGTTCTAAGTTCAACTGGCTTTGCAAGATTGCTACCATCCATGGGAATTCGCCAAATTCGGTTTCGTTGAGGTTGGAGTTTTGAATTCTGAATTTGATGCCTTCTGGGTTTCTTATACCACACTCACCAAATTGCTTCGTGATAAGGGAGCGTACTCCGTTGTCCTCAATCAGATCTTTTACTGGGTCATCCTCAATGGTATTTGTCCTTGGTCCTTCCGCAATGTCATTTAGCCCAGTTGCAACTGTTTCTGATTCTGCATTACCATTTCCAGCGTTATTCTCGTTGGAGTTATTCTCATCTTCATTCGGGTTTGAGTTATTCCCATCGCCATTCGGTTTTGGGAGTGTCCTTTCGTTACTTTCGTTTGCCACTGGAGGAGCACGAGTTGTTACAACACTATCTGCGTCGCAACATACTTCCAAGTAATGAGGACATTCCGCTTCCACGTAGTCTTCTTCGCCGAACCTTCATGAATTTATTTAACCTGTGCTGTATTATTCTGTGATTGAACAAGTATTGCATTACTAACCTCAAGTTGACGAAATTGATTCCACCGAACCCATTGTCACATTCATCAAGTTTTACGCACACCCCATCACACTAAAGTATGAGAGTAAAATATATGAGCTTTAACGAATTTATAAATGATTCCTTATTATTAAAATTAACACAAACCTTACTGGCGACCAGTGAGATAGATCCTTGCAAAATGCCTATCAATAGGACCAACTTAAGCACAACTTTTCGACGTAGCATGATGATTCTGTTCAGATGAGTACTGTGAAGATAAGCGGACGTCTGAGGGTATTTATACAGTTTCTGTCTGTACTGTGGTGTTTGTATGTACTCTGTGATGATAGCACGTTACATTCAATTGAATAGGTTTTTTGAATTTCAATTATTCGTGTCTACTTAACCGATTGATGTGAAGAGCTTGACCACTGAGAAAAGATTGCTGAATATCAGACTGAAAAAAAATTGGCCTATATTCGTCGGCTATCGAGACAAAATCTAAATATGTTCTGGGGCCTGAGATAGCCCAGACAGTAAAGGCACGGTATAAACAAGCCTCAGTCAGCTGATTCGATTCCGAAATCAAAGGGACTAGAGTTTGGCACAGCGAAATAAAAAAAAAATTATGTTGAAAACATTGAATTAGCGTTTATTTGGTATGAAAAATGGCACTTTACAATGTGTCGGCATAGACTAAAACAACTCCATAAGAAGAAAAATAGGAAAGTAGACAATGGTTAATTTTCATTTAAGAAAAAAATTAATGTTTTACTTTTTTCAATGATTTTTAATTATCTATTTAAGAAAAAATAAACTGAATATGTATTTGTATTAGTCTACGTGGGTTGACGAAATAAATAAAACTCAATCTAAATCTTAAAAAAAAAGTAAAAACATTCCACAAGCACATAAGGGTTAAGCATCAAAAAGTATAATAGTCCAAGTATGTTTTATTTCGACTGAACGTACAGTTATACATATTTCACGCTGATTTCTTTCTCTTGAATGCAAAACATTTACAAAATAGCACAAGGTAACAATCGGTACCATTATATCGCATATGAGCTTTTATATAATATTTAATTCTATGACCAAAATAGGGCACAAAGTCATAATTGGTGCTCTTTCCCTCTATTATTATCATTGTTTGCGGAAAACAAACTTTCTTCAAGTCGATGAAAGTACAGGGAATACCGCCTGATAAGCTTAAGTCGTGCGGGGTAGCTTTTGATTCGGACACAAGAGCATGTATTGCAAAAATTGTGAGAGATACTCTAGGTGCAGCCAACAACACAATACGTCGGAGTGTACGTCAACTAAATTGAAATGTATTAATTGTTTAAAAATGAATAAAGAACGTAACATTAATTTGGACGTCAACCATGCCACATTTCGATCTAAATGTTTGGTTTATAAAATACTTTGTGAACAGAAGAAAAACAGCTTTCGTTTCAATAAATAGCAGCCAAGTTCGAGGAATGTGAATCAAATCGATTTTTTGTATTTGAATATTGGCAATAAACTACGTAGTTCTATTAGCTGAACCTCATATTGTAGAAATTGAAGCATTTGATCTGCATGTTTATCACATTCAAGACACACTGGCGGTGTTGCTCTTCATATTAAAGAATCACTTAAAACAAACGGTAGATGAATATCCGCGTATTTCCAGGTGAAGTAGAATTTTAGTTGACCACCTTTATTCCAATTTTGATTATATTTGTTCAGTTAATGATACTGATTTGAAAATGACCGATCATGAGACCTTGATGATTAATATATTGGATAAGGATCTTTTAAACGTATGTGCTGAAGGAAATATACGAAACAGGCTGTTTCGAATCTTGTGGAGAGAAACGTGGATTTTACGCAGCAAGTAATTGTAACTACAGGTGTTCTAACTAAAGCTTTGAAAACGTGTACCAATCAACTAGTTGAGCAAAAGTTTGTTTCTTTAAATAACTCGAGCAGCTGCTACAATTTGGATATTTTGCGTCTGAAACGTAAGAGGGACAAATGGTTCAGAAAGATCTGGGTTCGACCCCAGTCGGGGCCGCCGGGATTCTCACGCCTTCCTTTGCAATGGAATTAAAGCCATTGGTCCCAGGTGATGAGTTGATGGGTCGATACCTAGGGTCCAGGTGTGGAAGTTGCTTCCCTGACATCGGTAGCATTGGTACTCAGTACTGAAAGCAAGATCGACGAAAAACAAATAAAGGAAAAAAGAGAGTTATGTTAGTAATATTAGTTGTAGATTTCAAGGATTTCACCCAGTTACATTAGATGAACTTAGAGTTATTTGATTTTCATTAGGAACATCAGTAGAATTAGACACTTATAATGCTAGAGTTATTCAAATTTGCTTTCATGTCATGTGTCACAAATTTGGAAGGAATCCTTAGTGGTTCCTATTCAAAAAGTTGCTGGAACGATTAAAGCTGAAGAGTTTCGTCCCATCAACATGTTGCACATATTAGAGAAAATCTTAGAACTTGTTATTAAAGGCCAGCTGTTGGAGTATTTGAATAGCTCTTTGTTGATACCAGAACAATCAGGATATCGGGAAGGTCATTCTTGTGAAACTGCGTTGAATTTGGCGTGGAGAGTGAACATACAACTTGGTGCGGAAAGATATGACTGTTGCTTTTTTATCTGAAATGCGCTTTTGAAAGAATTTCTTTGCCCTTATGGATAAGTGCAAGCGCTTTGGAATTACGAGCACTATATATAAATGGTTTGAAAGCTATTTGTGTGACAGAGCTTTAAGCACTGATTTTAATGATTCTGTTACCAATCCAGTGGGGAATAACGTTGGAGTGTCCCAGGGAAGTGTATTGGAGGCGCTTTGATTTATTATGTATATTAATGACTCGCGACGTGTTTTACGATTTTACGACATTAATCTGCAGATGATACTGTGTTATTCATAGCCTCAAAGCTTTAAGATGATGCCTTTTTACACTTAAATGAAGATTTGCATTCTCTAAGCAGATAGCGGTCGTCAACTATCTGTCGGTAAGGTCCTTTTAAGACATAACCTCCGTGGACGATTTTCGTCAGAGAGCTCGGACCGTGTGAGTGCGTTGCCAATCGCTTGCCACGGTCCGGATTCCATCCAACAAGAAGGAGGGTTACATTTAATCTCGAGCGGTCATAGCGGAAACAAAGTACGTGAAGCCGTCCGACGGTACGTTGGCCCCTCTTCTCTGCGGAGCGAATGTCCCGGGACAGAACGACTTTCGTCGACGCTTAGCTCTCGTGCCCAAATCGGAGACCCTCCGTCCAGCTGCCACTCCCACCGCTACGGCCATAACGCGCACGAGACGCCTTCCATCACTGCGCGCCCAATTTGCTGCATCTGAGGGGCGCTATCACGTTTCGTTGCCATTCCTAAGTACCAAAAGTTCTGATAAAAGGCTATTTGTGGCTTAATCAGCTTGGTTGAAGGTGGTTTATAAAATTCTAAGCAGCCTCATTTTTATGTCGCTATAAGAACTTGAAAGTTCCGGTACCATAATTGAAGAGCATTTTAAGCAGCTTCTGGCGGAACTTGAACGGAAATTTTAGAAAATAAATTAAAAAGGTTTTTGTCTTCTACACCAATTCAATATTTAGTACGCACTTTTATGAAAGTTATTTCTAAAGGTAGGTATGTATTTATTGGTAAGTACGTCCACCACCATCTGTTCGGTCGGACAGTAGACCAACTCAAGAATCTTTTCATAACAAAGTTCTTTGACGTAGCATTCCCTAGTCTCGATGTGCTTCGATCGGCGACTGCTTCTTTCCGATCCGACAAACTTAATGCAACTCTGGTTGTCTTTTATTATTTTCACCGGTTCCATCAAAGGTGTGTGCCATTACTACCAAGAAGAAGGTCATTTTCGTCGGGAGTGCCCGAAGTTGAGCAAAGTACGGCTGATCCATGCTTCTACACGAAGATCGTCAACAGAAAGCGCGTCTACTTGCTGGTTTATGTGGACGATATTCTGGTTGGCAGTGAAAGCGATGCTGAAATAGAGAAAATCTATAATGCACTGAGACAGGAATTTGAGATGACTGATCTCGGTGATTTGAATTACTTTCTGGGTCTGGAGGTTACTAGTATCGGAAGGGAAGTACAGCATATCTCTTGAAGGCTACATCGACCGTGTGGCTGAGCGATTTGGACTTCGTGACGCAAAGGTTGCGAAGACTCCAATAGAAGAACCTACTTACCAATTAGACTAAGGCCTTGTTGTCCTCTGCTGTCCGAAGAAGTAGTCTCCACTCTACTCGATCCATGGCCACACTTCGCCAACCTCGTAGTCTGCGAAGGGTCCGCAAGTTGCCTTCTACTTGGTCGATCCACCTTGCCCGCCTTCTACTTGGTCGATCCACCTTGCCCACTGCGCGCCTCTTCTTCTTGTTCCTTCTGGGTCGCTTTCTAGAACCATTTTCACTGGGTCGTCGTGCGGCATTCTTACGACGTGCCCAGTCCACCGTAGTCGCCCGATTTTTGCAATGTGGACGATGGATGGTTCTCCCAGCAGCTGGTGCAATTCGTGGTTCATTCGCCTCCTCCACGTTCCGTCATCCATCTGCACTCCACCGTAGATGGTACGCAACACCTTCCGTTTGAAAACACCAAGGGCGCGTTGGTCCTCCACGAGCATAGTCCAGGTCTCGTGGCCGTAGAGCACCACCGGTCTAATCAGCGTCTTGTAGACAGTCAACTTCGTGCGGCGGCGAATTTTATTCGACCGGAGCGTCCTCCGGAGTCCAAAGTAGGCACGATTCCCTGCCATAATGCGTCTTTGAATTTCTCTGCTGGTATCGTTTTCAGCGGTCACCAGTGAGCCCAACTACACGAACTCATCGACCACCTCGATTTCGTCACCGTCAATCTGAACTCGGGGTGGGAGGCTAACATTGTCTTCCCTAGAACCTCTTCCTTTCATGTATTTTATCTTTGATGCGTTGATGGCAAGTCCAATCCGCCTAGCTTCAGCCTTCAGTCTGATGTACGTTTCCGCCATCGTCTCAAAGTTCCGTGCCATGATGTCAATGTCATCGATGAAGCCAAGAAGCTGGATGGACTTCCTGAAGATCGTGCCACTCGTGTCTATTCCAGCTCTTCTGATCACACCTTCTAACGCAATGTTGAATAGCAGACACGAAAGTCCATCACCTTGCCGTAACCCCCTTCGAGATTCAAAGGGACTCGAGAGTGTCCCCGATACTCGAACAACGCACATCACTCGATCCATCGTCGCCTTGACCAATCGCGTCAGTTTATCCGGAAATCCGTACTCATGCATAATCAGCCATAGCTGATCTCGATCGGTTGTGTCGTATGTGGATTTGAAATCGATGAACAAATGATGTGTGAGCACGTTGTATTCGCGGCGAAAATTTGGTCCGTGGTAGCGCGGGCACCCATGAATCCCGCCTGGTATTGCCCCACGAACTCTCTTGCAAATGGTGACAGGCGGTGGCATAGAATTTGGGAGAGTACCTTGTAGGCGGCGCTCAGCAGTGTGATCGCGCGGTAGTTGCAGCAATCCAAATTGTCGCCCTTTTTGTAGATTGGGCATACGACACCTTCCATCCACTCCTCCGGTAATATCTCCTCCTCCCAAATCCTGGTAATTACCCAGTGCAGCGCTCTAGCCACCGTATTTGAATAGCGCACTTGGTAGTTGATCTACACCAGTTGCTTTGTTGTTCTTCAGCCGATCGATCTTCTCCTCAACTTCTTGAAGATCAGGAGCCGGTAGCCTGTCGTCTTTTGCGCGTGCTCCAAGGTATGTTGCCGTGCCACGTTCGTTTTCTGCTGCTCCACCGTTGAGGTGCTCGTCATAGTACTACTTCCACCTCTCAATCACCTCACACACACCTCAGCTTGCGGCACGTAGCCTTTGCGCGAACTATTTAGTTTCTCATAGAACTTCCGTGTGTCGTTTACGCGGTACAGATTTTCCATCGTCTCGCGATTTCGGTCTTCCTACTGACGCTTCTTCCTTCGGAAAACCGAGTTTTGTCTGGTCTGTATCGCTCCTCATTCAATCTCGTGCGGTGTTGCAGCATTCTCGCCCGTGCTGCATTCTTCTCCTCTACTAACAGTTTGCATTCGCCGTCAAACCAGTCATTTCTTCGGTCCGGGATTGCAGTACCTAAAGTGCCGCTGCAGCAGTACTACCTATGGCGGAACGGATGTCCCTCCAGCCATCTTCAAGAGAGCCAAGCTGCTCTTCCGTGGGTAGTGCAACTTCCAGCTGCTGCGCGTAGTTCTGGGCAGCTCCGCCTTCCACTAGTTGCTCAATGTTGGGTCGCGGCGTTCGACTTCGACGTGTGTTATGCACCGTTGAGAGTTTTGAGCGCATGTATACTGCAACTAGGTAGTGGTCCGAATCTATGTTCGCACTGCGGTACATGCGGACGTTGATAATGTCGGAGAAGAATTTCCCGTCGATTAGAATGTGATCGATTTGGTTTTCTGTGTGTTGGTCAGGTGATCTCCAGGTGGCTTTGTGGATATCCTTGCGGGGGAAAAAGGTGCTTCAAACTACCATACCCCGAGAGGCTGCAAAGTTCACGCATCGTAGACCGTTGTCGTTCGATACGGCATGCAGGCTGTTTGGCCCGATCGGTGTTTGAATGAGTCAGATTAATGCGTCGTTATATAGTCATACCTGAAATTCTTAGATCCCTTGGCGTTAAGTTTGCCATTAGATTCCAAAGAACGTTCGAGAGGTCATCCGAGGAAAAGTCTCTATCTGTCGAGCAAAATTCCCAAACGCGACCAGTGGTCTACCTTGATCGAGAGTGGCACTTATGCCACTGTTTTTTTTTTTATTAAAACCTCGAGTAATTTTCTGAATGCTTACAATCCGAATAAATAAACTTATTTTTTTACTGAAATTTCCGAAATAACCGATATACGGCAATCAAATGAAGTATGTAAATTATCATTGTAGAGAATAAACCAATTCAATTATGGAATAGAGTTAGATGATTCGTTCAATGAATCATTTTTCATCATGACCATTTTTCACAAAGATGTCGCTGTTCCGCTGGTAGCAAGTATTAAAAATTCCCAAATAGATATTGAGAGAAGTTGGAATAATTCGCTATTGAGGCATATTCAGATCAAAAAAAGTGAACGACAACTTTGGCAAATTAGTCAAGAACCTTGTCGTTTAGTTTTTTTTTCGGATATTATTGTTAAACAAGCAAAAATTAAATAAAAACAGTTTTCTCCCATATACTATTTTTATCCACTTTACCACCAGCTCCAAGAGAGCAAAAAGAATTAAAACCCAAGAGTGAAAATTTTCTCTCACGAACACAATCTTTCAACATGACATGTATATTGATGCCACACGATATGTGTGTTCCCTTTCACCGTCTACAAAATATAGTACCTAGCCTTGAAATAATGTAGGAACCCTTATTTATTCAATAGGATAATCTAAATGAATTTATAAGAAGTACCATACATGTTTTGGCCGCCATGCTCTCTGTTAACTATTAACAGAACTAAGTTTATGCGTTATTTCCGATAGATGTCCCCAAGGTGCCTTCAATTATTTTTGATTTAAAAATGTTTTATGAAATTATGGAATAATAACATATTATAAAAAAAATTAATAGAAGGCACTCAGGATGTCGCCATTAAGAACAGCAATGACATCAGAGAGAAGATTAACGCAGAAACATGGTAAAATGATTAATTGAAATCTGTGAAATCGTACAAATGAACACGCACCAATCAGTTGGTCGTAATAACCCAGAAGAAGAAGTCAATCCTGATCATCTTCCCCGGCGGTAGTGATTGTCTTGTTATTTGCCGATTGCGGTATATATTTCATCAAGTTTGTTATGACACATCGTTACACCAGTTCGATCAGCCTCCCTATATAGTAGCAACAACCCACAAATGTCTAAATGATGGAAGTATTCACCATCGTATCTTCAACAGTCATCAAATTTATCCAATTTATTTTTATTTTTCGCTACCCCTCGTTTGGCAAAAAAAAAACCATTCGGCTCCACCGCAGCAGTAGGATGAAGTCGAATCGGTATTTCCCCTTCGCGGTACTTTTTTCGTTAGAAGAAGTCTAAGCAATAACGGATGGGGGTGTATCTAAGGAGTGGTATCATCAATGCAAGCAGAAGATTTTCCCTCCATCTTCTTTGCGAAGGGGTATGATTTATGAAACTGATATTTTTTCGCTAGTATGTTGTGAAAAAATAGAACCTGCCTGTGATGTTTGAAGAGGAAATGGGAGCCTTATTATGTCTTCATTAAAATTAATCAATGTGTTTCTGTTGAGGACCCGGTTATGGGGAAGTGTGATGTGAAGACGCATGATTATGTATAGGCCATAGTGATACAGTCAATAATAGCCCTGTAGTGTGTTGGTGTTTTTCCTCAAGCGTGCTCAGGTCCAAAGTGCATATCCTTTAAAGTGTTGTTATCACACATGGCTGGAGTAAATTGGATCATTCGGGTGAGACCTTTCCTTTTTGTTATTTTGATTTTATTTTAAACAGGATTGGAATTCAAATTAAGTAACTCAGCTAGCTTTACAGCTGCCGCTTTTGCTTACTGAGTAGAAGATCGTGGGTTTACTCCTAAGCTCCTCCAAAACAAATCCAATCCAACTCCGTACCATCTTACTGAAGAGCAGGTCATGGGTTACCACCAGAGAAGCCAGATTTGCAGACATGTATGTGAATTTACAGACTTTTATTTTTTTTCACAGATATTTTTTTCGTTACAGACACTTATAGATTTTTTAGTTAATTAACAGATATTTACAGACTTTTGTAATCAAGGAAAAATTTTAAAATTTATTTGGTTACACTGTTATATATCTTTAATCAAATTACACGTGCAATGCATTTTGCAACAAGCATTAGATATTCGCGTGTTTTCAAATCCCCCACACGAACGAGCTGTCTCTGTTATAGACGGTCATAGTTATAGGCCTGTCAATGTGCTGCCATGTTGTATCCAAAACGAAAATTTCCCATACAAGTTGACGGTTTGTTTGGTTACGTTGGCCGGTCTATAACTTGACTGTCTATAGTAACTGCCACTGAAAACGTGAATGAAAGGGACAGTGTGTTTGCATCCTATTCCATCTTTTTATTCGAGAACACCCACACCCGGATGCAGTTTTAGTGCATTTTCCAATCCCGTTGAGATGAGTCTGTTGGTATATGCCATTCGTCTCTCAGGGTCTTGGAACGAAATTGTGTTTTTCAAGTGATATCATAGCCTTTCTGAGAAAGGCAAAAAGGTTGGTGTCAGCAAATTGTGTTATATTTAGCCATGTTTTTCTCACCCAGGTGTGTAATTATTTTGCAAAATGTAATGAATATGTTGCTTGATATATCTTATTTTAAAACTGTATTAGTAAAATCGTTACAACAGTGTTAGTGTTTAGCGCCAATTCATCGTACTTGGCTTCGTGGTACAGTACTCTCCATTTCTCAATGATCTTTATTTCGATATTTCTTCCAATCTGAATCGTTTCAGTAACCCTGATCTTGATTCATCAACCCTTTTTAGCACTATGTGTTTAGAATCGTATTAATAAGCTAATAAATTGTTTTTTTTTTTTTAATGTCGATTTCTCCATATTTAGATAGTGGAAAGTTGAATTTCTCACTAAGATGTGCTCGTTCCCCCGTTGCTGGCGTGCAAAAGGTCCAGTACTAAGTAACTGAAGGATTTACACAATAAATGGCAAAATTACTTATTCTAGATTATACACTCAAGGAATAAATCACATATCCAATGGAAAATATTCATTAGAATTTCACATAACTTTCAAGGGCTATCACAATTGGGAGTTGCACCACAAAATTACATGAACCTTATGTGTCAAATGAAATTTAAGTTATTTATCTCATATAGAACTCAAATACGTTATGTGAAATTCAGATAGATATCATTGATTTTGTTAATGGAAAAATATTATGTGCATTTCCAAAGGAAACTACATGAAAAGTTTTTTCCGTGTTCTAATTTCATCTACTTTGGTAATCGGTTTTTAACACGTTTTTTTACGCGGTTTTTTTACGCGCATTTCTGAATTTACGCTGTTTTTATTTGCGTGGATTTCGGAATTTACGTGGATTTCAGAATTTACGCGTTATTTTACGTGGATTTCGGAATTTACGCGGTTTTTTATGCGGCTCATAGCCCCCGCGTAAAAAGCGACTCCAGTGTATACATCAAGATGTTGCTTGTATTAGAAAACAAATTCCTGTAAAAGCTCGGAAAGTTTTACTCAGTCTATGAGTTAACTACGATTTCAAGAATAGGAGTAAACTAATCTCAACTTTGAGTCGACTTCATTTGTCGTGTGATCGTAATTTATCTTTTTAATAATTGCTTTTACCGTATACAACGAAAATGAATGCATTAGGTTCAATCCGTTAACAGCAGGCCTTTTTTGCTCGGACATGACTTTTACTGAAATTTCAAATTTCGCATCTATTTTATGCACCCTGTCCCCCCCCCCCCGAGAACTCGCAAAATTTCTGCTTAATTTATGCAGCCTAATTACAGACATTTCTGAAATTCACAGACATTTTTCGAAGACTTCTGAAAAACAAATCTGGCATCTCTGGTGGTAAGCTTCTTTGCATTATTGAGTTGTAGAAAACCGGGCCTCTATTGTAGAAAACCATTACTGATATAATTCTGGTGGAACGGTACGGACAAACAATTGTTTATATAATATCAGACGTACGCTAGATGCGCTTTGGCGAACATTGTTAACTGTTTTTTGATAACGTAAATTCATTTGTATTACTTCTTTCATCTGGGCTTGAAAGATCGTCGGTCGTAGCTTATTGTAATTCCAGGGGTACGGTAGTCTTAGAGCGGCTGTTCTTGCTTACTGAGCAGAAGACCGTGGGTTAGAACCCAAGCCCCTATACATTACTGAGTTGATAGGATCACGCCGTTTGCTTAAACCATGCTTTAAAAGAGTGCATCACTTTCCAATGTGAATCCAGATCTAATTCAACTTTACCACTAACAAAAACGTCTTTCTTGTGATAACTATGGAGACGCAGAGGTATTTTCGGTCTCTAGTAGCTACGTTTGTCGAACTAGAATTCCTTCCCTCCCCGATGACCGTAATGACATGAACTTAAAAGTTATGATTCACCGGATTTTGCACACTGAGAATGGATTTCTAATCCCAAGTGCCTTTTTAAATTGGTCATTCGCTACATCTGCTCATGCTCATATCTATCTATAGGCCATAGTGTTCATACTAATGTACTGATGTTAAAATAACTTCACACGGTGATTCAGAGGTACTATGCACGGTTCGACGTAGAACTACGTCTTTGTGGAATATACTGGGCTGGAGTGCAAATCATGCAAAAACTGTGTGACGAAATAGTGTCAGGTTTTATAAACTCATTAGTTGGCAGTTTATTGATGGATTTCAATTCTTATAACACCATTTGATTCAGCTTTGATGTAATATTGGTTTGATATAAAGATTATAGTAGTTTATCAGTAGTAATTATATGTCTTTTAAGTCTATGAGTATTCTAGTACAGGGATAATGAGAGTAACTAAAAATGAGTAAATCTTCCTCGATTTTCTAGGAAAAACTTTTTGAATGCCGTAGAATCCCGTTTAGTTTGAATAGCTAAAATTGCATTTAAACGGCGCTCACTTTTTGTTGAACGGGTTCCCGTACAGTGTCTAATGGCGCTACGAATTACAATGCAATTTTGAGTGGAATTAGACAAAGGTACTGAGCTACGGAGCCACCCTTAGCTCAGTCAGTAAAGGCGTAGCTACAATGCAAGACCATGCTCACATAACATATGTGAAACTCGATAGTCAAATTCGACCCCATTACAGTGATTTCAAGTGGTATAAAAGACAAAGATTTGTCAAATTGATTATACTAGCTGTAAAATGGGGTAGTCAATTCTATTAAAATTATCATAGCATGGTTTATAATTCTCTGTCTTCTTAGCACTTTTTAACTTATGCCTTTGTTTTTCCTTAACTATTTTCGTCCTTTATTTATAATTATATAGCTAGCTCCTCACCTTGCGCAATACAGCAAAAAAAATATTAACATTTGCAATCAAAAAATTTTTAATTTTTCTCCGATTTTGTAGGCAATAACATGCCACCCAACGATTAATCCTTAAATGTCATTGTAAGCCATACGTGTAGAGTCCTGACAATTGCATTGATTATTTGAATCAGTGTATGACTCTTGGTATGATTGCAGAATGCATCTATACCGACTAATGTCTGCATCAAGTCGACCCTACCATAACAGTGTGTGCGTGTAGCACAGTGAATGTGTGAGTATTGTAGATACTCGGGTAGATGGTAATGAACGTACGCGAGCATACGAGTCGGGCACTTGGATCAAAGCGTGCCTCGTGGACAGCAGGAACTTAGAAGAACTCTACAATACGTATTGTTTTTCTGCAGCTATGGCAACACTCCTGGGGAAACTCCACGCCAATACTTGTTTCATTCTTTTTACCATTTTTTTCGTTAAACTTTTTCTAAATGTTTGGAATCAATTGCATCAACCTTTGAAGCATCATTTTGCAACAAATGTCCCGGTTTATGCGGAAATTATGCAGTGTTTTGAGCTGACCATCATTCCATTCGCAAGAATTTCGCAAGCAGGACGATAAATCAAATCAAGCGCTTATCGATACCTGTAGTACCCAAGGATTCAATCCTCCATATGCTTCTCAGCTACGGTCAATTGAAAATGTTTTGAGCAAACACAACACAAAGATCTACTCCAATTACTTTGCACTAAAAACGTGGAAAGATTGTTCGAAAATGCAAAGGAAGGGCGCTCCTAGCAAACTGTCTCGATCACTATAGCTATGGTCCCAGTCTGGGGCTCCCAGCTAGCTGTCTCTAAGTTACCAGGAACGGCTATTTTTTCTAGCAACAATAAGCACTATTTACAAACGAAAATAGTGGTTAGAATCTATTTTATATAGCATAAGTGTACCAGTCCAAGTACCAATCTATTTTATACAGCATAAGTGTCATTATTACATTTTTTTACAATGCATTGTGTGGTATTCCTCATTGTTCTTCATCGGCAGTTCTTTCAGTCGATGCGTCGTCGACTTTGGAACCGTTTCGTGATGAATGTGTGAGTACTGACCACGTTTTGCGTCCATTGCTGCAATGGAAGCGCTCTGACCCCCGTTGGCGAATCTACCATACAATGAAACAACTGGAAGCGGCTCCCGCTCTGGTAGAGGCGGCATATTGAATAGTGGAAGATAAAATGTTTATTGTGTTATACCTATTAACTATAGTTTTAAGATGTATTGTATAGTGAACAAGAATCCTCGGCTCTGTAAAGTTAATTCGGTTGATAAACTAAACTGATCACAAACGGTTTAGGTTGAAAAAATAAACTGATCTAGAAAAAAAACGAACTAAACCTCCGGCGAAGCAGCTGGCGAGTCAGGTCAAAGTCAAACAGTGCGGAGACCCTATTGAAGATTCTCTGAAAAACCACCGATTGCGCCGACCGCTGTATGGGCAGGCGCATCATTGAATTATTCCCTAGGGCTCGGGGTTGAACATTGATGTCAACTTGCTCAAGAAGAACATGGCAATCAGTGCGTCTTTGCAAAATATCCGCAATTAGCAATGCCCTTGCTGTATCTCTTCGGACCGACAGGGGCTTCAGATGGATCAGTTGCAAACGACTTTCGTAGCTAGGTAATCGAAAGGGATCCGTCCAAGGCAGTTTACGTATCGCGTATCTCAGGAACCGTCGCTGAACAGACTCAACTCTTTCGACACTGTTGTTGTAGTGAGGAGTCCAGACAACCGAGCAGTATTCTAATATGGAGCGAGACAAGGAGCAGTACAATGATTTAAGGCAGTAGATATCCGTGAAGTCTTTGGCAATCCTGAAGATGAAGCCTAAAATTCCGGAAGCTTTGTCGACGGCATATGAGATGTGCTGCTTGAAAGAAAGTTGTGTATCCAGAATCACACCTAGGCTGACGCGCTCAATTTCAGTGCCTACCAAAACATACTTGAACATAATAGCACAGACAAACAGACATAACACTAGCAAGTTGTTCATTGAACAAGTATTTAACGGTCAATTTAAAAGTATCGTAGTTGGTAGTACCACCGCCTGTGGCGCGCATAGTCAGTTCCCTTGCGTTTGACGTTTATACACTATCGCCATCGGTTCAGCGTACTACCCACCACAGTGTACTCAACAGATGGCGGTAATGTTTTAGCGACGATGTTTTACAGTTAGAAATAGTCAATGTGTTATGTCTGTTTGTCTGTGATAATAGTCTCTTTCTTGCGCGAAAAAGAGATAACCGAGCATTTGGACGGGTTAACCTCCATACGATTCATATTACACCAAGCAGCAAAAGCATTCAGCTGACGTTGAGGGAGGCAGCAGTCTTCAATTGAGTGAATTCGAAGGAATAGTTTAAGGTCATATGCGCGTATCTATAACAAGTTTATACTCTATTCTATCTACTACTATAAAAATAACTATGTTTCGTCAACTGTGTGCAAAGTTATTAGCAAATGAGCAGTTCGTGACTAAAACTGTGTATGCCAATGTGGGACGTTTGAAGTATCCGTTGAGAACGTCTTGAAAATCCATCGAAAACTGCTGGAATAATCTTCAGATATCATTTCAGAAGTCTGTCTGAACTGTCAGGACTGTCTGGAATTGCCGCCGAGAACGGCAGAAATCCCAGCCGGCAACATCTGAAATCCCCACCGGCAATGTCTGCCATCGCTTCTGGAACGTTATCTTGGAATTATCGTCGAGAACTTTTAAACTCTGCGTCTGGATATCTTTGGATGAGAAAACGATGATAGAGATTTTCTTCAAAATCTCAACGAATGTTTCGTCATGACAGAACGTGACAGTGTTGTGATCATCGTAACAACTAGCTCATTTAATGCTTTTAAAGTTACTTGTACCACGGAAATCTTAATAATATATTCACTTTACCGATTACATACAGTTGTTTGATTAAATACATCTAAATCAGTTAGAAAGGTTGATGTCAAACCGCATAAGAATTAATCTCATGAGTACTTGATCATTGAAAATGACATGAAAGCTAATGATAGGTAGTTTAAACCCGTGATAGTGAGAGGACCTGGTTTCTCATCGTCACATGACGGCCGTGATATTTACCAGTTCTGACTATAATGCAAAACAAATCTCCTGACGACAGGCTAAACTACTCCTTGGGCACTTCTCCAGTTGTAAATTGAGACCTGTCTGAACCAGCACCATTTTATTTTTAAACTTTCATATTTTGTATGGTTAGTCGCTGGGAAGTCGAGAAGTTTTCCAAATCGCAAATTTCCTAGTTTGGACTGAGAATCAAAATCGACCATCTCTAGCATGGCCTTGTTTTAAAACTGTCTTTGCCGACTGGACTGAGTGACTTTGGACTTATACAGATTTATCATTAAAAGTAAACATTGAAATTAATTTTTTATCAAGGTGAAGCAAAACACACTCCCTTCGAACTTGCAGTTGGCTTGCGTTGAGTTGAGTGTTCTCCTATACTGAATGACAGTTGAGATCCGTATCATATCCCCGAGGCGATTTTAAATTGCTTCCTTTCATTGCATCTTTGGAGAACACTTAATATTTGATGAAGGTTACACAAATACAAGTACCGAACCCGAACATAGGCAAACAGTACGATCGCTGCTGAATCGGTAGGCTAAAGTAGTAACGCATTGCAGTGCTGTCATCTGTCAAACAGAAACTGGATGACTTCATCTACTTTGCATGCATGTTCCTTATCGATTTTTTGTCGTACAAGGACAAACCATGCCATTGTACCCGCCGTATCCTAATTCACATTTTCGCACTCCTTTCAAACCAGTCAAAGCGATCTGACTGTCGCATGAGTACATCCTGTAGAACCCACTTCAGCGTACAACCCTTCACTTCATTTGGCAAACATAAAAACACATCCTATAGGACCCATTACGAATTCGAATCCCATCATTGCACCGTAGCGTCGTCTGTTGTCTCTCCCTCCCGTTCCAGGATGATGACGATGCTGGCTCATTCTACCGGGCATGCTGTATGTGTAGAGGTACTTTGCATTCAAAACACGTTCCGTGATGATGCTTTGAAATGCATGCAACGACTTTCTTTCCAGCCGTAGGTATTCCCCAATGGCAAATGCCTGCCAAGTTTAACCCTATAATTTTTAGCAAATAATCATCAAAATATCACTCTCCTGTTCTCAAATGCTAGGGGGGAAGGATGCAAGAAAAACAAACGACTCAGCAGCAGTAGCAGCTTTTCTTTACATATCCTCCATTCAACCCATTAGCACAATCGCAGAGACTCTACGGAATTGACGAGGGTGGACTCTGCGAATGTGGAACAACAAATGAAGCATAGCTGCTGCACTGAGGAGGGCTGCTCCACTTTGAAACTGAGATACGAGAGAGCACAGTGCCCTCCAGGGGCTTGAACGCAAGTAAATATCATGAATGATGCATATTTTAATCAACTTCAGTTCAAAAAACCTTCCAACGATCTCTTTTGTTTTAACCGAAGTGTAGATGTTAAGTGTGCGTATGGCACGAATCATTTCTAGATGCTTTGAGGAAATGCTGAGCATGTAGATGTTGTCAAAACCACGTCGTAGGTAATTTTCAAATGAAGAAAAAATTGCAAAACAAAATGATGACCTTACAAAAATACTCACACAGATCATAACATTCAAGAATATGCATCTATCGGCGTACGAAAACTTAAGGGGGTATTCCCGATCTATTTTTTCAAAACATCAAATTTTTTTTTTTCACGTTTTTTTGTACTTTAGACTATATACTTTCATCCCCCCAAGCCGTTTTCCGATCAGCGAATTCGGTGTCCAGGCATAGCTGACTAATGGTAAGAACCCCCAAATGGTTTTAACTAAAGTCAAAACTTTAAACGCGTTTTTCTCGAAACCACATTTTTTTTATCGGGCGAAGATTTTTCTCAGAAACTATAAGAGATATTGACTTGAATCTTTGCGCATTTTGTTCCTTATTAAATTCTTTGGAGCTTCTCCCACTTTCAGCCAAAAATATTAACATTTAACATTGTTTGAAGCACCTTAAAGCTGCAAAAAAGCGGGCTAAAAATCGCCTGTTTTTTCATATGGCCGCCATTTTGTTAATTTGCAAGATTTTTTGCTGCCAACGGGAGAAGCTCCAGAGAATCTTATGCAGATTATAATTTCATCACGAAATCTGTTTCAGATGAAGTCGTTCCAGAGAAAAGTCTTCGCCCGTCCAGGCGTTTGCGGCGAACAGGGGTCTGTTTGCCACCATTTTGTGACGTCAATAATGTCTTTTTTTATGTCGAAAAAAATTTATTTGTAAACTTTAATGTTTAATAAACAAGAATCCCAAAGAGTTAGGCGCATTACTATTCATTTTCCTTGAAAAAAAAATTAATTGAAAAACAGGCCGAAAAAAGGCAAAAGATTGGGAATACCCCCTTAATATCTTTGAATGTCCCAAATTTATTGCATACACGCAACTAACGCAAATCACGCAAATATGAAAAGTATCTAGATGTGCTCATTTTCATCTCAATGTAAGTACATTCACTTCCAGAATGTCACAATTTTCCTTTCGTGACACTTAGTTGATATTTAATATCCCCATTACTATGGGTAAGCCCGGCACCCCATCCCCGTTACTAGAAATCAGTTTTAGGGCAACTAAATAAATACTGGTTATATTTCTTTTCATTATTTTGAATATTTTGAGACACATTGGGGCCGCAATGAACTGTCAAATGCTAAAAAAATACACAAAACATACCCAAGCATCTGCTGGATTTTATTTTTTGCCATCCAATTTTTAGGTTCTGACAGTACTAAAAGATTGGAATCGCGTTGTTTTGCACACATATTGTAATCTTAATCTTTTGGGATCGCAGTAGGCCGCGCTTGAAAGCTGACGTGTTTTTCTTTTGCTGCGTATTTTTCGTCAGCGAATTAAACGTTCAGTGTTCATAAAGTTATCATTTAGTGATATATCGTGTTTTTTTCCTGTGTTGAGGCGTCAGTTTTGAAGCCAAATTTGTTTAAAAAAATAAGAGAAGAATATAGCAAATGAAAAATAGAAACATGCAGTGACAAAAGAAAGGAGCAAGAAAAAAAGGTCCGTCTTGAGTGCTTCGGTTGACCTTGAATTTAACCTCCAAAATCTATGTCGCAGCTTTAGTTCAATTGTTTGATGTCGGTTTAATTGCCTCCCGGGAGCCCGGTTCTCCTAGTTCGGATGCCACACTTTCGGCGTTCTATTGAGAGATTCGTCACCGCGGACGGTCCGATTAGTGAATTAGCCTGGGCAAGTGCTGATAATGTGTCCGTCGCGAGTTTTGATGGTGATTCGGTGGCAGACGTTGCCGCTTGCAAAAGTGTTCGACTGCTGGTCTCTTGACGGTGTCGGGGATTGCGACTAATCTGAAAAATGCCTCGCTCAAGACTTGATGGGGTGTAACTGATGGTCGCGAACGGTTCCTAGGAAAAGCACTAGACGCGAACATCCTCCCAGGCATGGCAGTGCAAGAAAATTTGTGTTCGGAACTACGTAACCCATGGATTGGGGGATCAAAGTAACATGGTGAGACCAGTCCAAATACTTTTTACAATAAAAAAAAACAAACTAAATACGTGCCAGGATTCAAAGGAACATTTTGAAGCTAAAAAAAACAAACTAAATACGTGCCAGGATTCAAAAGAACATTTTGGTCTAAAATTTTGGAATAGACCCAGACCTAGCCCTTGTACTGATGGTTTATATTTTGTTTTATACTAGTTCTAAACTGTAATTTTTTTAAACCAGTATAATTCTCGATCTATTTTGAACTGAATTTGGATCAAGGCAAGCACTGTTCCAAACTAGTTTGACAGCTGGCGCACTCGAGATTTTGTTTTGTTTTGTTTCGTTGTTGGGGTTTTTTTCAGCAAAACAAACCGATTT
The DNA here is from genome assembly GCF_037179485.1 of Ochlerotatus camptorhynchus. NCBI lineage: Eukaryota > Metazoa > Arthropoda > Insecta > Diptera > Culicidae > Ochlerotatus > Ochlerotatus camptorhynchus. Next base: position 328,480 of record NW_027040866.1, on the reverse strand, counting down.
AGTTCCTCGATTTTCTAAGAAACGTGGGCGGAACAATCGACTGCTGTTGACATTGGTGTAGTTCTATCGCGCTATCGGTGCTGCTGTTGCTGCCGGCCCTGTCGTCGCAGCTGCGAAAGGATCACAAGGGAGGCATCCGGACGCTTCTGTTATGCAGGATTTTCCGGGCATGTTCTGGAAACTCCCAGCGAAGTGGCCAATTTCTGACTTTGTCCAAAACTCATAATGTGACACATCAAATCACATTAGATTTCAAAAGAAATATCAATGGTAGTCAAATATAGTGGACAGAATCATGTTGACCCCTATCGGATATGTTCCGGGCACCTCCAAGGAAATTGCCAGTTTCTGATTTAATCCAAAACCCATCATGCGCCACATAGCAAATCACATTAGATTTCAAAACCAAGATCAATGAAAGTCAAATAATGTACCCAGGACCACCTTTCTTACTTGCAAGCATCTTTCAGGAACCCATAGGGAAGTGACTAGTTTCTGATATGGTCCAAACCCTGTGATGTGTCAAATCTCACAGAAATCAAAAAAAAAACAAGATCAGTTTAAGTCAAATATAGTGTACAGATCCACATTGGCCACATTCTAGTAAGTTCCGGGTACCCCTCAGGGAATTGTCCATTTTCTGATTTGTGTGTGTGTGTGTGTGTGTGTGTGTGTGTGTGTGTGTGTGTGTGTGTGTGTGTGTGTGTGTGTGTGTGTGTGTGTGTGTGTGTATGTGTGTGTGTGTGTGTGTGTGTGTGTGTGTGTGTGTGTGTGTGTGTGTGTGAGTGTGTGTGTGTGTGTGTGTGTGTGTGTGTGTGTGTGTGTGTGTGTGTGTGTGTGTGTGTGTGTGTGTGTGTGTGTGTGTGTGTGTGTGTGTGTGTGTGTGTGTGTGTGTAAAATCTAGCCCCCACTGTCCGGCAGTGTTATTATGGAAGAAAACTGCTTTTTATTGCCCTTAAATTAAAGCAGGTTTAGTCCGGGAGTTAGAAGGTGTTAGATCTATTGCCGCTCCAGTGACCCATTTCAGAATGCCTGGTAATTCACGACCACTCCGAGGTCACTTTTACTTACAATGAGCCCCGCATGTTCACTCTACCTTTATCAAATGGATAATGGTATCATAAACACACTTCCAGATTCAAAAAATATTATTTCCAAATCTGGCCCGTATATAGTTTTGAAATTTATTCAACTGTATTAAATCGATTTGAATGGACATTTCTTATCAATTTTGTTTCGAATACCTCTTGATTCATCTGCTGGCAGCACTTGCTGGCCCTTACCGGCGACCAACTCATCTGCCCGCAAATGCAACAACGCCTAAATCTCAAAGCTCTCCGAACGTCCCCTCGAAAGTGCAATCGAGATATGTATAAGAACAATCTTCAACTGGAACGTACTCACCGAATCAATACATCCGGGAGCAAATTCCCGATGCTTATTTTTCTCTCGCAAACCCGTCGTTGTCGAACGGCAAAAAAAGGAAACTCGGTGAGCAATTTTGTGATACGGAATTTTCACTGACCATAAACCGCGAATTCACGAATTTCACCACACCCAACTGCTAAACACGTTCAGAAGCACTTTTGGTACAATTTCGATCAATTTCTTTGGAAAAACAACCAAAAAAGTTACAAGCGAGCCAACATCAACATCGAATGTGCCGAGCTCTTTCACGCACCTTGCAGCGCGTAAATAAACTGAAATTAAAAATTATCACTCGCGATGCCACTAATTTCTGGTTCGGGAGAAAATCAAACAACGCAGATCGCGACATCTCTTCTGATGCTTGCAAACATGTTGAATCACGTTTTCTTTCTCTATCAATCTCTCAATCACACACGTATAAACGTCCGGGAGGTAGAGCGCCAGCGATAATACGGCAATTGCAGCCGAAAACTATGAGAGCGAACGCACGCACAAAACAGAGAACAAACTTAAAACACAACCGTATCCAAAGGCGTTAGAAACTGCACCCGCACTTTAGGTGAAACATCCTGCCACAAAAAAGCCATGCAGGAGACGGATTCTTCATCGCCTTTAACTGGTTTAGCGCATTGGACACAGGTAAAAGTCATGCTGACTCAATTTCCAAAAGTGATTTAGAAACAGCGTTGGAGATGCTCTAATACGCAAAGAGGAATTGGATTCTCAAGATCGCCCAATGCTAGACAGTATACACTACAATATGTCTGATTGGATAACTTTTTCACTGTTTTTACAACACAAAATATGCTCTAATTAGATGATTATCGCAACGAACTGCACTTTCTACTAATAACCAGTACAATATTACAGGTATACCGAACGGAAAAAAAACGAATAACGATAGCCCGTGTGATAAAAAATCGACAAATTTAGCAGCGCACAATCACGAAGATGTGAATAACAACAACTCAGCTCCAGTATCAGGGAATTGTCCATTTTCTGACTTGGGCCAAAACCCAACACGCAACAACATACCAGACAAATTTCAATAAATACAGGTTTTTATTATTATTTCACTGGGAAGCACGAGGAGCAGGAGGACGAGCAGTTCAAGGCTTTTTGTTAAAGCCGCACATCAATCCCGTTGACAGCCATCGGAGGTCAATTTCACGGTAATTTCCGGATAAAAACCGTGTACGTATGAGTACGAGATTAAAAAATGGCTGACCACGAAATCAGGGTGTGAGTTGGTTTTGACTCGGGTTTTGACGTTTGAAATAGAACGGCCAAAAATAGACCAACCGGTGCGTACGCACACAGTTTGATCTATTTTGGATTGATCCTTTTAATTTTAGCTGGTTCAAATGTGACATAAATTTGGATCTAGATCAGACCACCGCTAAATATGCCCTAAGGGTGATGATCTTACCCGGCACTGTTATAAGTACGTCAATTTATGTTACTATTTTGTAACGAACAGTAATTACAAAATACCCTATTCAAACATTGCTACCACACAATTTCTATTGAAAACTGTCTAGATATGGACTTTGCATGGGAAAGATAATCAAAATAGCTCTCTAATATTTTAAAATAGTCTCAAAAGCTTAAGTTTAGTTAAATGACCACGTTTTGCCTGTCTTAGAGAGTTTCAAAACATGTTGCGAATATAATGATAAAAAGTCAACCATTATAAAAAATTACATTCGAAGAGAGATTGGACAAGCCAACATCTCAATGACCTCATCCGAGGACGTGATCAGAATCTTATGTGAGTCAAAACTAATCATACGCCCAATCAAACCATGTGAGGCTTCGAAAATCATTTGATGATCATTTTTGATCACATTTAGTCTTCAGAGCAAAAACGTCGTTTAGCCTTAGGCTAAAAATCTCTCTAATAAAGGAAAAAAAAAAAAAAAAACAAAAACGTCACTCACGCACATGTTATGGGTATCCCCCGAAAAGTGGCACGAATCTTGAGATTTGGCTCATAATGCAATACGTAAAATCACATGGAAATTTGATAGCAAGATGATTAGTGATCATATTTAGTGTTCAGCATTACATTGACATCAACCATACATGTTCCAGGTGCTGCCGTAGAAGTGACCTGATGATATTATATAATTCATATCAATATCCAATATCATACCTGATAATATTATACACACCGAACATTAAAAAATATAATAATGAGTTCCCAGACCACTGGACTGATGATTTCTTGGCTCAAATTAAAACAAAATCTAAGCAACGATACCACCATTAAATTCCCAAAATTCAAAAATAAGATCATGAGCGACTGGACTTCATTAGCCGGCGCCGGTGGTGTAGTGATAATCGTGACTGCTTTCTCACCTCAATGGGTCTGAGTTCAATCCCAGCCGAGGTCGGTGGGAGCCCAACAAACATTGAATGTTGAATAAGAGCTATTCAAGCAAAAATAAGCTTCTTCAGCTACAAAATGGCTTATTCAGCTGTTAATCAAATCAAATTGTTTGTTGGGAATTTTCTGAGGCATAAATCTCTGGTCACGTCTTCCAGGGAAGTAAAGCCGTTGATCCCGGACCATGTGTGTTTGAATGGGTGCGATATCGTACGCAGGTGTGGAAGCTGCTTTCCTGCACATTCGATTGCCGTCAATGGATGGCAATCGATGTCCGTCGGTGATTGACACTAGATTGCGGAACAGAGACCAACGTTAAATAAAAGAAAAGAAGACTGGACTTCATTGGGTGTGAAGTATTTAGGGTACATGTCGCTAACTTGGGACTAATAAGTACCTATCGGTAGTAGTATCGTGGTTTTAATAATATGTCAACTAAGCAGACATTCCAATTTCAACATAAGCTTATCCATAAACAAATAAATAAAAGTTCAACAGTTAAAATGTGAAAGTAATTTTTATTTCTTTTTTGCTGTGTACAGTGCATCCACTTAATCGCTTTATCATCTTTCAAATTAATCACCAACAGCAGTGTCGCAGTCATAAATATCTCAAATGTAACCATGCCGTAAGAAGATAATTAAAATCACTTAATTAATAATAACGAGAGCAAGACGCTGAAAGGTGGCAATGGTGGGAGAATCGGAGTCGAAAATAAGCACTAGCACCAAAAACACTGAAACCGTCGAGCGGAGTTCTTTGGACTTCCCTGTCCAAAGAACTCCGCTCGACGGTTTCAGTGTTTCTGGTGAATCTACCGTGAAATGCGGTGAGGTTACTGAAATTGGAATGATTACGTTTGAAACTGCAGAGTCCAAAGAAGCCCATCATGACGGCAGCTGGTTCTATGATAGACGATAAGAATAATTAGATCCCATGGTTCCAAGAAAGCGATAGCTTCTAAGGATACGTGCAACAATGAACGCTTAGGCGACAGTGCTAGTTAGTTAAGTGTACGTGTACGAAAATCACACCCAATATCTAAACCGACCATCTGACTGGACGTGAGCTGGGCTCCCGAATGCTGTACAATAAAATCTTCCCACCATAAATCAACCTCCTGTCAGCTTTCCGCCGCCGTCAGAAACTGAACAAGGGTTCACTTACTGGATCGTCTAAAGCTATCCAGTGTGAACTTCCAGCTGGTTGTGACTCGCTCTTAATACCCAACGTAAGAATATTTCGCTATTGTTATGCTAATACAATCAAATGATGTTGCATCTGACTTTTCTTGGCAATTGGATATTGTTCAATTTTGAATAATAAGTATCCGATACTAACTGAAACTTGTTTTCGTTGGCGCAATTTCAGGTTAAAGCCATTTAAGTTTTACTTCAAAAAGTAAGCGTGTAGTGTATCGCAATCGCTTTTCCCCAACTGCTGCTGCTTATGTTTTGTTATGAGTATGTACAGACCAAATTGAAAAAAAAAAAAAACATTTGAGTTTCTGACTCGACCTTCTCCGAATTGCATGAAACTTATTACATTACAATGTTATCTACGGATTCAGTGATCTCGAACTTCAAAACGATGATTTTAATTTATTTTCACCGCATTTTTTAAGCCGATTCCAAAATGATAGCAGGGTTAAATGCTGGATTCATGGCACTATGGGCAAAAATGGGTCCAAAATTACCCAAAATTCAATATCTCAACAGCACGCTGAATTCCGACCATGAAAAACGACTTTTCCGAAGGGAAATCGTCCGGGGAATCGATTGCACGTTTTGGACCATTTTACCACATTTTCCCCTACTTTTTGGAGGAAATGTTTTTTTCACAGCTCTATTTTTCGTAAAACATAAACACTTTATGCATGGTTTTAGAATAATATACAGTTCATGATATATTAGGGGAATACGGGGTACACTTTATAGGGGAGTAAGGGGTAAAAGTGAACCCTCGCTAAATTTATTTTAATTCATAAAAATGTTGAACGATGCGATTGTTTGAATGACCCCAAAGGTTGCTTGCAATAATAAGATTTTTTTTTTTCGAAATTTTAAGGTTAATTGGGATTAAATAAGTTTTAATTTACGTCGAAGTAGCGCTCTTCCCTGATAGGGGAAATGGCTCTAATGTTGGCCTATGGATCTAAGATTGGACCCATCACTAAAAATCTGCTATTTATCAATTTTATGTAAATGAACGCGTCATTCAGACGATACTAATGGATATTTTTGGTTGCTATTATAAATTTAGGGACATTTAAGCCGAAATTACATCGATTTCCTCTAGCTCGGAAGATATATGCAATTTGTTTGCAGATTTCTTTAAAGTACTTCATACAACATATTCGGAAGCAAATCACGATCGACCAGAGCTCCGTTTATGTGTAGCTTACACTCAATTGAATGATATCAAGCGTTTCTCAAATGAGAATGATCCATGCTTTCGTCAAACGACTAAGCAACTGATATCATCCATTCGAAGGAGGTCCTCTATGATAGCGGATAGCTGCTTTTCTCATTTTCATCAAAAATGTTCAATTGATTTTGTGAATTTAAAGCACTGCTCACTATCATTTAATATACGACAGTGGAGTATGGAAGAAACCCTGCAAAATGGTCCCGAACAGACATGTTGACCCAATGTCGGATCAATGTAAGGCAAATAACGGATCGATGTCAACACAATGTCTGGTTGATGTCGGGCCAATTTGATTTCATGTCGAGTCAATGTCGGGTCAACATCGGGTTGGGGTTTGATAGAAGTCAGGTTGGTATCGGGTTTGCTTAGCTTTTTCGCCAGAATGTCGTCCAGAACGTTTCTCCAATGAGGGGGTTAAAAGGAAAGGGGTGTAAGTGACTTTGATCGATTCTCTTCATTGACTCTCTCTTTTGATAGCGTCAGCTTTAAAAACAGATTTTGCACTATTTCTGCCACATAGGTTGATAAAGGAGGTTCTTATCTAGCATCCAGAATGGCACACGAATCAAGGAATGTGTTTGGAGCTGAATTATTAACGAAAGAGAAAGTCGATTAAGATAATCGATCAAAATCACTTACACCCCTTTCCTTTTAACCCCCTCAAATGAGAATGATCCATGCCTTCGTCAAATGACTAAGCAAACTGATATCACCCATTCGAAAGAGGTTCCTTTGATAGCGGCTAGCTGCTTTTCTCATTTTCATCAAAAATGTTCAATTGATTTTGAGAATTTACAGCACTGGGCTCTGGACCCGATGGAGTTTCTCCGGTGTTTATGAAAACTTTAGCATCAGAGTTAACTGCTTTTAAATATTTCATTGGAATCCGCAGACTCTGGTAAGTCATAAGTTTGGTAAAAAATCTGACATACGTATTTATCGTGAAATAGCCATTATATATATTTTCCTTGATTTGTTTTCCATCGATCTTGTTTTCCATACTGAGTACCAATGCTACCGACGCCAGGGAGGCAGCGCTCCCCCACCTGGACCATATCTATCGACCCATCAACTCGTGGACCGGGGACCAATGTTTTTACTTCCCTTCCGAAGGAAGGCGTGATCATAGAATTTATGCCTCAGAAAATCCCGGCGGCGCCGACTGGGATTCAACCCAGGACTTTTGGCGTGAGCCATTATCTCTTGTATCCCAAATCTTTTTGAGGCGATTGTTAATGATAAATTATTTACACAAATAAACAAATTGAATTACTACTTTTTTAAAGGTTATTCGACAACCACAAATTTTATCGAATTCATTAATTATTTTCTGGAAGCAATGGATAATGGAAACCATATAGAAGTTTAGTACAAAAACTTCAACAAAGCATTTGATTGCGTCAACATACCCATGCTTCTTTTTTAATTGCAAAAGATGGGAAACCAATTGAAACTCCTGAAATAGCATATCTGACGAATCGTAAGATTATTCTAATTTCAAACGATGAATCCTTCATTATTAAAAAAAAAATTAAAGTTTCAATTTACACTGATGATATGAAAATTTGTTTGGAAATTAAGTGCCGAAGACATCATCACATTCAAAACAGAAATAAAGATATTTCATACTTGGTGTAACAAAAGCCTGCCACAACTAAATATAAAAAATGTAACTAAATTACCTTTAGTATAAAACGGAACATATCCAATATAACAATTACCTTGGAACATCCGAATGATGAAAAGTGTGATAATGTTAGAGATTTAGGTATTTTCTTAGACTTTAAACTGCATCGGGGGTTGGGTAACTAAACTAATACAACATGCATAAGTATTAGACCTGTTCATTTCAACAGAAATGTTTGGGATGCACCGGGTTAACCGTGATTACTGTTCGTCATGTTAAATGGAACTTCTGTTCAAATTTTCAGCAAAATCGGTGATGATTTATAGGTGCTTCAAGTTAATTTTATGTTTTTAAGGTAATTTACGGCTTATAATATTTGTATCTCATGACTGAAACAACGAAAACTGCTGTTACAACTTTCATAGCAAATTTTAATGTGTAATATACCAACTTTGTGACCAAAAGTTGACTATTCAGAGTGATTTTACTGAAGTTTGACTTAGTTTCATGCTCGAAGATATCTTAAAAAGAGAAGAATTTTAAAGTATTTGTTCTACGATTTGTCCAGCCATCTGATATTAAAATGTGTAGTCTACGGCATAATGTTCCTCATACTGTTCTAGAAATTTCGTTCAAACATAGTTTTCGTGTAGATTCATTAGATTGAGAGATAAAAATCAGAAAAGAGGCCGTTATAGCTAAAATTCACAAGACAACAAAGCCAACAAAAGTTTCGATTAGATTGACAGAACATAGTTGCATTGCTTTTCAATGACGACAATGGCATTGATAGATTGGCATCAACATTTCAAAAGGGCGAAACTAACAATGATGTCAAGCTGTGAAAAACGCTGTCAATGTTTTCGAAGCGAAAAAGTGGATTTATTTTAAATCAGTAAGCAGTGCAGGTCTATTATTTGCACCGTTCAGCTTGAGTTGACCCCTGTTAATCAGTTTATAGAAGTTTAGATTTTTATTTTGTGTTTTTAATGTTTAAAATCCTCAAAATTAGATTTTGCCCTTTATATTCATCAATTTTGATTACGCCCTTTCGTTTTTGTACCTTTTGTTTGACAAACTGTCAATTTGGCCCCACTGACAGCGCCTAATTTTTTCCGTTTTCAATTGCGCCCTTTTGCACAAATTTTATATCCTGGATTTCTTTCGTTTTCTTTAATCAAATTAAATTCAAAATTTGAATGGTTGTGAAAACAACAAAAAGAAATTACCACAATCTCTGATGGAATTGTCAAAGTTTTAATTTTACCTCCCAGCGGTAATGAACGCGAAAAATTATAGAAACTGAACATGCTATATCAGTGCTTCCCAACCGGTGGTCCGCGGCCGCACCGCAAGGGTCTTGGTTTGTTTGGTTTAAAAAATATATGCCAAAAGTGACAATATCATGACTAATATCAAAACAGTTTTTGAATCGGGTGGCTTACAGTGGGAACAAGTAAGTGGAGCTAATAACGATGGCGTTCTAGCAATACTTGGTAACAAATCAAGATTTCAGAAAGAAATTATAGAGCTGGCTCCATACGCAGCAGGTGTTCAATTTGCCCTTGTCATTAAAAGCAAGACTCTGCCGGAACTAATGTTAAAAGTACTTCAATCTGTCATCAACATTGTTAACTATGACAAATCTGGAGCTATGAACACTCGTTTATTCACAGAACTCCACAGGCAAATTAATTCAGATCACGTGGTTCTTCTTTGCTACACTTTTGTGTGCTAAGGCAATGTTCTCAACCGTGTTTTTTAATTGAAAGACGATATCAAATTGATCTTGGAAGTTTCATGGAAAAAAGATTTCATTGCTAATTTTAGTGTGGAAGGTTGGCATAAGCGTTTCGGTTGTTCAATAAATTTTTGTGCAACAAAATTTGCTGGATTCAACTTTTTTTAAATACTTTATTAATGAGATTTTTAACCGATGGCTAGTTCATTTCAGAGGGCTAGCAAACTCATCTAATTCACTTCCATGTCGGTCTTCAAGTATTCAAGCAAAACTGGCCCCAAAAAGTTAGTATGGAAGATGTTGCCATGGTCCATAGACTCTGACTGACAAAAAAACGAACGAGCTAAATTCGAATCTTTAATCAGGAATTATTGCTCATTTTCACTCACTGGATTGTCAATGTGAGCTGTGGTTCCCTGAACTGAAACAAGAAGAAGCTGATGTAGTCCGCAATCCGTTTTCTTTCTCAATGGATGTGGAAGTCTTGATGAATATACACGATAAATATTTGGACCTGAGAAATTTGAACCACTTCTGGCGTGTCATGTCGTGTCCCAAAGTCTTTTGTCCCATTTGCATCTTCGTACGTACGTACGTACGAGAGCGGATTTTAAACTCTTCTCCACATTAAAACCATAACAAGAAACAGATTGAACGTTGGCGAAGATATGAGATTGGCATGATCACAAACGCAGTAACTAGGTTTGAGATCTACAACAATCGCACTGAACGAATTGTTGGCAGTTGTAGCGTACTATTTTGAAATAAAATGAACAACTAACTAATCAAATTAATGGTTTTTATTCATCTCAGTGTAATTTATACAAGGTATTTTTCAGGGGCCGCGGAACACCCAATTGTTCACAAAGGGAGTAGCAGAGCTGAAAAGGTTGGGAACCACTGTACTAGATCAAACGGAGGTCACTTGTGTGCGGGTACTTTTCAGCACGGTTGCTTCCACTCACTTGCTATAAAAACATATTTTTCGGAATTATGCAATCATTAGATGATATGAAGATATGCTGTACTTGTAAGTTACGAGAAGAGGGTTTAAAGTATGTGTTTGACTCATAAAACCTGTCAATTTTGCTTTCAGAGCGTCACAATAAGCGATCTTATGATTCGTGAGCGTTCACTCAGAGTGAGCACTCACGAGTCGTAAATTTACTGATTTGACGCACATAAAGCAATATTGACAGATTTTATGTGTCAAGCACATACTTGACGTCCTCATCTTGTAACTTACAAGTACTAATTATCACTATACCATCTCATGATTTCATAATTCCGAAAAACATTTTTTTATAGCAAGTGAGTTGAAGTAACCCTGCTTTTCAGTTAGAAATTGCTTCTAAGTGGTGCCATACAAAGGATCAAGGAAATGATGCTGATTGCGTTGGTTTTATGTTTGTTTCATTCATCAGAAATCAGCTGGACCTATTGTACGTCGATAGCAGCGAATTCACCGAAGAGCTAGTTTTCCGTTTGCGACGATTCATGGACACGATTCATGATCTTTAGTTTGGAACCGCGAAAACAACATAACCGAATCGGGTTCTTGGCAGTTGTGTCAATCTTGTTATATTCATTTGAGAATAATGCATTTTAGCAACTACAACTAGACCTACTAATACGTAGGTGGAGTACCCTGGGAGATTTTTGCACCGTTGTAAACGCTATGGCTACGAAACTATGTTATACATAAAAAATACTGCAATATTCGCATGAAAACCATCAAAAATACGGAAACCCTAGGGGCATCCCACTCTAAACTTTGTATTTCTTGCGTTCTACACAGAAAGTTCTTACTGATATCTAAGATACCTGGAAATACTTAAAAATACTTACGAAATATTTAGCGTTAGTTTATTACCACCTAGGTTACCATAGTTGCCATACAAATTTAATATTTTTGTTTATCTAATATCATCTATCATCTTTCAGCGAACATTTGTAATGTACCTATCCTTTGTAAGAAATTCAATCATTTTTGTTGCCTTGAAGTGACGGAATGTTATCCCGACTATGGCTTCAATTTCCAGAACAAATTGAATGATGCCACGCATTGTGCTAGCACTCAAATATTTCACGCGATGGTTTAGCTCTGTCTAGCTGATAGTCGTGTGAATCTTCCACCCGTTCCTCGTTGATTTGAATTCCATCATTGTGCAATATGTGAAATTAGGCTATTGACAATGTGACACTAACTGAAGTAGTTTAAACTGATCGGAGCTGAATTAGAAGCTGTGGAGGCTTTCCACACCATTCGCACCTTATTTTAGCCTCCCGAGAATCACATCTCATAGCTTCCAGCCGAATGTGTTTATCTAAAAGTGGAAGATAATTTATAGTATTTGGAACCTTCGACGCTCTCATTCTAAACAATGGATGTTCAACCTGGAGTTAGCTAACCCCCGCTGAACGAAAAGCACATAAAAGGAATTAGGCGATGTAGACCGAGCAGGTGGGGCAACGTTGAGAATCGATGTTATAAACGATTATCAAGTCTTGACAAGATCGAAACGGCATATCCCCTTTTTGATAATTTTGGAATAGTTTAATTACTGCTTCTATAGGCCCTAGGTTTTTAAATCGTGTACCGCGTATATGAGGTCAGTGAGCATGCTCCACGGTCTGAAAATACTGCTGTAAACTTTCAGAAACGGTTGTGGTATGTTAAAACATTAATATGGACTATTTTGAAATCAATTTATACAAATTAGCTTTGGATTTATTTATACTAAATACAAACAAGCTAATGAAGTATTCTTTTTATTGTGAGAATTGCATAAATTATTATTTCACAGTATTAAAATGTGTATACCCTCTTGACAACCTTGCAGACTTCTTCTTTATTTCATCGTGTCGCACGAGTCATCTGGTTGACTCTATAGAACATAAAGGTAACGAAGCGAGTGTTTTGGTATCCTCAATCATCATACGAAACCTAAAAGCACGAAATCTATGTAGAGTTTAAAAAAAATCATTGACTTCCAGTAGGATACTATCTTAACTTTCTAGTCAGTACGGCGTAATCCAGCAATATATGCTCCTCAAATAGTGGCAGTATGGGGAGGTCCACCATCCCAACGAATAGTTCCAGCTGCAGCAACTGTAAATGGTACGTTTCACTATCGTGGCTCACTAGCAAATGAGCAGCATAGCTTCGGTTGATTTGATCTGCTTGAGCATTGTCAAAAACTTTTACAATTCTGAGGCGAAATAATATGAAGGAAACTCTTATTCTAAGACCTTGGTGATTTTATTGGACAGCTTAGAATAATGCCAGTTTGACGTCCTTTAATGCCTTCGGAATCTTAATGTTTGGTAGCGCATGGAACAGTCAGTTAGAATAGGTTAGAATAAATCAGTAATTCGGATGAATGAAAACAGTCCAGTGAATATTCTACCTGGTTAGCTAAAAAATGGTTTACTTTGTTACACTATTTCATAAACCAAATTATAATACTAACCAATTAATTAACCTGACTACACATATAATTTAAATTAAAACAGGGAAAATTAGGTATAAATTCCACTAAATTCGAGACAAAAAGTCATAAATCGTCCAAGTTAAAACAACAAACATCTATACTAACAACCGGTCACTACGATGAAAACTATCCAGGATTGAAAATACTTAAAAATACTTAAGAATACTTATGACAGATTTAAAAATATTTAATTGATATTAGAACTAAAGTTTAGAGTGGGATGCCCCTAGCGGAAACCAAAAGTTAGGTAACTATTCAAATCTGGATGCAGTTTCGCCCTCGCTGATGGCGAAAAAACCGAGGGGCGAAATAAGCTTCACTACAAAAGTTAGTTACACCTTTTTGTCAATGTTAATTTAGGGTGACAATATATGTTTTTTTGTGACACTTGCCATTGATAAAAAAAAAAACATGTCTACTGAGGATTCATATTTCTAAAAAAATCATCTATCAATGGAACAGTCATCAGTCGTCATTGAAAAGCAATGCAACTATTGTAAAAATCCGCCGATATTAGCTATGGGCAAATCACCCACGGCGCAGCTAATTATTGTTCAACTTACCCGTGCAGCACTGAATCCAAAAATGACCTTTCACCAACTGACAGGAAATATGTAAGAAAAGTCATGGCCTACCTAGTTATTATCCATCTCATAACTATGTTCTGTCAATTTAATTGAAAGTTTTATCTGCTCTGTTTCTTGTGAATTTTAGCTACAATTGCCTCTTTTCTGATTTTTATCTCCCAATCTATGAAATATACACGAAAACTATGTTTGAACGAAATTTCTAGAACATTATAAGGAACATTATGCCGTACCTTAAACTTTTTTATATCGTTCGTAGAACCAATACTTTAAAATTCTTCACTTTTTAAGATATCTTCGAGCATGAAACTAAGTCAAACTTCAATAAAATCACTTTGAATAGTCAACCTTTGGTCACAAAGTTGGTAGATAACACATTAAGCTTTGCTATGAAAGTTGTTACAGCAGTTTTCGTTGTTTCAATCTTCAGATACAAATATTAAAAGCCGTAAATTACCTTAAAAACATAAAATTAACTTGAAGCACCTCTAAATCATCACCGATTTTGCTGAAAATTTGCACATAAGTTCAAATTAACATAACAAACGGTTGACCCGGTGCATCTCGAACATTTCTGTTAATATGAACAGTTCTAATAAGTATGCTATAAATTTAAGTGGTTTTTATGAGTTTAAAGTTGAAATGATTTATCGGTGTAGTGAGTGTGAGTGCGTTAATATGCACGAGAATCTCAATCGTGAATATTGTGTGCCGCATTCGCACGCGAGTTTATTCTCGCAGGGAAGCTCAATGAATGAGATTTTTTCCAAACACTGGTTAAGCTTGTACAATCTGGAGTTTATAGCCTCATTTTCATAAAATCTCTGGTAGAAGTTCTACTCAGAGTTGCCCGAAAATATGACTAATTGACTTGATTTCCCTTGAAGAACATTTTTAGCTCAAATGATGACGAAAAATGTTTTTCAATATAGCCGTATTCAACCACCTAAAGCAAAAGAAGTTCGAAAAAATTTAAATAATCTTTCTAGTCAGTTGAGATCGAAAAATCCCTTGTGCAATAGAACAGTATGAAACTACGGCCGGCTATCTATATCTGTACAAAGAGCAGATCCAAATAAATCAGATTTGTTGCTAGCCTCCGCAGTTCCTTGTCCCCACGTACAAGTTGGTGATGTTGGATTCAATTTATCAAAATTTAATAAAGATGAAATCTGGAAAGGAAGTATCTTGAAATGGGACAAACTCCTGGTCGGTGTAGCGTACGGATGGAGATACAATTGCGTGATTTATTTCCGGCTTGCCTAGAAGGTACCTATAGTAGCATCAGCAAGCAACAGAGCAGAGCTTGATGAATGCACCTTTCTTCCTTCGCTCGACTAACGAAGCTTCGTGGATCTGAGATTGAGGGGATGTGAAGATTTGTGGAGATGAGATTTTTCTCCTAGTCCCTAGATACCGAAAAAGAACAACTAGGATAGAACAGCGATTTCGTTCTCTGCTTGATTGAGCACAAGTGTGGTATACGGCACGATTAATCTTCCGGGACTTTTATAAAAGTTTCGTTTCGGCCTAGAAAAGTTTTATCTGCGGAGGATTTTTTCGTTGGTTTCTTTTGTAGATACAATTACCCTGGCTCGTCGCTAAATCAGTTGCTTGATTGAAAAGTGTCATACTATGTCGCGCTAGCAATCCATCACGCCATGAGTTGAAAGATCATTTTTCATCTGTTTGTTTATGCTGGCTCAATTATGTCAGACGTGTTTACTTTATCAGAGTGTCATGGGTTTTGTGCAAAATGTATATTAGCATTTAAATCAAACTGCCCTGGAAAGGTCTGATTAGTTTTTCATGTGTGTTTTCATTTCAATGCATTTTATTTGCAGATTGCTTTTTTTTTTATTTTCGGTGTATTAGTTCACATCAAACAAACTCTAACACGCTTAAAGCACAAAACAATACAGCTCATCCAATTTGATAGTTCAAAAAGAGTAAAGATAGCATTCCACTCCACCGGTAATGATAATAAATCATGTGCAAATACAGACCCTACGTCATGTGTTAAACTGTGTATTGGACACACGTTGAAAAGCCCCAGCTCCGAAAGTTACTGCGGCATATCCAGGGACAACCGACGTGAAAACAACCGCAGTCGTTAGCCACAAAGAATACACACTCTCTGAAGCATTTCGACTAGACAAGAGCAAAAGAAACCTCTTTAAAAAAGTTCTGCGACCATTTTTCTTCGTTTAACCCCTCTAGAATCATTTCACAAAGTTGAGCTCGTCTTGACAGGCAACTGCAGAGTTTTGTATCAAAGCTATTATTTAGCCATAATTGGACACAAAATTAGTAGCTTTTTCATTTTTGTTATTTTTCCATTTCATTTTGCTACAAAAACAAACAAACAAACAAACGTCCAAACGAAAAGGGCATTACGATGAGAAGTTGTTTTTTATAGTTCCAAACCTTCCAGACACCTTCACGGTCGTACTCTGTCAGCAGACATGTGGGCAAAAGTGCCGTAGGAGTGTTTGCGGTGAGTCAATTTCAATTACTTATGAAATCAATTCATTTTTGGAAGCAGTGAAAAGTTTATCTGAGGAAAGCATTTCTCAATCCATTACCATTCAAAGCCTTAGTCTGTCAAACTGTAATTCAGCGATGAAAAATGTTTCCATTTGAGAAAGCGGATGAATTTTTGGTTGGAAGACATTAGTAAGCAAAACATTATTCCTCAACATGATTAACACATTTTGAATTTCGAAAAACGTTCGATCGAGTCGAGTATTAAGAACACCAACTATTTAATAAGTCTGCGCAGTATAAACTTGTCATGTAATAGTCAAGTAATATTCAATAGTGAAATATCAATATATATTTTTTTTAATCCAAGTCTTTTCACAGTAAACAAAACAAAAACAATTCAACCGACAGTTTCTATGACAACTATGTAGAAACTACGTACAAAACACATTCCGAAAAAGTGGCATTCCCCCCTCATCTAAGGACGGAAGTAAGTTGTTATAGAATTCCAAAGTTTCCTGAAAGCAAGCCGTGTCACAGTCGAGGAAATGTAAGATGTAGTGTGGTTTTCTCCTTTCCGCTACGTCCGGAATCTCAACAATACTAGTGAGAAGTTGTACCTTAGGGAAGGATGGTGCAAAACGCACCGTTTAAGCAAAATCGTCAATTGCTTTCGTATGGAAGCTAAAATCTAGGAGAAAATAGGGTAGGTGTTCCAGCAATAGTAGTGTACCTATAATTGGGTTATGGGTGTTATGCCAGAACAATGGTGGAAATCCAGATAAATTTATGTTTCATAGGTAACTGTCCTAAAATAAAGTAGATTTGCATACTAGTAAATTGAAATTAGCGCAAAAATGACGGAAAATAACGAATGCTACTTAATTTGTTGACTCCTTTTCACCTACAGTTGCGGTTGTGTTCCTAACACAGGGGAACCCATAGGAAACCAATGCATTCCACTTAAGCTATCGTTGTTTTTCTACAAGTGGGCATTTTACCACAGGGGTGCATTATGGGCTGTTCTCCCCTACATACATTCACCGCCCTGCCACGGTACACACTTTTCCTCTCAATGGTGCGATTTAGACAAAGTATTATGTTCATTATACTTTTATGTGATGTTCCACGTGTGGATCTTTCCCCCATCCTGAGGGCGTGTTCCTTTGGGTTTTCCATTAGGGGTTGTGTGTAGACGACACTGATCCTTTGAAAGTGGATACGAGATGTAGAGGATTTTCCAGCAAAAAAGACGACTACATTCGAGGCATTATATAATTTTATTGTCTCGATAAAAGCCAAAAACCAGTAGCTATAATGAGATATTATTTTATTGTAATCTCATACACGCTTTCTGTCCTGTGTGGGACGATTTTCGGCAACAGATTCCTGACTGGAAACGAAAGCAATTGGTGGTAATGGTAAAAGGACTACATTCGTTCATGAAGCCGGATAGAGTTGAATGTCACCGGAAATCCGAACGTTTCCACCAGAAAGAACGTCCTTACTTAGATAATGGATAATATAGAGGCATCTTTTGTGTAGTGAACGATAGAAGGTTTTACTTTTCATTTCTGAGCCTGAACCCAGTTAGTTAAGAGAGGCCATTCATAGTTTTATTCCCGTAGTATTTATGTTAAATGTTATATCACAAACCTGTACCGGTTAACAAATCTAATCAAGTGTTGCATAATATAATCTTGGTAGGAAGAACGTAGAATATTGGAACTAATTTATGACAGACATACCGAATAACATCGTTGAAATCCTTTAATCGAATATGTCGATTTGGTACTTGATTAAAGTACTACAATGGTACTACTCGGTGTTTCTGAATAAGGTATTACAGCTTTCAGTTATACGCCAGGCAAACTTAGTCTTGCCGTAAAGGAGGGAGTTATGTCTGGGAGTGACTGGGATACCTCAAAGCGAGTCCTTCTCATCTCGATTTCAATATTCGGTATAGTCAGGTCTGCGGAAACCAGGAGGAGTTGAAACTTACTTTTTGCATGCAATCGTTGATTTTTGCGAGCTGATTTGGGGTTCCAAATCTGCAACTTTCAGCGAACGGATGCGTCTTCGTTTCCGAGAAGAATTGAAAGGAGTTCCCTCCTCACTTAGGAGTCCTCAGCCAAACCAGAGTCAGACTTTTCATCTTAAGTATTTTTCAAGTCTAAATTATGGTCCATAATAGTGCCCCAAAAACAAACAAAATACCATTAGCTTATTACGGCTTTTCGTTAAATTTAGTCAGTGTCTTCGGGGCACTTTAAGTAGGGTTTTTGATCTAATTTTCGTCCTACTAAGCACAAGCCGAGCTTTGCCTCTCTTTTCTGAACGAGTTTAAACAAAAAATGAAGTATTTCTGTCAAAGATGACTTCTAAATTTATTCACCTTTCCATACGTACCGTTGGATTTGATAAAGAGTCACAAATTGTTGAGATATTGTTTAAAATCTAATACTGCTTCTTGATTCTAAATTCGTTCTACGAGTTTCAATTCCGTCCTAACGCATTGAAACGCCATTAGATTTTCTTCGTCCTACGGATAAACGTAGAAAAAGAGGATTCGCTAGGAGCGCTTCTTTTGTTTTGAGAACAATGAGCGTAAATATTCATACAATGCACTCTAACAGGGTTTATGTTGTAGCTAATGAACTAGCGCATCGGAACAAATCTATTATTGATTTGTGCACGCTGAAATCATTGATATTTTTGATCTTTTCTGATCGATAGAACGGAAATGGGCGATTACGACGAAGTAGCGCTCTACCCTATTCTTTTTTGCTTTAAGTGCACTGAAGACTCCAAAAAGTTCATGTTTGGCTTTCAAAGTTAGCAGTTCAACTCGTGCCGTGCTCTGTATAGAGATTGCTGACGTTTGTCGTACGTAGTGTGCGTCACGTATACGTATACGCAAAATGTTTTCATCGGGAAAAAAAACTTCATAGCGGAAAATTTTCCCGATGAAAACAAATCACTTACACAATCATACTTTAGCAATCTCTATGTGCATTTTTGTTTATTCCCTTTACTTGCTTTCCACCTCCCGGTGCTTGTCACATGTTGTCGTCGTCGTGTTTGTGCGTTGAGGTTGTGTTTCATAAATGCAATCGAAGTGTGCCGTGGCCGCTTAGACGCGTTATCGGACGCGCTGGAGGTTCTAATTTTAGCGTTGCTTTCGAGTTAATTCAGCCGGTGAGGGACTGGCGCTGTGACTGTGAACTGGTGAACTGAAACCATTGTGTCGCGAGCAAGGAATCAAAAATATCTCCGAATATTTAATATTTAATAACGCTATGCCAGAAGTGCAAAGCAATAATGATATAATCTTCTTCCTTATTTTTCATGACAAGCAGCCCGTGCAACACAACTCACTTGGGGCGGTAGAAGGAAACGAGCAAATTGTTGGCAAGCTGCTTCACCCAGACAACCAAAAATCGTATAACAATGTACACACAGTATCGTAAATTGCTACAGTTTAAGTCAAAATCGCATATAAGAATGGCATACCTCGCATTATGTTTAAGTTAAATCGTATAGAATGCAAATTTCCGACCTATATGCGATGACTCATTTTTCCGTCGTACTGTATCCCAAATTAAATCGGATTACATCGTAAGACTTTTCAAAATGAATTTGTTCTTACAGATTAAATCGTGTATGATGTTAAATCAACTCGTTTAAAATTAATTTTAAAAAATGCACGTATATGGCCTCCACTTTTGTACGTATAAGCCATTTATTTGCATCCTATACGAATTGTTCGTTTGTATACATGTTTGTACATCACGAAAACAACTTTGAATATACGTGCATTCTGGTTGTCTGGGCACGAAGTAAAGCTGAACATGATACACGTGTGTTAATGGGAATTTTTTGTTATGTCTTTTCTCGATTCATATCAAGCTACGTCCGCATCCGTGTATATTGCAACAAAGCAAGCAATATATCATTATCCTTCTACCACTCCGATCGAGCTATGTTACAGAGCGAGTTTGTCATGGTAGTCGTAGCAACGATTTTGTCTGTATCGTTGGTT
Source organism: Ochlerotatus camptorhynchus (assembly GCF_037179485.1). NCBI lineage: Eukaryota > Metazoa > Arthropoda > Insecta > Diptera > Culicidae > Ochlerotatus > Ochlerotatus camptorhynchus. The sequence goes on along the minus strand of NW_027040866.1, from coordinate 308,258 downwards.
GCCTCATGTGTTTGGATTCGGTGGTCGCGAGTGATTGGTGATGGAAAGTGGTCACTGTCCTTTTTATCTCTGCTGCGATCCCTGTAGTCGGAGCCAGGGGTTGAAACAGTTGATGTTTTAACGTAGACTACGTCTTACGGGAAGGTACTGGGGGTAAATCGAAAATCTAAAATTGCGGTGTAACGTTTTGAACGCTTGTAACTTTGTCATTAAAGATGAAATTAAAATCCAAATACACCAATCGATGGGAAATAACTCTGATAAGTTGTTACAATAAACGCTTTTCAATTTTTCATAAAAAAAAGCTGTTTTAAAAATGTACAAATAAAAAGTTATAATTTTATCACTGTTTTCATGAAATAAACGTTCTCTCCAAACCCAGTTGTGATAATCGAGTACCATTTGGTTGCACATCGTGCTGCTTGAATCTGAAAAGTTACAAAACAGCGCTGCTAATGTGCCTCAACTCATTTTCGCTTCAGACGGCGGGTAAGCAGGTAGCAGCAGCAGCAGTAGAAGCAGTAGGAAGGCGGTTCCTGTCAAGCGCGCAGCGTTCGAGTTTTGCACCTCGAACTTTGCGCGTCGTTCTCGTCGAGATCACTGGCTGCTGGTAGCGGCGTCGCCTCGATGGTGCAAGCGCTCCTTGCCTTAAATCACAGAACAGAAGGGGAAGTGCAAACAAATCGGTGAATCAAAAAGTGCTCGCTTTTCTGCTCAACGAGCGATGTGATGTGGTAGCGTTCCACATAGGCTTTCTATGTGCACTCACACTATCATAGCATGCTGCCTATCTTAACTACAGGCCGAAGATGCCTTCTACCGCTAGGTGCGCTAGTGTTCGCAAATGACCAGTGGAGCCACTTTCTGATTTGAAGTTCCACTCCTGTGCTTAAATGATAACTACAAATCTCTATTACTTTTTCGAAAGGACATATCAGAAAATACTTCTTGGGCTGTGTACCAATTGCCGAGTTAAATTTAACTCGTGGTTAAACGTGACTTTCCAAAAGTTATTTTCAATTTTCGAAAATGCCGGAAATTGATCAGTTTTCAAACAGAATTCAGCCACGGCTACCAAAAATTAACTTCTAGTCGGTCCAAAATAACCATGCTCGTATAGCAGGGTTATTCGATAACTCATCTGTCACTTTTAACCACGAGTTAAATTTAACTCGCCCATTGCGACACAGCCTTGGAAGTAAAATTAGGACATCCATAAATTACGTTTATTTTTGACCCATTCCCCCTCGGTCCCAACTTCTGAAAACCCTCTCCTCCCTCAATTACTACGTTATTTATGAAAATTCCCTAATCATTGGGCAACACTGAAAATCAGCAGCACACCACACGGGTTGGACATTTATGCGAAATTTCGGTATTGATAGTGAATATTTCGCGACCAGAACATTTTAGTTTGAAATCCCTCCATTTAATTCTCGGTACATCTTTAATCTATTGATTGAATTAAAAAAAATCTTAATATGGTTTTTTTTTTACATTTCGTGCGTTTTCTGAACGCACATTCATTATTTTGCTTAAGAAAACGGGAACGGGGTGTTTCTGTGGTGATAAAAAGGATTTTCCTACACAGATTGCAGTTTTCTGTTCCAAGCACTAAAATTATCAGACGGTACCTCTATTTATGCTTTTAGATTAGCTATGAAAGTCCCTCCTACTTGGAAAATTATGCTATAGAACGGTTTATACAACCCCAGTTTTTTCTTTTGCTGATGAGGGCGAGGCATAGCCAGCCGTTCGATTGCAAAATTCTTCGAGTAGGAGGTACTTTCAATGCTTATCTCTTAGCATAAATAGAGGTACCGTCGAGTTTTTTTTTTCAATGCTAGGTTCTGAAATTCGACAGTGAGCGTTCAAAAGGGCTTACTTGAAACGCTAGATTCTCTTCATCGATTTTCTGTTTACATTACTACAGCTAAGCGAAACAGGTCCTAAGTAACACTAACAAGATTCTCTTGAATCCACTCGGCCCAGGTATTTTCAGCACGCATATCGATAAAAGAAGTTTTTATCTGGCATCTAATACGACAAACACAACAAGAAACGATTCTGTGCTCAAGTTATTAAGGCTGTGTTCCATTTGGTGAATTTTTACTTAAATTTGACACATGAAAAATTTTGAGATAAACGTGCTATTCCAGCAGACAATACAACTTCGATCCAAACATTCCTTTGCAAACCAAAGATGAAATTAATAATGCTCTTGAATCTTTGACTATTTCTATAGTTGAAGCAAAAGCTGCCTCAGTACCAAAATGCGAGGTTAAATTCGACTCAATTATAATAGACGATGATCTTCAACTCTTGATCCGTCTTAAAAATGTCCGTAGGAAACAATATCAAAGAACACGCGATGCAAGTTATCTGGCTGGATTTTCATTGAAATGCGGGCAGAGACTAAGGAACCCAACTTTTGAAAATAATGTTTCTAAATTAAACTCGAGTTCCAAACCCTTTTGGAAACTCACAAATTTAAAAAAAAAATAACATCAAAAGCCTATTCCAGCGCTTAAAGAAGGTGGTTAAATTTTGATAACAAATTCTGAAAAAGCTCAGAAACTTGCTAAGCAATTCGAGAGTTCCCATAATTTGAGTTTGGGTCTTACTAGTCCTATTGAGAATCAGGTTGCTCGGCATTATCTGAATATTTTTTCTCGGGAAAATATTTTTGATGATTCCTGGGGGACTGATTTGGACGAAGTAAGATCTGTAACTAAAAAGAGTCAAAATATGGAAGCTCCAGGTGATGATGGAATTTTGTATATCCTCATCAAAAAACTCCCAGAGAGTACCTTGTCTTTTTTGGTAAAATTATTTAACAGGAGTTTTCATTTAGCATGGAAAAATGTAAAAGTTGTACCAATTTTGAAGCCTGAAGCTTCTTGTTACCGTCCAATAAGTTTGCTTTCTTCAATAAGTAAACTTTTTGAAAAGATAATTTTGAATAGAATGCTGCTTCACATCAATCCGATCTCAATTTTTGCAGATGTGCAGTTTGGATTATGCAATGGGCATTTTTTTTCAATTTTTCAAAGCAACTTAAAGAATCGTTAAAAAAATTTGTTACATTTTTTCCATGCCAATTCTCAACGCGTTGTCTATTTGAGCAGCAACGTTGTTTCGTATACCAGTGATAGAGTTAGCAACAGAAGACAATTGCTTCATTGCTTCCCCCATCATTTTGGTATCCGAAACCGATACATTCTGCTCGTCACTACTCTGATCTGGCAGATAATTACTACACTTGAATAGAACATTTGCATTATCTGTGATAAGCTTTGCCTGAGTTCGCGTAAGTGTAGTGCACTTGCAAAGAAATACACGGGCACACTTACCCGCACAGATAACCGGCAAATCACTTACCAAAATCCCCAAATTACATATTGCACACTCTGCCATATCTATCCACCTATCTAGTCTAGTCTAGTCTAGTCTACACATACACAGCCAGTACTTGAAAGAATCCTGGAAAATGATACATCTATCATTTTTCTTGTCATTATTAATGCCTGCTGCACATCAAGGATGTGAAACAAACAATAAAGCGGCCAGGCCTACTGTGTAGCGTTTAGTTAATTTTTGTGGAAGTGAATGTTTACCATGTCTACTTAATAAGTATAGACAGTGGTTAACATTTAATCCACAGGTAATCAAAGAGCGGGGACATACCGTACCAACCGCTCCGTATGCAGGATTTGAAAATAGGCTATATAAATCGTTGGGAGTGACAGAGCTAAGAAAGTTAATGTACACTCCTTGGTTGTCCGATCTCCTGGGATGGAATACAAGTATTTACCCCTTGTGTTCGAGCGTACAGTCCTCCCTCCGTACAAGCGTGGACGGCACCGCCAACCCACTGCCATCCCTCAATCGATCCAGCCGACCTCAGTCGAAGGACAACAGAGAGCGGTGTGCGGACGTAACCCATACGGAGGGAATGCTGTATTCGCCTAGGTTATAGCGCCCTTGTTCGCTACCATTTTCTTCTAGCGGTTGGGACCTGAGCACTAACTCTTGTCCTAACCCTATATGGCATATGGTTATAGCGCCATTACTCGCTTTCTGAAAAGAGAAGAAGGGAAGGGAAGGAGAGGAAAAGGACTTGGGAAAAGGAAATGCGGAATTCCTTTCCTCATTAGTTTTGTATCGTCAACTTTTATGAAAACTATATAAATCATTTTACGACATTTGAATAAGATTGTCTTATCATTTGTTATTCAAAATTTAATGTTATAATGATCAACATAGCTTTGGATTATCCAATATAAATCGGTAACACTGTCCTGCAACCGATGATTTTTCTAATCCGAAAACTAAAAGTTACTTAGGCTTTCATTAAGTTCCACTTTTACGCGACGTTCAATGTTTCGCGGTTTGCTCTTTACGCATTGTTCAGGCTATCATAACAAGCTATGACCGACGTGACGATTGCTTAAGCCCTGGTTAAACAAGTAAACAAGTTATTAAAATGAAATTACGTTCCCGAAAGCAGTCAACAATGTATCTTAAACCGGATCAAGCGTGCGTCCTATTTTTCTAAACATTCCGACGCGTTCCGCCCAATATCTATCAATTACGTTTTTCTACAATAGTAGCCTGGGATAAATCCTAATTCGACCGACACGTGTTTGTTGTAAAGTTATATTCTGCCTAATATCAGTAGTCAGTAGTCATTAGGAAACATGTTACTATATTACCACATATGTATCCTTCTTTCATGAATTTGTTTTACGAACATGATCTAACACAACCTTTTTCTATGACAAAACTATATTCTGATAAAATTGGATCATTGCCTAGACCAACTATTGAAACTAAAGAACAAAACAATTGGCCACATGTCTGGAATAATATTAACTTAAAGAACCTGAACTCAAATGAAAAATCTATTCTTTATTTACTTTATAATAGGAAAATTGATCACAGAGCTCATTTGTATCGCATAGGTATTGCTGACAACCCTAATTGCTTATCATGCGGATTCCTCGAAGATCTTGAGCATATATTTTGTAAACGTTTTTCGGTCAATCAGTCATGGAACTATTTTATTAGACATTTACTAAACAGATTTGATCCTCGTTTAATGCGCTTCTTAACCTTTTCCAGTTTGATAGCTCCAACCTTAGAAGAGTTTGGCAGGGATGACAAAATTATGATTCTAAGAAAATTTGTTCAGTTTAGTCAATATATTTTGGAAACAGAACGACATATGATCTCCTTGCCTAGCTTCAAATTCTTCTTAGAAATAAATGCCTGTAATTAGTTTAGAATAGCTTAGCTTGTAAGACATGTTTATATGTTAGGATTAGAATAAAGATTTTATAAAAAAAAAACAGACTAATTTTGACACATTTGACTGATGTAATTTTTCATTCGTTCATTTATTGTATGTACTGTATGTATCTACAATCACACTCCTGTCTGGCAGTGGTCTGGCAGTGGTATTATGTATAAAATCTACCTGTAACCATTTCTTTATGACTGCAAAAAGTTTGAACTCTGGAGTTCAAAGGTGACAGCTCCACCGTATACCCATTAGCCCATTTCAAGATCGCATGCTTCCGAAGATTTTGCTTACAATAAGCCCCGCTCCGGTACAGTTTCGATGCTGATAATGTACTGAAACTTTTTATAAAACAGTAGCGCAAAATTTGATTGACGCGTATTTAATGATTTAAACAAAAATATTTACAATAGAATTACCACAAAAATTAAGGAACGAGCTCACCAAATTAGTATCCAGAAAAGAACGACATGGCTTAACAGGGTTTAACCAATGGGAATCTTTTCTTTCCATGCTGATTTCACGGTCTAAATCACTAACACTGGCACAACACGGTTACTGAATACGTAAAAACTGAACTGGACTATACATTTGGAAATAATTCAAACGAAAATTCTTCCGGATGGCGTAGCGCCACCAGCCAAAACCCTGACAGAAGATTATCCCTGCCATATCTATCCACCTATACACATAAACTTGACATGCAACACTACAGAGACACAAGTAAAAACGAACGAAAGCAGAAATTTACAATGCCGTAGCTTACTAAAGGGTGCCGATAGCATGCCGGGCGAAGGAAAAACACAAAATTGAACAAGAACCAGCTGCAGCAGCAACCGTTTTCCTACTTATCCAAAAATGATCACTACGGGGCACGCGTAGGATCAATTCCACCGCGGCACAAGCACAATTTCACACTTAATTAATCGAATATTTATCACATCACTGCGAAATAAACTATAACGTTCGCTATTACAAATATGCTATGATGCTACGTGTGCTAAAATTCTGAGCTTAATCGAGTTTGCTGAACCAGTTCTTTGCACGAAAGAGTGAAGGAATATTAAATCTCCATACATTTCAATCAATATCCCCAGAGAGTGGTTTTCTCACCTAATGGCACAAATTTAGGGGTTAGCTCGTTAAAGATATGATCAAAAAGATCCCCCATATAAATGTGAGCCAGTTTAATACACAGAGAACGTATGAATCCGATTTTTATATAAAAATGCAGACAGTTACTTGAAACATTGATATCCTGCGGATTAAGACTCAATTAGTTCGAGTTTAGTTCAAAGGCCAATCGACGTTTTTAGTCATTGTTTATTTTTGGCACATGGGCTCTTTTTATATGTTGCTATAGATTTGAAATAGTCGCCGTTTGGTTAGTGTACTATAGCCATTACAAATTTAAAATATTTATTATTTTACTCATCCAAAAAACCCGTTATTTTGGATCCTCGGTTGCATATTCATGAAAAATTCACCGACATTTTCTGAGTGTTGCGTAAATATTCCAGAATCCAGCTAAGCAAATTTACTAAATTCGTTTCAGTTACTGTTTGTGTATCAGTATCAAATAAATGGATATGCAAACAGGCCTGTATACCTGCTTTCCGGTAACTCGTTCGTTTCGATTGCAACGGTGTGGACATTTGTTTATCTTTGCCACTCCCTGATACATCCCCGGACGCAGTGGGTTGGTCGGGTAGCAATCTATTGATATCGGAACAAAATGTGGAAAATGCGGTGGAAATTTCTCAATCACTTTATGCTAGAACGATAACTCAAGTTCCACTTTTACCACTGCTCAAGCCGGTTAGATCCATGCGCAAAATTTGGTGAAACTTTGAAAATCAATTTATGGAATTCGGGAACATTGTTGGTACCGAACAGAGAATTTTCCGCATGATTTGTGCCGTTGGAACCTTTCTGCGTGCTTTTTGGTTTGAGAGCATAGGATTGTTCCGTTTTTTCCGCTAATATACCTGATGCAATATAATCTTTAACAACATCAAAACACGTCTTTATTTTCGTAAAACTTTTTTGAAGGCACAGTTTAGCACGAATCACACAAAAATCTAAATGAATATAAGTGCATTTGAACAAACCGTCTGAACATCTCCATCTTCAACAACAGCGCAGTGGGCCCTATAGGTACTACCAACATTCCAACATTGGACGCGCTCCTGCACTTGGCATTTGCGGATGGATGCTCTTGGTTTGCAACCACCTGATATTCCAGAACCTCCGGCGGCAACTCGATGGGTGGCAGGAAAAATGGTTAACAAACACGAAATTCAATTTCGAAAATAAACATGAAATAGTTTTCAACCCGTACGCTGGCCTCTCTCCACGCATATGCACAAGTTTTATTTACGTTTTGTAACTGTCGTCGAGGCTTCCCCTGAAAACGTGAGCTGGTTGTAAAATTGAGATTCAGTCTGTGGGCATTTCATAGTGGTTTAGCCACCTTTTCCTCAAAATATACCACCGAACCACCACGTGTTTAATTCATCTGATACAGGTGGATATTGTATAGTTGGAAACTTTTATGTTTTCGTCGACTTGTAAGTTGTAAAAATGAAAACATGTTCATACACGAGCAACTTTTCGAATTTCATATGAATGTAACACTGAAAGCATGGCTTGTTCACGTAACAAATATTCTCATATTCACTAAACATAACTTTCGGGCTAACAACTTCATACGTAGCTGCCGTATGCGAGACTGTTGCCTCTTACGATGGAACAACCTGTTTAAAAATGGATTCCTATGTTGCGTTTGCTGGGTGAAGAAAGCATTCTGCAGGAAATCAATTATGAACTTTTTTTTGCCTCCCATTCTCTTTAAAAATATTTGATGATATTCAATTCCTGTTCACCCACACATCCGAGCATTAAAATTTAACCTCCCACAAGTATTGACTTTGTACCCGGTTTTTGCAAGGATTCTCACAGAGTTACGGTCGGTAACTACTTTCCTGAGTGATTATCGAGCGAATGAATGTGAGGAAAAGTTTATTTATCCCCTTTTATTCATACGGGTGAGAGCGCTTTTCCGAATATTGTTGTGCGATGGTAATGGAAACCGCCAAAATGTGGATTCTGTGGTCACTAACTTTGTCATAGCTAGATTTGGGATTTTGGTCATAGCTAGAGAAAATTGTTGTGTGGGATTTGGGCTTTGGACTTTAAGTTTGGTTAATTGGAAATAGGACCGGAAAGTTTTGAAATCCCACGCACTGAAACAGTTATATGTAATTCAATTGACAGCAAGCAATCCTTACATTTGTTTGTGTGGGGCTTCCCTCAGCTTAGATGGTAAAGGTACAGCTATAAAGCAAGACCATACTGAAAGCGGCTGGATTCGATTCTAGGTCCGGTCTAGGAATTTTTTGGGTTGAAAAATGTTTAAACTTCCCTGGACATAGAGTATGATTGTAATTGCCACGCAGTTATACTAATGCAAAAACGAAACAGGCTTAGAAAGCTCTCAACTGTTGAAGTGCTCAAAGCACTATAAGGCTACGGGATGTATTCTCAGCCTAGCCCCTCACATCGGTCTATCATTCATTCAGTAATCATACACAACAGTAATGACAAATTAATACCACATCTGCTGTGGAAATGTTATCGGTAAATGAATTGCCTATTTTAGGAACCAATTCAGAAAATGTATTACTCTTTTTTTTAGAAAAAAGATTAGTGAAATTATAATTTATTTATTTATTTAACCACCATCTTTGAAATTTTAGCCATACAGATTAAACTAAATCCTATTCTTAAAAACTGGTCTACTTATATTAAAATCAAAAACATCACACACATCATTAAACAGTCTGCAACATCTATCGAGAGGATTGTTATAACCGTAAGCAGTACGATGTCCAGGAGTCCACAGAAAGTAATAGTTGCGGAGACGGCGAGCTGGAGTGTGGAAATTGATGTTCCTGAGCAAACAACTGCAGCCAATATGATTACTAATCATGTCAAATATGAACATCCTCTGGAGAAAGACTCGGCGATTTGTTAGTGTTTGCAGTCCAATAAGTGCACATCTATGCTATCTGGATTTGTCCATGGCAGACGTCGTAATGCAAACTTTATAAACTGTTTCTGGATTCACTCGATGCGCAGTACATGAACAGCATGATATGGAGCCCAAATTTCTACTCCATATTCAAGAACACTGCGGACCATAGAGCACTACAGCGCTTTCAGGGCGTACACGTCGTCGAATTGTGCAGTATAGCGGCGCAAAAATCCTAGCATGGAGTTGGCCTTTGCAACTGTCATGGATATGTGCTCGTTAAACCGCAGTTTGCTGTCCAAGATGAGCCCAAGATCCTTAATGGAGTTAAACCCTTTCCAGCGGCGATTGTTTCATAGAGTAATCAAAAATGATCGGAGAGTGAGAGCGGGTAAGGGTAATCACTTTGCATTTGCAGCAATCGCTCTATATCAGCTTGTAGTGCGCAACAATCCACGATCGATTTGATCACACGGTACAGCTTAAGATCATCCGCATATAGCAACTTACAGGAACTTAGCATATCACACACGTCGTTAATAAACAGAACGAAAATGAGAGGTCCTAGGTGACTCCCTTGTGGAACCCCCGATGGTATATGGAATACCTCGGATCTGGAATCACGTACCTTAACGAAAGCCTTCCTGGATGATAAGTATGATTTAAACCAACAAACGATCCATGGTGGAAGACCAAGGCGGTTTAGCTTCGGCCCTTATTACCGATGTCACCTCACGGTGAAGTGACAACTTCTCACTCACGGTGAAGTGATTCCCATTTGATTTACACGGCAATCACTTCACCGTGAGTGACAACTGGTCACTTCACTTCGTTTTCACCGTGAAGTGACACTCGTAATAAGGCCCTTCATTGCATTGTTCGGCTTGCTATCACTTGGCTTGACAGTTCGTTATATGTGTGATTGTGAAATGATCTAGTTGGCTTTTATTATGATTCTTAAAGTATCGTGACACGGTATCTTTCTTCCTCATCAGTTCTTACGGGAGAAGTGTACGTAACGCCAACAATGTGGATACGTATGAATGTTGTCAGTTCACAGAAATCTTAGCATTCATTGATGTTTTAGAAATAAGAAGAAGACACAACCGCAGCTGTCATACATTCCAAGCACTGATAAAAACACATATTATTAAATGAATTGTAGACTCCGAACTTTTATAAAATCCAGATCTAAACTAAATAAATTCTTCTGAGACGCGTTCTGGCACAGTTTTGGGCATATTTGACACATATATGTATTCACAACCGGATCAATTATATTATATTTTAAATCTTTATTTTCTTCTATCTAAATGATGCAAATCGGGGATGTAACGCTATGAATCCGCACACAAACTTCGTTTATCTACGATCTAAGTGTCAAATTTTTTTAGGGGCTCATAGCCTAGTCAGTAAATGCACGGTTATACCAAGCCGGAGGCGGCGGGTTCGATTCCCGGTCCGGTCGAGGGAATCTTTCGGGTTGGAAATTTTCTCGACTTCCCTGGGCAATAGAGTATTATTGTGCTTGCCACACAATATACAAATTCATGCATTGGTATTGGCATCGAAAGCTCTCAATTAATAACTATGGAAGTGCAAGTTGAGAGCACGCAATAAGCTAATATGCACTAAGCAATAAGCTTGAAATTCGAATAAGAAGAAGAAGAAGATGAGTCAAAATTTGATTGTTGACACAAACAATTTTTGGAATCCGCGATAGATAATTTCGCCGTCGGGTACCCTCAGAAAAAATATCGTGATCTAGAACAATCTCATCATCGTGAATCAGAGGACAAATATCAGCGTCCAGCATCTCATCGGGATCCATGAATGAAGCATCCATGTTGACATGCTCATCGTCATCTTCACCATCGAAAAGCTGTACGGCGACGTGGACAGTGCCGTCTGGCGTGGTGCTTCTACGGATTGGTTTCGTACGGTTAGCAGGGAACGATTTTGGCAAAATTGAACTGTGACGAATTGATTTCTTGCCTCATCCATTCCGTCTCCAGTAGCTCATGGATGGTGATCCAAGTTTTGTGATTCTTGTCCAACAACGAAAGCAACACGTACTTCAATTCTTCGCTGATTTCGTGTGGAATGATCAGTTCGGATTGCAGGATTTCCTCAACGCCCACGAATGGGTTCTCGAAGAACATCAACATGTACAGTAGAGTGATGCAAAATTTGAAATTTTCGCTCCACAATACTTTAACGATTCCAAATCGGATCCTGACTAACCTCTCAAAATTTGAACCCATTTGGTGAGAAACTGAGATGGCACAAACCATTTGAAATTTATATGGGAATTACTATGGTAAAACCAAGATTTTTGTTCATGTCTATCTAATAATTCACCATATCGGTCTGCTTCAAAAACTTTCAACTGTACTTATAGGAAATTGTCACAGCTACAACTTTGCTCAAGACCACTTTTTAATTAAATGCAAGGATCGTAAGTTATCAATGGTTCAATGCGATGATGTTTTATGATCATGCTCAATCAACTGCTCAGCAGGCAACATTGGTGTTTCTGGGGCGTTGAATAGGACACAAAAATCATGGCTACTATGTCACACTGCAAAATACAGTGTTGCCTACAGAGCAGCTGCTTGATCATGTCATAAGTTTACCAATCTCTTAAATAATTAATAGCTTTTTCCTGTCTCGTTTTACATAGAAACGATCTTGAGCAAAGTTGTAGCTGAGAAAATTTTCTATAAAAATGGCAATAGAACTGTTTCACAGCTCAACATGGAAAAGGACTAGCAGGCAATGAACAAAAAATTGAGATTTCCCATAGTAATTTACATGTTAACTTAAAATGACTTGTGCGAAGCCTGTTTCAAACCAAATGAGTTGTAACTTTGGGAGGCTAATCAGGACCCGATTGGAAACCATTTAAGCACTGTGGAGCGAAAAAGTCAAATTTTGCATCAGTCTAATGTACAGCGTCACACCGAGAATCCACATTTCCAGTTCCGAGCCGGAGTAGCGGTTTCCCTGCAGACTATTCGGGTGAGACTCTTCCTTTTTATTTGTTTACATTATACTTCAAACAGTATTTGTAAAAACTTTACCAAATAAGGACCAAAAAGTTTAATTGAGGAGCTCGGCTAGCTTGATGGCTGCCGCTTTTGCTTACTGAGTAGAAGATCGTGGATTTTCTCCCAAGCTCCTCCAAAAACAAAACAAATACTATGGTCGCATCGCCTGCTTAAGCGAATCCTGACCCATCTCCTACCCAACTACCCAACTCCGTAGCATCTATGGGAGCGTCGGTGAATCGCTGGCCTCCTGTAAAGTTGGTGTTACATCACAAATATCCTTCCTTTCCCCGTAACGGAGAAGATGGCCGTGGCCGGCAATAGTGATTGTCATGGTTTTCCTGTTCTGAATTTTTATTGGAGAGCTATCCACTCACAAATAGTTTTCTTTAAGCAAACAGAATAAAAACGATAAAGTAGATACATGAAAGTTGTAAGTATGCAATCTACGAATTACTCCGTTACAAACGTAACGCAACGTAACGCAACGCAACGCAACGCACCACAACGCAACCAAAAAAAACCAAACATCAAATTTCTCTTAGCGGCGCCGCTGGTGAGCGCGATTATCTCTCAACCCAGCAGGCCTGGGTTCAATCTAAGTAAGCGCCGCCGGGATGTTCTGAGGCACAAAATCTCTGATCAAGTCTTCCTTCGGAAGGGTAGCAAAGCCGTTGGTCCCCGGTTCATGATGGGTCGATAGGTAGGGTAAAGGTGTGGGAGCTGCCTCATTGGCATCAAATGCTACCGACTCGGAATGCTCAGCATGGAAAACAAGATCGACGGGAAACAAACCAAGGAAAAAAATTCTCACCCAGCAAGATAGCTCCAGTAGCAATGTTGGCAGGCAACTGCTGTTGACACGTTTTACTGCATGCTATGTAGCTCAAAAATGCTCACAAACAACTCAATACCAATCGTGGACGGGCGGTAACCGACAATTTACAATTTTATAAATCATAAAATTGTCCTCTGTATTGGTTGTTATCCACCACAATGGACGCCATGGGTGTCAACCACGTTCTGGCTCAGTTCACCTTCTAACAACTTCTAGTCTGTGTATAAATAATATCGATTTCACACAACAACGCCTCGTTATCGTTACAACTCTGTAGGACCGTGGTACAGTGCAGACGATGCTTTCCTCGAGGCCATCCCGTTTACTACCATGAGAGCTTGTATTTACCCTACTGCGAACCAAGCTTTTTTTATTATTTACTCCATCTTCTGCCTATTGCTTGGAAGCTACTGCTAACCAAAAATGTGAAATTGATTGAATTTTCTTACCACTTCAGCGAAACGCCTCTGGTTCTGGTTTCAAAACACTGTACTGGGCGGCATTTTGGATCAACTCCTCCTCGACCGAGTGGTCGGGGTGCTTTGATGGCGAAGGAGGGATATTGAACAATATCCGCGAAATATGATGACGATGGCGACCTATAATGCATAAGTTGAACAAAAAAAAACAGCTTATCCGCAGCTGAATTCCATCCTATTAGAGGTTCGATGAAAATGAAATAATTCTTGAGGAAGTCGTTTTTATAGCTTCTGCCAACCAGCCTCGCCGCAGTCTGATATTTAAAATGCCGAAGGATGATGAGGAACGAAAGGAAAATAAAAAGGAAACTTTTCAGCGGATGTAAGTCATAAATCCCAATTTTTCTAGCATTTTCTGTAAGAGGCACGGTTGAGGTTGATTGGATGTTGATCAGAATTTAGACGGGAAATGAAATTTTTTTTAATGGTTGATCGGTTTCCGATATTTGGCAGGCAAATTGAACGTTCTTAGTGGCTTTTATGTGTCGACTGGAACTTTACACCTGCCCTCAACCCGGTGCCTTCAGCATTAAAATTAACACTTTTGGCAGTGTAACAGTCTCTTAGAAGGGTGACACCCGAGAGTAATTTTTTTTAAATATAAATATATATACTTATATATACACACCAAAAAATTCTGAATTTTACTGGCGATGTAAACATCCATGCATGCAAACATTCATACATGTAAACTTCTTTTTCACGTAAACTAGCAGCTTGCAAGAAATGTTGCAAACAAAAGTGGACAGTTGCATACAATATATGAAATATAGCATGACATGTCTCATAAATTTATACGTTCTTTAATCTAAACTTGAATGATATATGACGCTCCATTTATGTGCATCATAGTAACGGAAATTTACACTACATTTTTTTAGCTGTGTATACTTATATATATACACTACTTCATCCTCTGCATAACCATCTTCTTCTCCATCTTCTTTTGCTTTCTTCGCATCATCTTCTGTCATCTTCATCAGCTTCCATTGTTGCCCTTAGGCAGCGGCAATTCTTCTCCTTCGTCTTCTTGATTTTCCTTCGTTCTTCGCTTGATCTTCTGCCCCGCTTTCTTCATCTTTTTCTCCATTTATGTCTTCTTCTGCTCCCACTTTGTATGTTTCTTCTCCATCATCCATTAACGTCCTCTGAATCCGCTTCTCTCTTTTCCTCGTTTTCACAATGTTTGATAGATATTAGCTTTTTACAGGAACTTCAGTCCATCATCGTTGCATAGTGCCGTATAAAGACTAGTTAGATCGATCTCATGTTTCATCGTGACTGCTTCAAATTTCCTGCAGTGTAGAATTACGTGCCGGACATCCATAACCGTTCCACAGCATTCGCATGTTGGTGGCGATGATTTCTTTGATAAAAATTCGTGTGTCAGCCTGCGCAAACGAGTGAGTACTCGATGGTCGGCAGAACTTTTCTGATCGATCCATTTTTTCTTATCACGTTTTATCTCCTTCAGCTTGACTTCTGTAAGTTGCGCCCATCGTGCCTCCCACTTGTTGACGGACAACTTGGTTCATTGCCTTAATGGCATCTTTTCCTGGAATACCGATATTGATTGGTGGATTATATCGTGCTTCTCCGGCGAGTCGGTCCGCTTCTTGGTTGCCACGGATGCTGGCGTGGCCGGAAACCCAACACAAGTGAATTGGACGGTTTCGAAGCAGACACTCAATTTCTTCCTGCGATTTGCCACTCTCTATTGCTGAAAGACAGCTAGCCGAATCGGACAGAATGATCACGTCAATTATTGTACTCGCCCGTTGACAGCCAACTTTATCGCATAGGTCTCCTCCGAAAAAACGCTACATTGCAATCTGGCGTTTTTTCGGCGGAGACCTATGCGATAAAATTGGCTGTCCCACGGCCTTGGGACGATCGGGAGTGCTGATAGGTATTCAGTTTCAAGTTTAAGCTTTTATTGTATATTGAGCAGCCCATATGATGTATTCTAGGATAGCTCAGAGGGAAAGGCAAGCGGCTGGTGATCGGAAGGTACATGGTTCGAAACCCATGCAATGGACATGTTTATGTATGTAATAAGTTTTCTAGTATCTATCTATTATGTGGTACGTGTTTCGTCAGAAATAACGAAAACAATCATCGAAAGAAAAAGACAACTCTGTCTGTGTCTCTCTACCTTTCTTTATTTTTGGGTTAATTTTCCTGAAGTTGAACAATCGTTTAATAAATGTATAATAGTGTCTAATTTAAACGTTACTTCACATGATAATCAAGCGTATATAGCATAGCTGATTCAGGAACAAAGATGTCTAATAAACGCTGGTTAATAAAACATTTGATCGAATAAGCTCGGTTAAAACTCATGGATGTCGAATGAAAGCTTCTCGACATACCTTAACCAATACCATGTTGTGGTTGAATAAATTCTCCAGATTTGTGTGAACAAAGCCTGCACAGAAGTTATTATTAAAAATGGTTCAAGTATTATTAAACATGCAGTTGAATAAAATCGTCAAGAAGTCGTTTCTTCAATAGGCGATTGCTTGTTGGGAAGTCACAAGCGTTCAAAACCTAACACTATTTCACCACACATATTTTCTGATTTGCACCCCAGTATAGTCGACGTAGTTCTACGTCAAAAAACGCTGCACAGCAGGCCTGGCCTACTTAGTGTTTGTTTAATATCACTTTTGTGCGTTATAGACGAGTGCACGGATGGATTTGAGTTCACTCACTCGACAAAAAGTGAAACAACAGCGGGGCCCTGTTTACTAAAAATGAACACATGAATAATACTCACGTAACATTTGAAACGGGTCTATCAACTTAGGTACACAAAACTTGTTAAGCCTTTTTCGCGCGAACAGAATACGCTCACGCAAACTAACAGCACCATCGAGCAGAGGAAATTCTCCCCTTCCCGATAATGCTCTTGGTTTGCGTGGGCGTACTTTGGTTCTCGTGAAAAGGACCTAGCAAATTATTTACAAAAGTTGATAGGCCCTTTTCAAATGTTACGCGAGCATTAGTCATGTGTTCATTTTTAGTAAAAAGGGCCCCGCTGTTGTGTCAATTTTTTTTTTCAGTAGTTGAACTAAAGTTCACCCGTGCACAGGTCTATTGCATATTTTGCAGCAAAGTAAGCTCTTGGGCTAAAACTGTTCTGTTTCGCTCAGCCCAAAAAAAATAAAAAAAAAAATAAAAAATCAATTTTATGAAAATAAATGCTAGATTTTACAACAGTGTATCATATCGACATACTAAAGATTGTACTAAAAAAAAAAACAAAACTTTATTTTGTGTAACTTTTTATTGCATGGGAAATTTTTTACCAAAACTAGTTTAAACTGTAATGTTTACATGCTAAATCTCGTCACAATCCTTCAAGTGGTTATCGAGATGGCTTTCAAGCAAGAAGTGTTTCGACAAAAAATTATGGAAGCGGTCGTGGAAAATCCACACCAGTCCCAAAGGTGGATCGCGAAACCGTTTGTTACCGACAATGTCCCGTGTGGTAATATCGTTCAAGGAGACCCAGAAGACTCAGCGGCAAGCTGGCAGTGGAAGAAAAACGAAGACGACTGACCCCGTAAACGCAAGGAAAGTGAGGGATTACTTCAAGCGCAATCCGAACCTTTCGATTCCGGACGTGGCCAAGAAGATCAATTCTTCCGTCTGGTTCGTCCAGCAGACAATGAAGCGGGCCGGACTTCATGTCTTCAAGGTAAGGAAGACGCCTAACCGAACCGATAAACAGAATACAGTGGCCAATACCCGCGCCAGGAAGCTAAACCGCGAGTGGTTGGTGCAGCTGAAATTCATCGTAATGGACGACGAGACGTACATTAAAGCGGAAACCAGATCCCCGGCCTGAAGAACTTTGAACTTTGAAAATTATTGAATTATTTTTTGTTCTAGTATGAGCGTAAAAAAATACGAGGGACTATTTTAGCACAGGAGTCTTATTGCGAACTGTTCAATAATAATGACAAGAAAAATAATAGGTATATATTAATTAATTTTCCATGATTCTTTCAAGTACTGGTTGTGTGTAGACTAGACTAGACTTGTACCAAGTATTCTCTCAAGATAAATCCAGGACACTTGCCTGTCACCGATATGCCTTCACAGTCAGTACATCATAAAAGGGGGAATACATATGAGTTAAACAGTTTCTTTTCGGAGCTGTAGGTTTTTGTTTTCAATTCAAAGTTTTCGATCAAAATTACTTTATATGAATTATTAATCTTTGCACTAGTATTCCAAACCGTTGGAAATCAACAAATCTCTTTGTACGATTAAGAATTGCATCATTATTGCAGTGAACACGATACAGGAATTTCCATCAAAGTCAAGGAGAATGTATGCATAAATGCATTTATGCGCAATCATATTCACCATATCATACATTGTAAATCGCTCATGCAAACATGCCTGCTGCACTAGTTTACAGATCATCTCAACGGCATTGAAATCCTTGCTGACAGTTATTCATTATTGATGACAGTTGCACCTAGGTAAAACCATTGCGGAAAGCATGAAAGTGTACCAAACCGTTTCGTCTTTACTTCCATTTTCACAGATCCGCGAGATCCTTCTTCCAGTTGGAAGAATAAATCGCGTGTTCGCATCTAGGTCGCATTAATTTGTAGCGTTTTCATTCTTTGCTTCGAAAGGAAACCATTATCTTGAGTGTTTCCGCTTGAGAAACCGTTGACATCGAGATCGACAGGTTAAAAGTTCCGTTCTTTTTTCCTTCATTTTAACATTCGTCACCATTAACCAACATTGCGGCCCATTTCCGGCTACATAATATACAGTGCTACAAGCCATTTAACTTCCGTCTTACTAACGATCGAAACGCATGAATCATTCCCATTACTACGTTGCGAGAGATTATAACTTTTCAATCGGAAATAAATCCCTTTCTTTTACCACCGACCGCACCCAAGCTGAGATGGCATTCCTATCTCTCCCATTAATTATGTAAGAACTCATTTAACACAAAAAAATGCGGCTTCATCACGAAAAAAAATCACTAAGAGTCTCATCCCTTTTTCATTAGCTTTTCTCGCTCAATTTGGTGTGCAGCGCATTCCACCGCCAGAGCTAAATGGATGTGCCAACCCCTCAAAATGTCACCCCTTGTTCAGAATTTTGCAAGGTTCTACACCATGGGGAAGGTGACATTGGTAAAGCCAGGCAGTGCGGTTGATGGAATTGTTCCGGCCATTTATCCACCAACCCCCACCACCACGTTCACCGCTAATTTGAAATGAAATAAAAGCTTTTAATTTCCGTGGACCATTATCTCCTCCTTTCTAGAACTCCGTTTGCACTTGATTTTATGAGCCCTACGATGAAATGGGTCAGTAGGGACAGTGGATATTTTTGATTTCGTGGAAGCCGCGAATTACGCAAAATTTGGCTGTGGTCACGAAATTTCCTAAATTCGAAAAAAATACGAAAGTTCATCAAAAACTATATTTGTCGGTAGCAGAAATTGTTTTGTTCTATGATGGAAGTGAAATATATAATCAGTATGGTCTTAGCTACCATGATCGGTTATTGTTATTGTTATCGGTTCGATGTCAAACTAACAGAACTACCAAAAAATTGCATGTGTAAAGGAGTGGTATTGTTAATTGTGTTTTTTATCGAAAAATCCTATCAACAACTACGGTGCTTGGAAAAAGCGACTTGATAAATCCGATGACGTTATGGTTTTTTGATCAATGAACCACTTTGTAAATCATTTTAAATTTATTACATTAACTGACACTTGAACTAGGAAAAAAAAAAATAACATTTGAGAAACTATGAAATGTAAGGCTAAGTTGCTGCACATATTATGATGACGATACTCGCCTTGCCGTACTCGAAGGTCTTTCTTCACTAGCCAAGTGAACTAGCACCGAAAAATGCACTCTCTAGAAATGCTTCACTAACCACACAAAATTCTTCCAAGTCCCTTTTTACGGGAGGACTTTGTCGTTCAAACACACCGATTCAGTCATCGAAGGACCAAAGAAAAAATGAGACACCAAACCGGCCGTACTGTGCTCTTCAACGTGTATATTGTTACTGGATTATTTACAAATTGTGCAGACCCCTTATCTACCTATCCAAATGTTGACCATCGGCAATCGTCGTTATAATACACTCTCCCTCTCTGTGCTCACAAATTCAATTAAAACTACAATCCATGTCATTTGAAACTGTTACTATGTATAAATTCAAATTTCTAATGTATTAACTCTAACATTCCGGCCACCTTGAAATATGGAAAATATGGAATATTTCAACTGATCTTTAATCTACTTATTTACAAAAAAAACCATCCCTTTTCCCCTTCACTGCAAGAATTCCGGCTGCGCATGATTCTCCATTTGCACACTTAACCACGGGTTCACGGGTTGATCCAGTGGTAGATGTGGGATGATTATTCCTCGACGGAGACCGGGAACAAGAGAAGGAACAGGTAGATCTTACGAGGCAAGTGTAATTTATTGGACCTACAATTACCTGTGCAATGTGCAGGTGCGCATCGAGCAAATTTTCCCGGAATGGGTTGCTCTACCTGGTCACAAGGTTGATGATGATTTCATCGACGGAAGTAACGCGATTCGTGCTACGGGGCGCATGACTTCTTTAGCTGATGCTGTTCGAAGAGTCACCACTCGTACAACACCATCTTTTACAGGATGAAGCTTGATAATTTTCCCCAACGGCCAATTTGTTGGTGGAACATTGTCTTCCTTTATTATGACAATGGCACCAACTTCGATGATGACTGGCGGATTGCAACCCTTAGTTGCACGAGATTGTAGCTGTTGTAGATACTCCGGGTACCAGCGCGACCAGATCACCTGCAGCCGTTTCTGGGTCAATTCCCAATGGTCCAAGCGATTATCAGCAGTATCCTTCCAGTTCGGTTCAGGAACCGCTTGTAGGCTGCTTCCAACAAGGAAGTCTCCTGGCGTTAGGACTTTAGGTCAGATGGGTCCTCGGGTATCGGCGTAAGCGGACGAGAGTTGAGGCACATCTCGACTTGTGCTAACAATGTCAACAGGTCCTCGTAGGCTAAGTTGACGTTACCAACGGTCTTCAGCAGATGCGTTTTCGCAGATTTGACAGCGGCTTCCCAGAGGCCTCCAAAGTGTGGAGCTCGGGGTGGAATAAACTTCCAGACGATTTCATTTTCGGAGCACCAATCGAAGATTTGCGCACGGTCAGCAGCTTCAATCTTTAGCATTCGGTAAATCCTATTCAAGGCATGCGAAGCACCTTTGAAGGCAGTAGCATTGTCAGAATGGAGCTCGACGACTTTTCCTCGGCGGGCGACTAGACGACGTAGTGCAGCTAGGAAAGCAGGAGTTGACAAATCGCTCACTAACTCGATGTGAACAGCTTTGGTTGAGAAGCAAACGAATATGGCCACGTAGATTTTTGTAGGACCACGCTTTCGAACTACTGACTTGATGTAGAACGGTCCACAGTAGTCGATACCGCACACGGAAAACGGACACGTCGGCGAAACTCGCGATACCGGCAGATCGGCTGTGCTCTGCTGGACTAGAGTTGGCTTGCTTCTAAAACAAGTGTGGCATTGGTGGAAGACGGATTTTATGAGGTTTCTGCCGCCCAGAATCCAAAACTTCTGGCGGAGAGTGGCTAGCAGGAGTTGTGGACCTGCATGCAGTAGCTTTTGGTGGTAACTGCTAGCCAACAGAGCAGACAGCGGATGTTTAGCGGACAGAACGATCGGGTGTTTGATTGCGTCGGACAACGCGGCGTTACGGATACGACCACCGACGCGGATGATACCGTTTTGGTCTACGAACGGGTTCAGCCATTTGAGTGAAGATGACTTAATGACGCGTTCGCCATTTGCAAGATCGGAGAGCTCCTTAGCGAAAGCTTTGCGTTGTGATAAACGGCACAGTAGCTGTTCGGCGTGTTGAAGCTCGGTGGTGGTAACTCGTGAAACGGATGCGGCTTTATCTCCTTGAAGTACTACTAGTTCAGCGAAACTGGGATCGGATTTGCGCAGGAGAGAACGATCTTTCAGGCACTGTAGGTAGCGTTCGCAGAATGCCAAGACTCGGCGTAGTTTGCTGTAGCTGGAGTACCGTGCGAACAAATCCTCACAGAGAGTTGCTTGTGCAGCAGTCATTGCAACAATCGGAATTTTGCGCCCTTCTTCGGACGCTGCGGGGGAGTACTCCTGATCGATGATGGTCCTGGGCCAGAGATCGCGAGTTTGCGACAACCATGGTGGGCCATGCCACCACCGATAACGGTGCAGAATATCCGTTGGATTTAGGCCACGGGAAATATCGTCCGCAGGATTCTCTAAGCCTGCGATGTGTCTCCAGTGATTGATATCCGTGGTGGTCTGGATCTTAGACACGCGATTGGCGACGAATGTCTTCCAGCGATTTGGAGATGCACGCAACCACTGAAGCACGGTACTGGAATCCGACCAAAAGAATGCCGTTGCTGAAACCTTCAAGGTCGCTTCTACTTTCTTGTAAAGTTGAGTAGCTAGATGAGCGGCACAGAGCTCAAGTCTAGCGATGGAATTATGTGTAGACAACGGGGCGACCTTAGACTTAGATGTCAAAAGGTGTACAAATACTCCTACCATTGATTCCGTGCGAACGTAGCAGCACGTACCGTATGCAATGGAGGATGCATCGGCGAAGAAATGCAGCTGGATATTGTTGACTCCGGAAGCCAACACCAATCGAGGAATACGGATATCAGCAAGAATGTGGAGGGTGGAGTGAAACTGCTTCCAATCGGCTTGAAGTTTCTCTGGTAGTGGAGAATCCCATTCACAGGAAACACCATTGCGCTTCAACGTCCACAAATGTTGCATGAAGAGCTTTGCCTTGGTTGTCGTTGGACCCAATAATCCCAGTGGGTCGAATATTTGAGCTATATACGACATCACTTTCCGCTTTGTAAGGATGGCAGCAGGAAGAGGTAATTCAACCTTGAACCGTAGCATATCGGCGGTTGGCTCCCAAAGTAGACCAAGTGTGGAGATTGTCTGCTCATCCTGTAGATCATGGATAGGCTGAATTGCAAGATCCTCTGGTGGAACATCCTCTAGCACTTCATGGGCATTCGACGCCCACTTCTTCAGCATGAACCCAGCGGAACTAAGCATGGCAGTGATTTCTCGGCGGAGAATAATCGCAGCTTCCACATCCGATGCTCCAGACAAAAGATCGTCGACGTAGAAATCTTCAACAACCGAGTTGACTGCAGCGGGATACAAATGCTCATGATCCTTCGCGATCTGCTGAAGTGTCTTCGTTGCCAAATAAGGAGCGCTTGCTGTTCCGTAGGTGACAGTTTGTAGTTCGTATGTGGCGATTGGATCGGTAGGACTTCTACGATATCGTATGCGGAGGAATACTAGGTCGATCAGATGATGCAGCACTTGTCGATACATCTTCTCGACATCTGCTACGATGGTGACAACTCTTGTCCGGAATCTCAAATAGATCGAGTAGAGATCTTGCTGAACAACAGGTCCAACAAGCAGAGTATCGTTCAAGGAATAGCCCGATGAAGTCTTGCATGACGCGTCGAAGACAACCCTGACTTTCGTGGTCGTACTGGATTCCTTGAAGACGACGTGATGTGGAATATAGCAGTGTTGAATGTGGTCATCTGCAGGCTCTTCCACCTTCTTCATGTGTCCAAGTTGCAGATACTCCTCCATGAACCTATGATACGAGTCCTTGGTCGGAGGATCTCGCTCGAGTCGACGTTCCAAGCTCAGAAAGCGTCGATCTGCTATTGATCTCGATTCTCCGAGCATGATTTCGGGATCTTCAATCCGTGGGAGACGCACAACGTACCTTCCTGATGAATCGCGCGTAGTCGTTGCAGCGTACAGCTCCTCACAACGACTTTCTTCGGTAGACTGGACCGGCTCCGATGGAATTGTTTCCATTTCCCAAAACCTTTGTAGAGTGGATTCCAGCCGTTCATCTACGGTGGAGAGATAGCAGAATCTTGGAATGCAGGTAGCCGTGCGAGCTGCGGGACCAGTAACCGCCCAACCAAATGGGGTTTCGACTACCCACGGAAGACCTTCACCTAGAGAAATCTTCCTACCCGTGTGGAGTTCCCAATAAGTTTCACTGCCGATGACGAGGTCGACACTTCCGGGAATACTGAACTGAGGATCTGCTAGCCTTACATCCGGAATTTTCCATGCCGAAATGTCAATCGGCGTTGTTGGCAGCTCCGATGATGGCTGCTTCAATACCAAAAACTGCAATTTCATCGAGATCGTTCGATCTCCCGACTCGATGGTTGCGGTAATGGCAGTACTGACCTTCTGTGTGGATGATCCAATGCCTGCGACGGACACGTTGACTGTTGATCGGCGACTGTAGAGGTTCTTAGCTAGCGGTTTCGAAATGAAATTCGACATCGATGCTGAATCGAGGAGAGCTCGGGCCTTGTGCGTTTTACCGTAATCGTCGATAATGTTAAGAACAACCGTTTCCAGCAATGTCATGGTGCATGCAGTTTGGACTGCCATGCTGACTTGGCGG
Source organism: Ochlerotatus camptorhynchus (assembly GCF_037179485.1). Lineage (NCBI taxonomy): Eukaryota > Metazoa > Arthropoda > Insecta > Diptera > Culicidae > Ochlerotatus > Ochlerotatus camptorhynchus. Next base: position 283,994 of record NW_027040866.1, on the reverse strand, counting down.
GAGCCAGAAGGTTCCACGATTGGTGACGTGGAAGGAAGCGATTGTTGAACCGGGGAAGCTGATGGTACAGCAAGATTCGGTGACACGGTAAAACTTCGAGACTCAACTGAACTTGATAGAATGGCAGGTGTCGATGATACTTTCATTGGAGCAGGATCGTGCAGGAGAGAATGATGTTTGTCGTGACAAGTTCGACAAGTGAATTTGGAACCACACTTCTTGGATTGGTGACCGAAGCTTAAGCAGTTCCAACATAATCGTTTCTGGGAAACCAGCATGCGTCGCTGGCTGACATCCTTCCCAAGAAACACAGGACAGTTTCGAATCGAATGACTGTCTGAACACGACAGTGGACATGAATACTGTGGAGACGAAGCTGTTGCTGCATTAGCTGATACCTTTGACTTGAATCCTTTATTATGGATGCCGGCCACCTTCATTGAGGCGAATGGTTGTGAATCAGGCCCGACGGAATTGAGAATCCGAACTCGTTGATAGAGAAAATCGAACAGTTCCTCGTATGTCACGTCGTCCCGTTGACTTGCCTTCTCTTCCCAGGCTCGTAGCGTTCCTTGATCCAGTTTGTACGAAAGTAAATTGATGAGCGGCGTGTCCCAATGATTCACGGGTTCACCCAGTTTGGCGAGGGCGCGAACATGACGTTGATAATCGTCGACCAAACCGTGAATGCGTTTCGCACACTCCTGCTTAACTGCTGGTAAGTCGTACAATGCCCGAAAGAGTTGCCTTTTGAGGTATCGCCGGTTGTCGTACCTCTTGATCAGAGCGTCCCATGTTGTAGCGTAGTTGTCGGCTTCGATGTCAACTGATTCGAAGGGTTTCTTGGCATCCCCTTCGAGAGATTGGAGAAGATACTGCAATTTGGCAACTGTAGGTATATCACCATTTGCATGGACCATTGACGTAAATGTATCCCGAAATGAAATCCAACGAGAAAAATCCCCGTTGAACTTCGGCAAATCTATTTTTGGTAGACGGAGGTGGAAGTTTGGAGTGAAATGTTGCGGAGCCAGCATAGAATTGTTCATCGACTGATTTTGATCCCCAGTGCGTTTCGTAAGTAGAAAGCCCTTTGCCTTGCAGTACTGCTGTTCGAACTCCACACGTTCGACGATATGGTCATCCAGTGATTCCGGTTTATCCAACTGTTCAATAGCATCCTGACACTCCAAAAAATTTGCGTTCAATTGATCCAACGAGTCCAATCGTACACACAGTTGACTGGCATCGCGATCGTGATCGTACTCGCGAACAAACTTCTCCAATGCATTGCGAATCGCAAGGAGTCCCTTACGTTGGGCCAAACGATCGCCCAGCTTTTTCTCCTCTCTCGTCGGCATCGCGGACGAAATCGAAACGGAAACAGTAGTTTATATACGAAATCGAAAAATCCTTCCCGGCGCGAACTAACCGTTTCTACGCGAAACCGTACCGAACGAGGGTAACACACAATCGAAACGTATTGCTCCTTCCCGACGCGGTGTATAAACCCCTTCGCGACGTTTCAATCGAACGGAAGTGAGTCGTTGATAATCGAAATCGATCTCTCCTTCCCGTCGCGAACGTACCCACTTCTACGCGGTTTCGCAAATCGAGGGCGCGAACGGTTTTCCACTCGATATGCGGACCGTCAACCACCAGCCACAATAGCCCTTGGCTACCCACTTTCTTACGTTATAAAAGCTACTGCTAGCCACATGCAGAATAACTTGGAACGGACTCACCGGGAGCAATCCAATGGACAGGATGCTTTCCTTCAGGCACAACGGTATTGCGCCAAATTGATCCAATGGCACCAGTGAGCGATGGCGTCCAGTGGCGTTCCCAAGCAACGCAGGCAAGCGTAGAAGATGGCAGCGACGTTATGATGTAGAAGGGTTAATCACCTCCTCCAAGCAATGGCCACGATCCACAATGGCCAGACACAATGTCCTTTCTTCTCCACACAACAGAGTAACACTCGGCTTAGTGCACTCTCAAGCGCAATATTCTTGTCCCGCACAAAATACACGCACTTATTTAGTACCGACGGCGAAAATGTACCGTATATCGATCGTTCTCCACTAACCTCGAGACAACCGCGAGTATCCGGTCCAGCTCCTTTAACTTTAAATATAAGAAATCAATAATGTATAACAAAAATGATACCTCGGCTCTGTAAAGTTTATTCGATTGAGCCTGTAAAAATAAAGTAATTAATAAAAAAAAAAAAAAAAAAAAAGGTTCGTTCTGCTTTTCTCCCGCGATCAACACACTAGCAGCGATAGTCCCTACCTTCACGCAGTTCACCGTAAGGCTGCCGAATAGCACCCGTCTTGGTACTATGTCCACGCAAAGCACACACAGCAGGATAGTGCTGATTGAATTTAATTAATTCCCACACTGAGGTCTACCCGACGCGGTAGAAACCTTGTCGCACTATCGCACTTGTTTTTCGCCAATGTAATGGCAGCCCCTTTTGACCCGCGTTTTCGGTCAGATTGGTCACTTTCACACACCACCGCGAGGCGCACTTCTCGGTCCGAATTGCCTTCGATCCGGTTCGAAGGACCAAATGATGACGATACTCGCCTTGCCGTACTCGAAGGTCTTTCTTCACTAGCCAAGTGAACTAGCACCGAAAAATGCACTCTCTAGAAATGCTTCACTAACCACACAAAATTCTTCCAAGTCCCTTTTTACGGGAGGACTTTGTCGTTCAAACACACCGATTCAGTCATCGAAGGACCAAAGAAAAAATGAGACACCAAACCGGCCGTACTGTGCTCTTCAACGTGTATTTTGTTACTGGATTATTTACAAATTGTGCAGACCCCTTATCTACCTATTCAAATGTTGACCATCGGCAATCGTCGTTATAATACACTCTCCCTCTCTGTGCTCACAAATTCAATTAAAACTACAATCCATGTCGTTTGAAACTGTTACTATGTATAAATTCAAATTTCAAATGTATTAACTCTAACATATTATAAATTAACAATATGACCCACTTTTTATTATCCCCAAGCCGTTTTTGTAAAAACTCAAAAACTGAAATCGGATGCATGAGTTTCCCATAAAACAATTAGAGCTGATTAAAGGCTGAATATGCCATTTTTTAGCTGAAGAAGCATATGTTTGTCTGAACAAGCTATTATTCTGCTTCCAATGTTTGTTGGGTTATGCGCCTTGCAAAATTCAACAACGAAAAAACCACCGATTAGTTTTCAAGTTCAAACTTAAATTTCTTTATATTTTAACGTTATTCATTGTTATTTTTGGTGTTTGTGCATCAGAGGTTGGAAAACTAACACAGCATGCGAAAGCATGCTATGAATTGACGTTTGATTGGTTTATATGAGTTTAAAGCTGGAATGATTTTTCAACGTTGAGAGTGTGAGTGCGTGAATTTGCATGAGAATCTCAAGCGTGAATTTTCTTTGCCACATTCACACGCGATTTTTTTCTCGCAGGGAGGCTCAATGAATGAGATTTGGGAATGATTTTCTGAACACTACAAGACACGATTTTGCCCGATACTAGCGCCACTAGTGACACGAAAGATGACTAGTACACTGTAAATTGAGCGCTTAGCAGCTGATTTTACTCAGTATTGTGAAAAATTAGACTATAAATTACTCACCATGGCGGACAACATCATACACTACTTTTTCCAACGATTGCACATAAACGTATTTTCCATAGTCCAGTGTCCAGTGATTTAACGTATGATGGAGGAAGCTAGTAACTAAAGCAACATGTGAATAGGGCCTATTTGCCATATGTAAACAATTACTTTCAATTTCATACTCGAACTAAAATCTGTGTATACGGCCACTGAGAATAACTCAGACAGAGCGCCAATACTATTCAGCGCTCAGATCATCCAACATTTAGAAATTTCTTCTCTGAAAATAATTGACTATCTATCGGCCGTGTAAATTGATTTCCCAAATTTAGGTTAACGTTTCTTAGCGTGTAGACACATTGCTTCATGTCAGTTGCCAATCTTGTGTGTAAAGAGGGACAGCAGCTATAATCTACCTTTTCCTTTATTTTTTGGTTCGCCTTTAAGTTAAAAGTATGTTTAGACTATAGCTAATATCACATTATATAGGCTATCTTAATATCATATTATACTACGTGATATCAACTATAGTCTGAACATAGTATAATCAATCGGTGGAAACTAACGATTTAAAATTGGCTTAACTAGCCTATTGGTCCCAAGTACATCTATAAAGGTAGCCAGAGACAAATCAGCCCAAGGCTGAAAGTCTCTTTAATAAAGAAAAAAAATCTATAAAGGTACGTTTAGACTGTCTAATTTGTTGGTTTGATTTGAGTAGAGTGCTCGATAATTTTGTCGGATGCAATGTTCGAATGCTTACACTTTTTCGACATGATGATTAGACTTGACGTTCGATTTGTCGAACGTAATAGGTTTGTGGTTAATTTTCATTAGACTCATTCAGCAAAATAGTTGCAAGTGAAATGAAAATATTGATTTTTTTTTTCTTCTAATATCTCAAGAATTCGATCTGTGTTTTGATGACATCCAGCAGCAAGGTAAACCGATTTCACTATTCTATGTGTATAATTTGACTGATTTTTATTTTCCAGTGTGTTTGGCCGTCAACAAAACAGTGTTTATATAATATGAAGTATGTATTATATAAGAATAAGCATGCCAGACAGCAAGTCTGAGAGCCTAATAAGAATTTTTAGAGCTTCAGAGAGATTTGGAGATCTACTTAGAAATTTGTTGAGCTTCAAGGTAGCTCGTAGATCTTGAGAACAGAACTACAAAGCTTCGGAAAATTTTACAGAAATTAAAAGAAATTTGCAGAAATTCAGAATAAATCACAAGAGAGATCGTAAATATTCAGAAAAATGTTCAAAGAAATTTTCAAAACTGCAAGCAAGCCTTAATATTTTCAGATCAATTTGTGAAACTATAAGGGAAATTTTGTTAAATATTCAGAGAACTTCGCAGAAAAGAAGAATCTACAGTGAAATGTAAGGAATTTCACAGAAGTTAGGAGATCTACTGAAAAATTATTGGACATCAGAAAAGTTAGATTTATGAAAAATCACAAGAATGGTCATAGATTCTCAGGGGAAATATTGGCTTCGGCAATACCTTAGCCTATTATCGTCAGGGGGGTAAACAAAGTCCTAGAGCACTCAAATTTGGTCAATAGATGCTCTGAAACACAATGTATCCACATGCCAAAATTGAGTTCTCAATGACGTTGTTTACCCCCTGACAATAATAGGTTAAGGTATTGCCGAAGCCAACATTTCCCCCAGATAAATTTTTTGATCTTTAAGAAAGAGTGCAGCTTTTCTGATGCATTTTTAGAATATCAGAAATGTTCATGTATCCTCAGTGAAATTTGCAAAACTTCAGGGCAGTTCAGCGGTTTAAAAAAATATATTTATATGATTTCAGGGAAATTTGAAGATCTTGAGAGAAACATTTAATACTTCAAGGAAGCTCAATTATTTTCAGATACATTTTTAGAACTTAAGGTACTTTAGAAGATCTGCAGGAACATTTTCAGATGTTCAGGGTAGCCCGAGAGCCGACAGAGGAATTTACAAAACTTCAGACAAGTTTGTAGATCTACTGAGAAATGTATTCTCAGAAATGTAGATTTTGAGAATAAAATTACAGAGCTTCAGTCAACTTTACAGATCTTGAAAGATATTTGCAGAACCTAAGGAGAGAGTATATTTAGAGAAATCTGTAGAACTGCAAGAAATTTTGCAGATTTTCAGAGAAATTAAGTGATTCAGTGTTATAGAAAAGTATTTCAATTCTAAAAACAAATCTCAGCGAAGAACGAAAGTCCAAGATTTTGCAGAACTCCATGTAAGTTGGAAATAGGTAGATCTGAAAATAATCAGAAGAGTCCGTAGGCCTTAAGAGAAGTCTGTGGAACTTTAGGAAGTTCATACATTTATAGAAAATAAATTCAAAAGTTCAGCAAAACTCACAAAACTTCTGGAAAGTTCGCCAATCTTTAGAAGTGTTTTAACAACTTCAGAGAAATCCAAATATTTTCAGATAATTTGTGGCACTTTAAGGAATTTAAAGGAATTTCAGATAAATCTGCAGAACTTCATGGAAATCCAAGAATCCACAAAGAAATGTACAGAGTTTTAGAGAAGATTAACTGAAAAATCTGTAGAATTTTATTGGGGTTCTTGGATTTTAAGTGAAATTTACAGAACTTCTGGGCAGTTCGCTGATCTTTATGGATATTTGCACAGCTTCAGAAAAAATAAGTAGATCTTCAGAGAACTTCCTTAAATTTCCAGGAAGCTCAAAAATTTCTAGATAATTTTTTTATACTTAAGGGAATTGCGTAGATGTTCAGAGATATTTGCAGATATTAATTGAATCATGATAATCTACAGAGAAATTTATATATCTTTCGAGAAGTTCGTAGGTTATTAGACATTTAGTGAACATCAAAGATAATTGTTGATATTTAAGGATCTTAAATCTGCACGGATTCAGGAACTTTGGAACTTTGTACATCTTCAGAAAAGTTTGTTGATCTTCAAAGATATTTTACCAGAGAATAGAAATAAAACTTTAGGGACAACCAAAGGTCTTCAGAGAAAATGCAGAATTGAGATCTTAACATAAATTTTCAGTACTCAAGGAATCATGCATGTAGATCTAGTTTATCGAAAGTTGGAATTTATATTCTGGCGAAGTTTTGAAATCCTTTTTTGTCTTAATATCGCAATTCTTAAAGGACAAGATGAACTAAATCCCTGCTAGTGTTCCCTCTGAGCAACCATTTCCTACTCCACAAAATTCACCTTCTTCTTCTTATTTTATTTAAAATAATAAAAGCAAATACGTTTGCCAAAGCTAGAGCAATTTTGCAGTTATTCATTATGGAAGCATTTACTTTTGATTCCGGATACAATTTTGTTTTGAAATCTAAATTGACAATTCTTTCGACATGTGCAAGCAGTGTGAACACCAGCAAACAGGGGGAGGGGGTTCAGCAAAGTGTGTCGAAAGTAGAATCGAGAAGATTTTTCATTATGGCGACGGTCAAAATCAGACTAAGAAATCAGATAGTCTAAACGGACCTTAAGCGTACTCCATTTTACTCGACGCTATGCAAGTCTGACAGATAAAATGAGGGGTTCGTCGATTTTCCTATGTTTCGAGGGGCGCATCGATTAGCTTGGGACCTAAGATAGTACCAGAGCTGAGCCAAAATTTTGAGCACGTTTCTTCGGTACCTGTGGTATTAGAGTTACCTCTATGGTACAATGTCATGTAAGAATGTATGAGAAACCTAATACTGTTTACCACACCTTTTATTTTACTTAACTTATGAACTGATTACACGCTTAAATAATAATGCCATGAATAGTTTTAATCACCTTTCTCACCGGGAGAGGGCATTATCATAGAGGTAATTCTAAGACATACATATTCATACAGATATGTTTGCCGAAAGCTCGGCTGTTGGATTCTAGGCATTTTTTTTTGCCGGGCTTGGTGAAGAAATCTAAGTGCGTATGGGAAACGAACCGAATTTATTAATTTGCTTGCCAAAAATTCAAATATTGCTAAAATTTCATCAAATCTCGGAAATAAATAAGCTTATGTATACCTACAGGCGTATACTTTTTGTCGAGATTTGTCACTTGTGACATAATTTAGCTATAGACGGATTTCACGCCAACTCATCCAGTGGTTGGCAGCACCCTCTCAGAACCTTATGGAACTTTGTGGGTGTGGAGACTTAGCAATTTTAAGCAACTTTGCGTACTTATTTTTTTCAAAATTTATCTCGCCTAACATTTGATAAGGGTCAAAGTTTTTTGTCGATTTTTTTTTCAAATCGATATAGCTTAAAAATGACAAGCCCTACAAAAAAATGATGTATGGTGAACTTTTAGCAAATAATCTGAAATTTTATAAAAAAATTTAAATAAAATAAAAAATCGGTTTCTACACTCTAAAAAAATATATTTAAAAATTAAAAGTCATTTTCCCAAAAATGGTACCCCTCAGATTTGCTTGATATTTTTTCTCATGAAAGGCAATATAATTACCTAACTTTTCTTCATACATCGCAAAGTGGGCGCTTTTAAGGAAAAAAAGTTGTTCGAACAACAACTTTTTCATGTTAATTTTTTGTTTAGCGTGTTTCACTCAAAGTCGAATAGTAATACGCGCACAACCTTATTAAAATTCGATTAAACTTTATGGGTATACTTTTCGATAATCTGGGCGAAATCTAGCCTAACATTTGAAAAGGGTACCGAGAAGTTACCTGCAAATCGTCCAATAAGAGTTCAGAACAAAACGTTCTAATGAGGAACAGCCATCTCAGCATGGTTTGCACTTTCCTGTGATGGATTGTGTTATAATATATGCATACACTCTATCCAACTTCTATAAAACCACCCTCAAATTGTTCCAAATCAACAGGTAAACTAAGTAAAAATCACAAAATCAATCATGTTTAATTCATGAAAAGATTTCAATTCATGTATTTGTGATTAATTTAATTAGAAAAATAATCATCCATTTATTTTTATGTATTAGGTGTGTCCATTAGTAAGCAATATGCATATATATGTTTATACCTCATCTGTCAAGTGAATACATATAATAGCGCAGGTAACTTAACGATTATTTAAGGCATGCCTAAAATAATCGTTAAGTTACCTGCTATATAGCAGTTATATAACAACGCAGGTAGTCACATGAGAGATATAAGGTATAAACTTAAAGCACCGCAGTCTGTTTCTACCGACATAATCTAATATTTAAGTTTGGTGATATCACAACAATGCTCATAGTTGCTGTAGTGCATAGTTGTTGAAAGTGTAGTGCTGCATAGTTGTTGAAACGAAAAAGTGTTTATATATACAACAATGGAAAAATCTGCTGAATTGATTATTAAAAGGGTGCAATGTAGTGCCAACATAAACAATCCCAATTGCAGCCGCAATAATTTACGTAATTTATCATCAAGTCTCATAGAGAAAATACATTCATGGGGCTTTGATCATCAATTGGATGTAACAATGCGTATTTGTGAATCGTGTCGTGGAATTTTAGTGCACAATAGGACACCTCTCCCGAAAAAGAGGCGATCGGATGGAAAAGAATCAAGCCATGCTCGGAAGTTTGAAGAGCCGCAACCATCAACAAGTCATCAGCAATCAGAACATCAGGAATTTGATGATACACTAGGTAAATAATAATAACTTTAACTGTTTCAACTGTGTGGTTTAAGGATTGTACATCGAAGATACAACTTCATTTTCAACATTTTTTTAGAGCACGAGCTGGATGAACCGCTTATCGTACAAATTTGATCGATTGGTAGGCCAACCTCGGTGAACAATCTATCAAATTTTCACGACTGTACGATATGCGGTTTATGCAGCTCGTGCTCCACAAACATGGGGAAAATTCAGATGCGGCTTCGATGTACCGTAAACGGGGATGTCTTTGATAATGGAGGTAACTTTGATAATGCAGCTAATCCAAAAAGTTATGACTTAATGCTCTTCGTATTCATTATTTTGGAAGGGAACATCGGTTTCCTATCCAAAATATTGCGTACGATGTGCCTTAAGTCATAAATTTTTGGCTTAGCTGCATTACCAAAGTTACCCCTATTATCAAAACCACCCCCGTTCATGGTACTATCACCTTAACAGCGTTATATATTAATGTTTGGTAATATTTTTTCTTTCTTTTCTTTAATTTTACAGATACAGATCCATCGCTAGAATCAATCCCATCAGCGGATCAGATCCAAGGTCCATATAATGTGGAACAATTCAATTGTATAGCTTCAACCTTACAGTTATCACCAATTTCATCGAGAAGTATGAGAAGTATGAATTATCGTGTTCAAAAATCTGCAGAGATCACAAAGGCAGTGCGTAAAAATATATTTGGGATGGATTCAGACGATGTCAACAAATCAAATGATTTTGACGAAATGATCATGCAGTTAAAGAAGAAATTTAATTTGCCTTCTACGAGTACAAATGACAAATTAAAAGTGTTATCAGTGCTCCCTAAATCATGGTCAGTGAATCAAATAGTTAATGAGTTTAATGCACCCCATCATACAGTGAAACAGATGAAAAGGCTAGTCAGAGAACAAGGTATTCTTTGTAGTAAGAAAGCAAGAAGTGGTCATGGATTTAATGATACTGAAAAACAAATTGTTTTAAATTTCTTTGACAGTGATGATATTAGTAGGCCTATGCCAGGAAGTAATGATTATGTTTCTGAATATCGAAATGGATATAAAGAGCATGTTCAGAAACGTTTATTGATGATGTCTCTTAAAGAGGCTTTTATGATTTTTGAAGAGAAATACAAAAGTGTTATCGGATCGGATCGGATTTACTTCGTTCACTCAGCTCCGACCAAAGCATTGCATACTGTTGGATAGTACAGGTACACATAATGTATGTGTCTGTACTATACATGAAAATGTTAAATTTATTATTAATAGTGAAAATTTGATTCATGTAAAGAAATTGCAGACAAAATACTTTGCAGTAGTCCTATTAGAACCATAGATTGTTTTTATCGTACATGTGAAGAATGCATTTCCACAGATAGTATCGTGAGGGAACTTACATCAGTATTAGAAGCAGATGATATGGAAGAAGTTTTATTTCAACAGTGGTTGACTACCGACCGTTGTAATTTGGAAACTATTATTAAATCTGCAGATGAGTTTGTTCAATATTTGACGGAAAAAGTTGAAAAGCTCATAACCCATGATTTTATTCATAAAGAGCAATCATCTTACCTAAGTAATAAAAAAAAATCGCTTCAAAACGGTGAAATTTTAGTGATTTGCGACTTTTCTGAAAATTATTCATTTATTATTCAAAACTCAGCACAGGGGTATCATTGGAACAATAATCAAGCTACGATACATCCTTTCAAAATTTACTACATAAAAGAAAACAAGTTGGAAAATTTAAGCTTTATTATTATTTCAGAAGTATTGACCCATGATACAATAGCAGTTCAATTATTTATATCAAAATTGTTAGATTTCATTAAACAATCTATTAGTTTCACAAATATTACTTTTATGTCAGATGGAGCAGCGGCTCATTACAAAAATAAAAAGAATTTTGCCAGTTTGTGCAACTTCAAGTCCAAGTATGTAACTTACGGTGAAGTCTCAATTTAAAAAGATTTTGTTTTCGTAAAGCGAGCTGATAGCCCTCTACGGATTGATCAATCCATTGTTTATTTTTAATTTCTAAAATCCGTCGCTAATGCGACCATCGTCAAATTATTTATTCCTTGGTGTGAAAAATCTACTACGGGGTGGGTAAAACTATCGAGCCACATTGGCTGGTTATGCGGTAGAAATTTATCGTTCAGGCCGCAAAAGCACATCGGTCGATATAATTAAGCTGAGCACACCATTCACAGAGTGGTCAGCTGCATTATCAATTAGGTCCTATATTAGATGAAAATATGAATTATATAACAGATTCCACGTGAACGACTTTAGATATTGGTAAAACTCGTTCAGAGGGGATGGGGTGTATGTGGTATTGTGTAATTACAGCTAAGCGCGGGTTTTCTCTCAGTTCTTTTACAGCAGTTAATTTAGTGTTCACTAAACCACACCTGACCGTGTTCATTTGGCACCATTGGCAAGGCAACCAACGAGGGGACATAGATTTGTGCATCAAATAGTAGGAAAAATATTTCGGTTTGTCTGGATATAAATAGAGCAGAAAGCGCATTGCAAATATGTGTAAATATTCCGATGCGAATTTCTGCTATTCATCCATGTTTTGTGGCGTACGTCCGTGTGGTAAAGATATTGGCTTCTGATCCTGGGGGTAGCTCGGCCCGGAAAATTGTCGGGAATGCTTTTGAAATAATCGTGTTTTATGTTATTTTTGCTATCAAACGATTTCATTTCGATCATTAAACGCATAATTTAATTGCATTAACTGGTGGAGGAGGGGAACAGACCGCTTGTGGTTAATTCGTTCATGCACCAACAATGAGTGTTGGCCTCAGATAACCTGGTCAGTAAAGACACGGTATTACCAAGCCAAAGGTGGCGGGTTCGATTCACGGTCCGGTCGAGGAAATCTTTCGGGTTGGAAATTTTGTGGACTTCCTTGGCCATAAATTAGCATTGTGCTTTTACTACACAACATAACAATATACACAATATAATTCAGGCATTGGTTGTTGATTTTTTGTCTCTCAAAACACGTTCAATGAGATATAACTTGTAAGGATGTGAATTTTTTTTTCGAATTTTGACTGAATTTTGAATCAAAAAAGAACTTCTTTTTGTCGTGATCTAATTTAAATGCGCTTCAGAGATCAATATTTTGACAACAATGTGCAAAATTTATGTTGACTTAATTCATTGTACTTCACTATATAACAGTTTGAAAAAGGGTTAGTAAAATAAGAAGCTTTTTACTAGAGTTACTCAAACTTCATATAGACTCATTCAATGATACCCAAAACTACCCGTAAAAAAAAGAACCGTAGAGGTACAATGAAATGTATTGTAACCATACAATAGAGTTTATGGTATTTACAATAAATCGTATTCTCGACAACGATAAAACAACAATAGAATCTATGGTAAATGGGGGAATATACAATAGATTAAGGGGGTCGTTATGTATCTTAACCATACGAAAAATCACTTTTTCCCGAACAAACTTGAACCATTTACCATTAATTGTATTGTTGTTCTATTGTTGAAAACTCTTACTATATGGGACCTACTGTACATCTATTGTAATAACAATATGTTAAAACTTCGTGTACTATATACACACAATAAGATCGATTGTTGGCAATAGATTTACTTGTAACTGTATTTTATTTTATGGTAATTGTATGGTTATTTTTTTCCGGGTATACCGATAAATTTATAATAGTTGATGATTCAGCATTCAAAATTTAAGTGATAGGAATGCGTATCCTGGAAAGTTACAGCTCATTGAACTTTTTAGAGAGAAAAATATAAAATGGATGGATGTTTTATAATTTTGTCCGGTACTGTATGGATCGAGTGGGATGGAGACGACTTCTTCAAACAGCGCAGCCATCATTAGCCTGACTGGTATAGTATGTAACCAAATTCTTCCTTTTAATTCTACTACTTTTGTATAATTGTCACTTTCACTAATTCACTTTCACTATAACTTTCAACTACAGTCAACTCTCCACAACTCGATATTCTGCCCCGTAACGTGGGTAGTCACCTTTTTGTGGTACGTTATGGGATGTAAGATCTACCACCGATTCCTAGTCCTGACTACTTCAAACTAGGAAACAGGATTTTTCATTAATCAAAGGAACACCTCTTAGTCCTTGTTACTTTTATGCCTTGTGAATAGTGACAAGACTCGGCTTCGCCCACCGAGGAGGATCTTGAAACAAGGAAAAATGAGATAGTTAGTCTTCAATGTTTTAGGGTATTGTTTACAATTTGGAAAATATGCCCTTTTCATATGTTAGTTTAGATAAGTGAACTCATGGAATTCTCATTACTTTTCTTTTTTAACACCAACAAAACTCATTTAATAGTAGAATGGTATAATCCTTCCATACAATTGCAGCTCATTGTTGGTCTTTTTTCGCTTCTGTAACGAGCGCGTTGTCGGCTTTCTACTTAATGTTCTAGATGCAGCTTTCTATGGATTTACATATTGTATGCTTTCTATGGATTTATATATTGTATGGTAAGCACAATGATTACACGGTGTCGACACGACACGGTACGACAAAACATCTTTTCAAATGCCCTATTGTAGGTTGCTAGTCTAACTACGAACAAACTACAGTAGGTCACTTCATCTTTTTTTTTTATTTGTAACACTGTGGATGTCCAGAAAATGTGCAACACGAAAGCTCATACATTATAAAATTATACATACAACAATGGCTCATATCATTGGAGAGTAGACACACTTGATCCCCTGTTTTGACATTGTATTTACACACCAAAAAATTATGAATTTTAATGGTGATGTAAATATTCATGCCTCTCTTAGCTCAGTCGGTAAAGGCGCAGCTACAAAGCAAGACCATGCTGGAGGTGGCTGGGATCAATTCCCGGTCCGGTCTAAGAATTTTTCGGGTTGGAAAATTTCTCGACTTCCCTGGGCATAGAAGTATGATGAGACTTGCCACACAATTATACCAATGCAAAAATGGTACAGGCATCGAAGGCTCTCAATTAATAACTGTGGAAGTGCATCTAGAACACTAAGTTGAGAGCACGCTATAAGCTAATATGCGATATGCAATGCTTGAAATGCGAAGAAGAAGAAGAAGAAGAAGTAAATATTCATGCATGCTAAAATTGAAGCATGTATACTTCCTTTTCACGTAAACTAGCAAACTTTCAAAAAATATTGATGGTTGCATACAATATTTAGAATAATTCATTAAATGACTCATACATTTACACGATCTGTAATGTGAATTTGCATGATATGTGCCACTCCATTTATGTGCATCATAGTGACAGAAATTTACACTACTTTTTCGAACTGTGTATCTCAAAACCTTTTTTTTTTTTTGCACAGACTCGCGGGAATTATATTTTGTAAGTTAATAGGGGAAAATTTACCCCCTTTTTATTATATGCATTAGAATAAAAATTTTAAAACACATCCTGTCTTCGAATATGTCCAAATTATGAGGAATCGTGTATCCTCAAGCTAAGTTTATTTTTTTACACTCATATATCAGGTTAAAGTAATCCTTGGGGGATCATGTCTCCTCTAACAGATTTTGCATATTAAATTCAAACTGAACTAAAAATCAAATAGAACAGCACCAATTCAATTTATTTGAACTTTCATGGTGTCTAAAAAAAGTCCGAAGTACGTCTAGACGAGACTTTGTGGAAACTTACCAGAAAAAAAAACTGCTGTGGATTTCGAGAAAACCTAATCAGGGTATCAGCGTCTCCAGGGATCAAGTGTGTATTTTTCCGGTACTGTAGCTTTAAGTCGCCAGCCTTGCCGTCTGCGGTGGGTCAGCAGGTCGCTACCCCTGGTTGGTCGATCTTGCCCGCAGATCACCTCTTCGGTTTTGTTCCAGGCGGCTTTCTATCAAGAAACATTTTAACCGGGTTGTCGTCCGACATTCTTACAACGTGCCCAGCCCACCGTAGTCACCCAATTTTCTCGGTGTGGACTCCCAACAGCTGGTGCAATTCGCCGCCACCACGTTTCATTTTCCCTCTGCACTCTACAGTAGATGGTACGCAAAACCTTCCGTTCAAAAACACCAGCATAGTCCAAGTCTCGTGGAAGTAGAGAATGTCTAATCACCGTCTTCTAAATAGTCAACTTCGTGGTTTATCGATTATGGATTCGTTTATTTTGGAAATAACATGATGCTTATAGGATGATTTGTACGCACGATTATAAGCAGTCATAATCAACAGATTTTTTCGAGGCAGATGGTCCGTTACAAAAAAAAATATTGGCACCCCATTATGCACCTATGAAATCGTGATTTTTAAGAATTGAAAAAAATGTCATTAATGAAAAAATCTATCAGGCCGTGACAAATTATTTTCAATATAGAATGGATCTCAAGGGATGTGTTAATATATTGGTTGCACACAATTTCAATGCATAAGAAATATTTGCAGCTATGTTTTTTTCAAAACTGTACTTTTTTTTAGGGATCTTTTTTTATATTTGACCCTAACCATTCATTCATTGGTAAGGTAAGCTAAAGGCCGTGAATTAGGGGCCACCTGTGTGCTTCTACCACCGGAACTGGCGGGTCCGTAGTGCTATTCTTAGTAGGTCTTAATGACCACTACCGATACTACACGTTTGCTCTAGGCTATTCGGTTATAGAAGATAATAGCACCTAAATTAACTTTTTACGTGACCAAACAACTGAGTAACATTATTAACACAAAATTAGTTTAAATAGAGAAACTAACCAGTGATCGAAGTGAACCTCGTTTTACGGTACCAAAGCTTGTATAAATATTTCATCCTCATCAAACGTCCATATCCCACATAGAGCATTGTTCTTCTGGCAGATTTGACTTCTAAAAAACAGAGCCACCAGTTTCAAAAATAATCCTAAACGATTGAAATTCAACGCCGTTACCTACTTCCTGATATATGAACTCTGGCGTACCACGCACATTATCATCATCAGCGAACTTTGATAAATGGCTTTCACTTTTCTTCACTCCTTCATCTTGTTATCGTATTACGTTCCTGTCCCGATATCCTGTTCGTTAATGATGCAATCATTTTTTATGTTGCCATACCCTTGCTTGAGGGACAGAGTACGTCATCTACGGGAAAGACAGGGAGCTAAAGTTATAATCCAGAGTGTCTATGTTTAAAAATGTACCACGTTAACTCACGCATACAGAATGAAGGTTGTGACTCGAGGAAACACCGGCAAAAGCGATTTGGGGAGAACTCCCCCGCACTGTAATCCTCTGGATATCCGCTTTCGGTTCACCATTCCCCTTTCTTGGAATCGCACGGGAGAAAATGTACAAACCATCAGCTTGGGAGATGTGGACTTTTCTGGAACTGTCAGGCGAAAGTGAAGCTGAAAATGAGTCAGAAAATGTGATTTCTGTTATCTCCATAAAAAATAAGAGTTGTCGTGCTGTTGTTGCCGTCATCCTAGCTATATATGTACTGCTCTGCACTGTCGACGCCTTTATTATCCCGAGACCTCCTGAGTATCACTCCCACTAGAGACGAGAGTTCCGCAGCCGCAGTTGGGATACGTTTACGGGGTGAAAATGAGCTTCAATGAAAAGAGAGTGGCTTCCATTTTTACCCTCGAATGTGCATCCTCGACACTGGTGTTGCTTCTTGTCGCTGCTGCTGCTGTTGTTGATGTTGCCATTTGGTGTTTGTTGTCATCAGGCAGCCACATCTTCACCCTCTCCATCTCGGGACGGAAAGTACCGGAAAATCAGGAAGGATGTTGCACCGCACTGCGTATCATCAGCCAACTATGGATGGCGATAAAGGAAATCTTACAACCCCCAAGCCTTGTGACACACCAGTACATGGGCATGGGTATAGCAAAAGCAGTATTTTCAAGCTGATGAGCCTATCACCCTTAATTTGGGTCTAATGCTCTGAACATGACGTGCCACGCTTTAGCAAAACCGAGAAAGGTGATACTGCTGAACAACAACTTTTTGGAATGTACACAGGTATATATGGGTATATATATATATGTATGTTGACACACGAGAACAAATGATTGCACTCACTCTTTCTACTAGGTATAGATAGCTAGGATGGCAAGTGTGGAGGAAAAAGGATTTGGATACGATAAGAATGCTTTCAGTAAGGAGGCTGGAAGAATAAGTATGGCTAATTTTTCAAAGCAAGTTGATAGTAATCCTAGAATCATGAATAAACAATCTTGTGCATATTTATACAAGAGTATGAATCAAGGAAGTTTTTCGTAAAAATCATTAATTAATCAAGCTTATTTTTCAATCTTTGATGTAAGTTCAAATTAAAAGCTTGTTTCCATCTGAAAATTACGCAGCTTACCCAAGTGTATAACTTTTCAGCTTAAAATTCGACAGATGTTACCCTGCCAGTGCTGGATAAACTAATTTTGCGGCATGAAGATTTTTGTAAAATTGTCCTTTTTTCTTTAAAAATTGGGTCCAACCTCTACCGAAGTAAAAGTCGATTTTCTCCAACATTCTGAGTGAAAATCCATTCACGAACAGCGGTAAGGGATGCATACGGTGTAGTGGTTAACATCCATACCGCTCACGCTAAAGTCACGAGTTCAAATATCTGATCCCCGGACAAGTTACGAATGACCCACTAAAGTGTACCCAAATAAATTTAATTTATTTTAGAAACTACTACCGATTAGGTTTTGCGTGAAGCTTATAAGTCACCAAAAATGCATTATTTATTATTTTCACTTGTTTTGGTATATAAACTCAATCTGCGGAAATGACAAATTTCCCATACATTTTCGTATACAGTCTTTGTACTTATTTCCGATGGACAAAATCACATTTTGATTTATTTCTCCTACGCACATGATTAAATTGATGCTTTCTGCAGCTCATCTGGTTGCCTGATAGATTGTCTTCTAGTGGTGGTTTTAATTTTACTATGACCCCGGAAATCTGCAGGGACATGCTTTTTCAATTGTCTTTTTATTAATTTCCACCACAATCTCTATTTTGTTTGGAAAATATTACATTGTGCAAAAATTGTACACATTTTTCGAAAACTTTTCATCCATCAATAGGAACACTGTTCCAGTAGCTGTGGAGCTACTAACTTTGGTTCCTATAATAGTAGAACGCATTGGTTTCTAGTGGATTCCATTATTATAGGAACACTACCGCAACTATTGGAAAGGAGCTAAAATCTTAAGGATAATTAAATGAAGTTCGTCATTTTTAGGCTGATTGCAAGTTTCAAGTATGCAAATCTTTGTTTTAGGAGAGATACCTATGTTCCAGTATTAGCGATAATTTCACTACCCAACCGATTTAACCAACTCGTATTTGAGGTTACACATAGACTGAGTAAACCTTTGCTCGATTTTCCAGGAAAAACTTTTTGAATATGCGTAATACGTTTTAGCGAAATTTTCGACTTTTTTCCTCATATTCGAGCAGATTTTTGAGGAAGAGTGAGGACAATTTTACTCAGTCTAAGAGTAATTTGCAATGTTTCGCGACATGAACTGATTCTGTAATAGTTTTTAGAATAATTTTTAATTTTGTGATTTTTATGTTAATTTATTTTTTGAACAAATTGTGACTATTGCCACGAGTGACACGATCTTCAGAAAGTTCATCCAGCTTCTTGGCTTCGCCGATGATATCGACATCATGGCACGGAACTTTGAGACGATGACGGAAACGTACATCAGACTGAAGGCTGAAGCTAGGCGGATTGGACTTGCTATCAACGCATCAAAGACAAAATACATGAAAGGAAGAGGTTCTAGGGAAGACAAAGTTAGCCTCCCACCCCGAGTTCAGATTGACGGTGACGAAATCGAGGTGGTCGATGAGCTCGTGTATTTGGGCTCACTGGTGACCGCCGAAAATGAAACCAGCAGAGAAATTCAAAGACGCATTATGACAAGGAATCGTGATTTGGACTCCGGAGGACGCTCCGGTCGAATTAAATTCGCCGCCGCACGAAGTTGACTGTCTACACGAAACCTGGACTATGCTCGTGGAGGTCCAACGCGCCCTTGGTGTTTTCGAACGGAAGGTGTTATGTACCATCTACGGTGGAGTGCAGATGGATGACGGAACGTGGAGGAGTCGAATGAACCACGAATTACACCAGCTGCTGGGAGAACCATCCATCGTCCACATTGCAAAAAATGGGCGACTACGGTGGACTTCGCACGTTGTAAAAATGTCGCACGACGACCCAGTAAAAATGGTTCTAGAAAGCGCCCCAACAGGAACAAGAAGGAGAGGCACGCTGCGGGCAAGGTGGATCGACCAAGTAGAAGGCGACCTGCGGACCTTTCGCAAACTACGAGGCTGGCGAAGTGTGGCCATGGATCGAGTAGAGTGGAGACGTCTTCTTCGGACAGCAGAGGACAACAAGGCCTTAGCCGGATTGGTAAGGTAAGTAAACTCTCTGCCTACAATTAAACTCTGAGTACTTTGCTGCAAAGACAGATACGGTAACTATAAGTCCATTAATTGGGACATATTGAGCCCAGATATTTTTCGTGAATGACCTTGAAAATAACACATGACTATCTACAAGCTACCTTGTTATGTTATACCGCCAGCAAATCGATTCCCCTTTATTGTAACTTCCAATCATGACGAGGAGTTACCTATTACAATCAATTGATTTTCTGACATGTTTACTCAACTGGTAGAAAACTTGCACACCAATTAAATTAACGAACACAAATTAATCAATAACATATCGCCGAAGGTCTTACGCAAGGTTGCAAAGACTCATTTCAGCTAAAACAATGTTTTTCTAAATTATGAAATAATTAGATGCCATGATCAAATTTTGAATTGGTAGGATACAAGAAGAGGTTGCCAAGAATGTGTTTGACATATTAAACCTGTTTATTTCACTTCATGAGAGTCACAATCAGCGATTTTTCACAAACTCACTCAATCACTCACTCACTCACTCAGCGATCAGCAAATCGCTGATTGTGACTCATAGAAAGCAAAATTTACAGGTTTTATGTTTCCAACGTAAAACATGCCATCATACCATCTTTTGGTTTTATTATTCCGAAAAACATTATTTTAGCTGAAATGAGTCTTTGCAACCTTGGTCTTACGGCTCCTTTTGTGTTCGTTCGCTTTGCACCATACAACGATCAGGAATGGTCCAGTTTTTCCTTCACATCGCCCACTAGTCGCCCTAGGCAGAAAACTAAACGTCTCTTTCTCACCAAATGTGATATTTTTCAGCCGTTTAATTGATGTTTTATTGTGCGTAATACATTTGGTCCGGATGCTGATAATCAGTTCCCAGTCGAGCTCCTGCCTTGTGTGCCTGTGTGCGTTCCCTTTTCGCATTTTCTAACTGAATGCTTTCGCAGAAGGATATGCAATGTAGGTGAACGACACTATTACTATATGTACCCAGCCCGAGGGGAAAAGGTCAGTCCGTTAGAATGACCTATCCTTGCTAATATAGGCTGTAAATATGCCTTTTGTTCGTCCATATGCGACACATTGCGAGATAACGCGCGGTGGGTAACAAGGAAGCATGTTTGTTTAATGTAAGAACGGCAATAAATAAATGCATGTGTTATTCTTGTTAATTACATTTCACCACAATATGTCGTGTTTATAGATTTCTGGATCATAAAATCAGAAAATATTAGAGAAAGTGAGAAGGGCCATTTCTAGGAAATTGCAATTCGAGCAGATGCACCTCATTTTGAGTCTGGTGTCAAATCCAACGTATTCGTATAGCTAAAAAGGTGACAATTGCTCACAACCAAAATTTACATTGAGCCACCTAGGAGCTGACCCAAAGGAAACAGGTACAAATTCACTGCCGATTCATCGCTTCCTTCCAGATTGACCGGGGCTGATCTGGGGTGGCAATTATGCGCAATTGTTATTGACACAATGTGCTATCCATTGATTGCAGACATACCGCCTGCACTGTATCAAAGAGTCCCTAAGTTGATCAGAACAATTTCACCTTACTCGAACCTGTTATCCTTGGCATAAAATGCAATTGCAGTATAGTCGGCCATAAGATGCGCTCTAACGTATAGTTCCGGTCCGAATTGGACTCATGGTAGAACCAGTTTCATTTCCATGCAAATATTATGACTGTAATCATTCTCATGAGAGAGATTCCACTGCAATAGCATTAGCAACAATGTTCACTACGGATTATGGTTGTGTTGCCCCGGGAAATTCGATAAGTCTTAGCCTTTCTGCTGATGAGGTAACATTCGGAAAAGCTCCACTTTCTACTAGGTACATATGCAAGAAGATTCTACGAGGTGTGTTGGATAAGATGGTTATTTGATTGTGTTGCTAGTTTATACTTAATCGTTTTCGATATAATACTGCTGTTTCCCTTTGTGTCTTTTATCACTGCCAACCAAAACCCAGAATAACGACCTGATTTGTGTAATTCTTTTCCGCCCAGCGACCTTAAAACAGGTCAGATGCTCCAAACGAGTATCTCATTAGTTGAAATATATAATTTTTGTCCTAGGTTACACCAACAAGTTGAGCCATTGAATCTAGGTTTAATTGGGAATTACGCCTCTAGAGGCGCTTCATTTTCATATTACATATGACGGGCGCAATAATAGATGGAATTTGGGTCCAACATAGAATATCTCGTGATCACGGTCATATGTCAGCGGCGCCGGTGGTGTAGTGGTAAGTGTGATTGCCTCTCCCCCAAAAGACCTGGGTTAAATTCCAGTCGGTGCCACTGTGATTTTCTGAGGCATAACATCTCTGATCACGCAAAGTCGTTGGTCCCCGGTCCATGAATTCGATGGTTCGATAGAAGTAGGGTCCAGGTGTGGAAGCTGCCCTGGCTTCGACAAGATCGACGAGAAACAAATCAAGGAAAAAAATCACGGTCATATATAAAGTTGCTATCTTTGTTCAGGTGACCAAGTCTTTTCAGATGGTGATCACACTAGTTCAGAACTCTGTCATATGTGTGCATATGAAATTCCCATACATTTAAGCTGTTTTTCGAGATCCTGTTCATATAAAAAAAATACTGTCTTCAGTAAAGTTGTTTTCGGATGGTGGTCATACTAGATCAGCACTCTCTCACTACACGGCGCTACACAGATAAAAATTCTGAATTTTAATAGTGATGTAAACATTCATTCACGTAAACTTGTGTTTCATTTCACGCAACCGAGCAACTTGTAAACAATGTTGTTTACAACAATGGGCTTTTGTATACAATATTTGCTACATTGCATGAAATGTCTCAGAACTTTACATGATATATAATGTAAACTTATATTATATGTGACGCTCCATTTATGTGCATCATACTAAACAGAAATTTACACTACTTTTTCGAACTGTGTAGTTTGCATGCAAACTTCCTGTAAAAGCTGTATCTAGAAATCTTGGCCAAATAGACATTTACTGTCTTCAGCTTACACTTGTTCAGATCTCCACGGCCATCCGGATAATGTTCCTATTAGCTCGAAACTCTCTCGCTACGTGGCGCTAGCATGCATGCAAACTTCCTAAATATGCTATGTTTCGAAGCCTGTCCCATATTTTGCTGTCCAATGTGAATATTTTCGAAATAGAAGTGACGTGTACAGGCCGAAAATCGATGGCGGACATCTGCTTTAGAAAAACTGTCAAATACTCTTCAGAATGAGTATTTTTTGGAATCCAAGATAGCGTCCATTGGTTTTAGAAATACTGTCAAATACCCAACAATAAGGGAGAATGACGTGAAGATTCGATAACATTTCCTCCATTTTTTCAGATTCTACCATTTTGGAATCAAAGGTGGCGACCATCGGAATAAGAAAAAAATGTCAAATACAATATGGGTATTATCCGAACGGGGACAACGTGTAGTAATCGAATATTAATGTCTGCCACCAATTTGGAATCCAAGGATGAGGCTTTTTTAAGAAAAATTGACAAATACTCTGCAATATCATTATTTCCAGATCGGGGAAAACACCCATGTTGTAGAATATTTGAAAGTTTTTCCCAATCCGATGGTCACGATCTTGAATTAGAAAATGGCGGTGGACATCGAATTTTGACATCTACATGTCATCCTCGTTCCAAAAGTACCCATATTATTGTGTATTTTACAGTATTTGTTACATAGTTCAGCATAGATTGTTTGACCTCTTTACGTCATCCCGCTTCGGAAAATACCCATATTGTAGGATTTGACAAATTTATTTCAAAGACCGATGGCCACGATCTTAAATCCCAAAATGGCGACGGACATCGATTTTCGTCCTCTATACGTGGTCCCCAATCTGGAAACACTCATCGGCATCTTGGATTTCAAAATGGCATCCAACATTGATTTTCGACCTTTAAACGTCAGCCCCTTCCTGGAAATACCCATATTGAAGCGTAGTTAGCATTATTATTATTTGACGGTATTTTTAAAAACGATGGCCGCCATCTTGGATTCCAAAATCGCGTATAGCTTCGATTTTTTACCTCCACACGTTATCCCTGTTCCGGAAATTTCCATATGTTACATTTTTCGAAGTTATGCCGACAAAAATGCGCCAACTATTATCGAAGTTACCTTTAATATCAACTTTAAAATAAAACCACATGACCAACGCAACATCTTAAACCCTTCATCTCACACGGCGCCACTGCATTGATCCATAGGAATGGATTTATACCACTCTCGCACGGTCGCACCTAGAGAACAATCAGTCCGGGATGGGACAATAGAACGGCATTGTACCATTTGTGAAGCTGGCTGGTGGTATGAAGAATAAAAGTGCCTGTGAAAAGTGCCCACAAATCGGAAATTATCCAAAATTAAAACTGATAGTGGCTTGACACATTAAGGAACCGGTCCAGGTGATCGCTAGCATTCAAGATTCACGGACCAGAGGAATGTTCTATCTGCCGAATTAAGCACGTGCATGCCAAATTCGGAGGAATCCTAAAAATCCACCCAAATAGTTTGAATAGCGGAACAGTATTCGGAGAATTCCAATCCAACCACAATTGGACAGCGATCGGTTCAAGCGACCTCACGCCACCATTGTGCACGTGTTACATTCGTGTATCGGGCAACGTCTCACTTTACGACGCACATCTACAAAAGGCTCTCAGAAGTTTCCATTTCCCGTGCAAGACCGATGCGACGACGATAGAACTCGATCGAGAGGGCCCACGAGAGCCATTCCCATCGCACCCACAGTCATCCTCGTTGTGCCTACGAATCCTGGGCGGTTGCCTTTGAACGTAGCGAGCTGCGGTACATCGAATCGGCCAAGTGCAGCTTGCAACGTCCATAGGCGGGGCGATAGTATCGTGCGACACAACGGTGCAACGTGCATGGACAGTGAAACATGCATAGCCGGTGCGACACTTTGGTGTGATGTAAAGCGACATCGCAGATGCGGCTAGTTGTGGCTGTATGATACCCACTGCTACACCAGTGCAGTGGAGTGACGGAGGCTAGTGCAGCGTGCGGCGATTGCATGCCGCGCAATAAAACAGCGTGGATTCGACGTTGGCATTGCGACAAATTTTGTTGCGTGACAGACAACGATGCATCAGCGCAACGGTGACGAAGTAGATCTGCGGTGCAATGAAGGGCAACGACCTGGTAGAGTTCGTGTGATCAGCGGTGCATCAATCAGCATGCAGGTGAGACAGCATCACGGGGCTCCCAACGACAAGCGCAGTGAAGAACAAATACTGTGAGAGGAGTTTAATGTATGTATGCATGTAGAAAATAGGAATGAGATGCAACCTGTACCATTAAGTAGCAAATATTATTTTACGCTATCGTTTTGAGATTGAGTAATTTCTTTTCAATTAAATTCACTGTATTTCATTCCTGGCCATTGATTGCTAGTGCACGTTAGTGCACGTTAATGACTAGCCGACCTGAATAAGAGTTTGAGCGGTGTTTCTACACCGAAGGACCACGTTTCTCTTTTGTGGTACCGATTCCGTCATTAGCACTTTTAATTGGCTTGATCGTTCAAATATTCGACAATTCTCCATTTCTAATTGGAAATTGTCACTCATATTGTAGAATACTTCCTGTACAACCAGTACAACCCACACCTACAATTCACAAACGAAATGGAAAACAATGGAGCTCTACCTTTCTTGGACACCCTAGTTTTTCGCAACAATGACCAAACCATGAACACAGAGTGGTATTCAAAACCCATCGCCTCCGGACGCTTGCTGAATTATCGCTCTTTCCACCCAACGACCATGAAGATAAACCTCGCAAACAACTTCATAAAACGTGTCCAACGGCGTTGATAAACAGGCTAATTAACCAAACCCGTAATACAACTCAGGAAAACCCTTCGCAGCACTCAACATCATCGATACCGCTAACACAAGAAAATCTACCGACAGCATCCAATATCCAAGATCCAACGCCTACGCAATCAAAACCACCAACAACATCACAGCATCACACCAATAGTTCACCTTCAGTCCAGCTTTCCACGGCCCATGAACGACACGAAAACAACAACCAAATTTCGGAACAACTAAAATACCGATCAATGCCAAACATCCCAATCTTGACGTCAGCACTTGCCGCAATCCTAAAAACAGAATACCCTACAGTAAAAAATAGCTCCAAGAACGATCAAAACAACCAAAACACTCCTACAACCGGTAAAGGATCCAATATTACCACAACAACAACACAACGTTATCTACAGCATCCCATGTAGGAATTGCGAAAAAGTTTATATT
Source organism: Ochlerotatus camptorhynchus (assembly GCF_037179485.1). NCBI lineage: Eukaryota > Metazoa > Arthropoda > Insecta > Diptera > Culicidae > Ochlerotatus > Ochlerotatus camptorhynchus. Next base: position 257,991 of record NW_027040866.1, on the reverse strand, counting down.
GGTATGACTTAAAAAACGATTAAGTGGACACAAATCCAATACAAACAAACTCGCAGAAATCCTACAAACGACACAGCACATCCATGCAAAAACCGCACTTATACAACACATAGCAGATCACCAGCACACGTTCAATCTTGAAGGTACAAAAATAATCGATCGCACCTACCGAAGTTCTGCTTTATCGATGCTAGAAATGTGTCATATAAACAACACATCTAACACCGTTAGTTACAGAACAGATGTAGCGGGGCTAAACACAACGTACGCTGGTATTCTCCATACCGTGAGAGCTAATCTCTCACGCAGAGAACGATCACGAAACAATACACACAGTCAAGTTGAACAAAGCACGAACGAGTCGACATAGATGAGCTTTATCTACTTTTGTGTATGCTTTATCCCACCATCTTCTTCAAAATAACCGTTGACACTATACAGTCATATAGTGTCCTATGTTAATTTATATTGAACTCAATGTAAGTCCAGTAAAACAAAATACCGCGAAATAGTACCTTAACAACATTTAAAATACAGGCACCATACAGGAAGCTCCTCCAAGCTAAACACGCTTATCGTGGCAACAAACAAAAAAAAAATTGACGGCAAACGGTAGACTGTATATGTTCATGTTATATCAATGTTTAATGTTAGCAGTAGTTTCTATAGGTTGTAATATTTTTCTAGTTTACCCTTGAAAAAGGCCACAATAAACGGCCGAAACGTCGGGCGATGCAAAACTAACTGTTTGAATTACCCTAGACTGAGAAAGCCATAAAAACGAAATCTCCATAAAACCAGTCGAACAACCAAATCAATTGTAGAATTCTGTGATTCTTAATCCGATAGAAGCCATCTTGGTTGCCGAAATGACGTTTAACTTTGGATTTTTACGAAGACAACATATCAAGAAAACTGGCAACTCTTCCATTTTCTCATAAGAACGCTATGCGACAGGTACAATCGCGTCATCTGCCGCTCAAAGGTAAATGCTTCGAACGAATTTGATAGCAAAGATTACATCCTCAGAAGAAAGGTTTGTGTATTTGCTCATTTTTCTATGCGTTTTTTTTTTTTTTTTAACTCTTTATTTGTTCCAAATTCAAAATAAATTACATTTTATTTTAACCTAGGTGCTCCAGTTACTGCAGTAACGTACCAGCCTTAATTGTTATGATATATATCTAAGTGTTTTTACATTGTTCATGTCTTGGCAATTCAGTATTTTAAACAGGTTTTTTAACCTGCATGTCAGTATAACAATTGATATCTTAAAACTAAAAAACTAAAACTAAATCTTACCTAAGTATAAAGGGAATTAATCGTTGCAATTGAGGATTGCAACGATTTTTGCCTGAAATTATTAATTATTTTGTTGGACATTTGTGCTAAAGTCTCAACATTCGAAATTCTATGTACTTCGGTTGTACTGTACCAGGGAGGCAACTTCAAAATCATTTTCAGAATTTTATCCTGAATCCTTTGAAGTGCTTTTTTCCTGGTAGTGCAGCAACTAGACCATATTGGCACAGCGTAAAGCATGGCCGGTCTAAAAACTTGTTTAAATATTAGAAGTTTATTCGTCAGGCAAAGTTTGGATTTCCTGTTTATAAGAGGATACAAACATTTTATATATTTGTTACATTTGGCTTGAATGCCCTCAATGTGATCTTTAAAAGTTAATTTTTGGTCAAGTATTAATCCAAGATATTTCACTTGGTTTGACCAGGAAATAGGAACTCCGTTCATAGTGACTATGTGACTACTACTAGGTTTCAAAAACGAAGCTCTAGGCTTATGTGGAAATATTATAAGTTGAGTTTTGGAAGCGTTGGGAGAAATCTTCCATTTTTGTAAATAAGAAGAGAAACTATCTAAACTTTTCTGCAGTCTGCTGCAAATAACACGAAGACTTCTTCCTTTAGCGGAAATGCCTGTGTCATCAGCGAACAAAGATTTGTAGCAACCCTGAGGCAAATCAGGGAAGTCCGAAGTGAAAATTTTATACAATATAGGCCCAAGAATGCTACCCTGAGGAACTCCTGCTCTAACAGGTAGTCGATTAGATTTGGAATTTTGATAATTTACCTGCAGAGTTCTGTCAGTTAAATAATTTTGAACTAATTTTATAATATAAAGTGGAAAATTAAACTTTTTCAATTTAGCAATCAAACCTTCATGCCAAACACTGTCGAATGCTTTTTCTATGTCTAGAAGAGCAACTCCAGTTGAGTGGCCTTCAGATTTGTTTGAACGAATTAAATTGGTAACTCTTAAGAGTTGATGAGTAGTTGAATGCCCATGGCGAAATCCAAACTGCTCATCTGCAAAAATTGAGTTCGTATTGATGTGAAGCATCATTCTATTCAAAATTATCTTTTCGAAAAGTTTACTTATTGAAGAAAGCAAACTTATTGGGCGGTAGCTAGAAGCTTCAGCTGGATTTTTATCCGGCTTCAAAATTGGAACAACTTTTGCATTTTTCCATTTATCAGGAAAGTATGCCAAATGGAAACATCTGTTAAAGAATTTTACCAAGAAAGACAAGGTACTCTCTGGAAGTTTTTTGATGAGGATATAGAAAATTCCATCATCACCTGGAGCTTTCATATTTTGAAACTTTTTAGTTATAGACCTTACTTCGTCCAAATCAGTCCCCCAGGAATCATCAAAAATATTTTCCCGAGAGAAAATATTCAGAAAATCCCGAGCAACCTGATTCTCAATAGGACTAGTAAGACCCAAACTGAAATTATGGGAACTCTCGAATTGCTTAGCAAGTTTCTGAGCTTTTTCCAAATTTGTGATCAAAATTTTACCACCTTCTTTAAGCGCTGGAATAGGCTTTTGAGGTTTTTTCAAAATTTTTGTGAGTTTCCAAAAGGGTTTGGAACTCGGGTCTAATTTAGAAATATTATTTTCAAAAGTTTTGGTCCTCAGGGCAGAGAATCGCTTTTTAATTTGTTTTTGCAAATCCCGCCAGATAACTTTCATGGCAGGATCGCGTGTTCTTTGATATTGTCTCCTACGGACATTTTTAAGACGGATCAAGAGCTGAAGATCATCGTCTATTATAATTGAATCGAATTTAACCTCGCATTTTGGTACTGAGGCAGCTCTTGCTTCAACTATAGAAGTAGTCAGAGATTCAAGAGCATAATTAATTTCATCTTTGGTTTGCAAAGGAATGTTTGGATCGAAGTTATATTCCATAAATGTTCGATACTGCTCCCAATCAGCTCTATGGTAATTGAAAGTAGAACTGTTGGGATTACAAATTATTTCTTGGGATATTTCAAAAGTTACTGGAAGGTGATCAGAACCGAAGTCAGCATGGGTAACCAATTGGCTACAAAGTTGACATGAATCAGTTAAGACCAAATCAATAGTGGAGGGATTTCTTGCAGAAGAAAAGCATGTTGGGCTGTTTGGATATTGAATAGTGTAATAACCTGCAGAACAATCATCAAACAGAATATTACCATTGGAATTGCTTTGAGCATTATTCCATGAGCGGTGTTTTGCATTAAAATCACCAATAATGAAGAATTTAGACCTATGACGGGTAAGTTTCTGGAGGTCACCCTTGAGAAAATTCTTTTGCTGGCCTACGCATTGGAATGGCAAATAGGCAGCTATAAACGTAAGTTGTCCAAATTTTGTTTCAACAGAAACTCCCAAAGTTTCAAAAACTTTGGTTTCAAATGAAGAAAGAATTTTATGTTTGATTCGTCTATGAATAATGATGGCAACGCCACCACAGGGTCCATCAAGACGATCATTTCTATAAATCAAGTAATTTGCGTCCTTCTTAACCTTATGGGCAGGTTTAAGGAACGTTTCAGTTATAACGGCAATATGCACGTTATGAACTCTCAAAAAGTTAAATAGCTCGTCTTCATTATCTTTAAGAGATCGAGCATTCCAATTTACAATATTTAATGCTTTAAAATCCATTACTGAATTTTAAAGTCATGACAATATTATTTGCAAATTTTACTCCAGTTTGAATAGCATCAAACATGGAGTTAGATTTAAGCATATCAGAAATCATGTCAATTAATGAATTCTGTAAAAATTCCATTTTGGGGGCAGTAATGCTTCCTAAGTCAAAATTGTCAAAATTTCCGTTAGTATTACTTTGGTTAGTATTTTGATTTCTACCCGCTGCAATAGCAGCATAGGTAGCTCCATTAACTCGCTGAACATTGTTAGCAGCGAGGGGAGTAGGTACAGATGAAACATTTGAAGCAGGGGAGATATTTGTACCTACGGGTACGAATGTAGAATTTGTTCCTCGCTGACCGTTGTTAACAGCAGAGGAATTTGTACCTGGTCGGAAACGTGGAGCATTTCCTACCTGACGGTTAGAACGAGATTGTAGGATCGCTTTGCGAGTCTTACATTCCCAAAAATTGGATTTGTGGTTTTCACCACAATTTGAACATTTAAATTTCTTAGGATCTTCCTTCACAGGACAGTCGTCCTTTGCGTGAGAGGAATCACCACAATTCATGCATTTAGCTGGCATGTAGCAATTTTTAGTTCCGTGACCCCATCCCTGGCACTTACGGCACTGGGTGAGGTTTTGGAAATTTCCTCCAGTCTTCCTGAAGTGTTCCCACTTCACTCGGACATGGAGCATAAGGCTAGCTTTTTCTAAGGCCTTAAGGTTGTTTAGTTCACTAGACTTGAAGTGAACTAAATAAAAATCATTAGAAATCCCGTTGCGCGAATCGCCAGGACGGGATTTCATTTTCATTTTGATTACTTGGAGTGGCACAACTCCAAGTAATTTTGCCAGTTCATCTTTGATCTGATCCAGGGATTCACCACTGGGCAGTCCTTTCATGACAACCTTGAACACACGTTCAGTTTTGGTGTCGTAAGTAAAAAATTTGTGCTTCTTCTCAGTAAGATACTTGAGAAGACATTTAAATCCGTCCAAGGTTTCAGCCAATACACGGCATTCACCCCGACGTCCAATTTGTAGTGAAAACTTAACTTTCACGAAATTCAAAAGTTCCATACGAAGAGCATGGAAATCGCTAGTGGTTATCACAATAGGGGGAATCTTTTCCTTCTTGGCATTAAGCCGGGAAAGTTTACTAGAATTTTTCTTGGATGATGGATCATTCTCATCATCCGTGAGCAAATCAAATTGATTACTCAAATTAATTTCATCAGAAGGGGGGTCAAGAGTTTGCCCCTTTCTTTTGCGTTTAGGCGCCATGGCGGCAGTAAATTTTTATCCAAATCGACTTCCAAGCAGATTACTATAAGAATCTGAAGGACCGAAGAGGAATTTTCCAAATCGATATCCAAGAAGGATTACCTCGGGTAGGGTCCAAACAAGGATCGAAGAGGAATAAGAGTTGAACAAGGTAGAAATTTTTTACAGGTTGAGCACTGAAAAGTGCTGTTTAAATTTGTTGTAGCTTTAGGTAGTAGTAACACTTCCTTAAGTAAAAAGCAAATAGATCCGCACGGCAAGAGAGCACGATGCGGACTGATTTTTTCTATGCGTTGTTTCCACCTTCACTCCAGCGCAGAGTTATTGTGTCTGTCGCATGGATTCTGGCAAAGTTGCCAGCCTTCTTGATATGAAGTCTTTGATTTTAACCTCTACAAGTCATTCCTGTTCCGGAAAGACTGTATTCTATGGTATTTGACAGTATTTCTAAAACCAATGGTCGCCATCTTGGATTCCAAACTGGCGTACAACTTCAATTTTTGACCTCTATTCGTCACCCTTGTTGCGCAAATATTCACATTGCACAGCCATATCCGTTATGGGCAGGCTTTCAAGACATAGCAAATTCAGGAGGCGCACATGCACTTTAGCATCACGTAGCGAGAGAGTTGTAAACTAGTATGAACAGAGTTGCGACATATCACAATCACGATCGTCAAACACCTGATGGTAGTAACGCTTTGTACATTCCTATCAATGTGCTCGTCGAAGCTCTCTCCATGACCATTAGACTGATGCAAATTTTGAAATTTTCGCTCCACTGTGCTCAAACGGTTCCAAATCAGGTCCTGATTAGTTTCCCAAAATTTGAACCCATTCGATAAGAAACTGACTTGGCACAAACCATTTGAAGTTTATATGGAAATTACTATAGGAAAACCAAATGTTTTGTTCAAAAATAAATAACTGCGCTCGTAGAAAATTTTATCAGCTACAACTTTGTCCTTAACCACTTTTCAATATAATGTAAGCATCAAAAGTTATCAATAATTCAAGCCACTAATGTCTTACGATTATGCTCAATCAACTGTTCAGCAGGCAACATTGCACAGTGGTACAGAATGCAGATTTAGGTGGAATGATATGTTTTGAGCCTGAAATTGAAACTTTAGACTAAAAGTCTCTTCTACAAAGTTGTTCCTTATAGTTAGGCCCTCATTTTTATAACAATGAATTCTAGGGTAGTTCCTATTATCATTAAAATCAAAAATCTAACTTTTTCGTTTGAATAAATTAAGGTATACATTCTTCCGCAAAGTTATAGCTGAGCTAATTTCAAGCAACTTTGTCCAACATAACTTTTTTGTATCTCTTAAATTGGCCGATTTAGAGCTATTTTCTTGAATTGAGTTAGGGTGGCTCTTAAAAAAACAGTTTTTTATGCTCTATTTTTCTTATTTCGAATTTCTCAGCAAAGGTGTGTTGAGATAACTTTTAGATCTTAAGAAAGCGCAAATTTTTGCTGCACGAAGCTTGTCAATATCTTTCGCCGATCAAGAGTTATTGACGTTTTTATACTAAAAATATGCACTTTTCAAATGTTAATATCTCTGTTTGGGGCAAACAAAAAAAAAGTTTTTTTGCAGCATTTGAAAGGGCGTATGTTATTCTCAATAATATGAAAAAAATTGGAGGTATGTTATTTTTTAAACTCGTATAAAATCAATTTGAATTTATTCATATTTTTACTATATTTGTGTATAACTTTTTAATTATAAGAGATACAGGCAACAAATCCAGCTATAAACATTCGTCTTGAAGAGTTTTAAAAGTCTTTAGAAGATAACTTTCATGAGAATTTTCAAATAAAAAAGTTATTGCTAAAAAACTATTTTTTCCAGGAACACCGTTAACGTTTTGCTTGTGAGCAGCGACCATTACACTGGTGATTGTTTTTTTTTTTTTTCCTTTGATTTGTTTTCCGTCAATCTTGTTTTCCGTGCTGAGCACCAATGCTACCGACGCCAGGAAGGCATCTCCCACACCTGGACCCTACCTATCGACCCATCAACTCATGAACCGGGACCAACGGCTTTACTTCCCGAAGGAAGGCGTGATCAGAGATGTTATGCCTCAGAACATCCCGGCGGCGCCGACTGGGATTGAACCCAGGCCTGCTGGGGTGAGAGGCAATCACGCTTACCACTACACCACCGGCGCCGCTACTGGTGATTGTTGTTTACCATGGCTCTAACTCTCACTGCGTGACAAAACGATCTGTCAGCGATAGTCGGTTGATGCGAAGACGAGTGTCACGTGAGTGTCATGATATTTTGCATCACTGAGTATGACCACCATCTAAAAGGACTTGCTCACCTAAACCTGGGCTGCAGCTTACGTAAAAGTCATTGCCTACGAACGTGTGATATACCGAGTTATGAGTTACAGCTCTCTCGTAGGTACTGATGCAACATGCAAAAAGATTTTGATAGTGCTCCCGTCTGGAATTTTTTCGTAACTTGTCATGGAAAGGACCCTTGTGATTTAAATGTTAGATAAGTATACGAGGGGGACCCTAGTAGCACGCTTGTCACAAATCAATTGTAGAAACTTGTGTACGACTTATTTCAGTCATAAATAAGTTGCTGTAACTTATTGTGATGAAAGTGTGCTACTCGGGGAAGGTAGGATCTGCAATATCTAAACTTGGCCCCCAGACTGAACTGAATGTTGCACCCAGCTTGTAAGTTACTCATAGATTTCGTTAGTCACAGCTGCTGTGACTCGATGGAGACGCATTGTGAATTACCTTGTGTCTTCATAGTTTCCATGCACGAGTGGTGTATGTATTGCGGAACAATTATTTGTTATTTAAAAAAACTGTATCTCAAAAACGACTTTTCTGACAAACCAAATTTCTTGATATGTTATGAAAAATAAAATGATCTTTCAATTAAAAATACTAAGATATGAAGTTGTTGAATACCCCCGCAGTGAAAATCAATAAAAATCATTAACGTATTTTTTTCATATAAAATCAAATATCTCATTTTTCATTTTAAAGGTCAACCGTAAAAATCGATCAAGAGATCTGGTAATCCAGATTCTCCGATCAAGTGGTAGTGGAAAAAATAGCCGACCCAGTTAAATCATAATTCCAATGTTTTTTGGTGGAATTTATTAAAAAAGATATGAGTAAGGCTTAAATAAGTACGGTGGAAAGTGATTTGATGCAAAAGATTAGTGTTAGAAGTCTCAGAAAGGTCTAATAGTGTAAAAAAAGAGTTGGCGCAGATTGTGAAAATAAAAATAAAAATAAAAAGGAAAATGGCGAGAAGCAGAAGGAACCGGATGGCTGAACGACGGTGCAATACGATAAAAAAAACAAACGGTTGCGTCCTCTGCGTAAGATGGCCGAAAGACGAAAAAGAAGGAATGGATGGTTTGTCCTTCAAAAAAAGCTAAGTACAATAGTTTTGTGTTGCGTTAAATGTAGAGGGTGGGTTTACTCGGGAATGGGATGCAGATTTTCCGGAAAAGCTGCAGCAATGTGGGTGACGTTTCCTCGAATTTGGGTGGAATTTTGCTCATTTGTATGTGGATACACTTTTTGCGCTTTTTGAGTAAACTGATATGAGCACACTGATAAAATTTCAAAGATTATTTTTATGTGTCCCACACATGAATTTTTGAAATGTGATCAACGAATTATATCTATTTGTCAAACGCATACTTAATATGTGTACACATAAAAGCCATGTGTAACCAAACAAACTATTCTTTTGACTAATAAATTTTATGTGTGCTTCTGGGTGGATTCTGTTTATGTGTGGTCACATAAAAAATCATGTGGAAATTCGTCTGGAATTGTATTAGTGTAGCATTTTTTGTCTGAGTATAGAATGGTAGAGATAGGCGAGACAACAACCAATTGAAACGTTTGTTGTAATGCCATCTAGTGTCAATTTAAAAAAAAGTATAGATGTAATGATAGTACACGACTAGAAAATGGTTCCCAGCGACCAGTTCACTTTTCCTTACTTTTGATAGTTTGTCTCCTTTTCTCCTTCTAATGTTGCCAAAAACAATGAAAATTAATGAGATAAGATTAAATTTGTTCGTTTGTGGTTGTGTATGAAAAAACTGATTAAGGTTGTGTTGATTCTGCCATGGTTATTGTATTTGGTGGGCTTTTTCCAGTTATGTCGCTTTCGTTATTGCGGTGTAGCACCGGTGTAGTGTAAACAGGAATAAGCACGAGTCTTTGACAGCTTAACATCATTAGTTTTTAAACAAAGGTGCATCCTATATCAACACCCTAAATTATTTCAGTGTACGGCAGTGTAGCACCGCAAAAACGAAAACGAAATAAATTTCGTATAATTTGAGTGCATCACATGAACTCAAGTTTACTTTAATTGATTATAATTCAAATTGAAAAGACATAGAGGTTTTGGGCCTACGGGAGAAGAGGTAGTACAATTATTTTCACTCCCGCGAGTTTTTCTCTCAATCAATAGAAGAAAAAAAAAGATAAAACACAACATATTTCCTTCCGTTTAATTAGCTACGGGTGTGACAACGATGGCGAGTTCACTATGTTATATTTTCATTTTATTTCAGCAACCTTATCTTCCAGCAGATGATCCGGACAGCAATTTCAACATTAATAAAAAAAATACATATGCCAGCAACACTGACTGGGTGTATCCTATGGCTTACCTTCCCTACTAACAAAATTCCTAAATTCCCGAGACATTTATGAGGGGTCGTAGAGTTCTCTGCATCTCTCTTAAGTAAATGTTGGACTAACATACCTTTCCTATCCCTACCAGTTGTAAGGACGTGGCCAGGACAATCCTTAACTGTTGGAGCGGGATATGTCTTTATCTGGGAGATAGTAATTACTTCCTACTTACTATCTGTCGAGTAATAGATATCCGTCTTGCTCTTAATAGTTTTGAATTCGTACCACCTACGATATTGTGCAACTTGTTCGATGCTAATGCTAATGCTAACCGTAAAAATCGATCAAGAGATTAAGAAGTTATGCATTTTTGAAAACAGGCATTTTGAAAAAAATATAAAGATATTTCAAACCACCCTAACACGGAAAAGGTCACTCTAATGGCGCAATAAAAAATACGGGTCTTATATTTTTTGATAAGGAAGAACTATACCAATTATCACGAAATTGTTAGACTCACTATAACTTTTTTTTTGCTATTAATGTTGCTGTATAAAATTACTATGTACATATAATTGCACATTAGCGCCGCGTAATGAGAGAGTTAGGAACTACTATGGCCACCATCTGAAAGGACTTGGTCACCTGAACAACTTTGCTCAAGACGGTAATTTTCCATATGGCTAAGATCACGAGATATATCCCAAGCAACATTGCTGGTTTTATCGCGGTTTTATAGCATTCTACAAGTCTGAGTCATGGTCTACAGAACCCTCATAAAACCAAAATTGTTACTTGGTATAGCACCCCTCATAAGTAATATAAAGGTGAAGCACATCTAGCGGCGTATTTCCCAATTAAACTTGCTACCTAAGCATGTATTTTTCATAACTTCTGCATTATGCATTGAACCTAGTAGGGGAACTGGGGGTAAGTCCAGCCCCTTAAGCATTAAGACTATTTAAAAATAATAAATAGCTAATTTGGTTATCTTTCCCATGCAGAGTCTTTTTCTGGACAGTTTTGAATAGAAATTGTGTGGTAGCAAGGTTTGAATAGGTTATTTTGTTAATTACTGTTTATTACAAAAAGTTACAAAAATGTACGTACTTATTACAGTGCGGGGTAAGACGGGCACTCTTTACTAAACGAGCTTCTTGCATACTAAAATTTTATTAAATTATGTGTGCTAGTGAATAATGTTGGTATTCATGACGATTAAGAAGCATTAACAAGAAACATTACACTCTAAGCTGGTAACTAGAGTGAACATTCTTAAAGTACGAATTCGTTCATGCTGGATTCCTATGGTACGGTTCTCACTGGATTTCTATAATACGGCCGATCCGGCATTAGCTAATAAACGAACCTATGGGATTTGCGCTAATTGGGACCAACCACCGACTGTACGGCAATTTAAAGTAAGAACTTTCTAATGTCTTTGGAGATATTGTAGAGCATATTGTAGGGACCTGATCCTGTGGAAGATCCGGAACATCCGTTAAAGTAGTTAATTTATGAAAAGTTCGTAAATTGACCATTTTTACGGATGTTTCAGATCTTTCGGAGGACCATTATGTGGTCCCCTGAGTCCATATTTAGGTCACAACTCTGAATCCATTCTGATAATACATCTATGAGTGGTTTCGAAAAAAAAAACCGTGGAGCTCTAGGATCAGTTTAATGAATTGAACACTTTTATGGATGTGCCGGATCTTCCGGTAGAGCATTACGTACTCTTTAGGGTCACAATTCTGAATTCATTCGGTTAAGACGTCTTTGAGGGGTTTCGAAAAATTGACGGAGCTCTAGGATCAGTTTCATGAATTTACCACTTTTTGGGATGTTCCGGATCTTCAACTTAACACTACCAACACGATGCCTCCGGTAAAATGTTTCAAAAACCATATCTCAGTCAATTATTAACAAATTGCAAATCTACTGGCACCATTTGAAAAAACAAACTTCAAAGATTTTTTCGGTGTCAATAGATTTATAATCTTCTGGTAAATTGCTGGGGATTTTCTAACTGGCTATTTATAAGTGGCGCTTCATCCAGATTTAATGAATGCATGCGGACATTGTACGGTTCTACTCACGCTTCTGCTTTATCGACTGCTCCTCACCATCGTCTGTCGCTCCTGCGACGCTCGCTGCACGGAATACAATAGACTCACCAAATTGGGTGCGAGTCTCGATTGTCTTATTCACAGACTGCGTTGCGTGGATGGGAAAATTGAACACATTGGATATAGACGGCGCAGCTACCTTCTAACTCCGGTCGAAGTCAGGTCCTTTAATGCCGACGCGTGGGGTCAGGGTAGTGGTAATAACGAGGCGGCGCGGTATGCCGAGCGGGGGGAGGGACGAAACTATAGACAAAAAGCCGTCAAACGGCTGATCAACTGGATGAGCGCATTGTTGCAAAACTGCATAGCAAATAATTTACCTTTTTGTTGAAACTTGAATTGCGCACAATACCGCACTAGCCTTCTAACTAATTCAATAGTAACTACACCTAATCAAAAGAAATTAACGAACAATTAACGACACTTCTCACATTTTAAATACCTCTACAAACACACCGCGAAACTTTCAAAAAAACTTCACAGTTCTGCCTCTTCCACGGGTTGGATTAAAGTGGACGAGAAAGAACTTGGGATTCCTCAGAAAGGCCACTCAATCAATTTTTGACCTTCGTTCCGGAAACCGGAAAAACGATCTTATCAAAAGGCGATCTCCGATTACCTTCCGATTCAATCAGAGATACTATCTCTTTTCATCCCAAGTATCCCACATCTGTCAAGCTCATTTAAATCTCTAACTTAAAGTGTTTTTCTTATTATTAAATTTCCAACGACAAGTAATCCTACTGGGAGATTATACTCAATCCCACGGATCAAATTTCATGCCACCTCAAATGAGAAAACTTACGCGCCTAGTAAGCGGATGAACAAATTAACGAGTGAAATCTCATGCAGGGATAATTTAATCTTGATATGAGTTCACCAGTTGCATACAAGTGATTTGGGATAGTGCATGTCGTTTCGAATAGAAACAGTGAACATTTGTAGCATTTGAACTTCATGCTACATTAATTTAATATGTAATCAGAATACCGAATTGATTCGTTTGAAGATCATAATTTTAAGTGAGTGATAAATTTTCTGTACCAACAAAAGTGAGATTTATTGCTGGAATAATATTAAGATTATTTATTGCTTGAGAGGCCGTGTTGAGGTGCTAGGACTAGCTCACATCACATAACCATATCTATAACAATTATAATTTATAACATGATATTATTCTCCGAAGAAAAAAAAACTGCTTTGCAGTGTTTTGTGAATCAGTTTGGGCCAGACTGAGCCAATTGTGCACATTTTTAAATGGAAAAATACGCTTTTTTTTACTAAGCTGGTATTGGAGCACTATTCATTCTATCATTTTTTTCATTAAACTCTGTTTGTTTAGCACCACATTTATTGTGAAATGGGAAACACCTGGGACGACAATATGTTAAAACTCATACTTGACCATCGTCACCAGGCACTGTTCTGATCCATGTCCATTCGACCACGTATTCATAGCTTTATCAGAACACGAAACATAGTTGTGTAATTCCGGAAAGTGACGAAACATCGGCTAGGCGCATTCTGAACTCTGAAGCGGCGCAAAAGGGCGGTAATGTTCAACATTCAACAATTTATTTTAATTGAAAAAGTTAACTTTTATTGTCAATTTCAAAGAGCGCTTGCCAGTTCGTGTGATCCGTTTGTCTTGTTCTTCGGTCCACGTTCGACGTTGCATTCGTTAGTATTTTTTATGCATGCAACTAAACTGCACCCATGTTTCACTGCACATATGTCACCGAGTCTAGGCACCCAACTCAGTTATGAGTTTTTGTGTTATAACATGTTTCATTTTGAAGCAAACGGCAAAACTTTTCCCATCGTAGCCACATTTTTAATGGAATTTGACTTTAGAGGGAAACGAAATTGGGTGCATTTGTGACTGTTTTGTATGTGCTGAGCATTCTTTTTTCTCGTTTTTATATTTGTTATTTTTCAAGTTTGCTAATAGTCAAGTCTAAACAATAATTCCAATTAAGAGTGCTGCAGCCACAAAACTGGTTTTGATCGCTAACATAAACTATAGTTCTTGATTGGGATTTGGAAATCAAAGTCTATGGAACCGAAAATTATACCACTGTGAGGGACACTAACTCATTCAGATGATGTATGAAATAAATATATAAGGGAAATGTATATAATCGTCGGCCTATGTGTCCCAAATTTGGGCCCATACATAAATTCAGCAATCGACTAAATTTGCAATAGCAACCAAAAATATCCATTAGTACCGTCCCAATGACGCGTTCATTTAAATACAATTGATAAATAGCAGATTTTTAGCGATGGGCCCAATCTTAGATCCATAGGCCAACATTAGAGCCATTTCCCCTATATTTAGAAAATTAAAGTTGGTTTTACTCATTCTGCATTTCCCCCATTCCTGTTGGGTAGTTTTGAACTTCTAGTTTCGGCTGTAAATTAGAAAGATATTATCAACTCAAAAGGTTATACAACCAATGTTACCAAAGGTATTTTTATCAAAGTTTGGTCCCGTAATTGGACTCAGGAAACCAGACATATGATATCCTTTAGAGCAGTCAAAATGTCGATAATTCATTCCATAATCCTCCTCTCTTCCTCTGGACTCTGTGTCCAGGTTCGATCTATTTTAGAATTCATCTCTGTAGTATGGTGCCCATACGGATCATCTAGGATTGTTAGGCTCGAAGCAAATCAGAGAAAATTTGTGATATTTGCCCTACAACGGCTACCGTGGTGAGATCCGTTGAACCTACCACAATATGAAGATCGATGCAGATTCCCGTGCAGGAGGAAATAACTTATGAATACCTAATTCAGTTCCTGATTCCAAAAGTTGGTGTTGATCAGCCTGGCATAAGAGGTAAAATACCAAATAATAATATAAAACAATTACATGCAAAACACTTTCTAAATGAATATAAAAATACCTGTATGGTATCGTTTTGGTATTGCATTTGCTTAATTCGGTATTGGTATGATATTGTGGGAACAGTGTTCACTCGGCTGTCGACAAAAGCAGGCCACTCTCGATGTGTGCTACTCGATCGTCTGTTTTCTCAGCAGCAACCATTGTGTGGTCCTCCTCATTGTTCTTCATCAGCAGTTCTTTCGGTCGATGCGTCGTCGACTTTGGAAAGCAACCGTTTCGTGATGAGTGTGAGAGTGCTGACCACGTTTTGCGTCCATTGCTGCAATGGACGCGCTCTGACCCTCGTTGGCGTACAACAATTTGCCATACAATGAAACTACTGGAAGCGGCTCCAGTTCTGATGGAGGAGGCTTTTTGGATAGCGGAAGATAAAGTGTTTATTGTATTGTACCTTTTGACTATAGTTTTAAGATGTATTGTATAGTGACCAAGAATCCTCGGCTCTGTAAAGTTAATTCGGTTGAGCCTTATCAAATAAATTAATAAACAATAACGATATTGTGGGAACATTTTTAAGGTTTTATTCTTTGGTATTTTACCTCTTATGTCAGGCTAATCCATACCAATTTAAGTTATCGAGATACACTGAAACCTTCGTTTACGAAGTCTTTTTTTACGCAGTAGGGTAAACGCTCCTATAGTTGCGGTACGTTAGAAGCGTTAGGTTCCTATAGTTGTGTATTGAGTCTCCTTGCGCAACTATAGGAACCTAACGCTTCTAACGAACAGCTTAACGGCTGATGAAATAAACCGTAACTTTAGCAATTATTTTTCTGATAATAATATTCGAAGTTTCAGTTCTACGGGTTCAAATGGGTTTTACCACGATGCTTTCTATTTTGATAGAATAAACCAAGTAGATGTCATAAATGCCATTTACTCCATCAAATCAAATGCTCTTGGAGTCGACATGCTACCAATGCAATTCTTAAATGCTATTTGTCCTCTATTAATTGAGCCTATAACACACTTATTTAACACTATTGTAACTTCAAGTGTATTTCCAGATGCTTGGAAGAAATCAAAAATTATACCAATTAAGAAAAAGGCTAATTTGAACACGTTAGAAAACTTGCGACCTATTAGCATCCTTTGCGCATTATCAAAAGTATTTGAAAAAAATGTTAAGATGAACATTTGCGATCATATCAATTGACACAATCTTCTGAATCAATTTCAGTCAGGTTATCGTTCGAAACATAGTACTAAAACAGTTATGCTCAAAATAATTGATGATATAGGTCTAGTAGAAGACAAGGGTCGCCCAGTTGTTCTATTACTATTAGATTTTTCTAAAGCGTTTGATACTGTGTCGCATAAAATTTTATGTCAAAGCTCAGATCAAATTTTGGTTTTTCCGATCAGTTCGCAAACTTGATTAATTCTTATTTAAGTATGCGAACACAGGCTGTATTTAATAATGGAGTTTTTTTTTCTCAATTTATTTCCATAACATCTGGGGTTCCCCAGGGTTCTATTCTGGGGCCAATCTTATTCTCATTGTACATTAATGATCTCCCTGAAGTAATAAAGAATTGTAAATTTCATCTGTTTGCCGATGATGCTCAGGTATACTTTGACTGTATACTTTGAAGAGGATCCTAGATTGGTCTGTAAAGAATATGCTTAGCTTGAACTCAAAGAAAACAAACGCAATTTTTATTACAAAAATAGTTCTTTTCAAAATATAATAAAACCTTCTTTGCTTTTAAACAATGAAACAATTGAATACGTCGATAATGCTACTAGCTTGGGTATCCGTATTCAATCCAATTTTGGATGGGATAAATATGTGTTGTCACAATGTGGAAAAATTTATGCTTGTTTACGTTCACTTCACATAACATCATCATTTCTTAGAACTGATGTTAAAATTAAACTATTCAAAAGCCTTCTTCTTCCTTATTTTTTGGCATGTGATTTTCTCCTCGATGATGTATCTGCTGGTACGTTCAATATACTTGAGGTGGCTCTTAATTCATGTGTTCGATATGTTTTTAAATTAAGTAGATATTCTAGAGTTTCTCACCTGCAACATCTTCATCCCTTTGGTAAACTTTGGCAAGCTACGCAACAAACAACAATTTTTGCATAGCCTGTCGAGAACAAAACAACCCGGTTATCTACACAGAAACTTGCAAACTTTACAATGCAATCGGTCGATTAAATATATTTTACCAAGACATCGCACGTCAAAGTACGGGAACTCATTTTTCGTGCGAGGTGTAGTTCACTGGAATTCTTTACCCAATAGTCTAACTAATGTAAATTTGTTAACTGCATTTAAGAGAGGATGTATTGAGCATTTTAGTTGAGTACTTAATGTAATTCAGTTTGTGTTACGTATCAGTTACTTTTTTGTTTTGTAATATACTTGTGGCGCTTGTTATACTTTGATATAATCATCATCATAATCATCATCATGTAACAGAAGAAAGACAGATGTCTTAAGTTACAAAATATAAGTCAATAAATAAATAAATAACGTACCGCAACTATAGGAGCGTTTCCCCTATTCGATTTACGTTCCTCTTTTTACGAAGTAAATCCCAAATAGGGGAAACGCTTCTATAGTTGCGGTACGTTAGAAGCGTTAGGTTCCTATAGTTGCGCATGGAGACTCAATATACAACTGTAGGAACCTTACGCTTCTAACTTACCGCAACTATAGGAGCACTTGCCCTAACGAGTTTTCTTTTTACAAAGTAAATTCCAAATAACGAGTTTTTTTTTTTGCGATTTTGGGAATCTGGGAAAAACTGTGAAATACCCCACAATATGGGTATTTTTGAAATCGGAGTGAAATGTAAGAACCGGAAATCCATGTCTGATGCCATTTTTAAATCCAACATGGCGGCATCCTGGTCATGAAAAACTGGAAAATACTGCCAATACCCTACAAAATGGGTATTTTTGGAATCAAAGTGACGTGTAGGAACTGGAAATTTATGTGTGACGACAGTTTTGAATCCAAGATGGTGGCATCTGGTTCATGAAAAACTGGAAAATACTGTCAATACCCTACAATATTGGTATTTTTGGAATCGGAGTGACATGTAGAAACCAGAAATCCATGTCTGATGCCATTTTGAAATCCAAGGTGAAGGCATCCGGGTACAGAAAATCATGTCAATAACCCACAATATGGATATTTTTAGAATCAGAATTACGTGTACGAACTGGAAATCTATGTTTGCCGCCATTTTGAAAACCTAGATGGCGGCATCCAGTTCATGAAAAACTGAAAATATTGTGGGGTATTGGCAGTATTTTCCAGTTTTTCATGAACAGGTTGCCGCCATCTTGTATTAAAAAAAGGCGTCAGGTATGGACTTCCGGTCCCTACACGTCTCCCCGATTCCAAAAATACCAATATTGTGGTGTATTTGACAATATTGTCAAAAACCTCTTTTTACGAAGTAAATCCCAAATCCCTAATTCGATTTACGAACCCCCGGTTTGGTTCGTAAATGGAGGTTCCAGTGTATTCTTTCCTGCTCGATTTGCTGGGACTGTAGACGCTGGAGCAGAGACGGATTGTTGCCCAAGCTGTTTTTGATGCCAACATTCTCACAGGAGAAGTCGACGTACCGAATTGCAGAATATCTTATAAGGCATCAGTATTGGCTAAAATCAAGATCAGAAAATCAAAATCAGCAATCTTTCAATATCAAAATCACCTGAAATCACACGCACCAATATCACAAGCTATCATCACCACGAAAATCACACGTGATTTTCCACCAATATCAGCCGTGATTTTCGATTCTCAAAATCAACCAGCATCAATATCAACCAAGATCAAAAGGACAGGGAATATTCTTCTAAACCTATGCAATATGCGTATCTACGGAATGGGCTCGCTAAGTGGAAGTGGAAAATTGACATCCGCCGCCATTTTGGAATTCAAGATGGCGGACCAAAATCCAATATGGTGGCCCCCGGACAGGGAATATGCATCTAAATCTATGCAATATGAGTATCTGCGAGAAGGGCTCGATGAGTAAAAGTAGAAAATTGACATCCGCTGCCATTTTGGAATTCAAGATGGCGGACCCAAATGCAATATGGTGGCCCCCGGACAGGGAATATTCATCTAAACCCATGCAATATGGATATCTCCGGAATGGGATCGATGAGGGGAAGTGAAAAATTTAGATCCGCTGCAATTTTGAAATCCAAGATGGCGGACCAAAATCCAATATGGTGGCCCCTGGACAGGGAATATGCATCTAAACCTATGCAATATGGGTATCTGCGGAATGGGCTCGCTAAGTGGAAGTGGAAAATTGACATCCACCGCCATTTTGGAATCCAAGATGGCGGACCAAAATCCAATATGGTGGCCTCTGGACAGAGAATATGCATTTAAACCCATGCAATATGGGTATCTGCGGAATGGGCTCGATGAGTGGAAGTGGAAAATTGACATCCGCCGCCATTTTGGAATCCAATATGGTGGACCAAAATCCAATATGGCGGACCAAAATCCAATATGGCGTTCCCCCGACAGGAAATATTCATCTAAGCCCATGCAATATGGGTCCACCATATTGGATTCCAAAATGGCGGCAGATGTCAATTTTTCGCTTCCCCTCATCGAGTCCATTCCGTATATACCCATATTCATGGGTTTAGTTGAATATTCCCTGTCCGGGGGCTGCCATATTGCATTTGGATCCTCCATCTTGAATTCCAAAAAGACAGCGGATGTCGATTTTCCACTTCCACTCATCGAGCCCTTTTCGCAGATACTCATATTGCATGGATTTAGATGCATATTCCCTATCCAGAGGCCGCCATATTAGATTTTGGTCTGCCATCTTGGATTCCAAAATGGCAGCGGATGTCAATTTTCCACTTCCACTCATCGAGCCCATTCCGTAGATACCCATATTGCATAGGTTTAGATGCATATTCCCTATCCAGAGGCCGCCATATTGGATTTTGGTCTGCCATCTTGGATTCCAAAATGGCGGTGAATGTCAATTTTCCACTTCCCCTCATCGAGCTCATTCCGTAGATACCCATATTGCATGGGTTTAGATGCATATTCCCTATCGAGAGGCCGCCATATTGGATTTTGGTCCACCATCTTGAATTCCAAAATGGTGGCGGATGTCAATTTTCCACTTCCACTCATCGAGCCCTTTTCGCAGATACTCATATTACATGGATTTAGATGCATATTCCCTGTCCGGGGGCCACCATATAGGATTTTGGTCCGCCATCTTGGATTCCAAAATGGTGGCGGATGCTTATTTTCCACTTCGACTCATCGAGCCCATTCCGTAGATACCCATATTGCATGGGTTTAGATGCATATTCCCTATCCAGAGGCCGCCATATTGAATTTTGGTCCATCTTCTTGGATTCCAAAATGGCGGTGGATGTCAATTTTCCACTTCCACTTATCAAGCCCATTCCGCAGATACCCATATTGCATGGATTTAGATGCATATTCCCTATCCAGAGGCCGCCATATTGGATTTTGGTCAACCATATTGGATACCTAAATGGCGGCGGATGTCATTCGAGCCCATTCCGTAGATACCCATATTGCATGGATTTAGATGAATATTCCCTGTCCGAGGCGGCCATATTGGATTTTGGTTCGCCATCTTGAATTTCAAAATGGCGGTGGATGTCGGATTTTTACGTTGACTGTTAGTCCAATCTATTGATTTTCCGTTTGGTTTCTGTGATCACAAAATCAGCCTTGATTTTCTGCTGTGTGATTTTGCTACTCTCAAGATTAGCTGAGATGAAATCCGCCGTGATTTTATGTTTGTGATTTTGCTGATCTCAAGATCAGCAGTGATTTTCGACCGTTCCTGATTTTGGATTTTCTGGATTTTTCCCATCACTGTAAGGCACAAATGTGCAGCTAAAATTCAGATTTATTATGCTTTTGAAAAAGAAGATTGCAGATATATTCTTAAGAGAATTCGAAGCGAATTCTGAGTACCGTAAAACGGGGTAACATTGATTTTAGTTTTATAAAGTATATTCTAAATAATATTTACAGCAATGAATGTCTTTCAAATTTTATATTTTTTAAACAAGTACTGAGGATCCAAGAGTCAGTTCATCAGTAATATCCCGCATACAAAATAACCATATGAAGCGCCTAACCACCAATTCGGGTTATCATCCGAACTTTTTGTAGTATGGTTGTACCATCTATGATATCGTTAGTGTATGGTACCAGATTATTATGGATGTTTAAAGGAAATTAAAGCATTTGTACTATTTTTTTAGTTTTGTGACCGAACTTCAGTTTTTTTGATTCGGGGTTACTTAAATAATGCTCGATGAATGTAGAAAAATATGGTTGAAACTCAAACAATTTAGTTCTTTGAGTATGAAACTTCGAATGAGTAGGGTTACGGTATGTAATGTGGGTCTAGTCCTTTCATTCGGCCTATCACGCAAATAAATAATTAATTAAGGAATATTACACAAAAAATAAGGAAAATATTGATCACTGATGGTTGATAAATGTGTACCACACACAAATCAATTTATATCACAACATTTCAATACATTTTCAGCTCTCGTAAGTAATAAAACTGGTTGAGAATATCACAATGTTCGGAGTTTTTAGCCGCCATGACTTATAAGGTTAAGATGGGAAGGTTGACTGACGATCATCAAATGGCCTGATTATGGCATTTATTGATTGGAATTACCTGATAATACACACTAGACGTAAAACTTACAGTTGCTGTTTGAATATTTTATGTTTATTTTAATTGTTTAACAACGTTTTCACAAGTAAAACATGGACCCAACTTTAGGGACACATTTCTTTTCTATGTTCCTAACTATGGCCCATGAAATTCATTTGACAGCATATAGCAATAAGAGTAACGTCAACAATGTTGTTTTGCATTTGGATGATAAGGAACGAACAGGAAGGGAGATTTTTTCTGCCAAACCTGTATAATGAACATCACAATGTTCTGATTTAGATATTCTGCGGTCAAAAGACGATAAGCGAAATTTTTAATTTTTAATTTTTAAATTGAGTGATTTAATGTAGTTTTCGTAAAATTTTCTCTAAGAAATGTTTTGAGGAATGAAGAGCATTAAGTTAACAGTGATAGTGATAAAAAAAATACATCAGAAAACGTTACCAAGAGCGTTTTTTTGAGGATCAAACAAGATAGGACGAAGTTGCATCCATAAATAGACCCAATTTGGGGACAATAGACCCATATTACATACATTTCCCTCGTGAGTTATTGTCTTAAAAAAAGTAAGTTTTTCAACTTTTCGTGGTTTCTGATAGCAAACGACATGATAAGCATATCTAAGCATACCATTTAGCAGTAGAATATCGTTTGCAGGTAAATTCATTGATGAGTTATGATTAAAAACGTAATCGATGGCTGCATATTAGACCGAGGTTAGGGACGTATACCCTATATAATCAGAAAACATCATAAGCTATAAGAATACCAAATTGAATTTGTGATGGATATATCGGAAACAAATTTCATAAGTGATGGTTTGAGTGCTTTTTCCAACAGGCGAAAAACACGAAAATTCAGTGCTAACATTTGAAAACGGCACAAAAGCCATTTGTAAACCAATGGTTTGTGGGCCCTTTACTCACTACTTGAAGTACACCCACGCGACACAACAGCAACATCGGGTAGGGGAAATTTTCCGCTTCCTGACGATGCTGTTGGATTGCGTGGGCGTTCTTCGGGTAGCGAGTAAAGGGCCCACAAACCATTTGTTTACAAATGGCTTTTGCGCCGTTTTCAAATGTTAGCACTGAATTGTTTTTTAATATGTTTGTAAAATATGTAACACATACTATATAAAAAAAAACTATATACAATATCAACGGAAATGCCCTTAGCTACAATATGAAACCAATTTTTCTAATTTGGAAAAGCGTAACGAGTAAATTTAATCTTTACATTATACTATCAAAGTTACCCGCATTATCAAAGATACCCCGTTTTACGGTATATTTATTAAGGAATTCTTAGTGACACTACGAGAAGAGCATTTTTAGCTAATCGTATTCTCAGAATAGTTCCAGTTTATTTGAAGGAATTTCGAAGATAACTGTAATGTTGGATTATGTTTAACTACCGTATACCTCCGGTAACCTAACAGCATTCAATCTGAACACTTTTTAATTTGAATCCCGCTTAACTGCACGCCGTGCAAACTAAAACTTGCTCAAATGTTAATTAAAATATGGCATAGAGAATGGCTAAATGCACAGGAGAATCAAAACAAAACATCAAATAAGGCTTACAAAAACCTGCATTTTTTTTTCCTTTGGTTTGTTTTTTTCCGTCGATCTTGTTTTCCGTGCTGAGCACCAATGCTACCGACGTGCCAGGAAGGCAGCTCCCACACCTGGACCCTACCTATCGACCCATCAACTCATGAACCGGGGACCAACGGCTTTAGGAAGGCGTGATCAGAGATGTTATGCCTACTGATAAGGTGGAAAATAAAAATGAACTCCGTTAATATTAATGAAGTGTCGTTCAGATTAGCGGGGGTATATGGTTTCTTGACTCGACGTTTCGAATGCAACTCCTAAAGATTGAAAAACCAAAACATACCCCTACACGCAATCCAAAAATGTATGACATTTAATGTTAGTTACATTTCCTATCATCCTACGCAGCGAATGATATAAGTTGACCATTTAGACGATGTTGTGTTTGTTTTTATCTTTTTTATTTCGTGTTCTGTCTATGCTTGCGGCTGTATTTTTCGGAGGGATTCTCCTTTATCTTTATTTCTTGTGTTTGTGTGGTTTACATGTATTACTTATCAAGTGACACAGATGCGTCTTTCCAACTTTAGTTCTTTTGAATTTCAATTATTATTTGTTACAGTTCCTAGTCCTATCAGGCCTGTTTTAGAGAATGACCACCTTGGTGGGATTGGTTTGTTTTAAATTGAAAAAGAAAACTACTTATAACTACTATTAACAACTACTATTAACAACTACTATTAACAACTACTATTAACAACTACTATTAACAACTACTATATACACCTAATCTACTATACACAAATTGCTTATCAAAGCATGTTCTGGTATATTACATTGTTGTGAAAATTTAGTCCTAATTTCACTAATTCTGGAATCTATTTTGGCAATGCCTGTCTCTTCGTGTAAATTTTTTATCCTAGTGTCGAAAGGACGATCAAGTACCATCCTCAGCACCAGTCAACTCTTGTGCCATCCATGATTACAGTACAAGATGGAGCCTGTTTCAGTTTGGGCGATGCCGATGCCGATAGAGGAACATGATCACTTGAGTTTTGGAGGCATTGATTTAGATTTTCCTCATGGTGGCATAATCAGCAAAGGCGTTAAGGCATCGTTGAAGTTTATTCGTTATTTCGCGAGGCATCCTTCCTTTGACCGCTATTGTGGTATCATCTGCGAACAGGAAAAACACGCAACCGTCTCCAAGGGGAGGAATGTCGGAAGTGTAAATGCTGTAAAGCAAGGGACCCAGCAGACTGCCTTGCGGGACTCCTGCTGGGATGGAAAACGTGTCTGAAAGACAACCATTCAACGATACCTTAAAAGACCTTTGCTGGAGGTAGGTCCGGGTGATTTTTACCAGATGTAAAGGAAAGTTGAAGTTACAAAGCTTGTATACAAGCCCATTGTGCCAGACATTGTCAAACGCTTTCTCAATGTCTAACAAGGCCATGACTGTGGACTTGGATACAGCTTTGTTACTTCGGATATTATTCATCACCTGCTGCACTAGCTGGTGATTGGTGGAACTCTTGCGGCTGTACTAGCAAGCTTTTTTATTTATAATATTGTAGAACGACGCACACACTTGCCTTAGTTCTCTCTAATTCCCCTTCAGTAGAAAAAAAAAATACGAAATCGAGTATGAGAGGAAATGAGCGCTTCTTCGCAAAGCACAAGTCTGACTATCGCAACGTTCGTGGTTCGAGTCAGTCGACAACCTTTTTCTATCATTTTTATATGATTAATTTCACTCACTAATATTAACTCCACATTTTTCTATTGGACCGCAGCTCGGTATATCCTTATCCTCCGTTCATGCGGTCTCCACTAACATCTTGTGATGATGAATCCTTCATAATATTTAGTAAGCAAATATTATATCCTTCGGTGAACATAAGCACAAACAGTCGGAAAAAAGCGATTAAATTTCAAGGAGAATCCCAAGGAATTTTTCTTAAGAATTTAAAAGAATTTCTGTTTAGTTCGTTTATATGGAAGGCTCAATTACGTTAGCTTTACGGAGCCGGTAGTTAATTAGTCATTGTTTGTAACAACATTCACGTATTTCTATAGGGTGTCCCAGAATGTCAGTTGATTTTCACGCTGAATCATTGTTTACATTTCGACCAACAGTTTCGTGTATCGCAAGTGACGGTTCTTTACATTTCAATGACAATGCGAAGCATTTCTCCGAGCGCACAGATGGTGCACATATGGTGTACTATCCCCAACATTTATCTGGTCAATTAGCGAAATTGAAAGGTGTAAGCATCGGCGCCGTTCGAAACGCAATTCGGAAGTATAGTGATGAAGCAACTTTCCAGGAAATTTTCTGATAAATTTGGGTCTAAAGAAAAAGACCAGTCTTCAGTGTCAGAGCCTAAGGACTCCTAAAGTAATCAAAAGTTAAGGGTGTTAAATAAGGCTGTTCTCCTTCGCCAAGACTATTTACAATAGTACTGCACTGGGTATTATGTAAACTAAATGGTTTTCATCAAGAAGTACAAATCGTGCAAGGGCGGCATTAATTTTAGCTTATGCTGATGATTTGATGATCATTTGCAAAAACATCAACGAGTCAGACAAGATCGTAAGTACCGTAAAACGGGGTATCTTTGAAAATGCGGGCAACTTTGATAGTCTGATAAAAAGATTAAATTTACTCGCTTCGCTTTTTCCAAATTAGAAGCATTGGTTCCATATTGTAGCTTAAGGTATTTCCGTTGATATCGTATATAGTTTTTATATAGTATGTGTAACATATTTTACAAACATATTAAAAAATAATGTTCGTGTTTATCGTCTGTTTCAAAAAGCACTTAAACCATAACTTATGAAAATTATTTCTGATACAGCCATAAAAAATTCAATGTTATATTTTTATTGCTTATGAGGTTTTCTGATTATATACTCATTCAAAGTTTCATATTTAAAGAACTAAATTGTTTGAGTTTCATCCATTTTTTTTTCTACATTCATCGATCATTATCAAACTAACCCCAAATCAAAATACTGAAGTTCGGTCACAAAACAAAAAAATGGCGTAAATGTTTTAATTTCCGTTAAACATATTACTATCGAATTTAACGGCGCCGGTGGTGTAGTGGTAAGCGTGATTGCCTCTCACCCCAGCAGGCCTGGGTTCAATCCCAGTCGGCGCCGCCAGGATGTTCTGAGGCATAACATCTCTGATCACGCCTTCCTTCGGATGAGAAGTAAAGCCGTTGGTCCCCGGTTCATGAGTTGATGGGTCGATAGGTAGGGTCCAGGTGTGGGAGCTGCCTCCCTGGCGTCGGTAGCATTGGTGTTCAGCACAGAAAACAAGATCGACGGAAAAAACAAACCAAAGGAAAAAAATATTACTATCGAATTAACTCTTGGATCCTCAGTACTTGTTTTAAACATATAAAATTTTAAAAGCATTCATTGATGTAAAAAATATTTAGAATTTACTTTAAAAAACTATCAAAGTGGCTGTGGAAAAAAATTTCAGCATCGGTGGAATTAAACTAGACTCTAAGGCTTCCTTCAAATACTTGAAAGTATATCTAACAGCTACGGAAAACCACCCCGTGTCAGATTAACAAAGATGTCTACAGGGTGTTAAAGTAAGCAAAGCAGTCCTTCCGTTTTCACTGAAGAACAAAATCGCTTGGGAAATTGGTCGAAGAGTATGTAACTCAGTTGTGGTACCAACCGTAACATTTGGTCTCAACGCAATGTCGTTGACGGTCCAAAACCGATAGTAGGCATGGACATCAATTTTATTTTATTTCCGGATGGACTAAGTGTTTGTATTTTGGTTCATTACAGTATTTACACTGAAAAAAGAGCACAAAACATAATTAACATTCTATCAATGTTAATCTACTAATAAATCTAGAAAAAATTCCAGTGGATGCTAATAAAAACTTTTTTGAAGGGTTTGAGAGGTTTGGGCAGGTCAGTAGGACTTCTGGGGGGGGGGGGGAACAGAAAGAGCATCCAGGATAAACTGCAAGAATCTCCCGGAAACTGTCAGAAGATACTTCTGGAGGAAGTCTGGAAAAACTTACAGATGATGTTGGAAAAAATCTTCCGATGGAAACCAGAAGCAATTCTGGGGAAGTTAAAAGAAGCCTTCAAGAGAAGTTGAAGGAATCTTCCAGTGGAAGTCGAAAGAAACATCCTTGACGGTTACTCCCTGCTTAAGTTGTTACATTCAAATTGTTTTTTTGTTAGTTCATGTGTGAAGTTTACGATTTTCAGTTCAGAGCTCAATTTCTATCTATACCGTGTTCAGACCTTTCTCTAGCTTATAAATCATCACACTAAAGCTTCATGTTAAATGGCATTTCCAATCAACTCTGAAAATCGTAAACTTCACGTATTAAATAACAAAAAAAAAAAAAAAACAATTTGAATTGTTTAATATCTTAACTCATGCGTATGATTGAAAAACTGTGAACAGCAAAGTTTAAGGAAATTAATTGGGCTTTTTGTTAAAAATACTTTCAAGATTGAACACTCACGAATAACATCTCAAAAGAGTGAAAATTGCTCAAATTATGCGAAAAGTAAATTTGAACCTACGAGTATCTCGAAAATAACAACTTTGGGCAATTTAAGCATGAATAGCTTTTTTGTTGTAAATTTAATGTGTTTTAATATGAACACTATTTTAAAGATATTAAATAAATGTAGGTGGTATTTTGGAAAATACTTATTTTTTCAATAATTCATAACTTTTTTGTTTATGATTTTTCCAGCAAATGCACAGTGTCAGTAGGTATTTATTTATCTAAACTACGAAATAAAAAAAAAAATAATTTAAAAAAAAAATATGCAATTTGAGTACTTTTAATTTTGATAATTTTGATTTTTTTGTAAATAAAATATAATTTTTTACAGTGTATATTTTTTCTTGGAAAGCACAATACTTGTCCACCACTTCTTCAAAGACACCATCTCGATCAAACAAATCGTTCACGAGATATATATATTTCTATTGATGCGTATCATTTTTGCATAAGCCCTTTTCAAGTGTTAGTTGTGTGCAAAACTAGGGGACCATATATGTAAAATGGCATGTTGGACAATAAAAAACAACTGTGCAAACTTTCAACATAATCGTAGAAGGTCGATCAAAAAATTTATAAAAAAATCGTCATTTGAAATGGAACTGCTGAGGAGTCTTTAGATTGCCTATAATATAGTAATCTTTAGCAGTTGGTTCGACCATGTAAAAAAGACGTCATAAAAAATTTAATTATTTATTTTCAAGAAAAATAGAACACGTGTGTATTGTATGTGTGTATGGGTTAGGGGTTAGGGTTTTCCTTCGATTATCATTTTCATGAACCCTTCCGCATCAGTCCCCAGACCATATTTGCTGAAATACATCGAAGAAGTTTGGCAGCATTCACATTAAATGAACCCATACCTATCAGGATTACTTTCAAAGACTTTATTTGCATCCATGTTCGGTCAATTTTACGGCTAAACGTTATTCCAACAAGCTGCTCGTCCTACCTTCTTCCAGCAGATAAAGATCCTGCATCAGCATAAATTTTACATCTCAGCAGCAGATAAAACACACTTGTTTATATAAATTTTTAAGAACACTCCACTCACTGAGCTTCAATTTCCTTGGCTTCCTCGAGAAGCATCGTTGGTTGGTCGTCGTCGTTGTCTTGTTGTCGTGCTTTAAGAAAATTTAGCTCGTCGCCAGCTTATGTACCTACGTCTATGCAGACAGGCAAGGGAAGTAGCTAAAATGCCAACACAATCCGGACGTTGGAAAAATAGTAGACATCAGACGTTTTTTCTAACGTCTCCAGCCGTTCCAACGACTTATGGTAAGGTTATGCCTTGGCCCAGCACATTTTCCAATAGAAATGGAAAGAAGTGGCTGCGGAAGGGGCGGCTTATCGAGGCCAAAAGTATTCTCTTAATATTTTTTACGCTTTCGTTGTTCACCCTAAGCAAGTTCGATATCTCTTCCGGCGGAGCCACTCGCTCTTGTAGAGACTTCCGAAAAGCATATTTTATTTATAGACCTCATATGCTAGCCAAATTCGCTTTTCAAAGCTTGAAGAAACCAACGTACAGCAACTCGGAAGATACAGGCGCCGAGGTGTGCATGCAGCACTTAAACTCTATCGTATTATTGGTACACTCTTATTTAAATGATTTTGCGAGTTGTTTATTGGATCTCACAGAGCTGGCGATACTCGATATATTTTAATTTAACGTAATTTTACTATATTTGTCCAATCACTTACTCAGAACAAAAGATGCATACAGTTGCTATTGATTAAAACTTGTCTAACATACATCAAGCGTGTACCGCAAATTGAAGCTGCAAGAAATACCAAATTATATATTCTTCCTCTTCTTTATGGCTCGCAATACCATATTTATGGCGTAGATCGAAATTCAATTGACTTTTTGGCATTGTTTTCGGCTCCTACTGGCTTATCATACCAACTTTTTTTATTTTTTCATTCGATGGCTAGAGAATGTATGCTCATTTCCGCCTATTCGATTGCCCGTTAGAACCCTCTTGGTGCTGGCGGACAACAAGGCAACAAAGCTCACGTCACATGCGATGCTGGCATGTCTGGTCTCGGTGAGGCATGTTGGCTCAGGAGCCGCTGCTTGTGCTGCATATACATATGCTCGTTTTATTGTTGGGTTTCAGTTCGGTATAAATTCTTTTTCCTCAGTTGTTCAATTTTATTGTTTTTCGATACTGATGTGCCATTTGCATAGTAGGGGAGGTAAGCATGCTTAAAATCTTGTATTTGTGTGTATCGCACGAATGCAATATATTTTAAATTAATTACATTTCGTGAGTTTGAATCGATTAGTTATGCTCCAAATGGAAAATGATGCAAGTCCGTTTCAACATTCTGGAACGCTTTGATTCAATTGCGCAACATTTAATCGCTCTCTAATAAAATTGGTTTATAAAACGCTGGTTAGTTCACGTCAAAACGACTAACCGCTCGACTGCAGCTCATCAATCACTTGTACATGCAAAAAAAATCTATTACATCCAATGTAAGGTAAGGTTGGATTTATTACATCATCTGCCTATGTTTTATATAACAAATGTAATGGCAGCTCTTGCAATGGACTGCAGCGTACAGGCACAATGTGGTCGCAGTAGCTCCCACACCTTGATCCTACATATCGACCCATCAAATTATAAACCGGGGACCAACGGCTTTACTTCCCGGCCAAAGGAAGGCGTGGTCAGAGATTTTATGCCACAGAAAATCCCAGCGGCGCCGAGTGGGATTGATCCCAGGCCCTTTGGGGTAAAAGGCAATCACGCTTACCACTACACCACTGGCGCCACTAGACCGATCTTCTTATTTCACAAATCATCATTACGACCAAGATCCTGTTCAACTTGCTGTTACTACGATAGCAACTACGTCTTTCCTAAAACTCTAATATTATTTCTTTTCTACAACCGAATTTCAATACGCTTTATCTAATATGTATGTATGTAAGGTAGCCACCATCCCTTCAAGACTTGTCTTGCATGCAGCTCCACTTAATAGCAAGATCAATTTGAGCTACCGATCTGAATTCACAATATCGCTGTATGAAGGGCCAAAAACGGAAGGGCGGACCCGTAAGCAGAGACACTTACGCGAAATCCACGGGAATTTAAGAATCTCCTTCCAACGATACGCTCCAACAAATCGAATAACACAATTCGCAATGCTTATTAAGCTTTCTACTGGATAGTTTGTTAAGAAGGGCGCGTCAATCGCCCTGAAACTGTTGGAGTAGAATTCACACCACCACAATCGAATCGGTAGGATAAAGAAAATGATAGTGTTTATTCCCTCCTAGACTCCGGCTGTCAATCATACCATCGTCCAGTTTCAGTTTGAATGATACCCTGATGCTCCCTTCCAACCCAGTATTTATTTATATTATGAAAATATATGCAATGGAGAAATGAAATATACCAGAACATTTAAATATGACATAATGAAATACATTTACATATAATGGATAATATAGTTGCTACTGCAAAGAAGAAGTATTTTACAAAAAATAAGATGCATCTCTATACCTCCTCAGCTCACACGGGTAGGTGGATGCAACACTGATATGTATAGGATATGTTAAGCAATTAAATATATTTTCCTCGAATGATACTAACAATAATGCTAAAAATTGTGATAAATAACTAACGTGACGAGAAATAACCTGCTTAATAATTATATACAAATAATATTATTTAATGTTGTTATTTTCTCTGCTTCATCAGCATCATATTAATTTCGATGACTTGCTTGGGTAAACTGAAATATTGAGCTAATAGTAATAGTATATCATGCAATGTATAATTTATATAATATATGTAGTGAAATACAAAACTATAAAAAATAAACAAGTTTTGTTATTTATAAATCATTGGTCGTTGGTAGCATCTAGTCTAATAAGGGTACCTGTATAATAATTATATGCATATAATATTAAGTATTGTTGTTGCTTCCTCTGCCTCATCTGCTATATTTTAATTTTGATGAGTAATACAATGCAATAAAAATACAATAAAGTGAACAATAAAATGGTGCCTTCCTTCTCTCATCCTGTAAATGCATTGTTATCAAGCAACATTTAGATAAATCAAACATTACAGGTTGTAAAACAATATAACGAAGTATGTAGTAATATTCACGATTCACATATAAGGCGACTCATGAATCTGTATGTTCATGTGCAGGATTCACCCTAAGTTGGCGATGCAACTAAAAGTATGTATTGTTTATTTGTTGTATATGTATTTAATCACTCGATAGCCGACTATCGAAAGAAAATATTCAATTTGGTTTGGTGATCATGAATTTTAAGTCATTACGGAGAACTTGGGATTAAACCCATGATTTTCTGCTCAGTAAGCAAAAACGATCCCTCCAGGGTCATCGAGCATCTCATAATCATAATCAAAGAATGCTGAAAACATAAATTATTTCAATACAAATCTAAAGATGTTTCTCCTTTGAAGAGCTGAAAAAAGTTGAAAAAAGGCTGAAAAACACATATAAAGATCAGTGTTTGGAAAAACTCGAAACCTCAAATCTCGTGCGTGAGTTTATTCGCCTATGAATTTTACCTCACAAAATTCAGCTGCGCAAAAATCACCCTGATGTGTTTTCTGGTTCAAAAGTTCATTGCTTTTTATTTTTTGCATCAGCGGATGGAAAACTAACATAACATGCAATCAATTGACGTTTGAGAGGAGCAATACAATAGTTGGGTAAAGACGAATTGTATTATAACACACCATCGACTGGAAATACTTTTGGCAACGCGGGACTGCAGGTAGTGATGAAACGTCGCTAGAACTATTTCACAGCCACAGACAGTATATGAGCTTTTTTTTCCTGTAGATTTGAAGAAATACTATTCAAATCGACGCATCCGTCCCCCTAAATAATCACCTCAATCGACGATTAAATCTTAAATCTCCCCTACTAGCTGATGCCGCCAGCTCCCGTAAGTGAGCCAGTAGTTGCCACAATTCGTCGATTGAAGCGACCGTCCACAAGATCAGACACGTCGACTGAAACAGTCACGATGGAGTGATGGAAAAATTCCGGAAAATTCACTATGACTCGCGAACTTTTCCCTTGGTGAACTTCGTGAAATATCGCGAACCCCTCCAACACTGCGCTTGAATTTAAGCTTTAGCATGAAAACTAGATGGAGAAGAGAGGATGTGGAGGTGCAAAACATGGAGATCCATTAATCGTTTCGACTGCCCTCAGATACAACAAGCACACGCGCGTGAACCGGAGCAAAACTTGCGGCGGTATGAGAGGACAATTAGTACTTTTGTCACTTTCATACAACCGCAATTGCCCATGCGTGAATCAATTTCCTTATATATGAATTAAATAGTGGCGGAAAAATTTACAATCTTTTTCGGGATTGTTTAAATTTTGGACACAGGCCCCTCTCAAATGCTACACGAGAAATCACCAAATTGCAAAATATCCGCCTTCCGCTCGTGCGTGTTTGTTTCTGTTTCTCTCATGTCAACCAATACAAAACCCTCAAACACCTCGTTGACCTAGAAACATACTAGCTGCACAATCAAATCTGAAAAACAATATCAAACCACCAAAACCATGCACTCATATAGGGAATCGTTAATTAATTAATTGTATACCAAACTCACCGTTTTTCACAGATTCTCGCAGAAAATCATTTAGCATTCCACCAATACTAGCACACCACATGTAATCAATGAGTACAGAGAGAGGTAAAGCAGATCGTGAAATATTGTTGCAATAGTAAACCAAAAAAATCAACGTAAACGCAAACAGGGGTTTCACTCACACAACTTAACCGATTGCTTCACCTCGGTAATCCAGATGATTGACATGTAATCACCGACCCTCAGACTTTCCTCCATTTCCCCTACCATGGGTCAGCTACTACACTATCCAAGGAATATATCACTTCTATAGAGTACACCGTGGCATACACATTTCACTCGGTCAAGAAATAGAATAAAGCGCAGTTCATCCTGCACCGGGCAGAACTGCGGTGGCATCAAAAAGCCGGTGAAAACAGCTGTCTCCCTCATACCATCGCATCGGTGCAGTATAGAACCTTTGAAGATTAAAAAAAGTGTTGTCAAAATTTATGGACAGGTCTCACCAAAATCCTGCTCGCATTATTGGCCGGTCCTGACCGTACATGTCTTCTCGTCCATCACACGTTGATCATCAATGTTTACGCTACAACTACCATTGATATTGCTCTAACACATCTCCTAAGTCCTCTTCTTATTTCACTTGAGCGATTCATCGTTTCGAAGGCATTCTATTGGAATTTGTTCTCGAGTTAAATTACCAACCAACACACTGACAGCACTTCTAACGCTTTTATTTTTCCACAACACAACATTAGCCAAAACGAAGCCATGATCGCGACCGCACACTACCGTATTGCTGCACTACCCAACGGAACTAGAGCATTTTCTGTACGATATCTCCCCTCTTCGCTTCTAAAGCCACACACTTACACACTTTCACGCCAGCTCGCATATACACAGAAACGGTCCGCATATACACAAATACATAGAACAACTGAAGCCAATACACACAACCAGAGGCAGCAAACGCCACATTCTGCATGTCGCCATTTTCATATAATTTGATTCGAATTTCACGAAATTCCGGGTAAAGAAACACTGATGACTTCCTAAAAGTATAAATATGGCTCTAGATTCCTTCTGTAGCCATTTGTATTAACTGTGATGATAATATTCGCAACGGATTATTGCACACCATGGAAACAAGACTGGGAGCTAAATCAGCTCACTTCTATACAGGACGGAATATGTCCAACTGATACGCTTTATCTAATATTAAGAATAAATCCGATTTACAGTAACACTCTCTAATGTGAAGGAGCTTGCGATTTAATCCATAATGTTCTGATCAAGATTTTCGATCAACAAGTCTTAAACAGATAATCTTCTGTTCAGTAACCAAAATGGCATCAATTAATTTTTTGAGACGCTTTTCGTTAAAAATTAAATTAAATTTAAGCAAATAACTGGACAGGACCTCATGCAAATGATTTGCAATAGGCCGGCCTCTTAATGCTTCATAGGCTAATAATAAACAATCACTCGTCTAAGTTTACCATTTATAAAAAGGAATTTTAAATATCTTTCATTTGATATTTTTATCTTTGAAGCTTTGAAAGTGGTTCAAAAGTAATGAATTTTTGAAAAAAGGCCTTTTTTGAAAAAAAAATCTATTTTCTGGACCACCACCATGGAAATGGTCACCCTTATGAAAAAGTTAAAAATCTAGTCTAATATTTTGCGATAAGAAACAATTCTACCAATTTTTACGCAATACTGAGAACCACTATATAGGGTCCGCTTTGAGAATCGTTCGAGAACGGTTGTGTGTTTTTGCTCCGCTGCGTTGATATGCGCTACCTATGATATTTTGACCACTGAATGCGCTTCCTGTCTCGATAACGAGTGGATTAAGCGCCACCTCCGAAGAGGACCACTCGTCTAGGTTTAGTTTGCCCGGCAAGAAACCCGATGTATATAAGAGACCGAAATTTAGGTTAGGGCAATCCAGTAGACTGAAATCCCAGGAGGGATTGAGATCCACACATATAGAGGCCGCTTCAAACGGTCTTAAGCGAAAGTTGGTGCTTACCATCGTTCTTCCGGAACACAACAACTCCACTCACATTTATCATCACTGGAGGAACTTCCCCTTCAAATTTCCTCTACCGATCCTGACCCGTAAGTGCGGAGACTGTTTTCTCAGGCAGTTCAACCTGGAGTAAATTCAGCTACAAAATAAAAATTACAACAAAAACACGCAAAAATACAATGACGGCAAATGTGAACAATCTAGACAACCAAAACTAACATTACGGGGAAAGCTTTAATTTAAATAAAGCACGTGGGTTCGCGTGGTGGATATTGGCAGATTTGGCCAACGCTCTGTCGGAGAAACGAGAACCTTGACACTGAAGCGTGGGGTCTAAAGAGCGCAATCAAATCTCATGGGTGCGGTGTGCCGAGCAAAGCCATGTATGCAGTGCAAACTTCAACACATTACAATAAATCTCCACACAAAGGACATTCTTCACCTTACCTTTCTACACACTTTGCACACACAAAAAGTTGACCGCACGTAACTTATGACCTATCGTTTGTACTCTACAGGCTAACCGAAAGGAACCAGAAATGTAACATTAAGGGGAAGCAAACCGGCCCAAAAAAAAAAAAAAAAAAATTTCGATAAATTTTATTTTTTTAAAATATTGGAAAAAAATATAAAAAATCCAAGAAAATCAGTTTCTTCCCTAGATTTTTTTCAAAAATTACATGTAAAAATATTTTTTTCTATCTCATCATTAAAAAAAATTGGACTCTCAGCAAAACCGAAAAATCGATGTTTTGTGGTTTTTTGAGTCCAACTTTATGCCATAATAACTCATACAAAATGTTTTTGCACGTGAATTTTCTTTGAAAAATTAGACAAAATGTGATTTTTTTTAGATTTTTGATATCTTTTTCCAATATTTTTAGAAAAATCAAAACGTAATTATTTTTTTCGGGGCGGTGAGCTTCCCCTTAAACTCAGTCTTTTAGACTGCTCACATTTTTTTACTACACATACCACGAAAAACACACCGCGACACTAAGTACACTTAAGTACTAATTACTCGCACTCCCGCCTCTTCCACGGTTCAAGTCAAAGTGAACGAGTAGAAGTTCCAGGTACCCTCAGATAGGCGTGATTTCAACGGTCATCGTGGCCGGAAGTACGTCAAATTACCGAAGTAATTCAACGACCTTTCAAACGACAATTCTCATCATCTTTCTCTGACGAACATTCAATGCTACATCTCTTTCCTTGTCATGCAATTTCAATATACTATCTTGCTCCAATCTATTTTCGGTTACTTTTTTATAAAAGAGAACGGTTCGGATTCGAACCTCGGACTTTAACGACAGATAGCGCATTCGCGTCTCATGAAATGAATTAGCTGAACGTATTGGGAACTCATTGATATTTGTATGACAAATGGAGTTCTACATGAGTGGACATTCCTTGGCGGGGAACACATATATGAATTTAATTGTAAAATCGCAACTTCGTGCTATTTGATTAAATAGGTAATTTGTACAAATAAATAACTAACTTAATAAGCGTACTTGTTACAGCGTACTTTTATTTTATTTTATTTTTTTAGCTAGGGCTATCTGTAGTTTTCCGATGCTCACATTTAAATATGTTTGTGTCCCGGGCGCGATAATTTGATTAAGAATGGTTTGTGCTGATGTTTTCCCCCCTGTTGCTTAGGTGTGCTGGTGTGCTCTCGCTTCCCTTTGTTGCCGGTGTGACTCGACCGCGCTTATCTATTGTTAGGTTTTTGCGATGTGCACAAAGTGAAAAAGGAAAGCGTAACACAGGTATTGTAATCGATTTTCACATGTCTTGCCGTCTGTAACCGATAGCCATCTACACAACCTATCTCACCTGTATAAAACATTCCCAATCGATAGAACTCGGCCCAATATGGCTCGACATCGTAGAATCAAATTGAACATGAAAATTAGACCCGGCAAGATGAAATTCACTGATGTCTGTATGTGTGTATGTGGACGCGTTTCATCTAGGCAAGCTTTTTTCGAGAAGGCTTATCCGATCAATATGGTTGATACGTGCATATCGTTTAACCCCGCTTTTTTAAGTCAGGGGAAGGCTTTATGTTTAGTTTGGGCGTTATCATCAGAAGAAGAAATCGTACGCATGCGGGGGCGACCCCGGCGTAGTGGTTAACGCCCATACCTCTCACGCCAAAGTCACGAGTTCAAATTTCACCCCGGACAAGTCACGAATGACCCAAGAGTGTTAAAGTAACAATAATAAAAAAAAAAAAAAATCGTACGCAAAATCGTGGAATGTAGAGGAGATCGGCCCATAAAGCATCCCTGGGGAAAATGAGCCCCGTGCATTGAGTTCTTTTACCTACACTGAAAAAGTTTTCACGTAGTTTATATAAGGAACGCCCATAATATTTTTCCAATAACAAAATTAATTATTTTTATCTGAATTATCACATAAAATAATAAATTCTATGTGAAAAATCATATAGATTTCATTGAACACATAATGTTCAC
Source organism: Ochlerotatus camptorhynchus (assembly GCF_037179485.1). Taxonomy (NCBI): domain Eukaryota; kingdom Metazoa; phylum Arthropoda; class Insecta; order Diptera; family Culicidae; genus Ochlerotatus; species Ochlerotatus camptorhynchus. The sequence goes on along the minus strand of NW_027040866.1, from coordinate 220,118 downwards.
GTGATTTAGTGATGTAATTTCCAATTGTGTTACATTCACATTCACACAACACGATTTGTTACATTCACTGACACACACGCGTCTCCGTGTTGCTCCTAAAAGTTTCTTTAATTTGCCTAGTTTTTCCGTCCGGTCGCGACTTAATCTACTTAAAACGGGTAGCACACGTTCCGGTGATTCCGACAAACCTAAAATTAGGTCAGAAATCGTGAAAATTCGAAGATAATTGTTGAATCTCATCCCGGTCGCGTCTCGGTCGGCGCGAGGAAGTTTTTCACCTTCCAGCCGCCATCTTTAAACTCAACATACGTAGCAAGATAGCCACCGCCGGGGCATTTTGCTGTACGACGTTGGGAAACTGCGGCCACCGTCGGGGCTCCCAACTGTTCGGGCTGCTTCTGCCACCGTCGGGGCACCTAAACGAAAATTCATGAGAACGCAAACTCATCCAGAAGTACGCGAAGCAAAGCTACCATCGTCGGGAATTGCGGCCACAGCCGGGGCCCCTAACTGACTGCTGCTGGTTGAATCATGCCTCCGCCGGGGCATCTGTGACTTCCTAGTGACTGTTTCCTCTGTGAACATTGCCTTATTTTCGACGAAAAACTCTTTTGTGACTTGCTGCTTCAATGCAGCACTAATATGTGAACTTCGTTGAAGTCATCGTTTGGTAGTGCTAATATCATCATGAGTGACGAAAATATCTGTGGTAGCTGTGGCCGTGAAAATCCACCCACGAGCAAGAAGGGAAAAGGAAAGGCGAAGCAAGGACGCAAGAAAACGGAGAACATCAGTTGGATAAGCTGTGACAGTTGCCTGAAATGGTTTCACACAACTTGCGTCCTAATCAGCGATCTAGTTTCACCTGAACTCAAAAGCTTCCGGTATTTCTGTGAGACTTGCAGCATGCGAGGAAACCTAATCCCTAAGCAACAACAGCAGCAACAGGATTCGACACCAGCACCGAACAATGACGCTAACGAAGGTCTGGTGAAGCTAATCGAAGAACTGTCGGCAGAAATGCTGAAGCTGCGTAAGGAGGTGGAAGTTTCACGGTCCTGGTGTAAGAAGCAAGTTGAGCGTCTTCAGAATCGTGTGCTCGAGGTCGACAGAACATACGATCGGCAGTCTGCACAAACCAAGTTTCTCGAAACCATCGAACAGAATATCGAAGCGATTGAATCGGGAGCCAAGCTGGCTGTCGTATCCTCGCAAAATGTCAACAGTAACAGAGTCACTGTTAACAAAGTTCCCTACCGAGCCGATGAGCCATTGTGAGGAGAATTTTCGACTTCCTAGGTGTGCCTCACATCATGGCGAATGTTGTCAGGTATTTCCGTCTACTAGTTAGATCTTCAAAATGGTCGGATAGTTCGCTCACACCCACAATTGTCATGGTGTTCGACGGAACTAAGCCAGGAATTCGACGCTGCGCGTGTACTACAAGAAACACAGGGATGCAAAATTGTGTATGCTGGATGATGATCTTCCGCTAGACTATCGGTTCACTCTGAACGAAGTCCTGTCTCTCACAACTTTCCGAATACGGAGCCTTGCTCTGAGACTTAAACACAAAAAAGTCATCAGCTCTGTGTTTATTCGAAATGACACAGTTTCCATTCGTCTCATTGATCAATCATAATACACGCTAATCAACGACATCAATCAACTCATGGAACTCACTGGCTCGACAACAGAAGGTGAAAATTCTTCGTTGTTCTTCGACGCACAGTCCTCAGTTTCTTCGCTTGGATTAACACCCTAACTGCACTACCATTTCGACGACTTTAATTCCACCAGATGACTACCTACCCAAAACAAATTCGTATAGGACATCACCAAGACAAGACAAGACAAGTAGCAAGACGTGTGGAGGGGCAGGAATTTATGTTAAGAAGGGTATCAAGGCGGTGCCGATTTTGAAAACAACTTTCGACCCAACCATTCCTATCAACCAACGGCTTGAATTTCTGGCCATCCAAGCTAGGTTTGGCGATAACAACACGTGCATCGTCGTGGTATACAACCCCTCTGGTTGCAACGCACTTTTTGTCCAAAAATATGAAAAGCTTCTACTCGATCTGCTGGAAAACCATTTTGACAGGATCTTCCTGGTTGGTGACTACAATATCAACGTCGCCGCGAGTCAACCCACTGCGAACGTACTTGCTTTAAGACGGATTCACACCACCTTCAATCTTACGGTGCTACCCACGTCGGCCACCCGGATCACTGAACACAGCTCTACTACCATTGATCTAATGGTAACCGATCACCCACTGTTCATCAAAAAATCCAAAGCTGTAAGCGCGAACTCCATTTCCGATCACGAAGCTGTGTATCTGATCGCTGACGTGCGCATACCTGAAGCTCCACCTGAAAGTACGGAATCTCGGTAGGATAGATCCCCTACGGCTGCAAGCTGATTTCCAGGCAAAGGACCTACCCAAGTAACACCCATTCATATAATTATGTTGAGTAAACTTCTTTACAACCAAATCCAGTCATATAAAGGTTATATAAACTGATATATAACATGTGTGTTGCTAGGGTACAGCACATCTACCAAGAAGAAGACATCGACATCAAAACACAACTTCTCACTAGCGAACTTTATTCGCTTTTGAACCAGCATGCTTCGGAGCGGATAATTAGTGTTCGTGACAAACGCACGCCATGGATAACGAACGAAATCCAAGCTGCAATCACCTTACGGGACCTAGCCTACTCTCTCTATGTGCGAAATCCGAATCGTGTCAGAGGAGATGCTCAATGGCGAGACTACATCTCCAAAAAAAGTAGGGCCGGCACCCTAATTCGTGCTGCTAAGAAACGGTATGCTGATTCGCAGTTTGGTATGGATCTTACTGCTAAGCAGCTGTGGTGCAACCTGAGGAGAGAAGGCATACATAACAATGCAAAGAAGAATGCGGCCATGGAGGAATTTGATGTTGACCGACTAAATCAGTTCTTTGCTGCAGGCCATCACATGTTACAGCATAGGGCTGTACCTTCGCAAGCGAACGCAGAATCCGATCGACCACCCGCAAATGTGGCCGACGGCCAATTCCAGTTCAGGCACACTAACGTCAACGAAGTCACCAGGAAAATTTACGAGATTGGGACCAACGCGAAAGGGACGGATGAAATCCCCATCTCATTCATCAAGCTGCTCTGCCCGTTTATTCTCCCCCTCCTGACTCACCTGTTCAATGCGATTATCGATGCTCAAACTTTCCCCTCCGTCTGGAAAAAGGCCATCGTTACCCCGATACCGAAATCATCGAACCCTACTTCACCGAAGGACTTCAGGCCCATTAGTATCCTACCTGCGGTGTCTAAGGTACTGGAGAAGATTCTACTGTCGCAAATAACGGATCATCTCGATGCATCCACACCCGCTCTTCTTGCCAAACACCAGTCAGGATACAGGAAAAACCACAGTACCACGACTGCTCTATTCAAGGTTGCTCACGATATCCTCGTCAACTTTGACGATTACAGGTGCACAGTAATGGTTCTTGTCGACTTTTCGTTGGCATTCAACTGTGTCAGACATGGTCTACTAGAAACGAAGCTGAGAAGGGAATTCGGGTTTTCAAACTTCGCGTGTAATTTGATTTCATCTTTCCTAGCGCAGCGAAGCCAGGTTGTAGACCTGGGTGGTACTCCCTCGAATCCCCGGAATCTCACCGACGGTACGCCACAAGGATCCTGTCTGAGCGCCCTGCTGTTTAGCCTATACATCAACAACCTGCCTGGTGTGCTAAAATGCGAGTACCACCTCTATGCGGACGACCTCCAAATCTTCTTAATCAGGCCTCGCAAGCGAAATTAATAGGCTCGTCGAAGCAATCAACCAGGATCTCCTCGCTATCGAACGTTGGGCCACTGAGAATCGTCTGTTTTCAAACCTAAAGAAGACGCAAGCTATAGTCTTTTATAGAGATGGGGCCATAATCCCTCAAAATGACATCCGCTTCTGTGATGAAACCATTACTTTGTCGATCAAAGTTACCAACCTTGGTCTCACTATGGACTCTAACCTAAAATGGACCAACCAGATAAACGAAGTCACCAAAAAGATCTACAATACTCTTCGTACGTTCAGGCGCTTCCGTGGAGTGCTTTCCAGACAGATTCGTATGAAGCTCGTCCAAGCTGTGGTGATGCCGTTCTTCGCATACTGCGACGTCGTGTACTACCCAGGACTGTACACCGCGCTCAAGGCTCAGTTGCATCGATGCTTCAAGTCGTCGGTGAGGTTCGTGTATGGTATCCGAGGGCGTGACACGACCAGAGAAGTGCGACACACCATACTCGGATGCGAACTACCGGAAAACTACCACCGTCGTATCTGCTGCTTCATGTACGGGGCCTACCATGGGAGCCTCCCAGATTACATCACGCAGTACACACCTAAAGGTCGGAACGAGCGAGCTAGATCCTTTGTCCTACCGTATCACACCACAAGTTCCCGGAAAAGTGTTCTAATATTCGGAGCGTCCACCTGAAACGCACTACCACTAGCTACAAGGCAGCAACGGACTCTCACGTCGCTTAAAGCGGCGCTCCACAGAGCTGATTAATTCTCTAGGCTAATACCAATAGTAGCTGTCGATTTAAGAAATGTCAAATGTTTAGACTTAGACTTTAGTTTCATTCTTAACTCCCCACTAAACTGATTCAAAATGGTTGCTTCCTTGACCTGATTGATGGTTCTGTAACTGACAGGTTTTCGTTATGCTATGAATAAATTACAAATTACAAATTATGGGATCACATGAAAGCTATGTGAAATTCTCGTGGATATTTTCCACTGGTTATGCGATTTAATTTATGAGTATAGAAAAGCGGGCGAAAAAAAATTGAAAAAAAAATGTTTTTTTTTTCTAATAATTTTAAGCACTCTACCTCAGGAAATACGCAAAATAATTTTTGTCGATAAGTGTTTCTTATGTAAAACAAGATGGTGCTGTCAGAATTGAAATCTAAATATACTCATTCGTAGAAATTTATAGTTTAAGTTTTTAAGCGCTAGTATAAAATATTTGGAAACGCTACACAAAAACAATTAATTCATGTTCAGATTCCTTGCCTTATTTTCTCATTATAACAATGTTCATTTAACTTTATTTGTTCCGAAGGTATTGAAATCTGAACGTAGTGCTTTCTTGAAAATCGCAAAAAAAATAATAGAAAATGCTCCTCTTGACATAGGGTAGAGCGCTACTTTGTCGTAATCGCCTATTTCCGTTCTACCGATCAGAAATGATCAATAATATCAATGATTTCACCATGCACAAATCAATAATAGGTTTGTTCCGATGCGTTAGTTCATTAGCTACAACATAAACTCTGTTAGAGCGCATTGTATGAATATCTACGCTCATCGTTCTCAAAAAAAAAGAAACGCTCCTAGCTAATCCCATTTTCCTACGTTTATCCGTAGGACGAAGAAAATCTAAATGCGTTTAAATGCGTTAGGATCAAGGAATCAAAAATATCTCCAAATGACAAAATGACAAGCGATCAACGAACCGAATGATAACGTTATGTCAGAAGTGGAAAGCAATAATGATATAATCTTCTTACTTTTTTTCATGACAAGCAGCTCGTGTGAAACAGTGCACTCGGGGCGGTAGAAGGAAATGAGCAAATTGTTGGCAAGCTGCTTCACGAAGTAAACCCGAAGATGATACTCGTGTGTTAATGGGATTTTATTTGTTATGTCTTTTCTCGATTCAGATCAAGCTTGGTCCTCATCTGAGTATATTGAAACAAAGCAGGCAAGCAATATATCATTATCTTTCTACTAGAGTCGGTGTATAATGAGTCACGCCAAGAGAAAAACAGTTGAACTCGCATCACGGTTTTCGAAAGATTCCCTTTCTTTTAACTTGGCAACAGAGGACTTCTGCATCAACTTCAAATGACTTCTAGCGAGGAAAAAAATTAACGGCTGTAGTAAATCATTATATCAGTGATTTTGTCAAATTATCTTAAGGAAAAATAGTAGAAATTGTCATTACTGATCATTACCAAACGTATCGCATGACAAATGTAATGCTCACTGCGTGTATATGATCATTTCTTCGGTTATATTTTATATTTAATTGCAATACCTTTCGTGGACCTTTCATAGCATCGTAATGCTTGTTTACTTTGCACGATAGGTAGCCGGTTTGGCAGTTCAATAGGTAGACTTGGCTTCACTCTTGGCGTGACTCATTATACACCGACTCTACTTTCTACCACTCCGATCGAGCTTTGTTACAGAGCGAGTTTGTCATGGTAGTCGTAGCAACCGTTTTGTCTGTATCGTTGGTTGCCTTATGTGTTTGGATTCGCTGGTTAGGACGGAATTAAAACTCGCAGAACGAATTTAGAATCAAGAAGCAGTATTAGATTTCAAACAATATCTCAACAATGTGTGACTCTTTATCAAATCCAACGAAAGGTGAATAGAAGCCATTTTTGTCAGAAATATTACATTTTCATTAAGTCGTTCAGAAAAGAGAGGTAAAGCACGAGTTGTGCCTAGTAGGACGGAAATTAGATCAAAAACCCTATGGATTCATGAAAATTAGACCAAAATAGACTTCTCCTCCAATTTTGGTCCAAATCGGATAATGTCAATTTCATGTGCCTCGGACACTTGGCGCGGATTGACCCATAAACAATTGATGATATAAACAATAACACAATATCAAAGACACTATGTTCTTTAAATAAAACAAAACCTGCGTATGCCGTGGACCACAAAAGAAAGTGAACATATTTTATCCCATCTTTTGAATAACGTGTTGCTCAATGGTTGGTAGTAGAGCTGGGACTTCACATTGTTTGCTATATATATATTGTCCAGAGCAAAGCTTGAATGGTGTTGTCTTTTGGAAAAACTGATTTGCACTCGCCTTTCCCATAATTTTCGATTTTAATATTTATTAGTTCATTTGCCATACATATTTTATCCGTATGAGCGTGCGTGGATACACATTCTACTTGTTTCCGTATCCATAAAAACATCCGAGTGATATCACCCACACCGGATGTGGAATTTCACAGGTAATATATTAATGAAATACATCCATATGCTGCCGGATGCATTTGATTTCGGTTTTCCAGAACAACTTAATTTTAACAATGTATGCATTGTGAATAAAGCGAAAGAAAAAAAAACGAGTTTTCGATCTATCAACTTGATGCAGTTTTCGTCGTTCACATACGACGCATATCACAGCAAATGCAAAGCTTTATCTTTTGTCTCCTTCTCGCACACATACCACATACCACGTGCATTCGATGTTTTTTTTTGTGTATCGCCTGGAAATATGACTAACGATGATCGCTCTGTGGCGACATGTGTTGCATAAGCTTTAGGCGCATTAGCTCAAAGCGCTCTGCATCCATGATCCCAGCCAAGCCATTCACTATGGAGGAACCGGTAGGAGAGAAAAGCCGAAGCTCGAGGAATATTTTATGATATCCCAGTAAGAATTGTCGGTCCGATGCGACTCCGATGAGAAACCGATGCATCGGACTATCGGCCTGATGTGAGCCTGATGAAACAGCCCGATTCGACACCTTGTATCGGGCTAATTTGCAACAAAAACGTCGGAATTGTAGACCTCGAGAAAGTGCTCTCGCTCGATGCGTAAGGCCGATGTGAGTCCGATGTGGAGCAAAATTTTGTATGGCGCATCGGGCTCGCATCGGGGTGCCGATTTTCGCTTTTGAGCGGTTTCCTTTCAGAATGACACTCCGACGCGAAGCCGATGCGGAACAAAATAATGTTCGTGGCATCGGGCTCGCGCCGGGGTATCATTCTGAAATGAATCCACTCAAAAGGAATTAGATTACCAATAATAAAATAAGCTTAATAAATATAAGAATATGCATGATTATAATAGGAATCAGAAAAATAATACCGTAATACGAAAACGACTAATCAACATAAAATAACCTCTTTTAACGCGAATAGGAGAATTTTCGATTAATTTTGGAAACATTGGACTTGTGACCAGAAAATGGACCGTGGTGGATACGGGGTGCCCTCCCGGAAGATCCGAAACAACCGTAAAAGTGGCCAATTCATGAAATCGGCTCAAGAGCTCTGCGGTTTTTCCTAAAGATAAAATTTGGACTTATGACCAGATACATGGACCCTGGTGGCCACGGGGTGCCCTTCCGGATGATCCAGAGCAACCGTCAATGCATTGTGCTGAATGTGGTAAATTTAAGAAATTGGTTCTAGTGCTCTGCGGTTTTTCTAAAGCACTTCTACAGGACTCATTAGATAGCATTTGGACTTGTGACAAGAAAATGGACATGGGTGGCCACGGGGTGCCCTTCCGGAAGATCCGGAACAACCACAAATGTGGTAAATTCATGAAATCAGTCCTAGAACTCTGCAGCTTTTTCAAAAACACGTCTACAGGACTCATTATTGCACTTATACAGGACTCAATAGATAGCATTTGGACTTGTGACCAGTAAATGGACTCTGGTGGCGACGAGTTGCTCTTCCGGAAGATCCGGAACAACCGTAAAATTGGCCAATTCGTTAAATCGGTCCTAGAGCTCTGCGGTTTTTTCTAAAGCACTTTTACAGGACTCATTATTGCATTTATACAGCACTCATTAGATATAATTTGGACTAGTGACCAGAAAATGGACCCTAGCGGCCATTGGGTGTCCATCCAGAAGATCCGGAACAATAGAAAAAGTGGCAAATTCATAAAATTGGTCCTACAGCTCTGCGTTTTTTTCTAACGCACTTCTACAGGACTCATAAGATAGATTTTGGACTTGTTTCCAGAAAATGGACCCTGGTGGCCATCGGGTGCCCTTCCGGAAGATTCGAAACAACCGTAAAAGAAGCCAATTCATGCTATTAGTCCTAGAGCTCATGTGGTTTTTCCTAAACACTTCTTCAGGACTTATTGAATATGGACTTGTGACCAGAAAATGGACCCTGGTGGTCACGGGGTGCGCGTCCGGAAGATCCGGAACAACCGTTAAAATTCGTAAATTGGTAATCGGTCCTAGAGCTCTGTAGTTTTTTTTTTTAAGCACTTCTACAGGACTTAACAGAAAGAATATGGACTTGGACCAGAAAATGGACCTTGATGGCCATGGGGTGTCCTTCCGGAAGATCTGAAACAAACTTTAATGTGGCCAATTCATGAAATCAGTCCTAGCACTCTGCGGTTTTTTCTTAAACACTTCTACAGGACTCATTAGATAGAATTTGGATTTGTGACCAAAAAATGGACTCTGGTGGCGACGGGGTGCCTTCCGGAAGATCCGAAACAACCGTAAAAGTGGCCAATTCATGAAATCGGTCCTAGAACTCTGTGGTTTTTTTTTAAAGCACTTCTACATGACTCATTATATAGAATTTGAACTTGTGACCAGAAAATGGACCCTAGCGGCCATCGGTTCTCCTTCCGGAAGATCCGGAAAAACCGTTAGAGAAGCCAAATCATGATATTAGTCCTAGAGCTCATGTAGTTTTTTTTTTTTCTAAACACTTCTTCAGGACTCATTACATAGAATTTGGACTTTTGACCAGAAAATGTACCCTGGTGGCCACGGGGTGCCCTTCCGGAAGATCCGGAACAAACATTCAAATAACCAGTTCATGAAATTGGTCCTAGAGCTCTGCAGTTTTGTTCTTAAGCACTTCTACAGGACTCAACAGAAAGAATATGGACTTGGACCAGAAAATGGACCTTGGTGGCCATGGGGTGCCGTTCCGGAAGATCCGAAACAGCCGTTAAAAAGGCCATTCATGAAATCCGCCCTAGAGCACTGTGGTTTTTTCTAAAGCACTCCTTCAGGGCTTATAAGATAAAATTTGGACTTGTGACCAGAAAATGGACCCTGGTGGCCAAAGGGTGTCCTTTCGGAAGATCTGGAACAAACGTAAAAGTGGCCAATTTATGAAATTGGTACTAGAGCTCCACGGTTTTTTTTTTTCTAAAGCACTTCCACAGGACTCATTATATAGAATTAAGACTTGTGACCAGAAAATGGACCCTGGTGGCCAAAGGGTGTCCTTCCGGAAGATCTGGAACAAACGTAAAAGTGGCCAATTTATGAAATTGGTACTAGAGCTCCACGGTTTTTTTTTTCTAAAGCACTTCCACAGGACTCATTATATAGAATTAAGACTTGTGACCAAAAAATAGATCCTGGTGGCCATCAGCTACCATTCCGAAAGATCCGGAACAATCTTAAAAATGGTCAATTCATGAAATCGGTCCTAGAGCTCTGCGGTTTTTTTTTCTAAAGCACTTCTACAGGACTCATCAGATAGAATTTGGACTTGTGACCAGAAAATGGTCCCTTGTGCCCACGGGGTGCACGGGGAAGATCCGGAACAACAGTTGAAGTGGCCAATTCATTAAATCGATCGTATGGCTCTGCGGTTTTTTCTCAAGCACTTCTACAGGACTCATTACATAGAATTTGGACTTGTGACCAGAAAATGAACCCTGGTGGCTATCGGGTGCTCTTCTGGAAGATCCGGAACAACCGTATATGCGGCCAATTCATGACAGCTTTGCGGTTTTTTCTTAAGCACTTCCACAGGCTTCATCAGATAGAATTTGGACTTGTGATCAGAAAATGGTCCATTGTGGCCAAAGAGACCCTTCCGGAAGATACGGAACAACCATGAATGTGGCTAATTCATGAAATCGGTCCTAGAACTCTGCCGTTTTTTTTTCTAAAGAACTTCTACAGGACTCATTAGATAGGCTTTATACTTGTGGCCAGAAAATGGACCCTGGTGACCATCGGGTGCGCTTCTGGAAGATCCGGAACAACCGTAAAAGTGGCCTATTCATGAAATTGGCCCTAGAGCTTTGCGGTTTTTTCTAAAGCACTTCTTCAGGACTTATCAGATAGAATTTGTTCTTGTGCTCAGAAAACTGTTCTTTGTGGCCACGGGGTGCCCTTCCGGAAGATCCGGAACAACTGTTTATGTGGCCAATTCATGAAATCAGTCTTAGAGCTCTACGGTTTTTTTTTTCTACAACACTTCAATAGGACTAATCAGATAGAATTTCAACTTGTGAAAAGAAAATGGACCCTAGCGGCCATCGGGTAGCCTTCCGGAAGATCTAGAGCAACAGTTAAAGTAGCCTATTCATGAAATCGGTCCTAGAACTCTGCGGTTTTTTCTTTAACACTTCTACAGAACTCATTAGATAGAATTTGGACTTGTGACCAGAAAATGGACCCTGGTGGCCATGGGGTGCCCTTCTGGATGATCTGGAACAACCGTTAAAATGGCCAATTCATGAAATCGGTCCTTAAGCTCTGAGCATTGGGTGCCCTTCTGGAAGATCTGGAGCAACAGTAAAAGTGGTCAATTCATGAAATTGGTCCTAGAACTCTGCGGTTTTTTCTAAAACACTTCTACAGGACTTATTAGATAGAATTTGGACTAGTGATCAGAAAATTGACCCTCGTGGACACGGAGTGCCCTTTCGGAGGATCCGGAACAACAGTTGAAGTGGCCAATTAATGAAATCGGTCCTAGAGCTTTGCGCCTTTTTTTTTCTAAAACACTTCTGCATGCTCATTAGCATTGGCGTAGCTAGCACCCCCACTAGGGGGTGCAAAGGCATCCCTAGTTTCAATGTATGCACCCCTAGGACCAATGTAGGCCGCCCAGATTATTTATTGCAAGTTCTTATTTTCATTTCACATAGAAATAGTAAAATTGAGATTATGCCGTGAGAGAAAAAGAAATTCGAAAAAATGATAGTTTTCCTTAGTTACGCCAATGCTCATTAGATAGAATTTGAACTTGTGAACAGAAAAAGGACCATAGCGGCCATCGAGTACCCTTTCGGAAGATCTGGATGAACTGTAAAAGTGGCCAATTCATGAAATCGGTCCTAGAACTCTGCGGTTTTTTCGAAAACACTTCTACAGGACTCATTAGATAGAATTTGGACTTGTGACCAGAAATTGGACCCTGGTAGCCACGGGTGCCCTTCCGGAAGATCCGCGATGTCACGCACACCAACGTATCGTCTGGCTCGGAAACCGCGTTTACCCGAAAACGTTTTTTTATCCTTGCGTATATGGGATTGTGCCAAAACTGGAGCATATACCAAAACTGGAACACTTACCCTAGCGAGATTTTTAAACGTGATCTACTAGTAAAATAATAAGAAGACTTATAATGAGTTTCCTGTTTTCTGCTGAAGTTCAGGGAAGCACTGTCGACATTCTGGGAAGTATAGTTGAGGTTCATGGAAATCCTGTGGAAGATCAGTGAAGTCCTGTCGCCATTCTGGGAAGAACTGTTGAAGTGCGTTGAAGTACTGCTGAAATTCTGGGAATTCCTGTTCACATTCTGGGAAGAACATTTGAAATTCAGAACATGCCTGCTGAAGTTCTGGGAATTCCTGTCGACATTCTGGGAAGAACTTTGAAGGTTCAGGGAAGTACTGCTGAAGTTCAGGGAAGTTCTGTCGACATTATTGGAAGTGCTGTTCAAGTTCAGGGAAGTCCTGTCGACATTCTAGGAGACACTGTTCAAGTTTAGGGAAGTTGTTCTGAGGTTCAGGGAAGTTCTGTCGAAGTTCAGGAAAGTCGTGCAGAAGTTCAAGGAAGTCCTATCGACATTCTGGGAAGTACTGCTCAAGTTCAGGGAAGTCCTGTGGAATATCAGGGAAGTCCTGTCGACATTCTGGGTAATACTGTTGAAGTTCGTGGAGGTACTGTTGAAGTTCTGGGAATTCCTATTGACTGGGAAGAACATTTGGAGCTCAGGGCATTCCTGCTGAAATTCTGGGAAGAACTGTTGAAGTTCAGCGAAGTCCTGCTGCAGTTCTGGGAAGTCCTGTCGACATTCTGCTAAGTACTGTTGAAGTTTAGGGAAGTCCTGCTGAAGTTCAGGGAAAACCTGTCGACATTCTGGAAAGTACTGCCAAAGTTCAGGGAAGTCCTGCTGAAGCTCGGGGAAGTCCTGCTGAAGTTCTGGGAAGTCCTGTCGACATTCTGGAAAGAATTGTTGAAGTTCAAGGCTGACCTGCTGAAATTGTGGGAAGTCCAGTCGACATTCTGCGAAGTATTTTTGAAGTTCACGGAAGTCCTGTCGACATACTGGGAATTTCTGTTGAAATTTAGGAAAGTCCTGCTGAAGAAGTCCAGGGAAGTCCTGCCGACATTCTGGGAAGTACTGTTGAAGTTCAGGGAAGTTCTGCTGAAATTCCGGGAAGTTCTGTCGACAATCTGCGAACTACTGTTGAAGTTCAGGGAAGTCCTGTCGAGATTCTGGGAGCTACTGTTCAAGTTTAGGGAAGTCCTGCTGAAGTTCGGGAAAGCCCTGTCGACATTCTGGGAAGTACTGATGAAAATCAGGGAAGTTATGTCGACATTCTGGGAAGTACTGTTGAAATCCAGGGAAGTCCTGCTGAAGTACAGGGAAGCCAAGTCAGCATTCTGCGAAGTACTGTTGAAGTTCAGGGAAGTCCTGTCGACATTCTGGGAAGTACTGTTGAAGTTCAGGGATGTCCTGTTGAAGTTCTGTCGACATTCTGGGAAGTACTGTTGTGGTTCAGGGAAGTACTCTTGAAGTTCAAGGAGTCCTGCTGAAGTTCAGGGAAGTCCTGTTAATGTTCAGAGCAAGGGGTGTCCGTGGCGTAGTTGCTACACGTTCGCTTCTCAAGCGGATGGTCATGTGTTCAATTCCCAGCCCCCCCACTTTGGGCGCCGATGGTGAGTGGTAAGCGTGGTTGCCTCTCACCTCAGTATGGCCTGGGTTCAGTCCCATTCAGCGCCCTGGGATTTTCTGAGGCATAGAATCCCTAAGCACGCCTTCCTTCGGATGGGAAGTAAAACCGTTGGTCCCGGTCCATAGTCATGGGTCGTTAGTTAGGGTCCAGGTGTGGAAGCTACCTCCCTGGCGTCGGGAGCATTGGTACTCTCAGTACGGAAAACAGTTCGACGGAAAACAAATCAAGAAAAAAAAAAATGTTCAGAGTAATTCTGCTGAAGTTCATAGGAAACCTGTCGCCATTCTTGGAAGAACTGCTGAAGTTCAGGGAAGTCCTGCCGAGATTCTGGGAAGTACTGCTGAAATTCAGGGAAGTCCTGCTAGAGCTCAATTAAGACTTGTCGACATTCTGGGAAGTACTGTTGAAGTTCCATGAACCTAATTAAGTTCTAGGAGGTTCTGCTGAAGTTCAGGGAAGTCCCATCGATATTAAGGGAAGTTCAGGGAAGCCCTCTCGACATTCTCGGAAGTACTGTTGAAGTTCAGGGAAGTCCTGCTGAAGCTCAGAGAAGTTCTGCTTAGGTTCAGGGAAGTCCTGTAGACATTCTGGAAAGAACTGTTGAACTTCAGGGAAGTATTGATGAAATTCAGGGAAGTTCTGCTGAAGTTCAGGGAAGTCCTGTCGAGGTTCAGGAAAGTCCTGTTGAAGTTCAGGGAAGTCCTGTCGACATTCTTGGAAGAACTGTTGAAGTTCAGGGAAGTTTTGCTGTATTCCTGGGAAGTACTGTCGAAGTTCAGGGAAGTCCTTCTGAAGTTCTGGGAAGTCCAGTAGACATTTTGGGAAGTATTATTGAAGTTCAGGGAAGTTCTGCTGAAGTTCTGGGAAGTCCTGTCGACATTCTGGGAAGTACTTTTGAAGTTCATGGAAGTCCTGCTGAAGTGCAGGGAAGTCCTGTACACATTCTAGGAAGTACTTTTGAAGTTCAGGAAAGTCCTGCTGAAGTTCAGGGAAATCCTGCTGAAGTTCAGGGAAGTCCTCTCAATGCTCAGGGAAGTTCTGCTGAAGTTCAGGGAGGTCCTGTCGACATACTGGGAAGTACTGTTGAATTTTAGGGAAGTCCTGCTGAAGTTCTGGGAAATCCTGTCGACATAGGGGGAAGTACTACTGTTGTAGTTCAGGTAAGTCCTGCTGATGTTCAGGGAAGTCCTGTCGAAGTTTAGGGAAGACCTGTCAACATTTTGGGAAGACTTGTTAATGTTATGGGAAGTCCTGCTGAAATTCTGGGATTTCCTGTCCACATTTTGGCAATTACTGTTGAAGTTCAGGAAGTTCTGCTGAAGTTCAGGGAAGTCCTGTCGACATTCTGGGAAGAACTGTTGAAGTTCAGGGCATTCCTGCTGAAGCTCTGGGAATTGCTGTCGACATTCTGGGAAGAACATTTGAAGTTCAGAGAAGTTCTGCTGACGTTCAGGTAAGTCCTGTCGAAGCTTAGGGAAGTCCTGTCAAAGTTCAGTGAAGACCTGCCGAAGTTCAGATAAGTTCTGTCGACATTCTGTGAAGTACTGTTGAAGTTCAGGGAAGTCCTGCTGAAGTTCAGGGAAGTCTTGTGGACATTCTGGGAAGTACTGTTGAAGTTCAGGAAGTTCTGCTGCAGTTCTGGGAAGTCCTGTCGACATTCTGGGTAGTACTGTTGAAATTCAGGGAAGTCCTGCTGAAGTTCATGGAAATCCTGTCGACATTCTGGGAAGTACTGTTGAAGTTCAGTGAAGTCCTGTCGACCTTTTAAGAAGTACTGTTTTAGTTCCGGGAAGTCCTGTTGACATACTGGGAAGAACTGTTTAAGTCAGAGAAGTCCTGCTGAAGTAATGGGAAGTCCTGTCGACATTCTGGGTAGTACTGTTCAAGTTCAGGGAAGTCCTGCTGAACTTCTGGGAATTTCTAGGAACTAGGTACTGTTCAAGTTCAAGGAAGTCCTGCTGAGGTTCTGAGAAGTCCTGTCGACATTCTGGGAAATACTTTTCAAGTTAAAGGAACTCCTGTCGACATTCTGGGAAGTACTGTTGAAGTTCATGGAAGTCCTGCTGAAGTTCAGGGAAGTTCTGTCGACATTCTGGGAAGAACTTTTGAAGTTCAGGAAGTCCTGCTGAAGTTCAAAGAAGTTTAGCAGAATTTCAGGGAAGTCCTGCTAATGTTCAGGCAAATTTAGCCGATATTCTCGGAAGTCTCACCGACTTTCATGGAAGCCCTGACTTGGATCAGGGAAGTGCTGTCTCAGTTCAATGAAGTTCTGTTGAAATTCAGGGAAGTCCTGCCGAGCTCCAAAGAATTCTTGCTGAAGTTATGCCTAAGTTCAGGAAAGTCCCGCTCGAGTTCAGTAAGTCCTACTGAAGTTCTGGGAAGTCCAGGATGTGTTCAGGGACATTTTTCTGAAGTTAGGATAGTCCTACCGAAATTCACGAATGTCTTGTCGGGGTTCAGGCAAGTCTATATTCATTAAATTTATGTTGAACTTCAGGAAAGTCCTGCTGAACTTCATGGAAGTCCTTCTGAAATTCAGAGAAGTCCTTCCGACATTCAAGGTAGTCCGGTCAAAGTTCAGATAAGTTTTGCCGATGTTCAGGAAGTTCTACCAATGTTCAGGAAACTTCTGTCGACATTGGGAGAAGTACTGCCGTCATTAAGAGATATTAGATATTCTACCGAAGTTCAAATGAGTCCTGATGAACTTCAAGGAAGTCTCGCTGATGTTCAGAGAGGGGCCTCCGGAACTTGGAGAAATTCCTGTTGAACTTGGGGAAGTCCTGCCTACAATCAGAGAATTATTGTTGAAGTTTAGGGAGGTCCCGCTTATCTTCCCGGAAGTTATGCCGAAGTTTAGGAGAGTCTTGCCGACAGGACGGCATTTTTCGTAAAAAAAATTGATTCCGTTTTTTAATTTCTCGCAAACAATTTCACACATTTTTACCCAATTTTTCCAGTTACAACTAGAATTAATGTGAAAATTTTGGATAAAGTTTAAAAAAAATAACATCAATTGAGTTTAAAGGTTATTAACACCAAATTTACTTTTTGAGGTCAAGAGCATATTACAGCGAAATAATAGTTGATTTTATGAAAATCATAGTAAGTTTGTTTTCATATGTTCCTTTTTGAGCTTTTATACAGTGCTTTTTTGTACATTTCAAAGGCTGCATTGTGGTTTGTTCTTTACTGTTTCAAGGATTTGTAAACCCTTATATACTTTTATAGATACACTTAACTATATTACCGCTCATTATCACCACTCAGAATGCAAAAGTTTGTTGTTGCGAATACGTTGAATTTCGAATTTGGCCATTTTTAGCGATTTTTTTTTTTTATTTTTTTATTTGAGGGGGATAGAAGGAAAGGGGTGTAAGTGATTTTGATCGATTTTCTTCATCGACTTTCTCTTTCGTTAATAACTCAGATGTAAACACATTCCTTGATGCGTTTGCCGTTCTGGATGCTAGATGAGAACCTCCTTTATCAAACTATCTGGCAGCAATAGCGCGAAATTTGTGTGTAAAGCCATGGTTATCAGAAGAGAAAGTCGATTAAGAGAATCGATCAAAGTCACTTACACCCCTTTCCTTCCAAGCCCCTCATTTGAAATGATGTTGTGAATTGATTTCAAATGTTGTCCAAACAATTGCATAAAAAAGGCTTCACTAGGATAACAGGTTTTAAAAAAAAATGGTCGATGGGAACAAAAGATACAAAAAAATCGAAGTGCGCAGAATTTTCTTTTCTTCTCCTACCTTACCATCCAGCTCCGTGGGATATAAGGGGGCCGCGGTGAGTTGCTGGCAGGGATGTGGAGTCGGATCAAAATTCACCGACTCCGACTCCTCTGATTTGAAAATTACCGACTCCGACTCCTCGACTCCGACTCCGATTCAGACAAAATACAATAAAATTTGCGTCAAAAAAATTTGGTTGATTTAATTTGTATAACAAAGGGGTCATCCATAAATTATGTAAGGGAATAGGGGGGCAGGTAGGTCTTAACATTTCTTACGGTTTCTGGCAACGGGGGAGGGAGAGTTGACATTTTCTTACATACGGTTTAATAAGCGGGGAAAAAAAATTAGACGTTCAACGAGACGTTGTCTTGGACTTAAAGATGATTCCTAGGGGGTTCAAATCATTGAAAGCATAAAATAAATTTCAAAATATAACCGTTCGATTTTGGCACGGTTCGATTTTGGCAACACAAAATTTTCGGGCTTGTTGTCAAAATCGAACGGGTACTGTACCTGGGGTTTCTGCAACTGAAGGGGATTCGCCATACATCGATCAAGAAAGAGCTGCAGGAAAAGTTCTTGTATCGTATCAACCGTGTTCTGAGGTCGTTCCTCCCGGCCGGCACAAGATGAAGGCGATAAAAATGTTTGCCGTGCCCTTGTTGACCTACAGCTTCGGGGTGATAAAGTGGACCAACACTGACTTGGAGGCGATAGAACGAGCAGTACGAGTGGCGTTCACTAAACATCGCATGCATCACCCAAAGTCAGCCGTCGAGAGAGTCACCTTGCCAAGTATTAAAGAGGCGTCACCGATATTCAAGCGTGTTTCCCAGATCTAGCATTTGCGGAGATACTTCGTAGAAAGCCAGAGCCGTCACGCAATACACTATTTCTTCAGCACTAAGTCTACGTAGAGCCGCCACGCCAAAGGTTATCGCACTGCATGCACTGGTTGCACTTACCCGTACGATTAAAATCGATTCGCACGATGAAAAACAATCAAAACGCGAGACCACCAAAAGCGAAAACTACCGCACTGCCACGGACTGTGTGTGTGTGTGTCATCCTCTATCCCTCACCCAGCCGGGGGCGTTGGATAAGTAGAACTGCGAATAATTTGATCAAATCTCATGCTCCGTAATGGTGCCCTTTATGTTGTGAAGACTAGTACTTAAAAAAGGGTAACTTTTGAGGCAAGACAGGGTGTCCTCAACAAGTTAAGGGAACAGGGTGCACTAGATGTCCACAACAGGTACAGCAAAACATCACATAGACGCCCTTATTCACACTAACTACTCAGGGGATAGAAGGTCAAGAAGAGCCACCGCCGCCAACTAAAGCTTGAACCGGGTACCTGGGACTCCCACGATATACCCGCGGCAATGGTCAGCAGACGATGCCCTGTGCGTATTTAGTATGTAATATGTTTTATTTGGATACACAAAATGTTTGAAGCCATGCGTCATCTAAACCATAATTTGCATCACCACAAATACACTTGTCAACAATCTTCAACTGGAACGTGCTCATCAAATCACTTCACCCGGGAGCGCATTCCCGATGCTTCCACGCATATTTTTCTCTCCACTCCAACCACACAACAACCAAATATCACTTTTCTTCACTTTTCTTTTTCAAGACACTCCGTGCACAAAAGCAATGCACATCGCAAAACCCTAACAATAGATCAGCGCCGTGCTCATCACCGCGTAAATAAAAAGAAATTAAAATTTTCACTCGCGATGCCACAAATTTTTGGTCCGGGAAAAACAATAAAACCACGCAGCGCCTAATCTTCTGATGCTTTCAATTTTGCAAACATGATGAATCATGTTTTCTTTCTTGATTCTAAAACTTCTCGGAAAGCGAGAAAACCACCACTCACACACGTATAACCGTCCGGGAGGCAGAGTGCCAGCGCTAATCCGGCAAATGCAGCCGAAAACTATGAAAGTGAATGCACGCACAAAACAGAGAGCAAATTTAGATACAACCGTATCCAAAGGCGTTCAAAACTCGACTATTTTTTGAAGAACAGAACACTTGTAAACATAAATCTTAAAATTTATGATGCAAAATTTATTACATTTATGCCATATACTAGAGAGCTGTAAAGTGCTATAAGTTCGGTTTACAAGAATAATGTATTGTAATAATTGTTCTGGTGTCTTATGAACAACTTATTACCACATTACAGCTCCTAGTTTGAACATGGCATTTGAGTCATCGAAAATTAATTTAATTAATCTAAAAGCATTTCGCGCTTCGCGTTGAGTTTACAATATGACTGACTACTCCTTGAAAAGAGCTAAATTCGCAGTGCTGACTCATTGTATAGGTACACCCAACCCATTTTTTAAGCGGTCTTATTTTCATTTTTTCCGATGTTCAAATAAAACCAAGCTTGACGAAACTGGTGTCCAAAAATCTGCAAAATATTAACCAACAGAAAATTTCTAAATTCACCATAAAAAGAAAATTGTGAAAATTCACCTGCTTAAAAACCACCTAAGCCACATAGCCTTTGATCAAGCTCAATATGCAAGAGGAGCAAATTGTATTTGTATTTATAAAGTGTTACGTTAGCCTGCAGTTGACAGTTTTTACTAAATCAACAATTCCGCAAAATATGAACGCATTAAGTGTTAAATCAAAATATGCCCAAAATTCACCTTCACCCAGACACATATTATGTGGTACTAACAGAAAACATACCGAACAGCAACTGCACCCCGTACGGTAATCTCTGTTGGATAGGACAGGGAAAATGGAGACCCGAGATAGAGTTGCCACTTTGTGTGATGATGATGACGATGACGATTCTACCACTCTACCGCTAATGACGGTGACGGACGGACGATGACCAGGAATGACTATCAACCACTACCCTTCCTAAACTCTTTGCTGGGAACCACCAGCAACGGAACAAACCCGGATTACAACGACCACCAACGATACTGTTTTCTCCACTCGAATAGAAAGAAAAAAAAAATGTTTACTTTATTCACTTCACGCCATTATCCGTAATCCGAGCAGCTCCGGGCTTCGTAGCGTGTTACATTTTCATCGCACCGTTCGTTGCCACTGGCACTGGGGACCGTAATATCGCTTTTCAGGGAGGAACAAACACTTTTTGGTCACTGCCGGAAACAGGACAGAACCGTCGACGGCACCGGAAATTGGTAGCAGGAAAATCGACACCGCAAACTAGCACCAGATATTATGGACTTTCATAAGTCTGCAGAGAGCCTCACCCCGACCCGACGAACGATGACGATGATGATATTATCACTTTGATTTTTTCTTTTCTTTCTGGCTTTCGCAAAAGCGGCACACAAGACAAGACACAAGCGACGACGAACGCATTCGCAAGGCAGGCTACACGAACAACGAATGACGAACCGATCCGCCGATCTGAGTCAACTACCGCACTGCCACGGACTGGAATGAAAACTAATTAGAATCGAGCCAAGCCGTCACTCTTCCTTTTTTTTGCCTCGCTGGTCGCTGATGCGGAGCACGACTTACGAGCACGAGAGCTTATTCACGCATTTTTCTCTCTTTTCCGCTTCGTTCGAGCAAACTCTCGCGAGAACCAGCAAAAAGTTTCTCACTCAGCCCGACGGCAGCCCGTGAGCCCGATGCTCTTCTTAGTGGGATGGCAATAGGGTAAGAGAAAGCGAGAGAGAGAGAGAGTAGAACCACACGCTTATTTGGAAACGGAAGGAGAAATACACAGAAGGCTTATGTTTGTCCGTTGTAATATTAGATACTAGGTACTACTGCTTAACTGTAATGCATGCATACACAAAAGCTGCACGGCCAATGAGAGTAACTCAAAATTGAGTCGAAAGTAAATTTAAAACGTGCGAAACGTAAAATTTTCAATGATTTTCCAGGAAAAATTTCATTTAGTCGATAGTATATATGAGAAAAATTGTGAAATATTTCACTCAGCCAACTAGTATACAGCATTCCCACGGACATGAATGACTATACAATTAGTTGAAGGACAGCCTAGAAATAGCGGTGGTTGGACAGTACCACCCACCGCATGTACGCAGGAGTTACTGAACTTCTAGACTGAGTAAAATGTTAAAACATTTCTCATATTCAAACAAATTCAGGAAAAGTGAGGAAAATTTTACTGAACCCACTCTTTGCAGTTTTGAGTTAAATTCGATTCAGTTACAGGTGTACTCTCATCGTCCGTGTAGCAGCTGCTGTTGTCCAGTGGGAAAGGGTCGAATGCATCGCTTTTGGGTCGAATGGTGGCACCAATTTGTTCCGGTTTTGTGTCAGCAGGAAATTTCACTCTCTTGATCCAACCCTGCAGTAGGAGGACATTGTCCACCGGGCCACCGGGTTGTGTCACAAGGGGAAAACTAACCGACACAAATGTAGACCAACCGAGGATGTTAGCTCACAGTGTTTAAGCCGGTTGAAATTATTAATGATATTACGTAACTCGGTTCGGTATCAACCAGTATACAGTTGGAGGAAATTTGTTGCGCTCTTTGGATAGGCTATTTTGCATCAGATGGTCTAGTCAGTAAAGGCACGGTTTCAACAAGCCGGAGGCGGCGGGTTCGATTTCCCGTCTGGTCGGGAAAATCTTTCGGGTTGGAAATTTTCTCTAGGTATAGCATATCATTGTGCTTACCACACAATTAAAAAAATAATGCATTGGTTGGCATAGAACGCTCTCAATTGATGTAAGTTTAGAAACGACAACATGGTCGCTACAGAGGTGTAAAAATCCAAGAAGATGAAGAAGGCTATTTTGAAATCCTGTTTAACTGATTATACACACGAAATGTAGTGAATTTTGATGTCGGAATACTGCTGTATACATACTGCTCGGAAAACCGGCTTTCGATCTGAGTTTTAATCATTCAAGAAAAATATATGGCTATTGTTCTTTCGATTGGTATTGAAATCGCTCTGATTCCTGATAGCGGTGTAAAACAGCTTCAAGCTGCAAACTGATTATAAAAGCGGGTTTATGAGCAGTACTTACAAATTCAGTGCGCTTATACTAACAACCACTATTCACCTTTGATTTGAATTTCACCTCAATGTTTGGCCTGTGTGCCACTAATTAGGAAGTTATATTAATAAGTATAGTTAAACAATAATCATAGCAAACTAATAAATTCAGACAATTACCTCATGAAAGGTATTCTCTACCGGAAAATCTTAGGATAACAACCTGAAGGGTAGTATGAAGCTTAATAATGTAAATTTTTACCCTGTAGGTGGATTTGAAATATTTGTTTAAATTAAATAAATTAATTATAGACAAAGAAACACTAGAAAAGGTATTAACCAAACGTGAATATAAACGATTTGGAACACATTTGTATCCTTTCTTCTCTCAATACTATTCATTGTATGACAGTACAGAGCTTTTTTACGTTTTATCTCCACTGAACTCGTTTCGCCCGCCAGGTCAGGGCTGCCGATCTGCTGGCGGTGTCAACAGCTATTATAATAAGTGTTTGGGAACTCATTGGCCACGCCTAGACATGTTAGGGGTATATACATGTGACTCAAATTAAAGCATTTTTGACGCAATTTAAATTAGACAGAAAGGTTTTCAGATTATTGATCCTGCACAGCAAAAACTAAATTTAAATATTACATCCAAGAGGATGCACTTCAATCATGTCAAAAATCTCATGTAATTTGTATGGCCACAAAATTAAACAAATGCAGTAAAAGCAGCGTAATGTCAGTTCATGCACTATATTAATGATTATTTTATCCTTTTTGGCAGGTAATATTACACCATATTTTGAACCCGGTTGAAGTGCATCCACTTTGATGCGATATAAAAAAAAATTGCTGTTTGAAACTTAGGAAATTCATGTTTCACTGCCATTTACATTATTGCTATCTGGGTACAGAGCCACCTCCTGATATGTCCAACAGTTTTTTTCCTTGATTTGTTTTCCGTCAAAATTGTTTTCCGTGCTGAGCACCAATGCTACCGACGTGCCAGGAAGGCAGCTCCCACACCTGGACCCTACCTATCGACCCATCAACTCATGAACCGGGGACCAACGGCTTTAGGAAGGCGTGATCAGAGATGTTATGCCTCAGTAGGCGGCGCCGGCTGGGATTGAACTCAGGTCTGCTGGGGTGAGAGGTTTAGGTTTAGGTAGAAAAAAATTGAACTTATCAAGAAAGTGATTTTTTAAAGTATTTTCCAATCTCTCTTCAGACTTATTTTATTTAATTTTTTCAGAAGATAACTGCCCAATGGATCTTTAAATAGGGTTGTTGATACAGTGTTCTCAAATTTAGTTTTTGCGTTTTAAAACTATCAATGTGTTTGTTTTTTTTTTTTTTTTTCAAAATGTTGGTAATTTAATTTTTTAATTCCATCGTCTAGATCGTTTAGATCACATGCTGATCTTCTGTCACTTATATAACAGTTAGTTTTTATTTTTGTCAGTAGGTCATACAGCCAGGACCAAGACAATATACTATCGACTAAAAGATTGAAATGTTTTGGTTGTGTTGATGCTTAACATCTAGTTATTGTTTCTCAAACGCATAAACGCAATTGCGTATCAGTATAATACAGTTTCTTTTTTGACAATTTTGAGATAACAACGATATGCACTAGTAATTTGCACCTCATTTCATATATTGTATTAATACTATGACTCATATTTATTCTACAATTTAATTGTCTAGAGGACCGCCATGTCAAATATGGGACTGATTACGAGAATTAAACACAGCTCAGTTTTGTAATACTTTCATTAATTAAATTATAATGCTGTTCAGTGGATCAATATGATTTTTTTCATCAATTAGTACTCCGAACCTTCTAAGTACTTAATACTTATTTTATGATGAATTGACTAAAATCGTTTTTCTTATTATGTTGGTTTTGTTACGTTCCTAGTGGAAGCCACCGCAACTGAATGCACTGCCACAGTTGTTATTTGAGAGCTTTCTGATCCGATTACCATTTTTCCTTTAGTATAATTCAAGAGCAAATTTTCATTATGTCTAAAGCAACATTCGCACCGATCCGAGAAAAATAATATTTTGTTTTAATAATCGAAAAGTTATTCCGACTTCCAATTAAACATATATTGTCTCATAGTGATAGCAATGTTTAACATATTAATTAGGGTTTTAATCATACAAAGCAGATCGCTAGCTAATAAGCTATGCTAAAAACTACAAGGGACAGCCGTATGGGGTTGTACGCAATGGTGACGTAAGATACGTGGTTTTATATAATACATCTTATTTGTAACTGCAGCAGCAGCTTGTGTTTTGTGTAGCAATAGGAACTTGAGCGGGATTCTCTCTGTTTATACTCTTTAGCATGACGCGCTTGGCACAGACGGCCCATAGCTGCTCACGACGAGCAACTGATTCCGATCAATAGCGATGCGGCTTCTTCCTCGTTCTATGGATGCTCATGTGGGCTGCAGCTCGTTACTTGCAGGCAGCCTTTCGTTGTGTACAAGAGAACACCACCACTCACCACGCGATGATTGAACAAACACCGTTTGGAGAGACCGGATGGAATTCATCTCTAAAATCTGTGTTAGTGAAATCGTTTTTCGCAGGCAATCGGTGATAATTTAAAAAAAAATTAAGTCGTTTTCAGCCAAATCCACAAAACTCCCATATTTAACCTAAGAAGCTACAAAATTATGGTTAGTATAAAATGAGCAGCAGAGTAAGCTTTCGGAAATATCAAGAATGGCACGCACAACAGAATTTGATACTAATACAATTTTTACAGAACATATGACTGACTACCTACGAAGGGTGTGAATAGGCCTAGGGTTATAAATACATATTATAATAATATAATGAGAGAGACAAGGATTAGTATTTTCCATTTAATTCCACTACTTTATTTGCTTATCCTTGACAGATACGCGTATTTTGTCTACAATGTGCAGACTTCTTCAGTGTCTTGTACTAATACTCGACTAGTACGAGTAAATAAAAATAAAAATAAAAATGATTATTGTGGTTCTACCATTACCCTCACGGAAAAATGTTTTAATGATCGTAATTAAATTTTATCACGTTTAATTCGGCGTTAAAATAATTAATATTACTTCATTACAGCCGGAGGTATTTGTGGTTTTAGTAAACACGTTATTTTAAAAGTGATATTTAATTTTTTAGCTATATCTCAAAAACTATCCTACTGAGATTTTTTGGACTACATTTTTGGATTCAGCGCACGATTTTACATGGGAAATGACCATATGCGTACAACGTTCAAATATGCTGTAAACTAGTGTATTTAAACGAGTATATCTATTTTGGACTCCTAGCCAAGCAACTTCTGAAAAAATACTTTATTCAAGACAGCAACATGTTTTTTTTTCATGGATTTAGATCGATTTACATGCATGTACGGATTTTGATTCATGACTGTACGGATTTTGATTCATCCTCAACACAGTGTACGGATTTCGATTCAAAATTGTACGGATTTTGATTCAATCGTAGAACGCTGTACGGATTTTGATTCAAGAGATGTGCAATTTAAATACTTTTTTCTTATAATTAAAGGTAATTTTAAGATCTGGTGTTTGCAAATAATGGTAAAATAAAGATAAATGTATAGGAAAAAGATGTGATACAGAGCATAATGTGATAGCATTATTTAGTATTGACCGTTAATGATTCTCTCGTGCTTAGGTGTACGGATTTCGGTCCCGCACGGTATGACTATTTTCTCTTCAAATATTCTTTAATACTGGATTGGGATTGATTTGGTCCTATTGTTTCAGGTGGTCTCGTTGAAATTGAGTAAAATTCATCAAAAATGCCTTGCTCCTTTTTGCATTTAGGCCCATTAGGATTGGTACGCCTACGCTGACAAACTACCCTAATTGGAACTGCTTGAAATTCACAACTGGGCAGACCAACACGAAAAGCTGATTATAAATCCAAGCTGGCAAAGTTGTGAGATTACCGAGTGGCCCCAAATTAAATCTGCCGCAGCATTTTTACTTACGTCCCAGCTTAACCTGCATAAATAATTCAGAGATGCTTGATGACATTTACAAATTCATGCCAGATATTTATGCACAGCAGAAAAATCTCCGCAAGTGTCTGCACAGTCCTGTAATCTGTCTAGCGGTCTTTGTCAGGTCTGGGAGGGTGAACAAATTAAGCTGCAGGGGAAAGAGCAAGTATTCAGTACCTTTATTACCACCATATACATAAAATATTTTCCATTTTTCATGTCATTTCTCCCTCCGTTTTGTTATAATGTACTGGCCTCTATAATTCAGCCCAGTTGTTGAAAATGAATAAGTAAACAGAAAAACAGGAAAACTCTGCATGGCCACTTTTACTGTGAGGCCAGATCGGTTTGCTCTACGTCAGAGTAGATTCTGGCGAATCCTGAACGGGTTCAGTTCTTTCCCCTTTCGGGAGCGGGCGGGTCAATCTGACTGTTAGAATTCCGAAACCCTCCAGCCAGCGAACAGTATATTGCTGGAATTATTCATGGCAATCCGAACCACCACCATCAGCCACAATTGGCACTCGGACAAAAGCCCGGTAATGAAAAAGAGGAGAACCAGCGTGAACGAATGGTTCCGCTTCACTGTCGATTGCGATGATGCAGGTACAAAAATGTGCAACTTCCCTTTCCGCGCAATGACCAAACACCAGGAGGGTAGTTTGACTCGCTTGTGTACATCTCCACGGACGATGAGGGTGCGACCAAATACAGTCTCGACAGGAATACATAAATTGTTTAAATAATGTAACTAATTTAATATGAAAATTAATGTCCATAGTGTAATTAAATTAAATTAAATACAGATTCTCCTACGTGGAGCGGTGGTGCGTGGGTTTTAGGATTTCAGTATTAATTTGACAGTAGTAAATCACAAGTATTTGGATGAGTAATTTCAAATTTAGCGTTTCAACTAAACTACATTATTTTTTCACAGAATCATCATGACCTGTATATGTATTTTATGCATTTGGGATCTTCTGATATTTACAAACTCATATTTAAAATTCACTATCATCTGGAGGGGGATATGATTGCAGGAAAGCAATGGGATCCGGAACTGTTACACATCCAGTGGTTGCAATCAATAGCACCCAATTTGGCTGCCGGCTGTGCAATTGATCTGAAGGCATACTGCATATACATAGGGTAGAGAACTACTTCGGCCAAATCGCCCATTTTGGGCCTATCGGACAGAAAACTTCAAATAAATCCATGATTTCAGAGTTAACAAGTCAATTATGCGTTTGGTACGATACTTTAGTTAATAAGCTACCGAACCAAGTCAATGAGAACGCGTGATATGAAGGTTTGCACACATTATTCCCAAAAACAAAAAAAGCGCTCCGACTGAATCAATTTTTATCTTCATTCAATAGGCCGAAGTGAATTTATTTGCGTTTAAATGGTATTTTGATGCGTTAGACCGAGTTTATAGTCCGTATGCCGAGTTTGGCTTCAAGAAGCAGTGTTAGACTTTTGACAATATCTCAACGATTGGTTTCTCTTTATCAAATCATACGGTACGTACGGAAAGGTAAATAAATTTGAAAGCCTTCAGTAATAATAACATTTCCGTCCTTCAGTAATAATAACATTTCTGTTTGCTAAGCTGCGCTAGATTAAGAAAGACTAAGTGCGGGTTGTGCTTAATAGGCCGGAAATGGGGTAGTTAACCCTATCTAGTATGATGTCTCAAATTGTTCAATTTGCTCCACGTAGCGCAATCTTTAACGCATCAGTTTCAAGTTCTCCTCTAAAATACTGTACTATAAATCGAGGAACTTTTAGTAGGAGAAATTAAACTTTTTGTTCACCTTGTCTTTCATTTTCGTCATATTTCAATATATTGAATATTAAGAAAATTAGTTAGTGAATTGGAGGATGACCCCGGTTTAGTTTCTAACATCCATGAGTTCAAATCTCATCCCTTGACAAGCACTGATTGAACCAAGAGTGCTAAAAGTAACTACAATAAGAAAAAACAGCCATTACATTGGAAAACGATAGAGTGTATCTTAGAATTTCGTAAAAGTTGGTAGTTTTGTTCCTTATCGTAAAAAATTAGACCAGTTTTTTTTGTGTTTTGTCATTAGGCTGACCATTTCCATGTAGATATCAAGTCCAAAAAATCGATTTCTTTTTTTACGTAGGATTACGTCTTTCGGCAACATATTGGGGGTGCAATTTCAAAAAAACCAAAATCGACCGTATGACGAAAATAGGTCAGGTTTTGACCACATATAACTCGGTCAATAGCAGATGAATTTTAATCCTAAACAAGCCAAAGAGTTGGGAATTTATCTATCAATCTGCTAAATTGAACATTTTATTAATTTTCAATAGGTCACTTTTGAAAAATACACAAATGTCCAACTTTTGCAATGGTGATTTAAAAATCGAATTCGATCCTGTCTCACTGAACGGTGCTCATTCAATCACCGTGTGTCGTGGTGTCCGGTCGTCAACGTCAGCAGCAGCAGCAGTGCTTTCAGCGTGTGGTGTTAACATTGTTCTCTAGTACACCACGAAAGCAGTGAGCTGCAGAGCCCACATGAGCACCCATACAAGGAGGAAGAAGCCGCTGGATCGAAATCAGTTTCCTCGTGAGTAGCTGTGGGTCATCTATGCCAAGCGTGTCAACCTTGTTCCAAACAATTAACAGCTCGCCAGCCTCACCCGCTAGTTCAGGTTCTACGAGAAGCTAAATAGTTCGCGCAAAGGCTACGTGCCGCAAGCCGATATGTGCAAGGACTTGGACGGTAACCTTCTCACGAACGACTGTGAGGTGATTGAGAGGTGGAAGCAGTGCTATGACGGGCACCTCAACGGTGATGCAGCAGAAAACGAAGGTGGCACGGCAACAGACCTTGGAGCACGCGCAGATGACGACAGGCTACCGGCCCCTGATCTTCAAGAAGTTGAGGAGGAGATCGGTCGGCTGAAGAACAACAAAGCAACTGGTGTAGATCAACTACCAAGTGAGCTATTAAAATACGGTGGTGAAGCACTGGCTCGAGCGCTGCACTGGGTAATTGCCAAGATTTGGGAGGAGGAGATATTACCGGAGGAGTGGATGGAAGGTGTCGTATGCCCAATCTTCGGGATTCATGGGTGCCCGCGCTACCACGGACCAAATTTTCGCGATTCGGCATGTTCTGCAGAAATGCCGCGAATACAACGTGCCCACACATCATTTGTTCATCGATTTCAAATCCGCATGCGACACAATCGATCGAGATCAGCTATGGCAGATTATGCACGAGTACGGATTTCTGGACAAACTGACGCGATTGGTCAAGGCGACGACGGATCGAGTGATGTGCGTTGTTCGAGTCTCGGGGACACTCTCGAGTCTCTTCGAATCTCGAAGGGGGTTACGGCAAGGTGACGGACTTTCGTGTCTGCTGTTCAACATCGCGTTAGAAGGTGTGATTAGAAGAGCTGGGATAGACACGAGTGGCACGATATTCAGGAAGTCTATCCAGCTCCTTGGCTTCGCCGATGACATTGACATCATGGCACGGAACTTTGAGATGATGGCGTAAACGTACATCAGACTGAAGGCTGAAGCTAGACGGATTGGACTTGCCATTAACGCATCAAAGACAAAATACATGAAAGGAAGAGGTTCTAGGGAAAACAGAGGATCAGGACAAGGGGGGGAGGTGGCTGTCAAATACGAACAATCGTCACCTATCTCGCATAACTGGTTCCAAACGTAAACAAGCCATAAGAAACCTACAGGGATTGTTTACGTTTGGAACCAGAAGGGTCTTCAAGACAAGGTAGGACATTTGACTATTTTCCTTTGAAATAAAGATGTACATTGTTTGTAACGCATCTGAGGTAAGTGATAATTCACGATTATTTCTATAAAAATACGTTTCAAAAGAATAAATTGGTAAACAACATGAGTAAACCTGTTGTTTGCATTGCGGAATTGCATTGCGATAATGTTGTTTTTTAATTATGTTTAATTATAGCAATTTAATATTTACTATACTTTTGCTGTGACATCAAAACTACCTTTCGTAATCCTACGTCAAATCTACGGTCGTGTCTTGGATACAACCTCTTACTTTTTTTTTTGCAAAAATAACTTTTTTTTAAATTTATTTTATTTCATAGATTGAAACATCAAATGAAAGGTAATCAAAAATAACATTTAAGAGAAAAATAATGATATAAAAAAGTTGAGATTATGTCTTCAAAATCTTTAGACTTTGTTTTTTTTCTGATTTTCATGGTTTGTAGACAGAGGGTGCAACAAGTTTTCATATTTTTCCTCGAAAATTGAGGCTTTTTACACATTATAGCACGAAATAAGCTATTTTTTTCTTTTCGTTTTTGAGTAATCAAGTTTTGGGTTTCTGCTCAATACTCCTAAGGACTGTTCATTAAAGAAAGTGGACACCTGTTTTTCAATTGTTTAGGGTTAAAACGTAACGAAAAATTGTGAATTTTCACTCAGTGTGTAGAAACATTGTTTATTTTGGCAACACACCTGAAAAATTAAAAATAAATTAAAAAGTAAGAAATTTCGGGCATCGGAACAGAAAAAGGAGCTGACAGCAGTACGCCTTTTGAAATCGCATAAGCCTTGTTCCGTTCGTGATGTTGCCAAAAAAATTTGACATAAGCGTCGGAACTGTACAGAATATCAGAAAACGTAGCAATATCAGAACCTACAAGAAGTAAAAAGCACCCAAAAGGACGGATTCACAGAAAGCTTCTTCGAAAATACTGTCACGGCACTTGTATGACGTTCTCCTTCAAAAGTCGAACCGGTTTATTTTGACGAATTCACAAATACACACAATGATTTACTGAACATTTCAGCTGATTTCATGGTACTTATTAACTTTTCTAAAGCAGCTTTTTCGATGATATATGGTACAATTACACTTCAAAATGGTGCAAAGCGGTGCATACTAAGGAGCATTTTCAAATGCCTTATGAACAGTTTAAGATTTTTAACGTATTTTGATCAATCATTTAAGGAGCAACCCGATCTATTTTAAGGAGATTTTTTTTTACTTATTAAGGAACATCGTCATTGTTTAATGATTCATTTACCTTTTTACCGTTCTATAACCATTTATTAAACCTATGTACGACTGATTTCGGTTGCATATCAGTTTACACAACATTATTCTATGAATTTGTGTTACTTTGGAACGTACATAGTTTATGTATTAAGAATGTATTAATGATTAATACTTCACTGTTCATCATGATCGGCAAACATTATGATCATGGATAAATGCAGCACTGTAGATAAGGTGATGTGTGTAATAATCAAGTGGTGTGCAATGATTGAAGAATTGCCATCGAATAGGGTAATTTTTTAATAATTTCATTCCTTTATTTAACGTCGGTCTCTGTTCCGCAATCTAGTGCCAATCACCGACGGACATCGATTGCCATCCATTGACGATAATCGAATGTGCAGGAAGGCAGCTTCCACATGGGCTACACGCACCCATTCAACACACATGGGCCGGGACCAACGGCTTTACTTCCCTTCCGAAGGAAGCCATGACCAGAGATTTTTATGCCTCAGAAAAATCCCACCGACCTCGGCTGGGGTTGAACCCAGACCCATTGGGGTGTGAGAAAGCAGTCATACCTACCACTATACCACCGGCGCTGGCATTTTAATAATTTCAACAAAAATCAAGAAATTTGAGTTTAACTTCGTTTTTAAAAAGTTCACTTTCCACGCATTAGCTATTCATCATGGCTCATTTTCTCGGAAATCATTGACCCGATTTGGAATTTTTTTTTAACGTCAAACTATAGGTATTGTGGTTCTATTGAAAGCTATCGAATATTTTTGGAATCGGTCAACTGGTTCTGGAGATATGACCGGAACAAGTTCCAGGGTATATAGAACATGGACCTAATTTTGACATGGCAGGAATAAAACCTATCATGCGACACTTCACATTACTTCCAAATTCGATAACAATATCAATAACAAAATTGAGTGCCTTGGACCACATTGGCCACTTCCGGGCATGTTCTGGGTGCCCCCGGGGAATTTAGGGGCTTAAAATGACCGAATATCAGAACTTAATTCCGGTTTTATAGTTCTTTTTCACCTAGGAGTTTTTTTTTCGGAAATAAGTTTCAGTTAACAATTTTTAGTTTGTTAACATTTTATTTCAAGTTAATTCACACACAGAAGGTGTATGAGAAGTGCTTAATGTAAATTCATATTAACAGATTCTTTCAGCGCTTTCGTGGTAGTTCGGAAACCGGTGGTTACCCTTTCAGCCAACCTGACGATGGAATTCCTCCTTTAAATTTACGCCCAACTAGTGACGCAAGGTCTTTAGCAGCTTCCAAGATCTTTTTGGTAGTCTTAGGACTGCCAGAAGCAGCGCACATACAAACCCAATCCCCTAACTGGTTCTCCAGAACATCACTCAACACTATTTCCCTTCCATATTTCTTGCCGTGGCTTCCCTTAATTTTTGCGTGAAGTGTCGTTTTCGGAATATTGTACCTTTTCTGTGCCTGGTACGCGGTAAGTGATTTATTTCTTACTAAAAGAACAGCCTCTTGAAGATTTTCGAACGTATAACTCTTTTCTTCAGCCATTTTTTCAATCGAAGAAACTGATCACTCGGCCAGAACGAAATCGAATTTCAAATCAGCTGCGCGTGAAGGATGTAGACAAACCGAAGCGCACCTAGCGGCCGTCTTAGGAAACACAAAGGTCCAACCATCATCATGCGTAGGTCCAACCATGATCATATTTATCTATTCGAATTTCGTCAATTATTCAAACATTTTAGTGAAACCAATGGATAAATGGCGTACTAACGTGTTGTTTACACCTTAAAGCAGTATTTTACTGCATGAAAATAAATATAAATGTAAAAAGTATTCCTTTTTTGTATGTTTGAAAGTAAGGCATAATGACGAGCTAATGCGTGGAAAGTGAACTGTTTTGAAAACACATTGAAACTCAATTGTTTTGAAGTTTTTTCAATAAAACACCCATGCAAATTGAAGAAAATGAGTTTTTTTATGATAGTAAAGTGATCTTTGAAAAAAAAAAAATTAGCGAAGATTGACTAAATAGGTCGAACCATCATCAGTTTTTGGATAGGTCCAACCAGAATCAATTACCAGTTGAAATGCAATAGAAAAAAAGGACACAAACGCTATCCATGCTTGCATATTGATGAAAATAACTTTCATCGAGGTCTTTGGGCATATGATTTGTAAGCTGCTGAAAATTGTATGTACATTCCTATTTTAGTTGACAATTTCTCAAACATTCAGTGCTCACGAAACATTGCTCGCCGCCCGGAACGGTTTCAGTCTACAGATTTCGATACCGCTTACATTTTCGGGCACATGTAACATAAATCGTTGCCGTTTTGGTAGACCACACGAAGGACATGTGTTTATGATTTGTATATGGGAAAGCTTCCGCCTATTTGTTCTCAACCATTATCATACGCTTAGAGTTTATTACTTCATCCGCCTCCACCATTACAGCATAATTCTTGAAATTCCAACGACACGCTCCAAACAATAAAGCTCACCAGATTTGGGTTTCCGTTTTCATATTTCGGTTTTCCTGTGAATGTATGCCTTGACAATGGAGGGCCATTTTTCACGACCCTTGTTAGTTAGGTACCAAGTACTCTAGCTGACTAACAGAGAAAATGAATGCATGGTGCATGGACCATTTAACTCAATTGAGCAGTAATTGGTGAGGCTTGATTTAGAGCTGCAGGCTTGAGGATGTTATATTCAATAATTATAAAAAAATCCTAAATACTCAAATCAAACAATATTTTAGTACGTTTAAATCGAAGAACACAATCTAAGTATTCACTATTCTCTTAGACACGTGCCATCAATTTATTGGGGCAGTCGATCTAGGGAGTGTATACAAATCGGTCAAGCTGGAGTGAAAATCATACGAAGGGACTCAAGTTTTGAGACCCATGAGTAATAGTAATAGTATCAGCCAATAGTTCTGATGATACTGGCCGCAGTCTTGGGCTTGTTTTTTTGTATCACATCCCTCTATATTCCCAGACCTACTGCCTCGTATCTATCCATAACACGGATAGTCTCGTTTGCGAAAAACGGTTTATTTAACGAACCAAAATAAGCTCAATTGACAATCATCGAATCCCTGCTGAGTTGCCCCACTGGAATGAATCCCACAAGACCACAAGTGTCAAGACTTAATTTAAACAAACCCATTCATTCACAGTCCCTCTTGATTCGAGATCCGTTCTCACCATTCAGTACTCAAGGTACATTCCGTAGCAATAATAACAGTGGTCACTCAATCAACGTAATTACACATCCAGCTGATGCTGCTGCTGGTGCTGGTCAGTTCGATTAATTATTGTCCCCAAACGTTCGCTTCCCAATCGAATTCGATTGATGAAGAGAGCGTTATAAATTGCTACCCATATTGCGGTCTTTTCTTGTTTATTGGTAGCTCAATCACGTTTCTCCCCAGATTCGATTCCTTGTCAATATCTGTTTTTTCCTGTGCCGTTTGATTCTTCATAAAATTGCTCCCATTTTCCGCCTCGCCTCTGACTTCCTATCATTATTGCATGGCTTCTAACCGTGTGGGATGTGGCGGATCGTATCATCGGCTCACAACAATGCGTCAGCAGTACACAGCAGGTTTTCAAGCGTTCTTTTGGCACCACACAACTTACTGTAGCGCTGCCGTTCAAGAGTCACCGACGACCGACAGATTCGACGACTTCCCGCCGTGACCGGAGCAGCTATCTTCCGTCCAACGATCCACCTCGGGTTGTAGGATGAACTAACGCACAGAACTGTTCGTTACGGTAGGGTGGTTCTCAAAAGCGTTAGAATAAAACCAGACTAATGAAACAATTGTTTGAGATAATTAATCAAGAAATTTAATTGGACTTTATCTAGAAGATAATATGGACGGTTTTCGGCTCAAGCAGTCTCTAAAAACAGCAAAAACGTTTATTGCTTCAATATCCGACGGTTTCGGTTATATATTTAAGCTTTTTCAAGGATTCTAAAAAGTTTTACAATAATCCGTTACAATATTTTCTTCCCTTATTCTTGACTTACTTACAGAGGCAACGTTTCATTGTTACAATGTGTAGTGCCCTGCATTTTGTTGTCCAATATAGTATGGCGCCCACTTTGGCTGTGAGCGGTAAAATGTTTAATAGAAAAATATTGGTCAACGACCACACCTGAACCGGGGACCAACGGTTTTACCTCCCTTCCAAAGGAAGGCGTGATTGGAGATGTCATGCCTCAAAAAATCCCGGCAGTGCTGACTGGGTTTGAACCCAGGCCTTTTGAAGTGAGAGGCAGTCACGTTTACTACTACACCACCGGCTCCGCTACAATATGGCTGATGAATTTAATATGACCGCCTAAAGATCTTACTTACTTACCAATCAGGCTAATGCCTTGTTGGTAAGTCCTCTGCTGTTCGAAGAAGTCGTCTCCACTCTACACGATCTATGGTCACACTTCGCAAGCCTCGTAGTCTGCAAAGGGAGGTCGCCTTCTACTTGGTCGATCGACCTTGCCCACTGCGCGCCTCTTCTGCTTGTTCCTGTTGGGTCACTTTTGAGAACAATTTTCACTGGGTTGTCGTGTGGCATTCTTACGACATTCAATGTGGACGATGGATGGTTCTCCCAGCAGCTGGTGCAATTCGTGGTTCATTTGCCTCCTCCACGTTCCGTCATCCATCTGCACTCCACCGTAGATTGTACGCAACACCTTCCAAACACCAAGGGCGCCTTGATCCTCCACGAGCATAGTCCAGGTATTGTGGCCGTAGAGGACCACCGGTCTAATCAGCGTCTTGTAGATAGTTAACTTCGTGCGGCGGCGAATTTTATTCGACCGGAGCGTCCTTCGAAGTCCAAACTAGGCACGGTTCTCTGCCATGATGCGTCTTTGAATTTCTCTGCTGGTATCATTTTCGGCGGTCACCAGTGAGCTCAAATACACGAACTCATCGACCACCTGGATTTTCCGTACCATGATGTTCCGTACCATGATGTCGTTGTCATCGGCGAAGCCAAGAAGCTGGATGGACTTCCTGAAGATCGTGTCACCCTGCTCTTCTAATCTCACCATCTAACGCGATGTTAAATAGCAGACACGAAAGTCCATCACCTTTCCGTAACCTCCTTCGAGATTCAAAGGGACTCGAGAGTGTCCCCGATACTCGAACAACGCCCATCACTCGATCCATCGTTGCCTTGACCAATCGCGTCAGTTTATCCGGAAATCCGTACTCGTGCATAATCTGCCATAGCTGATCTCGATCGATTGTGTCGTATGCGAATTTGAATTCGATGAGCAAATGATGTGTGGGCACGTTGTATTCGCGGCATTTCTGCAGAATCTGCCCAATCGCGAAAATTTGATCCGTGGTAGCGCGGGCACCCATGAATCCCGCCTGGTATTGCCCCACGAACTCTCTTGCAAATGGTGACAGACGGCGGCATAGAATTTGGGAGAGTACCTTGTAGGCGGCGCTCTGCAGTGATCGCGCGGTAATTGCAGCAATCCAACTTGACGGCCCTTTTTATAGATTGGACATACGACACCTTCCATCCACTCCTCCGGTAATATCTCCTCCTCCCAAATCTTGGGAGTGCAGCGGTCTAGCCAGTGCTTCACTAGCGTATTTTAATAGCTCACTTGGTAGTTGATCTACACCAGTTGCTTTGTTGTTCTTCTTGAAGATATCTGTAGCCTGTCGTCTTCTGCACGTGTTCCAAGGTCTGTTGCCGTGCCATATTCGTTTTCCGCTGCTTTACCGTTGAGGTGCTCGTCATAGTACTGCTTCCACCTCTCAATTATCTCACACCCGTTCGTGAGAAGGTTACCGTCCAAGCTCTTGCACATGTCGGCTTGCGGCACGTAGCCTTTGCGTGAACTATTTAGCTTCTCGTAGAACTTCCGTGTGTCGTTCACGCAGTACAGATTTTCCATCGCCTCGCGATCTCGGTCCTCCGGCTGACGCTTCTTCCTTCGAAAAACAAAGTTTTGTCTGTTCCGCGCTTGTCTGTATCGCTCCACATTTAATCTCTTGCGGTGTTGCAGCATTCTCGCCCGTGCTGCGTTCTTCTCCTCTACTAACAGTTTGCATTCGCCGTCAAACAAGTCATTTCTTCGGTCCGGGATTGCAGTACCTACTGCCACTGCAGCAGTACTACTTATGGGGGAACGGATGTCCCTCTAGCCATCTTCAAGAGAAGCTGCGCCAAGCTGCTCTTCCGTGGGTAGTGCAACTTCCAGCTGCTGCGCGTAGTCCTGGGCAGGGGTTGAAACTGTTGACGTTTTTTACTACACTGGCTTCGTTGTCGTGCGCGACAGTCTGTTATTTGTACTCTCATGCGCTACCGCCGTCTCTCTTACACAACACAAACGGTAGAACAACATTCGAGCAAAAAAAATTTCAAATTACTATCAGCTAGTCTAGCATGTCATAGTAATAACTTTTCTGATCAGAAATGGTTTAATTTACGCCAAATTGAGGAATTAGAACGAAATCACATATGTCATATGATAGTTATTTGATAATTTTCTTTTTGTTCGAATGTTGTTCAACCGTTTGCGTTATGTAAGAGAGACGACGCTCTCTTCCCCGTCAGCTCGATGACGATCAGGCCTTCAACGTGTTCATCAAAAAGCACGTAATCCATAAGTCGTCGTACTTGTCCGGCTTTATAAAGGAAACTCCGGTTAAAGCGTGGCTTTCTTATTAGATTACGAAAACCACTGTACCACCGCGATGGGATCTCAATTGTGAATCAGATCGTCTTGAAACCCCTGCAGAGGATCCTCAAATTGAGCTGGAAACCATTGCCGTGGATAATGAGACAAAATTGCTGCTTGGGCAACAGGAAACGCTCCTTTGGAATGAGGACAAATGCCTGGAGATCGCTCCCGCGCAAAACAGGGTTTCTCTGTCATTAATATATGTGTATTAATATATGTTAATACGATGTTTCTCACACTCAGTGCAAATGAGATGAAGTGGCCCCATTTGTTGAATCTCCTACATCGATTGTCAGAAGGACACAATGGCAATGACTTAACAGATCCAATCCAGGAATTGACTACACTACAAAGAGCAACTATGGTCAAAGATGATCCAGTCACGTGCTGTGTGTACTTCATCAAGCTGGTTGACACGATTGAATTTCAGCACCGTGAAAGTCCTCACGCGCACACCTTGCTATGGCTTAACAAGGATCCCCGGGAAGCAATCAGTGAAAGTATGCCAAAAACTACAGGTGCAACAGTATCATGGTATTCATGCCTGTACTAC
Source organism: Ochlerotatus camptorhynchus (assembly GCF_037179485.1). Classification (NCBI taxonomy): domain Eukaryota; kingdom Metazoa; phylum Arthropoda; class Insecta; order Diptera; family Culicidae; genus Ochlerotatus; species Ochlerotatus camptorhynchus. Next base: position 181,238 of record NW_027040866.1, on the reverse strand, counting down.
AATCGGCCCTTTTTAGGGCCTCCAAGATTTTCCAAAAGAGTTAAATTTCTGAGAATTTCCCATCTAAAATTTGTATCAAAAGCTTCTTTTTAGGGCAATCATAGTCATACTAAAGAGTATAAACAGAGAGAACCCCGCTCAAATTCCTATTCCTACACAAAACACAAGTCCTGCTGCAGTTAACAAATAACATTTATTATATAAGACCAAGTTGTCCAACGTCACCATTGCGTACAACCCCAGAGGGCTGTCCCTAGTAGTTTTTCAAAAGTTCTTTAATTGATTTATCATTTAACGTAAAATAACACCTTAGAACTTTAAAAAAAAATCACCTAGACCAGATTTTTTTTTGGAATGGAGTCGAGTTACGAACGCCTTTGGATACGGTTGTGTATTAAGTAAGTTCTCTGTTTTGTGCGTGCATTCGATTTCATAGTTTTCGGCTGCATTTGGCGGATTAGCACTGGCACTCTGCCTCCCGAACGGTTATACGTGTGTGAGTGGTGGTTTTCTTGCTTTCCGAGAAGTTTTAGAATCGAGAAAGAAAACATGATTCATCATGTTTGCAGAATTGCAAGCATCAGAAGTAGAGAGAAGTATGCGTGGAGGCATCGGGAATGCGCTCCCGGGTGAAGTGATTTGGTGAGTACGTTCCAGTTGAAGATTGTTGACAAGTGTATTTGTGGTGATGCAAATTATGGTTTAGATGCCGCATGGCTTCAAACATTGTGTGTATCCTAATAAAACATATAACATACTAAATACGCACAGGGCATCGTCTGCTGACCATTGCCGCGGGTATATCGTGGGAGTCCCAGGTACCCGGTTCAAGCTTTAGTTGGCGGCGGTGGCTCTTCTTGACCGTCTACCCCCTGAGTAGTTAGTGTGAATAAGGGCGTCTATGTGATGTTTTGCTGTACCTGTTGTGGACATCTAGTGCATCCTGTTCCCTTAACTTGTTGAGGACACCCTGTCTTGCCTCAAAAGTTACCCTTTTTCAAGTACTAGTCTTCACAACATAAAGGGCATCATTACGGAGCATGAGATATGATCAAATTATTCGCAGTTCCAGTTGTCCAACGCCCCCGGCTGGGTAAGGGATAGAGGATGACACACACAAACACACACACACACACACACACACACGCACACACACACACACACACACACACACACACGCACACACACACACACACACACACACACACACACACACACACACACACACACACACACACACACACACACACACACACACACACACACACACACACACACACACACACACACACACACACACACACACACACACACACACACACACACACACACACACACACACACACACACACACACACACACACAAACACACACACACACACACACAGGGCTACAAATGGTGAGTTGACAACCTAGCTCTGGTTCTCACAAGTTCCTACCTCACGCCTCCCCGTGGTGTAGCCTGGGCAATGTTGTCCTTCTGACAATAGCAAAGTGAGGGGGTGCGACGCGAACACTGGCGCGGTAACCATAACACGGCGATAGAGGAAATGCTTCGTCAACCCGCAGGAGTGCCAACCGGCACATTAGGATCGACGCCAGTAAGATCCTTATTACGGCATACTGGATACGGCATGGAACTATGGACACGACATGGCACAATGGATTGGATACCACGCTACAGGGCTGACAGTCGTGCTATTCTGCTCCCTAAGTAAAGAAGGGTGACACCTTCTTGAAATGGCGAGTGGGCTAATAGTGCGGCTGCCCCCGTCCCGGTAAAACCTTGGCAGGCCTCCGGATACGTTCAAAACTCGTCACCAATTGGTGATTGGTGAGTAGTAGGCTCAGATGTAACATTCCTGACTTACGCCGATCTGGCTCTGAACACGGCCCCCATGAAGGACCGTGTCAACCCTAGCATGGCCTCCCTGCTTGCATAGATAACCATGGGATCACGATAGGAGACTACATACAACGAGTGGAGATAGCGGCCCAAAGGGGGGACCCATCAGAATGAATAAAATTGGAGAAAAAAATAAAAATGAAGAAAAAGAAAAAACCAAAAAAAATATGAAGAACGACGGCAATACGCCAGACAGTGAAAACGGAGGAGCAAACGTGTTCGCAAGGAGTGGGATATTGCAGAGATCACCAGTGTCGAACCTGGGGGTCACTGCGAGTTCCAGCAGCAGCAGTAAGTTTCAAGAAGAGCAGCCAGGCGTTGGGCTAAGCCAGATATTCACACCAATATCCAGTAGTAGCAAATCCCAAGAACTGCAGCTCGGGAGAACCAAAATGACGGAGGTCAGGAGGAAGATCGATGATCTCTATGTGTTCGTGAAGGATAAAAACAACGTACACAAAGAGATCAAGCAACTTATGACCGGTATCAAATCCGGCATAACAGTGGCAGATCGGGAATGTCAAGAGTGGAGAAAAAGGGCCGAAAATGCCGAAAAGGCTCTGCTGGAGGCCAAGGAGAGCATAAGACTGGCTCAAGCACATGAGACTCCGAAGGGACCCACAAATCCACGTCCTGAAAAGAGAGATAGGGACACGCCAGGAGATGAGGAGGAGCCCAAAAAACGCAGGGACGACGAGGAAGGCATCAAGGAGATGGGAGAAAATGGTGCGTGGCGTAAAGTCGAGAACTAGAAGGAGAGGAAGAAAAAACAGAAGGAAGATGAAGTGAGGAAGAAGGAAGAGGAAGCGAGGAGGAAGGAAGAAGAAGCGAGGAAGAAGGAAGAGAAGAAGAAGGAAGACAGGAAGAATAAGGAGAATCCTAGGCCTCGTAGGGAGAGAAGCAAGGGTGACGCTCTGGTTGTTGAGGCGAAGGACAAAACGTCCTACGCAGCACTCCTCCGGAAAGTGAGAGATGATCCGGAGTTGAAACACTTAGGCGAGAATGTGGTGAAAACCAGGCGAACCCAGAAAGGCGAGATGCTATTCGAGCTGAAAAGGGACCCTACGGTTAAGAGCTCAGCTTTTAAGGAGCTCGTCGAAAAATCTCTTGGCGAGACGGCGAACGTAAGAGCCTTATCCCAGGAGTCAGTGGTCGAGTGCAGGGATCTGGACGAGATCACAACAGAAGACGAGTTGAAAAGTGCGCTAAAGGTGCAATGCAACCTGGGAGACGTACCGATGGCAATTCGGTTGAGAAAGGCGTATGGTGGCACACAGACGGCGTCGATACGACTTTCTTCGGACGCAGCTAACGAGCTGCTGAAGACTGGCCGAATCAAGGTTGGGTGGTCAGTGTGCCCGTTGAAAGCTATTCCTCGGGTATCTAAGAAAATGGAGAGATGCTACAAATGCATGGGCTTCGGTCACCAGGCGAGACACTGCAAAGGCCCTGACAGATCTGATCTGTGCAGGAAATGCGGAGAGAAGGGGCACGTTGCAAAAGACTATACAAAGCAACCGAGGTGCATGCTCTGCAAAAAGGAGGACGGAAATGGCCATGTGACGGGAAGTTTCAGGTGCCCTGAGTTCAAGAAGGCGATGGTGGGCCAGCAATAATGAAGGTAACCCAAATAAATCTCAATCATTGTAACACAGCACAGCAACTGTTGTGGCAGTCAACAACGGAAACAAAGTGCGACGTTGCAATCATTGCAGAGCCATACCGAGTCCCTCTCGATAATGGTAACTGGGTGGCGGATAGAGCAGGAATGGCGGCCATACAAGTCATGGGCAGGTATCCCATACAACAAGTGGTGGCAAGCTCATATGAAGGTTTCGTGATCGCCAAAATCAATGGAATCTTTGTTTGTAGTTGCTACGCACCCCCGAGATGGACAATTGAGCAGTTCCACCAGATGCTAGATGGGCTCACCGAAGAGCTCATTGGACGGAGACCAGTCGTCATCGCAGGAGACTTCAATGCTTGGGCAGTGGATTGGGGGAGCAGATGTACCAACGCAAGAGGGTATAGCCTGCTGGAAGCTCTGGCAAAGTTGAACGTCAGTCTGGCCAACGAAGGAACCATCAGCACCTTCCGCAAAGATGGTAGGGAATCCATTATCGACGTTACTTTCTGCAGTACGTCGCTAATGGCAAATATGAACTGGACGGTGTGCGAGGAGTACACCCATAGTGACCATCAGGCGATCCGGTACAGTATCGGCGAACGAACACCGGTGGAAATGCGGAGGACGAAAGTAAGCGAGCGGAAGTGGAAGACGAAGGCATTCAATAAGGATCTCTTCATCGAAGCTCTAAGGGTAGACAACAGCGTCCCGGGCCTAAGCGCGAATGAGTTGACCGAATTATTAGCAAGGGCATGTGACACAACTATGCCGAGAAAACTGGAGCCAACGAACAGGCGGCGTCCAGCCTACTGGTGGAACGAGGAAATTAGCACCCTCCGTGCTACTTGTCTTCTAGCCAGAAGGCGTGCTCAGAGAGCAAGAACAGAAGCAGACAGAGAGGAGCGCAGGGTGGTGTTCCGAGAGGCCAGGGCTGCACTGAAACGAAAGATAAAGCTGAGCAAGTCAAATAGTTTCAAGGAGTTGTGCCGCGATGCCGATGCCAACCCCTGGGGCAACGCATACCGAGTTGCGATGGCGAAGATCAGAGGCCCAACGATGCCGGTTGAAATGTGTCACAACAAGCTGAAAGTCATCGTGGAGGGACTTTTCCCACAGCATGACCCAACGAACTGGCCACCTACACCATATGGCGAGGTAGATGAAGACAACGTTGAACAAGTCTCCAACGAGGAACTCATAGCAGCAGCGAAAGGGTTGAAAGCGAATAAAGCTCCCGGCCCGGATGGAATTCCCAACGTGGCGTTGAAGGCGGCGATCCAGACGTTCCCGGACATGTTCAGGATGGTGCTGCAGAAATGTCTGGACGATGGTCAGTTCCCTGATAGGTGGAAGGTACAAAAGCTTGTGCTGTTGCCGAAGCCCGGAAAACCGCCGGGGGATCCTGCATCGTATAGGCCAATATGCTTGCTGGATACTGTAGGAAAGCTCTTAGAGAGGATCATCCTCAACAGACTGACGAAATGCACGGAGAGTGAACACGGATTGTCGGAGAGACAGTTTGGATTCCGGAAAGGGAGATCGACGGTGGATGCAATTCGGACAGTGATTGACAGAGCCGAGAAAGCTTCCAAACAGAAGCGGAGAGGAAATCGATACTGCGCCGTGATTACGATCGATGTCAAGAATGCATTCAATAGCGCCAGCTGGGAGGCCATCGCCAAGGCGCTCCATAGAATGAGGGTTCCAGGCTACCTCTGCAGGATTCTAAGTAGTTATTTCCAGAACCGGGTCCTTGTCTACGTGACAGACACGGGGCAGAAATCGCTTAGAATCACGGCGGGGGTTCCCCAAGGCTCCATTCTAGGTCCCACGCTGTGGAACGGAATGTACAATGGCGTGCTGACGCTCAAGCTGCCCATAGGAGTTGAGATCGTTGGCTTTGCGGACGATGTCGTCTTGACGGTAACCGGTGAGACGCTGGAAGAAGTGGAAATGTTGGCGGCTGAGGCGATAGATACGATTGGTAACTGGATGCAAGGAGCGAAGCTGCAGATAGCCCACCACAAAACAGAAGTGATGTTGGTCAGTAACTGCAAAGCAGTGCAGCGGGCAGAAATTACCGTTGGAGAGCACACCATTGCTTCGAAGCGCATGCTTAAGTATCTGGGAGTGATGATCGACGACCGGCTAAACTTTAATAGCCACATCGAATATGCTTGCGAGAAGGCGACGAAGGTCATCAACGCAATAGCCAGAATCATGCCGAACAATTCTGGTCCAAGCAGCAGCAAGAGACGTCTTCTGGCTAGTGTTTCCTCATCAATACTAAGGTACGGAGGTCCAGCCTGGATTGAAGCGCTGAAAACGAAGCAGAACCAAAGGAAATTGAGCAGTACGTTCCGGCTCATGGCCATGCGAGTCGTGAGTGCGTACAGAACCATTTCGATGGAGGCAGTATGCGTTATCGCCGGTATGATCCCAATCGGCATCACCTTGGCGGAGGACTACGAGTGCTATATGACGAGAGAAACCAGAGGAGTACGAAAAATGGTGAGAACGGAGTCGATGGCTAAGTGGCAGCAGGAGTGGGATGCAGCAGAGAACGGTAGATGGACACACAAGCTAATACCGACTCTTTCGACCTGGGTGAACAAGAAGCATGGAGAAGCCAACTTCCACTTGACGCAGTTCCTGTCTGGTCATGGCTGCTTCAGGAAGTACCTGCATCGGTTCGGACACACAACGTCACCCTTCTGTCCGGAGTGTGGGAATGTGGAAGAATCACCAGAGCACGTGGTTTTCGAATGTCCTAGATTTGATGATGTGCGAGAGGATATGCTCGCCCTTAGCACGGAGAATGTCGTCGAAGAAATGTGTCGAGAGGAGGGCACCTTTAACGCCGTCAGCAGAGCAGTAACGCAGATCATGTCAGCGCTGCAGCGAAAATGGCGGGAAGACCAACTAGAAAGTAGTAATGTGCTCACACAAGTGCGAACTGAAAGCCGAAGCCGGGAGAACTCTCCGTCAGAGTAGGCTGTAGCCACCACCAGGGATAACCGAGTAGAACGTGACGCTGGGAGATAAATGGCTCACAAATTGGAGAGACGATCAGCGAACTGGAAGCACCAATTAGCTGAGGTAAAGTGAGGTGCGTAATGCACGGCCCCCTCCGAAGTAATACGACAAGTGGTTCCGGGGGAAAAGGGCAAGGCGTCTAAGGAGGTTTTAGTGCGGTAAGAATCCCACACACCGTGTCACCGCGACTGTGCGCCCAGTCGTCAAGCGGTGGCACGATGGCCTTTTTGAAGGTTTCCTCCTTGCCAAAAAAAAAAAAACACACACACACACACACACACACACACACACACACACACACACACACACACACACACACACACACACACACACACACACACACACACACACACACACACATACACACACACACACACACACACACACACACACACATACACACACAAACACACAACACACACACACAGACACACAGACACACACACACACACACACACACACACACACACACACACACACAGAAAAGTTATTACTATCACATCGTTGCTTGCTATTTTCATAATTCACACAAGCACAACATCAGCAACTCTTATTATGAGAAAAACAAAAATACATACATTTTTTTCGGTCTTTGGCAGGCATACCAAAAGTACCGCCTCATGACAGTATTCCAACGGCTGTCGCTTTCTTTTCCCTACGACAGCCTTGAGATTGAGCTATAAGCGACAGCCCACAGTGAGGCTGTTATACGACATGCAACATTTCTGTCTTGTGCTGTTCACGACAGCTTGTTCTTAGTCATGTATTTTGTTCGTTCGGCTATGACAGCCTCGGATGGTCATTCGTAACTTTCCTCGTACATACAACAAGCAGTCCGTCAAACTGCCGATTCGTTGCTGCTGTCTTTGAAATTTTGTTTGTGTGTCGTAAGACTGCTACTACACTACCAGTGTGGCGCCGGAGCTCGTTCGGTTGCTATCACGTTCGTGCTGCCCATTGCAAAATTTTCATCCGATATTTTTTTTTTAAACGCACGGTCTCCGGCGAAAAATATAAGCCTACCCGACACCAACCTGACTTCTACCAAACCCCAACCCGATGTTGGCCCGACATTGACCCGACATAAACACAGAATTGACCCGACATCGACCCGACATTTGGCCGATGTCGACCATAAATTGACCTTACATTGATCCGACATCGGGCCGACATATCTGTTCGGGATCATTCTTCTGGGTTTCTTCCATACTCCACTGCCGTATATCAATTGTATATAATGTTTCGTGACAGCCTTTTCGTGACAGCCACTTGGGTAAGCTGAGGGATGTCGTCGGTTTGTGAAGGCTGTTATGACGACAGAAACATTGAGAACCTGGTCATAAAGAAATGCATAAATACAGCCCATTCGGTTCACTACGTTCCAAGCACGATGATTTTAGCAAAGCGGGTATAGATGCGACTGTTCTAATACAGCTTTCATTCGTTCGTGTGTGCGCTGTTACCAATACACTTCGAATTCAGATCTGAACGTACGGTAGCAAGCGGTAGTAAAGCACACAAAGCAACAGTCAATTCAGGTATAAACCAACTGTCGCGAGGAGGCTGTACTTTTTGGAAGCCTGGTCTTTGGCAACAGTGTTGTATGACAGAGCTTGTCATATGACATTTTAGTTTGGTACTGTAATTTGATAGCATATTTGATAAGTGTCAGAAGCAAAGGCAGCCGATTATCACAGAAAATATGTCGTCTACGGTGACCACTTACAAGACTGGTCCTGGGCAACTCCGGCGTCCTGTAATTTCTCAATGTTGGGTCGCGGCGTTCGACTTCAACGGGTGTTATACATTGAGAAATTACGGCCGAGAGTTTTGAGCGCATGTATACTGCAACTAGGTAGTGGTCCGAATCTATGTTCGCATTCCATTACGTGCGGACGTTGATAATGTCGGAGAAGAATCTCCCGTCGATTAGAACGTGATCGATTTGGTTTTCTGTGTGTTGGTCAGGTGATCTCCAGGAGGCTTTGTGGATATTCTTGCGGGTGAAGAAGGTGCTTCGGACTACCATACCCCGAGAGGCTGCAAGGTTCACGTATCGTTGGCCGTTGTCGTTTGATACGGCATGCAGGCTGTTTGGCCTGATTGCCGGTCTATACATTGCCTCCTAGCTGAGCGTTCATGTCGCTGATGACGATTTTGACGTCCCTCTCCGAACAGCCGTCGTACACCTGCTTCAGCTGCGCATAGAACGCTTCTTTCTCGTCGTTGGGTCTCCCTTCGTGTGTACAGTGTACGTTGATGATGCTGTTCACATTGCACATTCTCGCGTTGATCGGCTGCCAACCAATCACACGATGGTACATCTTACCCAGCACTACAAAGCCGGTTCCCACCTCGTTGGTGGTGCCACAGCTCTAAAGATCTGAACATGCCAAATGAAAGCCGTGACGTTTTCTTATCCAACAGTTCATATCTTCGTATGAATTTTCAGATAAATATTTATTTTAATAATTCAAGAATTTGTTGAAAACATTCTTTCTCTTAGTCCTTTTGAACCCTTAGTTAACAAGGGGTTCATTGATTCATCATACTAAAGTTTTTCTTAAACTATTTTCAATTTCAGACTCCTGTTTAAAATGATATTGTAATTGTTTAGGGGAAAGTAGTCAACACTGAGACAGCAATAACAGTGAGTCAACGGGAATATCTTGATCATTAAAGTGTTCAAAATTCATGATTTTTTCCTAGACAGTAAAGTTTTTCACACGATGTAGTTTGAGGAAATTGAGTAAATCGTTATAGATGGGGTCAGACAACATTTTGATGCGTTCAAATTTAAAAACAAAACGCAAATTCAATCTAATTTAATTTTACTTATTACTATCGCATAGTAATGTGGTCATGAGTGCTGAAAATGAAATTGTTTGTTTAATTTCACAATTTTATTATTAAAAAAAACATACCTGTGGGGAACAGCGAGACATGCCAGTGGAATGAATCCCTTTTTTGTAAGATGGATGAAAAGTATTTTTTATTTAGAGAACGTCAATTAATTACGTCACGCAAAAGGCTTATTTTCGAGCTCCATTTCTCCGGGGTGCGGTTCCAAAAAAACGTGACGTAATTTATAATAGTTCCCATTTGATAAACCACACGACCTCTTAAATATCATTTAAGGTGTGTAAAACAATAATTTTAAGATTTGTACCAAATTAAAACATGTTTCTCTATGTTCAAGAATCTATGTATCACTGTAGTGGGGAACAATGAGACACACATTTTCCTTTACATTTCTGCTTTGAACTAAATTAGATTACATCCATTCCGAGCGAAACTTTTTTTTTTTAAATCAACTAGAAAGCTGAACCATCCGAATGGAGTCAAGGGCGTATTCGTAACTTTCATGAAAAAAAAAATTGTAGAACATAAACTGTCTCACTGTTGACTACTTTCCCCTACCTTTACTGTTACATAGAATTCTGATTTCCATTGAACCTTGCAGCTTTTTGACATTCAATTGATTTCAAGAAAATCATGCTTCCCTTCATGTGTCTTAATTTTATCATCCACTCAAGAATGCTGATTTGACACCAGTACCCATTAAACTGTCATAATACCAAGTCTGAAAATTGCATATCGATGCTGTGACACAGCACGGCGAACTTGTTGACAACATTGAAATGCATTTTTTGGTTAGGTATTAAAACTTCCAATCTAGTTTAAAAAATTAAATTTTTTTAAATTCATATTCCTATGAACAATATCTCTTCTTTGTTCATAAAAACTGACTCTACTAAACCAATTCAAATTTATAATAATTATTTAATACATGTATCTTACTATAAATATATATTCATGCCTGTAACATGCATGTAATCCTTAATTTGCTTAGAAAGATGAACGCTTGCATTCAGTATATGGAGTACCTGATGACATGTCTCATACATATACATGATCTCTAATGTAGATATATGACGCTCCATTTGTGTGCATCATAGTAACAGAAATTTACACTATTTTTTTCAAAATTATCAATCAAATCAACTCTGTGTGATTCTTTATCGGCTTGAGATCATTTTTGGTCCCCATAGCATTAAAGTTATCAAAAATCATGAATGGCTTGCTTTGTTAGTTGATTGACTAAATTAATTAGATCATCGCAAGATGGTTGTTTGGTGGAAAGTAAATTTTGCAACGTACAAATTTCGTTGGAACAAGAATCACTGCTTGAAGCTGAATTTAGTAACTGTAAGAAGGGTTCGATCGCATAATTGGTCTACTTTTCCTGAAGCTCTGCAACCGCAAAAATAAACCTGGAATCACAAAGTTTTTAAATTGTACCGACCAAAATTCGAACAGCCTCAACCCTAGCGCTGGGCACGCACAACGCCCGTTAAGCATCCCAAAGAAGTTCCGACCTAAACGAGAGCGAGAGCTGCCGAATAAATCAAACGTTAACATATTTCGTCCGATGTGCACAGCAAGCGATTTCCCTGCGATTATTCTATATAAATAATCAACCGATGACAGCGCGGTACGGCAGAACCTAAGCTCCGGATCGACTGCCTACCTCGGGCACTCGCCGCATCATCATCGGAGGCATTCTACAATCGGCACCATAACCGGCTGGACAGTCAGAAGTGGCGCGGTGGGAAAGAACCGGCACAACAATGCCACAGAATGCTTGTGCACGGAACTCCAGAAAGAGCAGAACCCCTTTTGCTTTGCTTTTAATATCTAAATTTGAAATTCTTTCAAAACAACCATAAAACTGCAGGATACAAATTGATTAATTTAAATTTTCTTGGTCTCATCAGCACATCCCCGGTTCCCCGTTGACTATGTGAAGTTGGGTTGGAAATGTTGAGCAACAGATTGGCTGGTGCCGATGAGAATGCGCTCCTGTATCGAATTAAACTGCTGAGAAAGGATAAAATAGATTCTGCTAGATGTTGTGCTCTGAATAGGTAGGTTGGTATGTTGATTTGAAGTGCGTGAACAGATGCATGTGTCTTGCCTTTAGCTGCTGGTGCTGCTAAGGGGCTGTTCTCAAATCACGTGAACAGGTTTTGAGAGACTTCCGTCCTCCTTTTCAAAATTACATGAACCGTGGTCGCTTGCCAACCCTCTTCTGCTGCCTATTTAATCTGAAACGTGGTATATGGACAACCCTTACGTGATCTATCTAAGGAGGTTATGGGTCAAGGGGTTGGGGATTGCGATTATAGCGAATAATTATATCCTCAAATCAGCTTGATTCTTTTATGAACATTCCTATGACGATCTATTTAAAAATGTTCACATGATTAAAATTTAAGTAAGACTAAAATCATAATAAGGCAGCATTGGGCCACCCCTGGACATCTGATACAGTGGATCAATGATTGGCAGGTGATGGCAAGGTTTTCCCCCCTGCAGTGTTGCTCGGGCTGACCCTGACAATGATGATAACATTGATGACAAACCGGAGGGAAAGATTCCTATCGGAGGCAGCAAATTTGAAAGGGTAAACATTTCCACATATTAACATCTCATCGCCAACCAACCCATCGCTCGGTCTCCGGTCCGCATTCAGTGGAAAATAAATGGATGGCGAGGGTTCACTTCAGATGTCTGCTTGTAAAGTGAATAATTGGATTAAAGAACCGCCGCCGCAAAGGCCTGTTGATGTCCGGGACTCCTGGTGGGCGTGCAGTCACTGGGAGATCGGCATTTATTGATAAAGGAATAATTAATCAAAACGGAAGCAAAAGCTGTTCATACGAGATAGAAGAAGGGTTATCCTGGAACGGACATTGACGGCTTTCGAATAAATGCATTAGCTCCCTGCCTTGTGTTGGCTCGTTTGTCCGAATGGTATTTTTCGTGTTTGGGATTTTCTCTTAATTACAAATAATTCTCATTTATAGTTATCTGCCAACGACTGGCGTGCACCATAAATCAACAATTTGCCAAGAACGCCTCCGGAGGGAGCTCAAAGTTTGACAAAACTGCATCCAGGGCTGTATACTCCATAGAGGGTGCAAAGGTGATGCATATTCATGTGAATGCTACAGCAGCAATGCCTCACAAGTAAGGATCGTTTCAAAAATAAATTATTAACCAATTTTTCTATCATCATCTATTCAAGCATATTTTTGAAGAATTCAACTCGCTGATTTCTTTTCAAATAAATGGAAAAGAGAGATTTTTTTTCACATAAGGTTTCACAGGTTTAACTTTATTTTAAAAATTCTGCACAGTGTATTTTCCCTTTTTTTTTACGCATCGTTCAAATACTTTTCTTAATTTTTAAATGGTTTCAGCAAGGCAGCGCAATTAATCTCAAATTGGCCACTAAATACTACAGGGGTGCACCAATAAACAAAAAAAAAAGTTGCAATAGAAATGAGGAAAAAGGCAATAAAAAAATAAAAAGCTTCTTTTAATAATTTACATGTGAGCGTGAAAATGGCAAAAAAGGCAATAGTAAATAGAATACGCTCAATTAAATAAGGATGGATCTCCACTAAATTAGGAAATTTGAGCACTAAATAGCTCACCTACGTCACCTGTAGCTGAACATATTTTCCCATAAAAGTGGCAAAATGAGCAATGCCATATTGAATAACCGCGATAAATAAATCTAAAATGTCCCACACGAAGCGCAAAGTTACCACTGTTTAAATCCAAATATGCTGTAAAATCGTGATTATTTCCCCAAAAAGAAAATGAAAATATCTTTTGAAAACTGAAAAAAGTTCCAGAAACCAGGAAATAAATGTATGCTTGAACATGAGGATGAGCCACCGTCAAATATGAATTGTTCTTAAAGAAAAGAAAATAATTTATGCAGAAAAGTAAAAATGAGCAATTAAAAACAAACACTGCGCAATATAAAAAAAAAAATCCAATGATATTCAGGATATATTCTTTTAAATTAAAGTTTATGAGCCATTAACCAGGTCAATTTCCATATGGTATTTTCAAGACAACGATAAGTAATGATGCTGTGTCTCGGCTAAGAAAGGTGATGTCGATAAATGTGGGTCTCATTGAAAAAGGTACCATTAAACAAAATCAAAAGAGCACTAAAAATAGCTGTTTGAGCAATATATACGCCACAAAAGAACACTAAAAGATGCCGTTTGAGCAATATAAAGGTAAAAAAGACACAAAAAGCACAATGAATGTCCCAGGGAAAATTTCAAAAAGCTCAACAAAAAATAAGAATTGAACAAGAAACGTATAAAATTAGCACTTTGAAAAATAAATTGAGCATTTTATAGGCCATGAAAGTCACTAAGAACGAAAACAATATATTCTGAAAACCTGCAAATATTCGTCGAACCACAGACAAACAGACATAACACTCACATCTTGTACATCGAACACGCATTTAACGGTCAATTTAAATATGTGTTAGTTGAGCCGCCGGTGGCGCCCAAAGTTAATTTAATCTTGCCTTCAATCCCTTCATTTGATTGTTGAAAAAAATGAGGCGATAGTTCGATCACAGAAAAACCGACATAACACATTGAATAGTTTCCACTGTAAACCATCGTCACTAAAACACTACCGCCATCTGTTGAGAACACTGCCACGGGTAGCACGCTCAACAGATGGCAGTAGTGTGTAAACGTCAAACGCAAGGAAATTAACTACATTTTTTTGAACCCAGGAATGCGAACACGTGATGATGAACATGATTCTCAGCTGATGCGACCGCAGGCTTCTTCGCTTTTGCTTCAGGTTTCCCATTCAGAAATTGGTGGAGGCGAAATTGACATCCATCGAACCCGCACCGGTTCGAAATTCTGCACGTACGACGTCAAGTGGATTAAGACAGCTTCTGCAAATGTCCACCGGTAGCTGACGGAACTTCGTGCAGTATTTAAAGTGATGTCCGTCTTTTCCACAAAACAAGCATAATTTTTCGTTCTCATCCTTCTCTTTTATCGGCACGACAGCGGCTTGACAGAATGAACCCTTTGTCCTTTCGTCGAGATTTGACGTTCTTCGCGTGTTTACCGCACGTATAGACGACCACCTTGTTTACTGATTCGACCACCATTACCATGAAGTTGCTGAAAGTTCTCAAAAACGCTTCTGGTTGGAATATTAGATGTTGCGCCCACGGAAGATTTATGTTGGCCGGCAACTTTTCAACCAGTTTTTGAAGAAGTGCCGGGTTCGGAAGGTGAGCTTGATCACCCGCTGCAACGAGCTGCTGTGTTAATTTCCTGACTTACTTGCTTACTTAACGATCTTGCGCACCTCCAGGGGGGGGCGATTACTAGCTTTGGCCTTGGGCACAGGTCAAATTTCGGTCAACGTTCACTTCCGTTCACGAATTTCTGTCTCTATCGGCTTCTGATGGCACAAACGATGACGCTCGGAATTTGAGATCCAATTGTGGCGCCACCAGGCACGAATTATGTACCACAAGCATCGGTTGATAAACACCTGCAGCTTCTGAGTGTTCTCCGCTGATACACATCATGTTCCACAGCACAGACTTCACGTTCGAGTTAAAAATTCGGATTTTGGTGCGTCGACTGATCTGACTCGCTCTCCATACATTTCGCAAACTGGCAAAATCAGCCCTCGCCTTCTTAATCCGTGCACCTATGTCGCTCTTGGTGCCGCCGTCCGACGCTATCTGGCTGCCAAGATATTGGAAGCTTTCGACTTTCTCCACTGCCTGTCCAGATACCGTGAAATTGGAACGGTTTTCCGTGTTGACATCCAACGATTTGGTCTTGTTGACGTTGATGGTTAGACCTGCTTCAGAGGAGCGTTCCACAAGGTCGTCGAGCTTACTCTGCATATCAGAGCGCCGTTGTAATAATAACGCAACATCATCAGCCAAATCAAAGTCGTTGAGATGCTCCATGGTAATAGGCTGCCACAGCAACCCACGGTTCGGTACACGTTCAACGGCTCCAACCATGATCTCGTCGATTACGATGAGGAACAGTAGCGGTGATAATATACATCCTTGCCTCACACCCGCGATTACCCGAATCGGGTCAGACAAAGCTCCGTTGTGCAACACTCTGCATGCGAATGCCTCGTACTGCGCTTCGATGAGGTTGGCGTCTCAGAGCGCCCCACAAGTTTTCGTGGTTTAGTCGGTTGAAAGCTTTTTCGTAGTCAATGAATACCAAGTACAGGAACTCTTGGAACTCATTGACCTGCTCTAAGATGATGCGGAGCGTGACAATACAGAATCTTTCAGCACGGAATCCTGTCTGCTGTCGTCGGAGAGTCGCGTCGATCTTCTCCTGTATCCGATTGAGGATAATTTTATACAGAACTTTGAGAACAATACACAGTAACATGATGCCTCTCCCCTTCATCAGCCAGGGAGTTCACCCACACTCGCTTGTCTCGTATACAGGAACGCTTCCCTCTCTAGAGCCGAATACCGCTGACGGGCCTCGTTCTTGGCTCCGCTATATTGCGGCTTTTGCTTCTCTCCGTTCCTCGATCTTCCTCAAGGTTTCATCGGTGATCCACTCCTTCCTCTGAGTGCGCAGCTCACCAAGGTTGTTCTCACTTGTTTCAATAAAGGCATTCGTGATGTTCGTCCACTGTTCTTCTACGCTGCCACCTTCCAGAATATTAGCTGCGCGAGCCTTGAGTTCTTTGACGAACGATCTCTTCACTGCTGGGTCTTCCAGTCGGCGTGTGTTGAATCGCCACCCGAGTCTCACCGACCAGGAGATGATGTTCAGACGCGATGTCAGCGCTGCGTTTATTCCGAACATCAAGAAGGCTCCGTCTCCATTTTCGGCTGATGCATATGTGGTCGATTTGGTTCTCTGTATATCCATCACGGGAGACCCATGTGACTTTATGCACTGAGCGATTGGTGAAGAGCGAACCCTCGATCACCATATCGTTGTTGCCACAAAACTCTGCAAGCAGCTCGCCGTTCTCGCTAATATTTCCAAGACCATGACGTCCCATAATGCGCTCACACTTCGCATTGAAATCGCCTAGAGTTCGTGGGGTCTTATCCACGACAGCATTCCGTTGACTGTAAAAGTTCTCTCTGTCCTGCAATTCGGCAGCATCGGTTGGCGCATAACATTGGAGTATGGTAAGGTTTCAGACTCGTGTTCTGAATCTGGCAACGATTATTCTCTCATTGATAGGTTTCCACTTGATGAGCGCAGCCTGTGCTTGGGCGTTAAGCAGAAAGCCAACTCCACGATGTCACGGAGCGTTTTAACCTCGCATACCAGAATATAAAAGTACCTGTGCCGAAGGCAGCTTGTGTTCTCCAAAGTTCGGCCAGCGATTTCTAGCTTTCTAGCGAGTTGTGCCAGTTTACCCAGTTGGACTAGCGTCAGTATATTCCATGTTCCAATTCTTGTCCGTTGTTTAGCGCTAAAAGTCGTTGCCATAAAATCAGTTCGTAATCTTTCACTATAGGTTTCTGTAACAATTTGATGGTTTCGGAGACAGTAGGTGGTTGGCCTAGGGTCTTCTATCCGCAGTGATGGGACTGCCATCTTGGGTATAGCTTTCGGGGAGAAGTATTTCGTGTTCAGCCGCTGGATGCCAGTCAGACGCTGTTTGAGCTGCCCCTAACATGGAGAACAGACGCTCGGGTTTTGCAAGCCACATCCTCCGAAAAGGATGCAGCTCCCCCTTCCCTGTCAGCAAACGACCAAAGTTCCCACCGGGGTTGGTTACCCGATCTTCCCTAAGGTTACTCGTGCCCCAGCCGGCGCCGTGGGGAGGAAGGGATAGGAAGTAACTGGGAAAGAGGCTAAGAACCACTTTCAATTGCGTGACGGGTCTATTTTATAACCTTCAAGTACGCGAAGTACCGGTGGAACGCATTATCCCACTCATTTGCCAGCCAAAAATTCCTGACTGATATCCCAAATTCGATCATCGTTTCCAGCTTCTCCGGTTTGCGTGCTGGTGTCTCCTGCACGTTTCTAATCAGCCTGTTGATTATAAACTCAGGGCGGTCGTACAAGGTGCAAAGCGTCTCAATTACATCCGGAACTGGTTCGGGTGAGAGCAAATAGTATCGCACTGATTTGAGAGCATTGCTTTTCAAGCAACGTTGCAGACGTGCGAGGTTTGAAACGGTGCTGAATCCACTGGCCGCAGAAGAGTGGTAGAAGCTACTGTAGAAAATTGGCCACTTCTCTGGATCATCTAGGAAGTCCGGTAAGCCCCAGGGTATTACTTGCCTAGCAGCCAACTGCTAACCTAGCCGTTGTTGATTAGGCTCCTCGGGATACCTTGGTTGATCAGTGGGTGTTGATTCATAGAAGAGTTGCCTCTAATTTCATCGTTGTTCGAGCGCGAGTGGATAGCGCGGCTGTTCATCGTGGATCAAGCGGAGAACTAGCTGGCTTAAGCGTGGGGCGGAGTTTGCGGCCGATATTATTCCATCATTCTACTCGCTGGGATTGAAGGCGGAGATGGGTGATGCGGCATACTGTGAGTAGGAGGATTGGGATTCACACTTGAGGTACACAGTTCTTTTGGAGGCTTTCCTTCCGATTACGAAGAGGTGGATCCGGAACATGAATTCCGGGATGTTTGTTCTGATTCTTTGTGATGGAGGGTTGATCATGGTTACTGGCTTTGTTGTCCAGTTATGTCGGAACTGTTTTAGGGATTGCTCCCTTGGAACCATCAGGACGTGAACAAGAATCTTCAGGGACAGGATGATCATCTTTTCCACTTGTTATCGATTGCTGCATCTGTAATCGAAATTTGCGTAATTCAGTTTCTATGAGGAGCAGCGCTTTAACCGTTACTGGTCGTTTCTGTTTGCACCAGTATCTGATTCTTACGAAACTGCTGTATTGACCTATCCTCTGGCAGCGTTCCTGCGTTAGTAGCTTCTTCAAGTAGACCTTGATCTTCAGCTCCATCAGCTTTGAATTGAATACCGCTGCCGTTTGGTAGAGTTGGATGAAACTTCGCGGTATCGGAAGATTTGATGGCTGATTTCTGCTCCACGTAGGTGTGCTTGTCAACCCAATCTTAGACTTGCTTTCACGTTCTCGAGTTTCGATCTCGCTCAAACTGCGGTTGTCAGCTTCTTCCGCAAGCGACTCTTCCAGATCGTATTTCTCCTGTGAGTGGTCCTTTTGCAGCGCCAGCTGCTCCTTTTCCAACTCCAGCTCCTGCTGTTCAGCAAGGCATTTGCGTTGCAAATCTACCCGCCAAATCGACGTAGTCGATCGTATCAAAGCTGTTACAGGTGATGGCAAACATCGCGGGCAAAGCCAGCCTTTGTTTGCTACAGTTGCATCGACTCCTGCGCTCGGGAAATACCACCATTTGTCACACTTGTCGTAGGCAATGAAGTCATCGGGCCCATCCGACTTCTCACATGCAACACAAACGTAGACTTCTGTTGTCTCATTGTCCACAGAGGACGCATCGGCTTGATCAGATCTATCAGAGACCATCGTAGATATTATCTTCAAGTTTTGTTGCAAAGATCAAAGCACTATTCCTGATAGCAACTACTTTGTTTGTTAATTGATTCCAGCTGAAAACAGTTGCACCAAAAATATTGATGCCTAGTAACAGATATTGATTACTTGCATATAATAGTGCATTACTTTTCCAAATTCGTCTCACGATCAATCCAGTTTTTACGGTTAACACATTTGTGGGATTATTTTAGCAATATAGTATATCTTTAGCACACATCCCAAGTAATATTTAACGATTTATGAAGTACTACAAGTCTTCTATAAAACAACATTCATAAAACCCTGGCCAAGATAGCTTTGCCTTTATTACATCCACCAAAACCTCATTAAGACTAGAATCTGTCTAGTTGGCTCACCCTGAAGAAGGTTCTTAAAAATGCATTATCGAGGCATTTCAAGAATGACTTGCTGCAAAAAGGTAATATGACGAATGCATTGAGAACCATTTCAAATCCTTATTAAAAGTGCAATAAAAGCCATTTAGCACCAATACTTGTGCCATTTGCCTTTGACGCTTGCTAAGCGCACTAAAAATAAAGCATAAATCAAGATGAAAAGGAGTACATAAATATCGTCCGATCTTGCCAAATTCATTGTTCAAAAACGAATCTGTCAAAAATGCTCATAAATTTACTCATCATTAAAGTTAAAGTATTACTTAAATTATCGAAACTCATATTGTGGTCTATTTTTAGGTGACAGATTAAATCTAATGTCAAATGTGCTTCGGAAAATGGAAAAAAAAAAATAAGTCCGCTAACTAGTCATAGGAAACAAAATATAGTTAGATGTAATGTTAATCATTGCTCATAGCCGAGAAAATTTTATGGTTTTCTTAATTTCTATTACAGCTCATTGATGAATTGATGAGAATAAAGTTATTTTAAAGGAAAAACATCTTGAAAAATGAAGATAAATAGTAGAAAAGCAAATGGAATAATAACAGTATGGCGATAGCATAAATATTAATTTTCCATAAGCCATTTGTGAAAAAGCTGTTTTGCTTTCATGAAATCGCTAACAAATGTAAATTTTTTTTTTTTTTTTTTTGCTTTATTAGAGAGATTTTCAGCCTTGGGCTATATGTAAAAAATTTTAATGCGGCATTTATAAAGGTAATTTTCAAACTGGCAAAGTTTCCTGGAAAAAGTTAAGCGTCAAAATTTGTTTATCTTTCGATAGTTTTGTTGTGCGATTATTGCAACGATGTTCTACTCCCTCGTTGGATCAACAAGTTGCGTGACATCCTTGATATTCATCTATTGGAAGCAGTTACTCAGGAAGTGAGTTTACGTAACTTGGAACAGGTAGAAGCTCAATCGTTCCCGAAAAGTTTTCCTTCTTCTGGATAAGTTTCCTGTCAGCAGTTTTCCACAGTCCCAGTTTGGCACTGATGCTATTCGGATCATCTTCGCAACGTTATTACTGGCAAAGGCTGCCATTGACAATAGGCTGTGTATTTACATCAATGTTAAGCGTCTAATTTGACGGCTCCCAGTGCTTCGTAAACCGCGTTCACTTCGCTCGTCTCAGTCGGCTGCTCTGTTGTTGTTGACCGATTTTGTCGGAGCTGCTCTCCCAGAAAGTGCTGGAATTGGATTCCTTTTCTCTTCCGTCGACAGTATTGCTAGAATTATTACTCAATTATCCTTTGGCATTTCCTTGTGACTCTGCGTTTGAATATCCCACTCAATTTTGTTTTTCTCTGTCGCTAGGCGGATCCATTTTTTTAGTTTTATTTTTAAACTGTGGAAGGTTTTGTGATACACTTCATTGACACCAAAACGCATCAATATATGCATTTGGATCCCTTTTTATTTTTTATTTTTTTAGTTTATTAAGGAGATTTTTAGCCTATGGCTAGTTCATCTCCGGAATATTACATTTTGATTTCGTTTGAATCCAAACGTTTTCATAATTGCTTTTATAATGATAAAATATCTTCATGGAGAATTTTGTCGTGACATCAATAAAACAAATACCAATTGATTTTCTGAACAGTTTTATAAAGGGATAGCGTGCTGCATGAAATTCATTTTTAAAACCAGACTCTTTTTGATTTTCTCGTCAGACTTTAAGGGTTACAAAATAGCATAAAGCTGAACTACTAATCAAGATTTTTTTTGCACTGTTAAATGCTGTATTTAAACAAAAAAGATTGCTTATTGCCGTTATAAAACCACAAAAAAATCAGAGTGAAAACTAAAAGGCTGTTAAATTGTTACTTGGGATTTAACTTCATAGGTACCCTACCGATCTTGAATGGGGATTACTTTTAATTTCACAAATTTAACACTAACTAAGAAATCACTAAGAATACATAATCGAATAATAAGTTCCACTAAACTTCTAACCTAATCAGACAATTTGCCAGTAGTTTAAGAACACTTTAATAGCCTTAAATTGTTATAATTTTAGCTGTAGTTAAGGTACGTAATAACGGAATTTAATTAGTCTCAATCAGGGTTACTTCCACTCACTTGCTATAAAAAAATGTTTTTCGGAATTATGAAATCATGAAATAGTATAATGCTTATTAGTACGTGTAAGTTACAAGAAGAGGTCATGAAATATATGTTTGACCCATAAAATCTGTCAGTATTGCTTTCAGTGCGTCACATCGGCGACTTTGCGACTCGTGAGCGCTCACTCTGAGTAAACGCTCACGAATAATAAGATCGTTGATTGTGACGCTCTGAAAGCGAAATTGACAGGTTTAATGAGACAAACACATGCTTTACACCCTCTTCTTGTTACTTACAAGTACAGCATATCATTATAACATCTAATGATTGCATAATTCCGAAAAATATTTGTTTATGGCAAGTGAGTGGAAGCAACCCTGGTCTTAACTTACCTTTAATAATATATTTAATGTTAATTTAGCACATTAGTTTCTAAATCAAAACATTTCAATTTTGCTTATCATCTATTCATTTGGATGATCTCTTCATTCATACTTGTATTGTCCTTATTCATCAGTTCTTGGCTGTATCATTTCGCCATAGGATATTTCGGTGAAGAACGTTTCACAGAAGAATTTTAATCATGAATCACTATGCATTCAAAATTAATTTCAGATGAATTTATAAAATAGATAGGGGAAATGAACGTAATGTCGGCTTAAATGCCCCTAATTTGGGCCCATTCAAAAATTCAGCAATCGACTACATTTTCAAAACCGTCTCAATTACGCGTTCATTTTGATAAAATTGATAAAAAATAGCTTAGTTATAGCGATGGGCCCAATCTAAGATACATAGGCCAACATTAGATACATTTCCCCTACATGCTGATTATTTATAAAATTTCGAAAATTTCGAAATCAGTACTATTCGAAAGAACTGCTCATGTTTAAAATAAGGAATCATTCCTTTTAATCAAAAATATCTATAATTTGAAAATTTCTATTATCTGGCAATAAAATGTTTATATCCAATTAAAATTTAATAACTTTACCTAAGCATAAGGGAGAATTCGAACTTTTGAGATGTAATTGTTAATTTTCTGAGCGGAAAATGACACTGAAAATCTAACAAAATTGTACATACACTTTGTTCTACAAAATTCATATTTATTAATTTGGTGTGTACCATCTTTTAGAAGAGCTGAAATAAACGAATATTTGGCTTGATACAATTTCAAAATTCATTTTGATGGACTTGAGTATAAAAATTGAATTTTAGAGCACATGTAAAAATTACATTGGAAATTATGTTTCCCATGTTGCTTATGAGTAGAGCCCAAAACATACCAAAGAAAGTTGTGATTGATAGTGTGTGTGTCTGTTTTATAATCTGAACAGTCCTTATTAGTGACATTGCATTACCATTGTAGCGTAATGGTCACAATAGTTTGAGCATGAATTAAAAAACTTCACGTGGACTAAGTCAACTTCCTTTTTTATCATTGTCGGACTCGGTATTTTTTCCCGACTTCAACTCCTGTTGCCCAACAAATGTGTATGAAACTGACTCCGACTACACAGCCCTGAATTTAAGTTATACAAAAAGTGCAGTAAAATATTTGCATTAATGTGTATTTTTTATTTTAACCTTCTTTAACAGATCTAGAAATAAACAGATCTAGAAAAGAAATATTTTGAAGAGTTTAATTATTTTGAATGTGTTTTGACAAAAAAAAAAGTTTACATCTTATTTTCGATATCGAGCATAATGGATAGTTTTATTCATCGCCCATAACAATGAAAAACATTCATCAAGAAGTTACAGCCCTGATCGCACAGTACGAAACTGTCATAAGCCTTGCAGTGGTACATCTCCGACCGTTCGATGGTTTCGTAACCAGAGCAGTAAATTCAAACAAATCGCAAAACCACTGACCATCTTTCGACACAGAGCGGCTCCTTCTTGATATATTGACCATCCCGCTGACACGGCAGAATGCATTCGCGCTCATATTTTGGAGCCCAAGAAGAACATCCGCCATAGCAGCAGAACAATTCGCCATAAAACGCAGCGGGGAATGGTTTATGTTTCAGTTCGCTATCACGCTAAATGCAATAAACAACACCACAGAAGTCCAGTTTGTTACAGATTACTCGTCATTTCATTAGGGTCACTTTAAGCTCGAAAATTAATGATTTTTAATTAGCAGGCTCCTTCTGCTGATTACTTTCGGCTCCAATTGTAAACAAATCGTTCCATTTAGGGTTCGCGCAAACATATGCCGCACGCTTTAATTCCACCTTCATCGTGTGCCTTAAAAGCCTCGTTATCACTATCACTCTCAAAACAATATTTCCCCCTAATTTGAGACATTTTTTATGGACTTTAGCCTTCGTCTCTTAATTTATGTGTGTTGGGACCACATCGAGGTTTTGGTTCACAATTAGCCAACGTCATCGGTCTTTGAGGTATGAAGCAAACGAGGGGTTGGTTCATAAACCTGAAACCCGAAATGTCGTAAAATATTTTATGTTGCTGACTTTGGGAACCCTTTTTCCATTCGCTACCAGTTCGGTTTCCTAGATATTAATAAACTGGATATTAATTAAAAATATCTTATTAATTAGTCGTTTCACTAGCGTTTTCCATAGGATTTTCAGAACTTTTCTACCCTTTTTTATCCAAACTACCACGTAAGCTCTGTGTCCTTTTTTTTTCCTTCTGCGAGTTAGGAAGGATTCGAAAGTAGGCTGTTTATAGGTCCTTGTTCGAGGAATAAGCAAGTTAATTTATTTTTACGATTATGGCAATGTGGGCATATTTTTTTGGTAGTCAACAAAACGGGATTAGCAGTCCTATTTTAGTTAAAGACGAACGGAGTGAGTGTATTGACATAGGATTCCAAAGTTGCCGGTGGTAATAAGCTATTCGTGAAGAAGGTATATTTTGAGATAATTAAAAATAGGTGAGACAAACACTTCCAAGAATACGTTCCTATTTCTTGTATGGTCATTCATTGATACTGTACTACGAGAAAAGGGGCTTTGAATAATGCATATGTACACCGTTCACAAGGCTTTTCAGAATCTTTGCGTTCTAAAATAAGTTACTGGTTTATATTTAGGTATGAATCTTACAATGTAAATCAATCATAACCATTTTTGTGACTAACCGAAACAATTGTGTGAGGTAGTCGGATTGGTGTGTCATTTGGGCGTATTAAATGTGCCACAAGCGTTCTTAAAATTATGTTTTTCTTCTAGTTTACTGGATGGTTGTGTGTTGTACTGTGCCTGTAATGTTTTTAGAAGCTGTTCACTAAAAAAAAGCACAGCGTAAAAGTTTTTTTTTCGCGATAGGTATATTCATCAGTGTGAGCATAGCTTTGATCTATAGCGACGGGAAAAATCCGATTCCATTTTCATGAATAAAAAATCATGAAATCAAAAAACTTGCCATCTCATGAAATCATAACAATGATTCATGATTTCGTTATGGAAATTCATGATTTCATTCGTTATGGAAATCATAACCGCTTCAAGCGTTACCTGGAAAACCGTGTTCACCGAACTACATAGGTATCTGTTATACGACTTTTGACTTCCATCTTATACAAGTACTGCTAGTCTAGTGGTCAAAGTGTGAGTTTAATGATAGTAAGGTTGGTTCAAAAACTAAAAGCTAAACCCATGAATTTAGTTCATGTTTTTAACTCGGATGATTCATGATTTCGGAAATCTTGGGTGCGTTACGCAAACATAGCTGAGAGATGAACTAGCCTTCGGCTAAAAATCTCTAAAATAAAGAATAAAAAACTTCAAGGGACAGCCCAATGGGGTTGTACGCAATGATGACGTAGGACTACGTGGTATGATACAATAAATAGTTTTGTTAACTGCAGCAGGAGCTTTTGTTTTGTGTAGGAATAGGAATTTTAGCGGGGTTTTCTCTGTTTATTTTCTTTAGTATGATTATGATTACTCTCAGATTAACCAAGGCGCGTACAACCCAGGTGGAAACGCACTACTTACCTGGAACTATTCCAACACAACAAATGAATGCAAATGGTTGTCCGTACTGGATAAGTAGTGGTAGATCTCATACCAGTAACGACCAACTTCAGTTAAATCTAAGAACCTTAAATTGAAAAAAGTCATCATTCGATCACATCACTACCACCTTTCAAATCCCGACAAGAAAGGTAATCAAAAACAACTTTTTAATTCAATTGGTGGCCCTGAAAATGGCCGAATCCGTACAGAGTATAGTCGCTATAGTCTGGCGGATAGAATCTCGGGAACCAATTGAGCTGTCAAATAGCGGAACCAATCGAGTAAATCACATCACATCAACAGAAAAGAGCACATCAGCTTTTGCGAACAAGACGTCGGAAGCCATTTTCTCGTGACTCAAGGCTCGCCTACGCAAACTAATACCATCTTTGGGTTATCCGATGATGCCGGTAGTTTGCGTTCGATTGGCGTGGAAAGAATAATTTACGTTTGTTAACAAATGTTGATAGTACCTTTTCAATTGTTGGTCGAAAATATATTGAATTGGTTCCACTTTTTGATAGATCGAAATTCTATCCGCCAGACTATGAATATAGCGACTATAGTACAGAGTGCGTCCCTGCCGCTTCAGAGCGTAAATAACATCCATTGCGGTGATGGTCTTCCTCTTGGCATGTTCGCTGTAAGTAATGGCGTCACGAATAACGTTTTCCAAAAACACCTTCAACACGCCTCTGGTTTCCTCGTAAATAAGCCCGGAAATTCACTTGAGTCCACCACGACGAGCCAGAGGTTTAGTTATGCCTTGAATGTTATCACGCAGCACTTTTCGATGACGCCGAGTCCTTTTCCTCTCTTGCCGCGTCCAGTCATTGCTAATTAATGGTAGATCTATCTTCGGTGAAGGTTGAAACGAAAGTGAACGAAAATTCCAAATTTCGGCTTTTTAATACCTACTCGAGGGTTAAATTCTTCTTGTTAGTAGTTGTGTTCTTGTTCTTTCATCGTTTCTGATTGGTTGAACACAGCAAACACATGTTATAAGAGAGAGTGGAAGTCGTTTTTATTGTTTATTCCACAGTTTGCTTTCATCAACTCAGCATTAGTATCGTTTCAGCCGTTCCACAAGCAACATTCTCTGCTTGTTCGTCAAGCAGTACAGTCCGGTATTTGCTCGCTCTGTCGAGTTGTTCGATAATTATTCCAAACGTTTATCCGCGTCGTCAGTAGTGTCGGTCGCATCGTGTGATGGGAAGACAGCGCTCCCGGAGCAGGCTCCGTGAGAAAGCGGAAAAGAACAGTGGTGAGTGTAGCACGAGTGTACCTATTTCAAATAGGTACGCTACTCTTCCCACCGATGTTGGAAATACCACCTCCGCCACGGTGAAGCGATCCAAGAAGAGGAAGAAAAACCAAGGCCAGTCCGATGGTGTGAGTGGACGTGATGAAGTCACAGCAACGAACGCCAGCGACATCGGTGATTTCGGCGACACCATCGACAACGAAAATTCTGCCGGCCCGAGTGCGGCAAAAGTGAAGCTACCTCCATTGGTGGTAAAAAATGCTCATCTTAATGAGCTCATCGCGGATCTAGCGACGCTGGGCGTTAAAGCCGAATACAAGTTGGGCAGAGTCGGCACCAAGGTGGTGCTCCGTACCAAAGCGGAGTATGACTTGGTCGTCGCCCACCTGAGGACTTCCAAGGTGGAATTCTTCACCCACGACATTCCCGGTGAGAAACCATTCAAGGTCGTCATCAGGGGCCTACCAAACTTCGACCCGAAGTTTATCGAAGCTGAAATCAGGGACCGGTACAAGCTGGCCCCAAGTGCCGTCTATCGGATGACAAGAAGAGACGAGAATGTGAAGGCGTATCCGGATTGCCTTTTCCTGGTACACTTCCAGAAGGGAACGGTGACGCTCAACGCGCTGAAAGCCATCCGCTTCATCAATTGCATCATCGTCCGCTGGGAGCCATACCGTGGCGGCCATCGCGATGTGACTCAGTGCCAACGGTGTCTGAACTTTGGACACGGCACCCGCAACTGTAACATTAAGCCACGCTGCGGCAATTGCGCTCAAGACCACGCCACTTCCGACTGCCCTGCGGATGAAGCCGTGGCGTTAAAATGCACCAACTGTGGTGGTGCTCACCAAGGTTCCGACAGACAGTGCTCCAAACGCGAGGACTTCAAACGCATCCGAAAACAGGCGGCAGCTAACAACCAACCAGGACGCAAGAAGGACAAAGTCCCGGCATTTCGGACGGAGGATTTCCCGCCTCTTCGTGCTCCTCAGCAAAGGCAAGCGAATTCGCGGGTGCATTCCGCTCAAGCAACTTCTGGTGATTCTGCTGGCCAAAGCTCTCCATCCCTCCCTGGATTCTGGAGACAACCACCAGCGCAAAACAACAACCCCGATCTGTTTTCAGCGGATGAACTGATGGAAATTTTCGTCAACATGACCGGTGCTCTACGTAAGTGCCGCAATAAGCCCGAACAGATCCAAGTGCTCGGTAAGTTCATCATCCAGTATGGTGTCTAAACCGCTAACCATCGCTACTTGGAACGCTTGCTCTGTAAGAGCAAAACAGATTGAGCTTGCCGACTTCCTCCGCAAGCATAGCATCGACGTGGTTCTTCTAACCGAGACCCACCTAAAGTCCGGTGACAGCTTCTGGTTGCCTGACCACAACATTATCCGGCTTGATCGCACCAGCTCCAGGGGGAGTGGTGTAGCGGTCATCGTCAGAAAGGGAATCAAGTTTTGCACTCTGCCCCACATCCGCACTTCAATCATCGAGGCCATTAGTGTGGAGGTGGAATCACCAACTGGAAACGTCCGGTTCATCGCTGTTTACTGCCCACGCCAATGTACCGCAAGCAACGGATTAGGAATCCAATTCAAGAAGGACCTGACCGCCATCACCCGTACTAGCTCCCGATTCATCGTTGGGGGCGACCTGAACGCCCGCCATGAAGCTTGGAGGAACTACCAGAGGAACCGGAACGGATGTCTATTGTTCGACCACGCACAACATGGTCTGTACACTGTGCAATTTCCGGACGAACCAACTTTCATCTCTCCGGCGGGAAATCCCTCCACGCTGGACTTTTTCCTGTCAAACATCGGACTATCCAAGCCGGAGGCACACAACGATCTCAGCTCCGACCACCAACCGGTGGTGACTGAAGTCGGTGTCAATGTGGTTCCTGCTAGAAGCTGCCTGCGTAAAGACTACCACCATGTCAACTGGGTGCAGTACGGACGAATGGTGGACAGCAACATCGATGAAAATCCACTACTCAACACCGTAGATGACATCGACCGGACGTTGGAAGGGCTCCAACAGGCCATATCCATGGCTGACGAGGCATACGTTCGACAAGTTCCTGTGAGGGGTTATTTTTGTTGCTATTGATTCCCACACCCAATTACTGATTCGGTTGAGAAATGTTCGTAGACGCCAGTTTCAGAGGACTGGAGATCTGGGCAAAAAACGTGAAATGGCCGATCTGAATAGGCAGATTGCTTCCAGAATGGACTCACTCCGAAATGAAAGTTTCGGGCGTGTTGTCCAGAATCTGGATGACCGCTCCAGACCATTCTGGAAGGTAGCCAAGGTCCTGAAAAATCATCCCAAATCCGTTCCACCTCTCAAAGTCGAAAATGATGACGATCGGCTTTTAATTACCCCACAGGAGAAAGCAAATGCGATCGGCGAGCATGTCGCTTCATCGCATTTGCTTGGCTCGACTATCCAAAGTCCGCTCGATGATCAGGTTGCGCAATGCGTTCAAAACCTAGATACCTCCCCTTGTGTCGTGCCTCCGGCGGATATGATTACAGTACAACAAATTTGCTCAGCGCTGAAATGCACCAAGAACATGAAGGCCCCCGGGTTTGACGGTATATTCAACTTGATCTTGAAGAGACTCAGCATGAAAGTGCAGTCTCTTCTAACCGCTATCTTCAACAGATGTTTGGAACTGCACTACTTTCCAAGCATCTGGAAAGTAGCAAAAATCATACCGATCCGCAAACCCGGTAAGGATCCAACATTGTCTTCAAGCTACAGACCAATCAGCCTCCTTTCAGCGCTGAGCAAATTGTTCGAGAAACTCATTCTCAATCGTTTGCTCAAGTTTGTCGAGGAAAGCAACATTCTCCTTCCGGAACAGTTTGGATTCAGAAAGGGGCACTCCACCAATCATCAGCTAGTGCGGGTGTTGAATAACATCCGAAGTAACAAAGCTGTATCCAAGTCCACAGCCATGGCCTTGTTAGACGTTGAAAAGGCGTTTGACAATGTTTGGCATGATGGACTTGTGTACAAGCTTTGTAACTTCAACTTTCCTTTACACCTTATTAAAATCACCCGTAACTACCTCCAGCAAAGGTCGTTTAAGGTATCGTTGAATGGTTGTCTCTCAGACACGTTTTTGATCCCAGCAGGAGTCCCGCAAGGTAGTCTGCTGGGCCCCTTGTTTTACAGCATTTACACTTACGACATTCCTCCCCTCGGTGACGGTTGCGTGTTTTTCCTGTTCGCAGATGATACCGCAATAGCCGTCAAAGGAAGGATGCCTCGCGAAATAACGAACAAACTTCAACGATGCCTTAACGCCTTTGCTGATTATGCCACCACGTGGAAAATCAAAATCAATGCCACCAAAACACAAGCGATCATGTTCCTCCATCGGCAATTGCCCAAACTGAAACCGGCTTCATCTTGTACTGTAATCATGGATGGCAGAAGGGTTGAGTGGTCTACCGAAGTTACCTATCTTGGGATGTTGTTCGATGAAAAGCTTCTCTTCCGTTCGCATGTAGAGAAAACTGTAGTCAAGTGTTCTACCTTGGTTAGGTGTCTGTTTCCGCTGATTTGCCGCAGATCCCGCCTCTCAAGGGTGAACAAACTGGCCGTCTACAAACAAATCATAGCACCTGCGATCCTCTACGCAGCTCCGGTGTGGGAATCATGTGCACAGACTCACAGGAACAAAATCCAGGTCGCTCAGAATAGAGTGCTGAGGATGGTTCTTGATCGTCCTTTCGACACTAGAATAACAAATTTACATGAAGAGGCAGGCATTGCCAAAATAGATTCCAAAATTAACGAAATTAAGACTAAATTTGCACAAAAATGTAATTTATCAGAACATGCTTTGATAAGCAATTTGTATATAGTAGGTTAGGTGTACATAGTAGTTGTAAATAGTAGTTATAAGTAGTCTCCTTTTTCAAATTTTCAAACAAACCAATCCCACCAAGGTGGTCATTCTCTAAAACAGGCCTGATAGGACTAGGAACTGTAATTAATAATAATTGAAATTTCACAGGAACTAAAGTTGAAAAGACGCATCTGTGTCACTTGATAAGTTATACATGTAAACCACACAAATTCAAGAAATATAGACCATTTTAAGTAAAAAGTTTGCTTTCATCAACTCCACATCGTACCCAAGGCTCGCACCAAGCAGACCGCTCGCAAGTCCACTGGAGGAAAGGCTCGTCGCAAGCAGTTTGCAACGAAGGCTGCTCGCAAAAGCTCGAAGGAGCAAAGAAGCCTCATCGCTACCGGCCAGGCACCGTCGCCCTGCGTGAGATCCGTCGTTATCAGAAATCGACCGAACTGCTGATCCACAAGTTGCCTTTCCAGCGTCTGGTCCGTGAAATTGCCCAGGACTTCAAGACCGATCTGATTTAGAAAACGGCCCTTTTCAGGGCCACCAAGTTCATTTAAGAAAAGAGTAAGAGTAGAATTTTTAAAGAATTACAAAAATAGTTTTCACCATTAAGTCAAGGCTATTTTTGACGTTGGATCACGTCTTTCGGCAACATACGGGGGTACAAAATTGAAAACAGTCATTTTGGATGCGTTACGAAAAATTAAAAGATTTTGAACGATAATAACTCAACCGTCTCTCGATAGATTTACGAGATAATGACATCAATCGATTGGAAATATTTCTAGCAATTTGCTAAATGTTTCAAAACTATTGATTTCATTCTGTAAACTATTGAAAAATTGTTAAAAGTAAACCATTGTCTAAAGATGGTGAAAATCGATTGATTTTTTTTATATTCTTATACTTTCTCCAACCGAGACATCAGATGCGAGTATCTGACACCTCTGATATTTTCTGTTCTACTATATAAGCGTTCAACAAGGTCGCCCGTTCCATCATTGTCTATCCGATTGTCGACCCAGCAGCAGAGCAGCAGTACCAGAGCAGCGGAAGCAGAGCAACGGCAGCAGAGCAGCGGCAGCAGAGCCTGGGGGCGAAAGGGCAACTACGCCGAGTGCGTTGGTGCCAGTGCTCCGGTATACTGGGCCGCCGTCATGAAATGCCCAGCTGCTGCAGTTCTCAGTCGATCGTATTCACCGTCTGCTCCGCAAGGGCAACTACGCCGAGCGCGTTGGAAAAATGGCCCTTTTCAGGGCCACAACATTATCAAGAAAGAGTTTAACGACGTATGCGAGTATCTGACACCTCTGATATTTTCTGTTCTACTATATAAGCGTCCAACAAGGTCACCAGTTCCATCATTGTCAACAACATCAGCCCAACAAAACGGCCCTTTTCAGGGCCACCAAACTTTCGCAAAAGAGTTATTAAGGAATATTTCTAAAATATAATATACACAATTAAGTACAACACATAACAGACGTTATCCAACGCCAACCCTGCGGTCGTATTTAGTATACAACTCTTCCAACTTTTTCTTATTGATGGCGCCTTTGATAGTAAGTTAGAAATTTGAAAAGTGGTGGTACACTTTGGATGCATATTATGGTCAAAAAAGTCAAAAAAAATTATCGTTTCAGTTTTTTCCTAGAAATTTTTGTTAAATAGTATTTTCTTGCATAATATGTTAAAAGGGAGGGAATTTTTATGTATTTTTTATGCAGAATATGCAAAATGGGTGGAACTTCAAATGTTAATCCCCTATGTGATATATTTTTTGAGTGTATCCCCTGTAACCAAACAAGAACTCTGGAGAGCATTTTGTGTGGTCGTTGGGAGCGTGTGGTTCTGAATATGGCGATGAGTGTGCAAAATATTACGCAATTCCATCCTCCCTATTCGCACGCGCCCAAGGATCGGAGGCGAATGCCACTTCGACTTGTTTCGTCTACTTACTACTCTCTGACGGCTGTGCTGGGGAAGCAGCATATGCATGTAGGTAATTGGTAGATTTGTTAGTTAATTCGACGCTTTTAGACAATGATGAACATTGACCAGTTTTTTTAATAGTTTCTTGTTGAAAATCAACATTCGGAAGCATTGTTATCGATGCGTAGCCATATTTCTGATCGATTGGTGATAAAATTATTGAAATTGGACCAGGGGCAGCTGAGTTATTAACGTTCAAAATCTTTCTTAATTTGTTACATGTTCCATTTTTGGTTTTCACAAAGTGTACCCCCATATAGAAATCAAAGGTCAAAAAAATAAACATAGCTCATGACATGAAAATACGATATGTTCATGAAATCATGAGTCATTTTTCTAATTTCAGATTTTTGATTTGTTCCCGTGTGCTTTATCAGTATGTCATATCACTATTTTGTGAAGCGACCGACATAGACTGACCAAATGCATTTTCCCAGCCAATATGTACTACTTGACTAGGACCTACATTTCAAATATCAAAGGGCTCTGCCAGCCTCTTATCTAGAAAAATACGCCTTTTATTGAAGATTACTGCACAAGAGCATTGCAGGTGTTCAGAGTCTTCCTTTTCTATGCCACAGAATCGACACACATCCTCTTGAAGTTTTCCTATTAACTTCAAGTGATATTTACATGAACAATATCCTGTTATCAAACCAGTTTAGACACTGAGTTTTTTCTTTGATAATTCAAAAATTTTGCTAGTAATTGAAATGTTCGGAATTATGAACCGTTTGGATTGCCTAGCAATTAAAGTGTTGTTCCAGTTGATCTCCACTTTATTTTTTTTTAATTTCTTGATCTCCATTTTGAGAAACTCCACAGAATGGTTCTGGTCCTATGAATTGCTGAGATGATCCTAGCCTGGCTAACGTGTGGGCTTTTTCATTCCCTTCAATTCCACAGTGGCCAGGAACCCAATATACACCCAACCGGGGGATGTAAGATTTGGTTACGATTATGTAGGATTCATCATCAGAGGATATTAGTGGAGACCGCATGAACCGAGGATGCAATATACCGAGCTGCAATCCAATGCAAGAAAATGGAGAAATAAATATGAAAAGTGTATTAGCGAGTGAAATCAATCATGTCGAAAAAAAAGTACTGGCTAGGGGGGGGGGGACTCGTACCACAAGAACGTTGCGATTATTAAACCTGTGCTTTCTCCACTGCTCTCTCCATTCTTCAGGTTGTGGATAGGCTAAAAGCAAACAAGAGGGATCATTTCCTCGCGACTAAGTTGCGTCTTACGGCTGACCAGGGCCTCTTCTTCAATATTCATTGACGTTTTTTTGAAGAATAAACATTATGTTTTTAATAAAAAAAAAATACTGAATTCGTTGAAAAAAATATTTTTTTTACTAGCTATATGACTGCAAAATTTTCATTTTTTATTGAACACCCGTTATTTAAAATGTTCCACACTCATCAGATATAAAATTAATTTGGGTCACCTTATAAATCCTTACATGAAGACAGGTACCTACATCTCCAAATGCATTAAGATTGTTTAAAATGTAAATTGGCACTAAGCACTCTCAAAGTGAAGCAATATTGCTCTGCCACTAATGATAAGTACAAGCCCTTGAAAAAAAAAACATATGTATTAACAGAAATTTGAGAAATTGAAGAAATTTGAAGGAACTTTATAAAATTCAGGGAAGTTCAGAAAACATTAGGGACATTTACAGCTGTTTAGATCGATTTCAACAACTTCAAAGTCTTCACGGCAGTTCAATTAATTTCGCTGAAGTTACCAAAACATTGGATGACTTTAAAATGTTAGAGGAAGTTACTCGAACTTCGAAAATTTAAATTTCGAAAACTTTTGGGCAGTTCCATTAAATTGAGAAAAATAGCGACAACCTTCATAAAGCTCTAAAAATAATTGGTGGACTAAAGAATGTCAGGGGAGTTTAGATAAATTTAGATAAAAATCTCGAACATAAGTTCTGAAAATTCGTAGAGGTGGTCAGTGGTCAGTTCCAGGGAAACGGTAAAAACTTTTAAGATATTCTTAGAAGTTCATGGTTATCTGAAGAACTTTATGGTTACTCTACATTAAGTTCAGAGAACGTGAGGAAATTTGATTGAAGATCCTAGAATCTCAGGGAAACAAGGCCTAGAGATCTTCAGGGACTCTCAGAGATCATAGGGGTGGTTCTAATATCTTATGAAATATTCAGATTTTCGGGGAAGTTTAAAGATTTGTAAAGGTTAGTTCCGATAAGTTCATAACAGCTCTATGAACTTAAAGAAAATGTTGAGTAGCTTTAAGAAGATCAGGTCATTTCAATTAACTTCTAGGAAATTACAGGAACTTTTCGCAAGGAAAGTTTCGTAATACTAATGGAATTTTTGAAAACTTCAGCACAGTTCCTAGATCCTTCGGGAAGTCCAGAGAACTGTGGAGAAATTCAGAGATTTTTAGTCAGTTTCATCAGAGAACTTCAGAACAGTTCCATTAGTTAATTGCAGGAACTTTGAAGAAGTTTCAAGGAATTATGAAATATTCCGAGAATATCAGGAATATTGCAAAAAAAAAATTGAAAAAAAAACAGTACCTTCAGGGAAGTTCCGCTAGTATAAGGAAAATTGTTGGAATGTTAGAGAAGTTACGAACACCATAAATTTAATGAACTATATGAAGGAACGGGAACTTTAGGCAAGTCCAGATAAGTTTAGGGAATTTTATTGCTTTTAAGGGAACTTGGGGATCCCAGAGACAAACCAGTCAATAGCTGAAAGTCTCTGTAATAAAGTAGCGTTGCCTAACCTAACCTTAACATTCGGGGAAATATTATGAGCTTCAAGAAAGTTTTGAAAACTTCTGGACAATGGCGGGAACTGCAGCATAGAATAGGGGACTCTAAGGAGTCTGGGCTCTACATTTTTGAATTCGAGTTTTGTGTCTTTCATGCAACGTGTTTAACGCATCATTTCTATAACGCCTAGCCAGTAGACTGATGCAAAATTTGAAATGTTCGCTCCACAATGTTCAAAAGGTTTCAAATCGGGTCCTGATTAGCCTCCGAAAGTTTAAACTTATTTGATAAGAAATTGACTTGGTTTATATGGAAATTACTATGGGAAAACAAAACTTTTTGTTCATTATCTTCTAGCCTTTAGACATGTTGTACTGTTAACAACTTCTATTGCTATTCTTATGGGAATTTTTATCAGCTACAACTTTGCAGAAAATCGTTTTCCAGCCAAACGTCACATTAAATAGTTATTAATTGTTAAAGAGATTGATAATCTTATGGCAAGATTAAGCAACAGTATTGTGGGCAACACTGTATTCTGCAGTGTTACATAGTAGCCATGATTTTTGTCGTCTATTCTACGCGCCATAAACATCAATGTAGCCTGCTGAACAGATGATTGAGCATAATCATAAGACATCAGTGACTTGAATCATTAATAACTTTTGTTCCTTACATTTGATCGAAAACTGGTATGGAACAAAGTTGTAGCTGAGATAATTTTCAACATGCTCAGTTATCTTTCTCTAAAGTAGAGCGAACTGGTGAATTTTGTGATAGATATGAATGGAAATTATGATTTCTCCATAGTAATTCCCATATAAACTTCAAATGATTTGTGCCAAGTCAGTTTCTCACTAAATGAGATCAAATTTTGGGAGGCTAATCAGGGCCCAATTTGGAACCGTTTGAGCACTGTGGAGCGAAAATTTCAAATTTTGCATCAGTCTACTAGCCAGTCTATCATCACGAAACGAAAATATAAAAGAATCACGCCTAGAAAGGCTTTGCTCGCCCCTTTCAACGAAAGTAACGTCGATATTAACGATGTCTCATTTTGGCTTTCAATCCCTTTCACCGACACTATCACGTCCTCTATCAAATTGTTTAAGGGGAAGTTCACCGCTCCGAAAAAAAAAATATATACGTTATGATTTTTCTATAAATATCGAAAAAAGGTATCAAAAATCTAAAAAAATCACATTTTTTCTTATTTTTCAATGAAAATACACGTGCAAAAACATTTTTTATAAGTCATTATGGCGTAAAGTTGGACTCAAAAAACCACAAAACATCGATTTTTCGGTTTTGCTGAGAGTCCAAATGTTTGTCATGTTGAGATAGAAAAAAATATTTTTACATGTAATTTTTGACAAAAATCTTTATATTTTCGGGCTGTTAAACTTCCCCTTTGCGCTCTTTCCCAGTTGCTTTACCTTTTTTAGATAAATATGCAGAAGAAAAATAAATAACATATTACAAGTGTTTTCACGTGAAAAATGCTGGTTGATGTGTAATTGTAAATTCAATTATTTCTACACAGCAAAAAAGTGCAAGAAACGTTATAATCAACAAATCATCTTTTTTCCCCCTTTATTTAACGTCAGTCTCTGTTCCGCAATCTAGTGCCAATCACCGACGGACATCGATTGCCATCCATTGACTGTAATCGTATGTGCAGGAAGGCAGCTTCCAAACCTGCGTAGGATATCGCACCCATTTAACATACATGGGCCAGGACCAACGGCTTTACTTCTTTTCCGAAGGAAGACGTGACCAGAGATTTTTATACCTCAGAAAAATCCCACCGACCTCGGCTGGGATTGAACCCAGACCCATTGAGGTAATAAAGCAGTCACCTACAACACCGGCGCTGGCAACAAATCATTTTTGAAAGTTTAGTTAGTAGTACTATATTTTATAAAATGTTCGCAATAAGATAATTTTGAACAAATTCTGAACGTATTCCGTTTCGAGTTTATTGTTGAAGAAATTCGTAACGAAAGATGTTGGGAATTGGAGCAAAATTGTCTTATTGCGAACATTTTGAAAATATACTTTCTTAATCTAACTACATAACTACATAACAAACCAGTAAAAATTTAACGATATTTATAAGCCTTAAATAATATCCATGAATTTTAGACTGAATATTACTGAACCGTTTTTTTTTCATAGCTGGAGCCTTAAATGTTGTGCGCATATTTCGAACATGCCAGCTCCTTAAGCATCACTTTTAGCTACTTCACTAAGAAATAATCATCTAAAATGCCTTTCCACTGAATGTCCGTTTTACCCCAACGCTTGTTCATTTTACACCCACCCCTAAATATAACAAGACATACTCCGGTAATATCAAACGGACGGCCCCCTTACTCAAGGAAATCAAATTATAACATACAAGCCTTTCAAAAAATTATTACAATTTATTTCTCATGTAAGTCATTGTTTGCTTAAGCAATTTTGCCCTTTTGGAATATTTTTGCTAATTTACGCTACAAGATTTAACAAAAATATATGTTTATTTTAATCTAAACTGAGGAGAACGGAAACATCCAAAACCTTCCATCTGTCCAAATCTGGGTCCTCTCAAAACAGAACCTAAATCATCTCTCTTCTTGAGAAAATATTTTTCCAAGTGGTCTTTTTACACGTTCTTCCTGTTCTACTGTAGCAATTTCGTCGTGTAGCAAAACGTTTTATGACTCTTTATGACTCCGCAATAAAACGCACCGAAGCGAGGTCAAATTACCTTTTTCCATCCCGAAAAATAAAAACAAAACATGAGTGAGTTTGAAAAAAGAATCATCTTTCGCACGTCCATCTGGCTCATCTTGGGATCCGTTTGCCGATGGCAGTTGAAAGGAAAATGTTCGCCGAAAAAATATGCCACCTCGCCGTGCGCTTGTTGATGCCACTTTTAAGTACCTAAACGACAGCGGGAAAATGCGTGCGACGAGACCCACTAGCCGATCCTCCTCTTCGGTTGATTTCCACTTCCGTTCTCCCGTGGTCAGACACTGCGGTTAGACAGGGGAAATAATATTGCGCTCTCCAACATAAAGCATATTAAAACAACATAAATTTTAGAACTGAACAACCCACTAGGCAAAATGAAATAAAAAGTATTTGTTGGCATCAGAACAGGGTTGCCAGCAGCAATTTTGATCACATTAATCTGATTTGGGTAATTTTTCTTTGCTTCCATTGCACGAGTGTGTTGAAAAGCGAATTGCTAGTCGAATGAAGGATGTTTCGCGGTAGTTAATACATTCCAACCAGTCGGTAATACTGGCACCAATATCCGAGAGGGTAGGGTAGTGAACATTGCTTTCGGAGGAATACATGTGCGAAAGCGATAGACAGTGCAGCCGGCGGACACGTTTCACAGCTTTTCGGTGGGTTAATAATTTAAAGAATTCTGACATTTATATGACAGGGACCAATGGCTCACCTCAACCTCGCACTGACCTACGGACGATACGACTATATGAGTGGTTGGTGACCGAAATACGGTAGGGTTGTTGCATACCGGTGGTGTATGCAAGCGCAGATAGTGAGGTCATCAATCTGTAGTTTTTTTTTTCTATCTTTTTTCTGTGGATCGAGGGTCTAGTCTGGAGGGAAGCAATGACAGTGCATGCGATGTGATGCAGAATGAAAACAGTAATTAATTCCTTTCGAAACATGCGCTTGATTGTGCTACTATGTTAGTGGAAATGTTCAGTTGAAACCGCGGATGAAAGTGAGAAATGGGCGGAATATACGGCACTCTCTGGGGTTTGATCTAGATTTTTAAGGAATTGTGCAGACATTTCATCCATGTCCGGAAATAGTTTTAATTAAATCAAATATTCAATTTGGTGTGTTCTGGTACACGTGTTGTTATTACTTTGTTGAATAATTAATTTATTTTGATTCATTCCTACTGTAGGTTTTGGAATTAACTGGAATGTGGAAGTATAGGAACAAATATGAATGCGGTTCTTAAAATATTTTTCCACTAAAAAGGCATTCGTTAAATATTAATTTGCCTGTATAACATAATTGTCTATAAATTTGTATCAAAGAGACTATGAGCGGTGATGGGCCATTAAGCCAATTATTACTAGATCGAACAATGTTGAGCCGAATTGGATTTAAGGCTAAAATTTGAATGTGGTGTATTTGCAACTTTATGTTTTTTCCAGGGCTGCTTGTTGAACCTGCCCCAACGTGCACAGCTCTGTTTAAAGTCCCACGCTGGCACTAAGACGGTGATTAGTCGCTCCTTACATGGAGAACAGACGCCGTTTTGAGCCGCACTTCCATGGTGAACAGACGCTCGGGTTTAGTGAAGCATTTCCTCTATCACCGTACTATGGTTTTTTTCCTCTGTTCGGGACCTAACACTACTGCGACCAGTAAATTGATCTATTGTAGTAAATCCAGTGCCCATAGTTTAGTGCATGTCGTATTAGTCCATCACTATTGAGAAATGATGAAGTATTCGTTTTTTTACAGTTGCCACTCTTGCATTTATCGCATGGATCCGACTCTAATTGAAAGGTCCCGCTATTTATACCCTTCGGAGTGTTGAAACACCCTCCAAAGGCGCGCCCCTTTGTCAGTCAAAATTGGATTCCTTAGCAACAAAATTAAGGTATGACACCGATAATGACCATCCATCAGAACCCTAGTCTTAACCACTTCAAACTAGGGAACAACGAATAGAATATTAGGAATCACATACATGAAGACTAACACACTCATTTGTTACTTGTTTCAAGATCATCCTCGGTAGACAAAGCTGAGTCTTGTCACTATCAACAAGGCATAAAAAGTAACAAGGACTAAGATGTGTTCCTTGGATTACTGAAAAATCGTTTTTTTTATTAATTACTTTATTTGTACAGGCTCAATCGAATAAACTTTACAGAGCCGAGTTATCATTTTTGTTATACATTATTGATGTCTTATATTTAAAGTTGAAGGAGCTGGACCGGATACTCGCGGTTGTCTCGAGGTTAGTGGAGATTTACAATTTTTTTTTGGATGGTAAAAGGGAGAGAGAGGTTTGAAATGTGGTTTACGATACAAATATTTAATTAATCCTAAATCATGAACTAATTTCTATTCATCTTGAAAACAAACATAAAAAAAAACCCACACGTACAAAATACAAACTAAACACAAGGTTAATAAAACTTACAATCTAATGTTAATATTCTTAAAGTAAAACTGAAAAATCCTGTTCCCCTAGTTTGAAGTAGTCAGGATTAGAAATCGTAACGTACCACGAAAAGGTGATCTACCCACGTTACGGGGCGTACTATGGTTACCACGCCAGTGTTTGCGTCGCACCTCTTCACTTTGCTATTGCCGGACTGGCAACATTGCCCACACACTAAGATTTTGTTTTCGTGTTCGGTAAATTTTACCGAAATCAGAACAGCTGAACGTTTAGTAAAACTTTGATCTTCATTTTAAAGGCTATTGAATATGAAAATAATTTCAAAACATGTTCAACCTTGTTAAAATGATCAAATCTTGTCATTTAGTGGATATTTAGTTTCAAAGTAGCTGAAAAGAAATTGAATTGCATAAAATTTACCAAACAGTTCAGCTGTTCAGATTTCGGTAAAAATTTCCGAAGTCGGTGATAATTTTTAAGTGTGCAGGCTATGCCACCTAGCTGTGTCCATATTTCAGCTGCTTAGCGGCGCCGGTGGTGTAGTGGTAAGCGTGATTACCTTTCACCCCAGCAGGCCTGGGTTCAATCCCAGTCTTCGCCGCCGGGATGTTCTGAGGCATAACATCTCTGATCACGCCTTCCTTAGGAAGGGCAAGTAAAGCCGTTGGTCCCTGGTTCATGAGTTGATGGGTCGATAGATAGGGTCCAGGTGTGGGAGCTGCCTTCCTGGCGTCGGTAGCATTGGTGCTTAGCACGGAAAACAAGATCGACGGAAAACAAATCCAAGGAAAAAAAATGTTTCAGCTGGTAGTCTTTTGTTATCATATGACTCAGGGAGGCGTGAGGTAGGAACTTGTGAGGACCAAAGCTAGGTATTCCGCTCCTTCCAGGTTGTCAACTCACCATTTTGTAGCCCAGTTATCAATAAGTTTTCATCTATTCAAAATATAAACAAACCCATATTTCAATCAGTTCTATCGATATATATCAGTTATTTCGATTTGTACATTCAATTTGCAGTTAGATAATATCGTGATTGTAATTGGTGGGCATGTTCCAATCCGTTTGTTTCCTGACGGGATGACCTCGATCGCGCGTGATCTATTTTGTGGTTTTAAATAGAACATAAGAAAAGCGATACTGTCGGTAAGGTATGCATTAGACTGATGCAAAATTTGAAATGTTCGCTCCACTGTGTTTAAACGGTTCCAAATTGGGTCCTGCTTAGCCTTCCAAAATTTGAACTACTTTAGTAAGAAACTGACTTGGCACAAACCATTTCAAGTTTATATGGGAATTACTATGGGAAAATTTATGTTTTTGTTCATATCTATCTAACAGTTCACCACATCACTGTGCTTTTAAAAATGATAGCAGTGATTGTAGAAAATTGTTGTTTCAACTTTGTTGATAACTACATACTTTTCAATCAAATGTAAGGAACAAAAGTTATTAATGATTCAAGTCACTGTCCGAGCAAAGTCGGATATCAAAATAATATCAAATTATGTTTTTGAAATCAGATTTTTAGCATATTTTGATATAATATTTTGTAATTTCAATTGAATTCATATTTTGATATTGTAACAATCTAAAAAATATAATTAAAAACAAAATTTTAAATTTTTTTGAAGAGAGCATCCACATTTATCACTGAAATTTACATTTTTTTTCTTACGACTCAATCAGCAAGCTTGTTATTTTCTTTATTTATTTATTTGTCTGCATCAACAGGCTGTGTATAGCCCCAATGATGATTTAATTAACTTATATAGGTAAATCAAAAAATTAAAACTAAGAATAAAATACATAAATAAAACACACAATCATTCACGGTTGACGGTGCCAGAAAAGAACGATGAGAAGTATCTTCGTAGCAGCTGTCAAGGCATATGGAAATCGAAGATGCCCGAGACTCGATTGAACACTCGTTGCAGCCCACCTATTGCACCGTTCATGCCATAGTTTGTGCGCTGAAGTGGCAATCTCAGCATAACTTTCTTACGTAGCGCACGGGGTTGGACGTTAATGTTGACTTGCCCCAAGATTGCACTGCAATCAATTCTACCTTGTAAAGTGTCCGCAATGAACAGGGCCCTAGAGGTGTCTATTCTAGTTCGGAGAGGCTCCAGATCAATCAGCTGGCAATGACTTTCATAGCTGGGCAGATGAAATGGGTCTCTTCAAGGCAGCTTCCGCAGAGCGAATCGAAGAAAACGGTGTTGAACGGACTCAACTCTCTCAGCACCATTGTTGTAGTTTGAACTCCAGACCACAGAATAATATTTCAGAATGGATCGCACCAAGGAACAGTACAGTGACTTCAAAC
This sequence comes from Ochlerotatus camptorhynchus, assembly GCF_037179485.1. Lineage (NCBI taxonomy): Eukaryota > Metazoa > Arthropoda > Insecta > Diptera > Culicidae > Ochlerotatus > Ochlerotatus camptorhynchus. The sequence continues at coordinate 138,372 of NW_027040866.1, read as the reverse complement.
AGTAGATATCGGAGAAATTCTTTGCTATTCTGAAGATAAATACCAGTGTCCTAGACGCCTTGTCGACAACGTACGAGATGTGCTGCTTGTACGTAAGTTGAGAATCCAGAATAACACCCAGATCTTTCACATGGTTCACACGGTCGATTACAGTGCCGATAAGTTTGTATTCAAATGTGATTGGTTCTTTCTTTCGAGTAAAAGTGATCATTGAACACTTAGTGGGGTTAACCACCATTCGGTTCAAATTACACCAGCTGGCAAAGGCTTCGAACTGACGTTGAAGGAAGTGACAGTCATCAATCGAGCGGATTCGTAGGTAGATTTTAAGATCGTCTGCATACGATAGTCGTGGGCCTTCAATGACCAAGTTCACGTCATTGAAGTAGAGTAAGAAAATCAAAGGTCCCAGGTGACTTCATTGAGGTATTCCTAACGTAGCAAGATAGATATTGGACCGGTTGTCACCAATGGCAACCATCAGTTGCCGATCAGTGAGATATGAACGAAACCATCGCAAGAGGTTGCCGCTGACCCCAAGTCTCTGCAACTTGGCAATCGCGATGGCATGGTTTAGCTTATCCAAGGCAGCTGACAAGTCGGTGTATATGACGTCTGTTTGAGTCCTCTCTGCTATGCTTTCCGTAAGATACGATGTCAAAAACAGCAGATTTGTGGAAGTAGAACGACCGGAAGTGAAGCCGTGTTGATCACCACTTAGATACTGCTTACAATGAGAGAGTAGAGGCTCCATGATAACTAACTCGAATAACTTCGAAACTGCACTCAACGACGTAATTCCACGATAATTGTCCACATCCCGTTTGCTGCCCTTTTTGTGGATAGGAAACATATGTGCGAATTTACAACAAGATGGAAATGTACCACTCGAGATGGACAATCGAAATAGGTGAAGCATGGGCATCAGCAAGCTGGCGATATGCTTTTTCAGGAATACGGATGGAACGCCGGATTCCTTGCGCTGCTCATTTACGTAATTCCAGAATGACTTCGGGTGCGACTTGAGTTTCCTCTGAATCCCTCGTTGATATCACGAATAGCATCGACGGCTTACTCGCTTGAACTCATAATTGAGCCTAACGTAGTGACGTTTCAGCGAAAGCGTACGATACTTAGTGAATTTTCTTAATGCGGCTCTCTTGGTCGACTTCAACTTACGCAGTTCACTCGTCTGCCAGGGAGGATGAGAAATTTTACGGTGAACTCTTTTCGGAACGTGCCTGTCAATGACATAAGCCAAGACATGTGAAAATGTTTGCGCAGCGGTTTCAACATTATCAGGATCAAGGATGCTCTCCCAATCTATACTAGATAGCACGTTGACGATACTACGGTGATCGGCTTTCCGGAAATCGTATGACACGGTCGTGGAAATGTCGTCAAAGACCCGATCGTGACTGTCTGCAACAGTGACAACCAAGGGAGGGTGATGATGTACTTGCTTTACTAGTGGAGAAGGTGCCGTGGAGATGAAAGGAGCAGTGTCCTGAACGCTAACGAAGCAGAGGTCCAGACTACGGTTGTTTTCGTTGACTACGTGGTTTATTTTAGATAGTGTTGCTGTACTATAGCAGTCGAGAAGGCTAACTGATCCTGTATGAAATACAGAGTGTACAGGGTCTGGGTAGAGAAAGCCGCTGTGAGATGGTTTCCAGGAAACGCCGGGTAGATTATGAACATCATAAAGACAATTCAAGCTGAACATTGCATTAGGTCCTAAGTAACATTGATTCATTCTTTTCGTCGACATTATCTTTCGTTAATTACTTGAGCACAAAACCGTTTCATGTTGTGTTTGTCATATTAGATGCTAGATAAAAGCTTCTTTTACAGGTCTGTGTGCTGAAAATACCTGGGAATGTCTTTACATGGCTGTGGAGCAGAGATGCCAGATTTTTTTTCAGAAGTCTGCAAAAAATGTCTGTGAATTTCAGAAATGTCTGTAATTTGGCTGCATAAAATTAGCACAAGTTTTGTGGAGGACGGGGACGGTGGTCATGAAATAGATGCGAAATTGGAAATGTTCGAGCAAAAAAAACCTGCTTTTAGCTAATTGAACCTAATTGGAGTTGGGAATGTATCAATTAACGCCGTCTACGTTAAAAACAATTTATAAAAAGATAAATTACGATTACACGACAAATGAGGTCAACTCAAAGTTGAGATTAGTTCACTCATATTCTTGAAAACTTAGTTAACTCATAGACTGAGTAAAACTTTCCGAGCTTTTACAGGAATTTGTTTTCTAATATGAGCAACATTTCGATGTACATATGAAATTGGTACACGGAAAAAAGTTTGCATATAGTTTCCATTGGAAATGCACAAAATATTTTTCCATTAACAAAACCAATGATATCTAACTGAATTTAGCATAACATTCTTGTGATCACATGAGTTCTTTATGATAAATCCCTTAAATTTCATTTGACACATAAGGTTCATGTGATTTTGTGGTGCAATTTCTTATTATGATATCACATGAAAGTTGTGTTAAATTCTTATGAATATTTTCTTTTGGATGTGTGATTTTTTATTAAATAACTACTTTATATGTACAGGCTCAATCGAATAAACTTTATAGAGCCGAGTTATCATTTTCATTATGCATTATTACTATCTTATATTTAAAGTTAAAGGAACTGGACCGAATACTCGCGGTTGCTTCGAGGTTAGTGGAGATTTATTATTTTGCATGGTAAAAGGGAGAAGGAGGTTTGAAATGTGATTGACGATATAAATATTTAATTAATACTAAAACATAAACTTATTTCTATTCATTTTAAAAATGATTTATTCTTTGAGTGTATACTTCTACTGTGTTACCTGACTTATAACGAATATAAGTTGTATAATAGTACCCCGAATACAACGTAATTATTTTACATTTCAAATGCTATACGTTGTATTCGCGGTCATATGTTGTATTCGGGGTACTTGTTTACAACTGTTAATGGCTAGCCAGATGGGCTAGTTTAAAGGGATTCCCTTAACCTCTGGTCTTATTACTTACGATTTCGGTGTCTGCAGTGTGTATGCGTGTGTAGTGCTGGCCAGCGATGACGGGATTCTGCAGCGGGTGGGGTTTTTCGGCTGCGGATGAACGGAATGTTCACAGTGGCTGCCGGTGCTCGACGGTTTTCACCATGTGGCACGACGGATGTGGCACTGGGGCTCGATCGGGTGATCGACGGTGGTCTCTTGGTGGTCGTCGGTGTCGCTTGCTACACGGGTGTTGGCGTGTTAACGGACGCCCTCGTGATGTAGCCCGTAATTAATGGGTCCTGAGGGGAATATGAGAGGAGGTCTTAGGGCTGGGAATTTCGCTACCGGGTTATTAATTGGGTCCTACCTGACTCAATATTAGGTAGTTTTTGCCGGTATTTGTTGGCGACTCTGTATATTTCACTTCTTTTCAAAACTTAAAAAAAACTTGGCAGATCGATCTATCTCGCGCAATGGCTAAAGTGAAAGAGAACCTTCTCTTCAGTTTGACCCAGTAGCTTCCCCCTTGACCTAAGCCCATTTCCACCTCCCTCCCACTTTTCCACCACCCCTTGTCCATATCCTTCTCTTGTTTCCAACGCCCACCTTCATCCTTACTCCTTCCCGTTATGTGTTCTGTGTTATGTGTTGTTGGTGTGACTGGGTTACAATTTTCAATTGGACCGTTGGTTTGGGAGTACATATTTACTTACATTCAAAACAAGACAATATTGCATACAAGAAACTGACATACAGATTGAATTCACAATGAATACACATATCCGGAGTGATTTGAAATTTTGGCGTAATTGCATTTGTAAACAAACACGTCAATCGTCGATTTCTCGCGAATAAAATCACAATTTCGAAAACTAACAACACTATGAGGTAGAGGAATGATTCCTCTATCATTTGGTATAGTTTATTTACGAGGTTGAGCTTTTATTGACGAGAAATCGGTGATTGACGTGTTTGTTTACAAAAGCAGTTACGCCCAAATCTCAAATCACTCCGGATATATCCTATTCCTCGCTCTCGCTATCTCCTGATTTTTCTCGCTCGAAGTGAACCAATAGGGTACAGGAATTCGTTATAAGTCAGGCAACACAGTATAATGAGTAAATTTTTCGTCGATTTGTGCCATGTTCGAAAAGATTTATGAGGCTCGTAAAATTTTACTCAGTCTACAAGTAAACTACGTTTTCTAGAGTTTGAGTAATTTAAACTTAAATTTGAGTCGATCTTCTATGCCATGTAATGTGGAAATCCGTTAGTTACTTAGTACTGGTCCTTTTGGACGCCAGCAGCGGAGAATGAGCACATCTTAGTGAGAGATTAAATTTTCCACCACCTAAATATAGAGAAATTTACAATCAAAAGAGCAATTTGAAATCCAGATTCCAATGGGGCATTCGCAAAAGATTGATATATCAAAAACTCATCATGCGACACCTCAAATCACATTAGAATTTTACTTTGAGATCAATGGTGGACATATTCAGACCAGTGCTGCAAAATCTCGACAATACACGGCGATATTCAAAATTCTTCTTTGGTCACTCATTTCAGCTAACAGTCATCGTCAAGGCAAACCATGTCAATTGTCAGTGACAATGCTGTCACTGACAAGCATGTGCAGATTATGTTATTAGCTCAATTTGAAACGAAAATAAATGACTTTAGCAAAACAATTACATGGAGTCGTTAAAGTGAAGGAGCTTCTAAGTACTGAACTGCTTGGATAACAATAATGTGGCTCAGAATGCAACGAAATTACACTTTTTTGCTGCCAGGTGAATCTATGTCAGTGACGAAAAAATGAATGAGATTTTGACAAAGATTTTTTTTGAGGATCAAGTCTATCAGTGACTATGTGAAGAACTATTTTGTCAATATCGCGCGAAAGTCTGTCAATGACAATGACAAATCTCAGCACTGATTCAGACCCAATGATCACAATGGCCTGTTTCAGATGTACCGGGTACCACCGGAAAATAGACAGATTCTGACATGCGCCGAAATGCACCGTGCGATATCTCAAATCACATGGAACTCAACATAAGGATTAGTCAAGTATTGATATTGATTTTCCTTAACTTATAGCTTACCTGATCCTTTGAAAAAGTTCGTTATGGGATTTGCTCTCGGGTTCCCTTTGATTTTTCTCGAATTTTTCCACATTTTTATGACTCGGCGAAAATGGCTGCTTCGTTGACTGCATCCGGGAGTGGGTGTTCTCGGATAAAAAGATGGAATAGGATAGAAACGCACTGCCCGTTTCATTCAAGGGGGACAAAAGTAATCTGTTTAAATTTCATATAACGGATTTCTATAAAATTTGCTTCAAAATTTCGTCGTAATGAATAATAACAAGCACCTACCGTCATTATCCGATTTTATACACTATTCCTCGATAAAAGTGCATGTGGTAGAATTATCTAGCATTATGTTGATGTTGTTTTTAGTGTATTTTGTGATGTGAACTGTCACTTTTTTGAGCACCTGTTTTTGTGTTTGTTGCATGTTCAAGCTCTGGAAGAAACAATATTTGCTCGGAGATTTGGCACAGAATTGATGACCAAACGTGACCAAACCCAAGACCTAACGATAGGTGCCAGCGATGCTGATGTTCACCAGATGCTTGAGATTGGGAAGTCTGTTGAGGTAGTGATGGAAATCAGTAATGACCTTGGAGATATCCGAGAATTCCCAGTCGTGACATATGCGTTTCCGCACTTCCTACAATGTGTGTAATGCGTTATACTATCACCTCAAAATTTCAAGAGCACAGCTGCCACAAAATATACAACAATGAAACTGGAACTTCACATTTGATGCAGCAACTGTGTCCTAAATTTGTGCTCTAGAACACTTGAAGTGATAGGGGTATCTCAGCCATCATCAGGCAATTTGTGGACTCTTCAAGGAATCACCATAAACGATTTATGAACAGATTTATCAACCAACAATACTAAAGGGTGAATCAGTAAACTTGTAATAACCTTATCATGCAAACTGAAGCACCAATTCCACCATCGGATAGGAGAGAATTATCCCTAGCCGACGGTGTTGTTGATTTGGCAAAGCGAGCTTCGATTTGTGAGAAAAGTGCATTACAAGATTTGATTACAAAAGCTGATTCCTCTTTTTGAATTGTTGGTTGAGATTTCACAACGTTCCTGTCTTATAAACAAACGGCTGTCATCGTTACCTGTCATGATACCTGTCGATATGAGAGTTGTGACCGATAAAAATCGATAATATTTATTTTTAGCGATTTAAGCAAGGACGAAAATGGACTATAGAACCGACTATAAATCAATAAATCAAACGTTAGAGTAATTTTTGGCAAAATTTGAATCTGGAACTTTCGTCCCCCTCGGTTTCATTCACTTTTTTCGGTGACAGTGACTATAGACAATCAAGTTATAGACCGGTCAACGTGAGTTGCCTTATCCAAACAAACCGTCACGTGTAATTTGATTAAAGATGTAAAACAGTGTAACCAAATAAATTTTGAAATTTTCCTTTGATTACAAAAGTCTGTAAATATCTATGAAAAAAAAAACTAAAAAGTCTGTAAATGTATGTAACGAAAAAAATTTCCGTAAAAAAATTAAAGTCTATAAATTCACAGACATACCTGAAAATCTTACATCTCTGCTGTCGAGCGAAAATTTCAAATTTTGCATCAGTCTAGTATGCATCCGAGTGCAAGAACATAGTTGAGTTTTGTGGGGAAAATACATTACGATTTATTCCAGGCCACTATTGTAGAAAATTGTGCCTGTTAGATCTTGGGCGGAACGCTTCTGAATATTTAGAAAAATAAAATGCATGCGTGATCCAGTTTAGGATACATTATTGACTGCTCTCGAAAAAGTAATTTCAATTTAATATCTTGCTCAATCAGGGCCTTAACAATCGTTACGTCGGTCATAGCTTGTTATGATGCAAGAGGCACGATAGCCTGCGTAAAGAACAAATCGAAACATTGAACGTCGCGTGAAAGTGGAACTCAATGAAGGCCTAATTGTTTTTTCGTAGCTTTTAGTTTTCAGAGTTGAAAGATTGTCGGTTGCAGTGGCTTGCTTACTGAGCAGAAAAACGAGGTTCCAGGTCCTTTCATGTTAAAAAATTATAGTCAAATCGCTTGGTTATCGTGTATAATATAAAAGGAATTGTTTTTGGAAATGTTGTCCCCTTAAATTTGTTGGTTTTTTCCATTAGAAAAATGTGTGTTCTTCTTATGCAGCTTGCAATATATGTCATAAAAATAGGACATAAATTTTCAATTCTTCATTAGTTTCAAAAATATTGCAACCCGGTCGAACAACCTCCCACACATCTGTGATTCGACAATCTAGCAAACATAGCATGGGCCAAAAATAAATACGTCAGAGAATGGCCCTACCGCAAATTGCTGCAGTATATCCTAACCTTTTTATGCATTTTCATACACTTTTAACAATCATATCAGGCAGTAGCTGCAAAACGGTTGTTCTGTTCACGTATGCATGCTCGAATCTACCGGTATGGCTTAGTGCGGCACACCTTCCTTCTTCGAAAATTAGGTAAGCACTTAACCGCCTTACGTTGGTTGTAAAAAATATCGCTGTAGCAACCGAAAATTTTCGTTTGAACACAACACACCATCGTCATAAAAACGGAAGGAAGCTTTAGTGCAGAGGTCTGAGCTTTGCACGACAAAGACCTTCCTGAGATATCGTAAAAAGTATGCTGCCGATTGCAGGCTGACGGATTGCTTCCTAGAGGCCGTCTGGTTTAAGTGTCCCTTATTTTGTGATAGAACAAAATATGCATGCTCAAGAAGAGTGAAGACGGAACGGTATCCGCAACCATTTGGCCGGGAGCAAAACACACTGCGAGAACAGTAATTTTAAACAAACATCCTTATTTATTGCCATTATAAAACGCCCCTGTCCAGTCCTTCTGGAAATCCTACCAGAAGCTCTTCCAAGGTGATTCCAAGTCAGTCAGTCAGCCAGCATGCAGGCCGGTTGGTGGTGGGTGCGAGGGTGCAGACAATGATTTTGCCCCTTTTCAGCGCGCTCGCTCTTAGCTTGTCGGAAGGTATCCTTTTGCTGTTGGCCGCTAAATGGGGCTGCGGTGGATGCCCTCGATGACCGGCAGGAATCGGGACGAACGAGGGTATTAGTGCGCTGAGATTAATGGGCTATCGTAAATTTGAGCTCAAGTTCACCGACGTGGCACTGACGAGGAAAGCCATCCTATTAGATGCCAGACTATCCGTTTTGGCTTCGATGACAAGGATATTTACGGTCCTACACGAGCCATAAGTGGCTGTTTCGAATGAGATGAAGGGTTTGTCTATGTGACAACATGCAAAGATATTAAACCATATGAAGGGCTTTGAAGGAAAATGACGCCAGTTTCAAGTGCTGTGCAAGATGTTAGTTCCAATTCAAGGGGACAGCTGGTCCATAACCAAGGCTAAAATGTTGCTGTTTTAAGCATCAACCGGCAGTTGTGGTTCAATATTTCCATGAAATTAATTATGGGAGAATATTTTATCTCCAACCTAGATCGAGACCTTGTCATTCGTTCCAAACCATCGATATCTTTATATTGACGATTTAATTTTTATTTCTCGGCTCCGATTCTGACACAGTTGTTCCTTATTAGTAAAGGTATCTTAAATAAAAATTTGATAAACGCGAAATTTTCAAAAAATCATGACTTTTTTGTTTATGATTTAACCATTACCATATTGCCGGTTTGTAGCAAATATTATAAACTTCACTGCTGCAACAAATTGGACTTTTTAAGAAATTAAATTTACATGTAAGGGAAATGGATGTAATGTCGGCCAAAATGCCCCTAATTTGGGCCCATACATAAATTCAGCAATCGGCTAAATTTTCAATAGTGACCAAAAACATCAATTAGTACCGTCCCAATAACGCGTTCATATAGATAAAATTGATAAATAGCAGATTTTAAGCGATGGTCCCAATCTTGGATCCATAGGCCAACATTAGAGCCATTTCCCCTATATTGTTTTACAAAATTTCCAAATCAATATGTACAACTTTGCTCAAGACTTTATATAAATCGAACAAACCATTTCGATAATATTTAAATTTTAACTCAATAGTATTGTTTTTACACAGGACCTGTTTCAAAAGTAGTCCCGATTCAATATGAATAATTGATAAAATTATATCGATAACCGGCACCAATGGGTCTGGGTTCAATCGCAGCCGAGGTCGGTAGGATTTTTTAGAGGCCTAAAAATCTCTGGTGTCACGTCTTCCTTCGGAAGAGGGAAGTAATGCCGTTGGTCCCGGCCCATATGTGTTGAATGGGTGCGATATCCTACGCAGGTGGTGGAAGCTGCCTTCCTGTGCCGTCAATGGATATCAATCGATGTCCGTCGGTGATTGGCACTAGATTACGAAACAGAGACTGACGTTAAATAAAAAAAAGATAAACATAAAATCGAATCTTTACTAAAAAGGAACAACTGTGCAAAATTTCAGCTAAATTGTACATGATCGTTCATATGATCGATTTGTGCGAGCCTTTGTGGCATTCCTCTTGAAAAAGTAACCCAAGTAACACTTGCAACATCGTTCATAAAAATAAAAGGAATCCCAGTTGTAATTAAGTCGTATATTAATTACTTTGAAAACATCTTCTTTTAAACCCGTTGTATAGGGGAAAAGTTGGCTTCGGCAATACCTTAACCTATTATCGTCAGGGGGGTAAACAACGTTCTTGAGAGCTCAATTTTGGCATGTAGATACATTGTGTTTCAGAGCAACTATTGGCCAAATTTGAGTGCTTTAGGACTTTGTTTACCCCCCTGACGATAATAGGTTAAGGTATTGCCGAAGCCAACATTTTCCCTAGTTGTTTGTAAACTATTCAACCTTTCTGACAGGCACTTGTTATCTTGAAGTTATAATTCAGTATTGTATTACTCAATTACCTGTTCATAACACATGTATAACTGATTGTATTTGTTGAAAACTTGCAAGCCTCATATGTCAGATTTTGAAACATGAACAAACAACTGTGATTTTTTTATATAATGTTATTAAAAAGTTATATTTCAGTTGTACTCATGTCTCCAAAACTGACTTATGAAAACATATTGTATATAGGACTAACCAGTTTTCATAAAATACAATTAGTTATAAATGTTCAATATATAAACAGGTAATTAAGAGTTGCAACCAGGCTTCTGCATATTCTAAACAAAGACTAGAAAATGAACTCTTTGCAGATTCGCTTCTTTTCGAACAATATCATTTTCGTGTAAGTGATTTTGTTTCTTGTTATCGAGTCACAATGAACATTCCTCCTGTCAAACATGACTTGGCTACAGCTTTTTTCGTTCGTCAAGATGGTCAGGTCATTTCATTTGAAGCAAAGACTAGATTCAATTTACACAATGAATTATTCGAAAACTTCGTTTTTTTGCATTTTCACTTCAATTCGGGGCTCATTTGACTTGACTTATCGCAGTAGGCCGCGCTTGAAAGCTGACGTATTTTTATTTGGCTGCGTATTTTTCGTCAGCGAATTGAACGTTTTGTGCTTTAAATTAGTTAATTTGTGTGCTGAAATTTAGTTTCAAGTGTTCATAAAGTTATCATTTAGTGATATATCGTGTTTTGCCTGTGTTTGCCATGAGTGACTCGGTTGACTTTGAATGTAACGTCCGAGATCTACGAAGCATCTTCGGTTCCATTGTTCGATGTCCGTTTTCATTGCCTCCCGGTTCTCCGAGTTCGGATGCCACACTTTCGGCGTGTAGTCCTATTGAGAGATTCGTCACCGTGGACGAGTTTGAACCCGGTCCGGTTGGAGAATTAACCCGTGAATGTGCTGATACTGTGTCCGTTGCGAGTTTTAATGGTGATTTGGTGCCCGACGCTGCCGTGAATCAGCAAGTTTTCCGCTGGCAAAAGTGCTCGACTGCTGGTCTCTCGTCGGTTTCGGAGATTGCGAGCAATCTGAAAGATGGCTCGCTAGATACGCCCAAGACTGCACGGGTGGTAGTTGGTGGCCGCGGACGCCTCGTGGGGAAAGCACTAGAAGCGAACCTCCTCCCAGATGACCATGGTAATGCAATAAAATTTGTGTTCGCTGAAGGAAGCGGTGAATCACGAAATGAGATGCAAAGCGTAGAGAAAAACAAAACTACGGATCTCATGGATTGAAGGATCAAATTAACATGGTGCGACCAGTCCAAAAACTTTTTACAATTAAAAAAAGATAAACCAAATACGTGCCAGGATTCAAAACAACATTTTGAAACTGGAAGTATTTGTGTATTATTAATATCAAATTGATAGAGACAATACATACATGCGGGGCTTATTGTAAGTGAAAGTAACCTCGGAATGGTCGTGACTCTCCAGACATTCTGAAATGGGTGGCTGAATCTGCAATAGAGCTATCACCTCCTAACTTCCGGACTAAAGCTGTCTACAATGACCATAGATACAACATTGTAGAGAGAGTTCTTCCCTAGGGGCTGCTAAACCAGAATTTTTCTGCTATTTTTCACCCACACACTTACAAGTAACGCAAAACAAACACATGCGGTGTAAAATATGCAATACATTCGCAAAGTTTGAATGTGTTGTTCAAGTTTGTTATGGGCCATACATTTTTAGACCAGTTAAGAGGGTACTGTCAAATTTGTGAAATCCCATAGTAGAAGTATTTGATGTCAGTCCCGTGGTTCTTCCATAATAACACTGCCGGCCAGTGGGTGTTAGAGGGAATACACACACATACACAATTCGGGGCTCATTCGACTTGTCACGCGTCGTGTCATCAGGCATCAGAAAATATTCTATCCGAATAGTATCCGCACAATATGGTTCCCGATAGAGATGGCATCCGAATTATACGTAGCCATTTGTTATTTTATATTAAACGAAAATTAAATTAACGAGGTCATTCTTAAGCCCAAGATGGTGGCCATCGGGCTCAGGAAAAGTCTCAAATATTCTACAATATGGGTATTTTCAGAACGGGGACGCCGTGAAAGTACCGAAGATCGATGTCCTACGCCATTTTTTTAACCAAGATGGCGGCCATCGTGCTTAGATAAAGTGTCGAATACCCTAATATATGGATATTTTCGGAACAGAGACGACGCGTAAATGCCTGCGGCCATCGGTTTTTAGAAAACGTTTCAAATACCAAAATATATGAGTATTTTTGGAACGGGGACAACGCGTAGATGCCGAAAATCATTCGACACCATTTTGGAATCCAAGATGGCGGTCTTCAGATTTCAGAAAAAGTGTCAAATGCCATAAGACATGGGTATTTCCGGAACAAAGACGACGCGTAGATGCCAAAAATCTATATCCGACGCTAGTTTGGAATCGACACCATTTTGGAATCCAAGATGGTGGCCATCGGGTTTCAGAAAAGTGTCAAATACCCTAAGATATGGGTATTTTCGGAACGGGACGACACGTGGATGCTGAAAATCGATATCGAACGACACTTTGGAAACCAAGATGGTGGCCATCGGGTTTCATAAAAATGACGATTACTCTACAATATGGGTATTTTTGGAACGAGGACGACGCGTAGATGCTGAAAATAGATGTTCGACGCCATTTGAAGGGCATTTGATGGTGTCGATCATCGATTTCCAGCCTCAAGATGACATCCTGGTTCCAAAAATACCCACATTGATCGGTATTTGACAGTATTCCACACTTTTTCTGAACCAAAGCCTCTATCTTATGTCGTTTTCGGTTATTTCTAGTGCGAAACTAGTTCCGCCCTAGATCCGCCCTAACAGCTGTCAAAACGTTTCTTTATTCGAGTGGGTTGGATCCAGAACCGCCCTGGGTCTGACTCAAATTTGAAGAGGTTTGCTCTGTCGATTTTTGAGATCCAACCTGGGTTCACCAATACACACAAACGCTAGCTGTCAAAATCAAATATTGTTTACATTATTCACCATTCGTGAATGTAATCGAATGTTAATCGAATTGAAAATCAAAAAAAAGCCGGCGTCGGTGGTGTAGTGGTAAGCGTGGCTACTTTCTAACACCCCAATGGGTCTGGGTTCAATCCCAGCCGAGGTCGGTGGGATTTTTCTGAGGCATAAAAATCTCTGGTCACGTCTTCCTTCGGAAGGGAAGTAAAGCCGTTGGTCCCGGCCCATGTGTGTTGAATGGGTGCGATTTAACGTGTGTTGAATGGGTGCGATTTAACGTCAGTCTCTGTTCCGCAATCTAGTGCCAATCACCGACGGACATTGATTGCCATCCATTGACGGCAATCGAATGTGCAGGAAGGCAGCTTCCACACCTGCGTAGGATATCGCACTCATTCAACACACATGGGCCGGGACCAACGGCTTTACTTCCCTTCCGAAGGAAGACGTGACCAGAGATTTTTATGCCTCAGCTGGGATTGAACCCATACCCATTGGGGTGTAATTACGCACCGCTTGCAGACCATAATATTCGGAAACATCAGTGTAGTTTACTCCGACGATACTACCATCTGACAAGAAAATGTTATTGATTCTAGGATAAATCCTTCGAAATACGGGGGAAGGCTTGTGTTACTTTTAAAAAAAACCGGATGAATTATGTTTGGAAAAGACAAGATTGCAGAAAACCTCCGAATAGTAAGGTGTCCATTAGAGTGATGCAAAATTTGAAATTTTCGCTCCACAATACTTAAACGATTCCAAATCGGATCCTGACTAACCTCTCAAAATTTGAACCCATTTGGTGAGAAACTGAGATGGCACAAACCATTTGAAGTTTGTATGGGAATTACTATGGTAAAACCAAGATTTTTGTTCATGTCTATCTAATAATCCACCATATCGGTCTGCTTCAAAAGCTTTCAACTTTACTTGTAGGAAATATTCCCAACTACAACTTTGCTCAAGACCACTTTTTGATTAAATGCAAGGATCGAAAGTTATTAATGGTTCAATGCACTGATGTCTTATGATCATGCTCAATCAACTGCTCAGCAGGCAACATTGGTGTTTCTGGGGCGTTTAATAGGACACAAAAATTATGGCTACTATGTCACACTGCAAAATACAGTGTTGCCTACAGAGCAGCTGCTTGATCATGTCATAAGTTTACCAATCTCTTAAATAATTAATAACTATTTCCTGTCTCGTTTTACATAGAAACGATCTGCAGCAAAGTTGTAGCTGAGAATATTTTCTATAAGAATAGCTATCGAGCTGTTTTGCACCTCAATATGGAAAAAGATTAGAAGGCAATGAACAAAAAGTTGAGATTTCCCATAGTAATTTACATGTAAACTTCAAATGGCTTGTGCGAAGTCTGTTTCTAACCAAATGAGTTGTAACTTTTGGAGGCTAATCACGACCAGATTTGAAACCATTTAAGCACTGTGGAGCGAAAAAGTCAAATTTTGCATCAGTCTAGTGTCCATCTAAGGTCCGATGCACAAGTGCGGTAAATCATGCAGCGGTCTTGCTGCAGTTTAGGAATACTCGTATTCAAACGCAATGATTTGCCGCACGTGTGCATCGGGCCTAACGCAATTTACCCGCTGCCTTTTGACTAATCGTACGGATTTATTTCATCTTTTTATACAGTAATAGTTGATTGAAACTACTCACAGTAAATAAACCAGCTTAATTTTTTGAAAAGCATTTAAAAAATCACGCAGCCGTACACATCAGGGATTTTCTATGCTTGCTTCAATGATTTTCCATTAGAACGATATGAAACAAATATTTACCTGTAATATTTCTGAGAGGTACAAGTCATTAGTGTAGAGTTCAGTACTGGGGGCAAGACAGCTTTCGATCATGAGTAAAACCTGAGTTAATTTTGAGTAACTCTGAGTTACTCACGTTGCTCAATATCTTATATACACATAGCAACCTGGTTGTTATATTGAAAATAATGTTGAAACCGATGCTGTCAAGCAAAGTAAGTTGACGTGCTTTCTTGGAATTTCTGTGTAGGGACTTTTGAGGCGGTTCGATAGGTTCGGATTAGGCTAAATTAATTCAATAAATTCAAATCTTATATTTTTTTTAAACTTCCAGAAACTCAATGATAACGTAATTTACACAAATATATAAAAATAATAGAGTACATACAGGCTGCGCGATTTTCAAAAAGATAAGAATACAGTGCCTTCCCATTATTGGTAACAAATGATTTTTGCATGTTATGCTGTCTATAAATTCAACGAAAGCTCCATTCGATTTATAACATTACTCGATCATTCTTTAGGGATTAGACGCTTGATATTTCATGAAATGTTGTGCTCTGGGCACAAAATTGAGCAAATAAACATATGGGGCCGTGTTTCCAAAAACGGTACGGCACTGTTTATGGTTGTTGACCATGTCATGATTATTAATGTTAAGGTTCCACAAAGGGTAAATAATTTGTTTACAAGAATACAAATTTAATTGTTGAACCTTAACAAACTCCACGAAGGTGGTCAGAGCTGACCTAATCTGGCCTAGAATCGGCAGCTACATAATATACCACAATCAGCAATCAAGGACCAATTCTATTGACCACGAAGGAAGTTTAAATCTCAGGTTGTGCCTCAGGTAACCGAAAAGGAGCATTCCCCTTTTGGAACGGGTCACTCCCGTCACTCCTGTATCGTCCTAGGCCATGCCAATCCTCACCAACGAGGGAAGGTGCTTGAAAGGCATCCAAGCCACACACGAACGACAAGCCTCATAAAACCGTCGTGCAGTCAAACCACCACAAGAGCATTTCGTTTGTCCACAATTTGATTTCTTAAACGAGCGATTAGATCTTTCAAATGGGCGAACAGATGCTTCAAACGAAATATGCTGTCAGACGATATTTTCTTTGATCAGAAAATCGAGACTACTTTGATCATTTTTGAGTAAATATGAGTAACTCAAATTTACTCACTGCAAATATATTTACTCCGAGTACAGCTGTCTTGCCCCCATGCTCAGTAATATCATACGTTATGCAGAGGTACGCCTCCCAAGTAACATTGCAAGTCTTATGGAGGTTTTAAAGCATGCTACAAGTCTAAATCATGGTCTACAGAACCCTTATAAAACCGAAATTGTTACTTGGGCTCTGTATGGTTGGACTAGAATACATCCCTGTATACGTCTGGTAGTATTGGAAAACAATAGGAATGAGAGGATGATCACAAGCGGTATCGAGTGAGTTTCGATAAGAATATCACTGGAGGTATACGGGAGTAGCTGGTTGAAGCAGAACGAACCAAGAGGCATCAGGCGATTCTACACTTAAATTTTGAAATTACGTAAAACATCGGGTTTTGGCTTCTAGACATTATTGGGATTTCTAAAATACCCATATTGTTGGGTATTTGACAGTATTTTCCACTTTTTATGAAACCAGAATTCGACATCTTGCATTTCAAGATGTCGTCCGAAATCGATTTACGGTATCTACGTGTCATCCCCGTTCTGAAAATACCCACAATTTAGGGTATTTAACACTCAAATCGGAGGCTGCGAGCTTGGATTTCAAAATGGCATCGGATATTGATTTCCAGCTTCTAGACGTTACCCCAATTCTAAAAAATATGTATTGATAGAATTTCTACATATTTTTTTCCTAAACCGGCACCTAGACGTCATCCCAATTACATTCATTTCGTGCATTCATTTACATTCATTTGCCCTTAACTTTTCTCATCAACAGAATTCCGCAAAATGATATATGAAGCTTTTGTAGGTTTTATTATTAACTACAACTTTTATAAACAACTCAAATCCGTATCTCTTATGCATGCCGAATTAGAGCGAACAGAATCCACTACTGTTTTTCAGTGAATGTATTTTACATTCACCGAAAAACAGTAACAAGTTCTGCCCGCTCTAATTCGTGATGCATAAGAGATAAAGATTTGAGTTACAGACAAAAGTTGTAGTTAACAACAAAACCTACAAAAGTTCAATAAATCATTTTGCGGAATTCTGTTGATGAAAAAAGTTAGAGGCAAATGAATGTAAATGAATGCATGAAACGAATGTAAATGATTTTCCATGCCTGGCAGCCATGTTGGATTTTAAAATATATAAGTTTTATAAATTGATGATCGAAAAATGAACAAAGTCCATTCGTTGGGAGGTAACAACATATTCAAAAAAGTAGGTTGCGTTATAGTCATAAATAAGTTGTGAAAGTCAATCATAAATAACTTGACATATGTTATATATAGATCTTAAATCTTGCGCTGTTTTCTTAATTAATGAGTTTTATATAAGTGACTAGCCGAAAAATTTTACAGCTGAGATTGCCATAACTAAGTCATATAAACCCGTTTATGACAAACTGTGTTTCTTGGGATATACACTTTGCAGAGTCGTACTAAAAGTTGCAACAGGGGTGATTGTTATGGATTTTTTATGTGAACAGTGATGCTAATTTCAAATCATTTAATTCAATGCAAACCAGCAGATTCATTCAATAAGGGGCTTACTACGGATGTCACTTCACGGTGAAAACATGTCAATTGTCGTCACGGTGAAGCGACACTCATTTTTTTTTCCTTTGGTTTATTTTCCATCGATCTTTCACTAATGCTACCAACGCCCCAGAAAGGCAGCTCCTACACCTGGACCCTACCTATCGACCCATCAACTCATGAACCGGGGACCAACGGCTTTACTTCCCTTCCGTAGAAAAGCGTGATTAGAGATGTTATGCCTCAGAACCGCCGACTGGGATTGAACCCAGGCCTACTGGGGTGAGAGGTAATCATGCTTACCACTGCACCGCTGTGATTCTCATTTGATGTGTACGGCAATCACGCTTATTCTGAGTATCAACGATCCGTTCAACGATTTATTTCTACTCCACCACTTCTAAGCGTCACAATCACTTTCAGTTGGTACAGTGGAATAAAACTGGAAAAAATCCCGATTAATAATGTTAACCCGATTTCGAGTAAGAGATGGATTGTGTCTGATCGAAGTCTAGTTGGATTAGAAGTGCTCGGAATCATCCATTTGAATGAAGTTTCTTTGGCAATGGATCATTGCTGTTCTCATTTTTTTTAGAATTTGAGAACTAGCAGAATATGCCCCTAAAATCTATGTCTACCGGTTTTTGTATCCTTTGATTATCAATGTGGTATTCTCTTTTTAATTACTTTTACTTCCTTATTCTAGTGAAAACCAAAAATTCTCACGTCCCCTCCTAACGCATTGATTTGTTTCGGAAGGTGCACTTGAATGGACGTCACAATTCTGCTGCGGATGATCGCAAATATTGACATCAGTGGAACTAATTGGTACAGTTTTCGGCAAGCATGATTCCATTTTAGTAACAAATGTGCACTGTCGGTCCGCTCAACTTTTCAAAGCCACGCACCGCAGTTCGGTTGCCGATAAAGACAGATCTTTGAACTAATTGTCTTCTTAGAAGGTATTCATAATTTGCCGCATCTTTCAATTTATGTCGCACCGACGACAACGACGACGACGACGACACAAGTGCAAGCTACCCGTCATCTCGGCATCTCTCTCGTTTCGAGTGTGGGAGCGCTCTTGATGCATTTTTCTTTACTGACTAAAATAAGCGCTATTTGCTTCCTCCGCTTGAGCCAAGACCGGAATGGTTAACCAACGTACGGGAATAAAAGTCAATAACTGGGAAAGGACCAATTTGGATTTTTTATGTAGGTAGGTACCTGCACAATAACCGCCGACCATGCCTCGAAAAAAAGGAGCACAGCGGTAGCCGAGATAATAGATGAAAAATACCGCCTTTCTTTACCTACTGACTTCATTCCAGGTCCTATAGCCGTCGAAAGAGGACGCGACAACAAGGGAATTACGTCAAGGAAAATAATTACGAAAAAGGAAAAGCAGAAACCTTCAAAGGCCTAGCTTTTCATCGGAAGGAATGCTTTATTCTTCAACTTTGTAAAAGTAAAATAGCTCGATCTGGCCAATAATTGACCGTTAAATTTTCTTTGATAGGAAGCTATCCCTTGGACCATCAATCGCAGCGTCAAAGGCCACCTTTTGCTGCGACCTAGAAACACGGAATCTCATCGACCATGCCGACCAAATCGAGGGCCAAGGACATTGTTCGGGAGTTTATCTTCTTGTTATCCTTTTTTATTGTCACCAGAATAGCATCAATATATTTTATTTATTCGTCCCTCGGTGTCTTTCGTCGATCTCTGAGAGACTACTACTACTGCTTTTTCCCCATGCAGTTCGGTGGAAATGAGGGCTTCCTTTTTGATTAGGAAAACGGATACACGTCTTTTATCCCTTTTGGTCTTTCCCGTCCCCGAGGCGAACATCGTTCCGAATGATGGTGGTAGTTTCCGTAACTTTATTGGGCGGCTTTTGTCGTCGAATTTCTACCTTGTTATTTCTGCTTTTAATTTGTGTCCTCCTGGCTATAAATTTTCATCAAAAGCTGTGAGCTAATCAAACGGCCACCGAACCCAATAAAGGTAGTGGGGCGTTTGTGTTTCATTAATTTCAGGACCGGTCAGGCTGACGATCTATCTGATCCCACCAGAAATGAGATGAATGAACGAACGAGTGCACGTGTGTGTGTGTGCGTGTTTTGGATTTATCCTTATCGGTTGTGAAATGTTTTCCCAGATATCTGCAGAGGATTTTGATAAATTAAATTTTAAGGCGCCTTCTCTTCCAGGAATGTGGGTGCTTTACGGATAATGTTATGCATGCTTTGGGTGGTTTGAGTTTTCTTCTTCTTACAGGCTTTGACGCTCTTACACAAAGCTTGTTGCTCTCTAGATAGTGTTCGTTGTACTTCCAAAGTTATTAACCTAGCGTCTACATTTGCATAGATTCCAAAATTAAATTAGCTCTATAAATATAATTTCTCAATATTTGTCTGAGCTCTGTCACATATTCGTGCATTTCCCGTGAATTGTTGCCACCCTGGAATCGTTAAGCAATCAAGAGGTCACCACGAAAGTTTGGTTGTGTCCATCCCCTAGTTCCGGTCCAGTGAAATCTCCACACTGGGCGGAGCTCCTGATGGGCCAGATTCCTTAGAGCTCTGGCCCCCTTTCTGAGCAGACAGACTTCTTCATTCCCAGCAGTCTTTACAGATAGCTTATTGTTCTGCTTACTAGGGTCTTGGCTAATTAGTACCGGAAAGGCAGGACACCGAATTCAACACAGGTGGAGTCCGTAGGAGCGGACCAGCGTTGCCAGATATACCGATATATCGGTATTTATACCGATTTCCGAACTAGATACCGATATACAGATAAGATTCCTCAGAATACCGATTTTTGAAATTGTATACCGATTTTTTTAATGATCAAATTTATTATTGCCTACCCGGTCTCAAATTTTGGAGAAAATTACTGTGAGAGACTTGTATCTTTTTGAATAACTCAAATTTTTGAACCCTTAAAATTTAAAAAAAAAATCATCTTTGAAAATGTCATATACTTGATACTCCATTTCCATTTCTTCACCATTTTTGGCTACCCATGAATCGAGAAACTGCCGATGGCTCTTTCCGGTTATTCTTAGAGAATCGCGAAATACTTTTTAAACATGATTTAACTTCCTAAAGTTTTTGTTCATTTTTTACTTCCTGAATTTTCTTCCAACTTTCGCCTGGAATTTTCTTCCACTTTATACCATAACTTAATTTTCGATTCCTCCCGAAAACTTATTTCAACTTCCCTTGGAAGCTTCTTCCGCCATCGCTCGAATGGTTCTTGTGTCTTCTCCCACCAGTTTTTTCAACATCCCCTGAACTTCAGGGATGTTTCCAGATGTTTATTGCTGATTCACACTAGCTTTAGACTTTTGAGTAAGTTCCGATAAATTAAAAATAGTTTCATTAACTTCTGTTCAAATTCAAAAACCCGAAAATTTCAGAAAAGTCCAGCAAACTCCAACGAAATTACAAAAACATAAGAAATATTTTGGAAACTTCACAAGCTCAAAGAACTTCAGGGAAACTTAATGTTTTGAGGAAAGTTTCATTTGTTTCAGGGAATTGAGAGAATTTTAGGGAATCTCCGTAAACATCAGGACAGATCAGTTAATTTCAAGGAAATGCTGATATTTTAAAGGATTTCGGAAAAACTCAGGCACTGTTCCACAAATTTAGGAAACATAAGGGAAGTTACATGAACATTAGAACATTGTGAGAAAATTTTATGAGAAATTGCGTGCTTTCTAATGGCAGTGCCAAGAATTGAAATTTTTAAAATTGGGAAGATCAGAGATGATACAATAAATTCAAGAAAATTGTGAAATTCAAGAAAGTCCAGATTAAAGATGATCATAGAAATTCAGGTAGCCTCATTATAATCAGGGAAGTTCCGACGACTTAGAGGACGATCAGAGAACTCTAAAACAGCCCCATTAACTTCAAGTGAATTTGCTATAATTTCTTTCGTAAACGATATCGTATCACATCGCATTGATTCTATAGAACTATTGTCATCCTTAAATTTATATACACCATTTAGGCATTTACGAAATAGAAATATATTTGCTACAAATCGTCATCGTATGAATTATGCCAAAATTGGACCCTTGAACCAAATGATGGATACACATATAATAAGCACTACGATAACATTGACTTTACAATGACAAAAACCAAATTAAAGCAATATTTTAATTCCTCACATAACGTCAGCTAGAAGTAATGTTTTAATTTGTTCTAAGACATATTATAAAAAATATAAACAAAGACAAAATTGTAAAAATAGCTCTTAAGACAACAAATGTAAAACGTAGGTGCTGTTGACTGTTCCGTAGGTGCTCTGGCTTCCAAATTTCTCCAGAAGCTTCTTGCAATCTACCTTAGGAAGTATCTGCCAGCGTTTTCAGGAAGTTTCTTTCGTCTTCTTCTGGAAGTATGTCCATAAGCCATAGGTTTTCGACTTTTATTGGAAGGTTTTTCTAAATGTCTTCTGGCTTCCCCTAGAACTGGATTCTGGAATTTACTTCCATTTTCCGAAACTTTTCTGGCTTCCTGTGGATGTGACATCCGATTTATTTTTCCGATGGTTTCTTTGAATATTCACTAGAAGTTTCTCAATTCTTGATTTGGTAGTTCCAGGATGTTTCTCCGACTTTTCTTAGAACTTTCCTCAAACAGAAGAGCTTCTGTTGTCTTTCTCTGGATGTTTTTCCAGAAGCTAATTCAAACATTCCCCGGAGTTATCTTTCAGAATTTTCCGATCATAGCCCAAAAGTTAAAAAGTTCGCTTTCAAAACAGCTAAAATATAAAATAAATTAAAGTATTAAATACCGATACATACCGATTTTTTAAAACCTTTGAAACCGATAAACTTTAAACAAGCTGGCAACACTAGAGTGGGGCCTCATAGCCTGGTCAGTAAAGGCACGGTATCACCAAGCCGGAGGCGGCGGGTTCGATTCCCGGTCCGGTCGAGGGAATCTTTCGGGTTGGAAATTTTCTCGACTTCCCTGGGCATAGAGTATGATTGTGCTTGCCACACAATATACAAATTCATGCTAGAATTCATGCATTGATATTGGCATCAAAAGCTCTCAATTATTAACTGTGGAAGTGCATTTAGAACACTAAGTTGAGAGCACGCAATATGCTAATATGCGCTAAGCAATAAGCTTGAAATGCGAACAAGAAGAAGAAGAACGCTGGAGTGGATGCTACACAGCTAAAAAAAAGTGGTGTAAATTTCCGTTACTATGATGCACATAAATGGAGCGTCATATATCATACAAATTTAGATTATAGATCGTGTAAATTTATGAGACATGTAATGCAATATTCCATATATTGTATGCAACTGTCCACTTTTGTTTGCAACATTTCTTGCAAGCTGCTAGTTTACGTGAAAGGGAAGTTTACATGCATGAATGTTTGCATGCATGGATGTTTACATCGCCAGTAAAATTCAGAATTTTTTGGTGTGTAGGAGTCCAGCTGCAATACGGATGGCTTGATTTTAAGTGAGATACAGCCGCGCAGTGAAGAGATCGTTAGCCGTAAAGAAAATCAAAATTCCATAGAAGATTTTACTGTTGGCGATGGCTGTAATGTTCCTGTTGTTACTACGATGAGGACTGGAAAGTGTCCGCAGCGAGATAAGTCTTGTGCGGTTGCTATTCCGTACAGTGTTGAAATGAGGATCCAAGAGCACCCCAAGCATAGTGACCGTCTTCCGGAAAGGTATTGTGGTACCATCACACTTTTCTGGCTGATTTTAATGGACAGTGTGAGGATCGGCAGATGTAAGAGACCACGCTTTTGTCAACTGAGAGCACTAATCCCACCTGGGATGCCCATTTTGGTGCAGCCGACACAGCTGCCTGAAGTTTCCTATGTAATACATTGAGGGTACGGCCGGTTTCCAAAAGAAGTATGTCGTCTACATTAACGAAGATTTAATCTCCTTTGGAAAAGAAGCCTCAAAGATCCCGTTCATAGCAACCAGGAAAATAGTGACCTGAATGACAGAACCCTGTGGTTATCCTGTCTCTTCCACTCGAATTAAGGAGCGGTGCTTCCCGGTTACAGTAAGTGTCCTTGGTTGTATTTGGCATACAATTACTGGATTCAGCTTTATATTTACTAAAACATTAAAATATTGTGCAAACCAAACCAAAAATAAATTAAAGAGCATCAAATAGCAATGACGTATTGATGTTGTAATTAGTTCGTAATAGTTCTATTAGCTTGCTCAAATGAGTCAAACAATCTAGACCCTTAACCCGGATAGGACAATTACATTTCACCCTTACTGAAACAATGTTGCAAGTAATTTCCATATCGTTGATAGAATGTTACACATTTCTACTCTACCCTGTCCCCGCACTTTCATCGTGTGACCTTCCCTCGAAACCCAACCAAAACCCGTTAAACTTCTTGTAAATGCTTCTAACCTGTCATAATCAGTTGATGGTTTCGTTGAAATCAATAATTGCTTCCAAAAAGGTCACTATTTTGGTTGTGCACTCAGAGCTCGTAAATTGATTTAATCCCGTCCCGTCCACGAATGGGACCTTCCATCAAGCACTACACCACGGTTCAGTCAGCTGTTACTTGACATGGGCTTCATAGGCACCAACCAGTAATGGCACGGAGGCAACAAATTTGTTTATTGTCCCTGGCGTACCTGCGACCTACACGCCACGGCAGCCAGTCGGAGCGTGAAGTATATATGGATCGGTATGCTAATGGGCCTTCTTGAGAGCGTGAGTCCCCTGGGAGCTACCCAAATGACGACGTAATGACATGTCTGCGCTTAGCGATTAATTTTCGCACAAACACAGGCATGTGCATGCCCGAAAGCTCGTAAAATGTCGATTATGATTTAGTTGCTCTAGTTTTCGTCCCACTTGGTTCCCCAGATTGCAGTGCGGTAGAAAAGGAAGTAAGGGAATTCCGCTGGCTGCTGCTGGTTGAGTAAATATGGTGATTGCATCACAGTAAGTAGTAAAATTTAATGGCATTTCGGTTGTGCTATAAATATGCATCTTCTATTCTTTCGGTTTAGAAAATTATGCCTACATGGCTCGTGTTGTTGGTGAAGTGGGAAGATGTATGATTTTTAATCGGGATTGGTTTTTGATTCTCGTGGGAGCATTACTTATTTGTGTGGTTACTGCTGCATTTCAGGAATGTGAATATGATCGTGGATGCCATTCAGCTGTTTTCGTTTTATAAAGGAGGCCTCCCTTAGCTCAGTCGGTAAAGGCGCAGCTACAAAGCAAGACCATGCTGGAGGCGACTGGGTTCGATTCCCGGTCTGGTCTAGGAATTTTTCGGGTTGTAAAATTTCTCGACATCCCTGGGCATATAAAGTATGATTGTACTTGCCACACACAATTACAGTATGCAAAAAAAAAGATTATCCACCCCCCTACCAATTTACAATTTTTTTTTTGTTTTTCTGGTGAAAATCAGTTTAAGGGGGGAAGTACAATTAGAAGGCCTAAAATGAGGCCTATCTTTGAGAGTAGATTGCGAGTAGGGAAATAAATGAATGTTAGCGATTCTTTATGTATGTTATTAAGGATTTAATGAAGATTAATTATCAGTGACATATTTTTAAAATTTTGCAATTTAGCCCAATTATTATAAATAATGTGAAGTCAATTTTTTAAAGCAGCACTTCGCGCCGTGCAGTCCCTGCGTCCATGATCACGTCTGAAACAAAAAAAAAACAGGACATTAAATTTGAAGGTACAGCGCACAACATGAATTAATTCGTATGTAAAAATAATGTTTTTTTCACAAAAAAATTTGAAGTTGAAAAAAAAAATTAAAAAACCCTATTTTTTTCGACTAAACAAAAACATGTTATAACAAACAAATCTAAAAAATCTTTCTATTCATGTTGTGGAGAATTTAATTATGAACATAAAACAGAAAACCGGAATCGATTTGAATGAAAACTCTGACCTGTACATTGCACGGCGATTTTGAAAACACTACTTTTCAGTAGAAGCATTTAAAGTTCAACTTTGTAGTATATTCCTACGCTAGATACAGTGCGAGGGCGATTACGGTAAGCGCGCCTCACGCGCATTTCAGCCATTTGACAAGCACTCACTGAATTGCGTATAACTTTTTAAATAAGTTCCGGACGGCTTTATGCTTTTAAAGGCTCATTCCCAGATACATATAAAAAAAATTAAGCTAAAAAAAATTTTTTCGAAAAAAAAAATCTAATTGTTCTTCCCCCCTTAATTTTATGAGTGTTCCTCCATGATTTATCATTTTATGTTTATTTATCACATTGCCATTGAAAATACGGCGTTTATATCTTTTCTTGCGATTTCATGTGATAAATTATGAAAAATTGAAAAAAAAGGCGCAAAAAAAGTTTATCCACCCCCAAACGGATACTATGATTTAAGTGTGTTTTACAGAGTTTTAGTGTGTATTCTGCAATTTTATCGAATGTAAACATTGTGTCTATCTGTCATTTAGTGCTCTTGAAGTTTTCGTGCTCAAAATTTCAGTTTTGTGTTCAAAATTGGAAGTTATTTGTTTCAAAATGCCCAAAAAAGATCAAATATCGATCAGAATCCGAAATAAGGTTATTGAACATCACAAAACTGGCAAAAGCAACAGTCATATTGCCGATATTGTCCAGCTTCACAAAGATACGGTCGCTAGAATTGTGCAGATGTTCAAAAAGCGTGGTTCTATCTCACCAGCTAAGCGATCGGGGCATCCTTCAAAGACAACTGGCCGAATTGACAGAGCTATCGTGAAGAAGGCGGAGCTGGACCGGGGACTATCAGCTCCAAAAATTGCGAAACAGATTGAAAGCGAGTTTTCCATTCAACTGACATCACAATCCGTACGAAATCGTCTTCATAAGAAATGTCTTAAGGGCAACGTAGCTCTTAAGAAGCCATGGTTGTCCGCAAATTTTTTAAAAAAAGATTGAAGTGGGCCCAGGACCACATTTCATGGACCATGACGAGACGAAACTAATGCTATTTGGGTCTGATGGTATCAATGGTGACCCAAATAGCATTACTTTCGTCTCGTCTGACCAGATCACCTTATTCCAGTCATCACTAGTCCATGAAATGAGGCCCTACTAATGCAGAAATGGTTCATGGTACAGGCATCGAAAGCTCTCAATTAATAACTGTAGCAGTGCATCTAGAACACTAAGTTGAGATCACGCAATAAGCTAATATGTGGTTTGCAATAAGCTTGAAATGCGAAAAAGAAGAAGAAAGAAGATATGTTTCGACTTCCCTGGGAATAGAGTGTAATTGTACTAGCGAAAAAATCGTAGTCCAAAGAAGTTTGAAGATTTCAAGGCAATTTCATTATTTTCAAGCATGTTCCAAGAATTTCAGAGAATTTTCATCATATAATTTTAGGAAATTTCAAGAAGCTCGGAGAAATTATGGAAAATTTCTTGAATTTCACAAATGTTCCAAATAGTTCAGTAAATACGGAACGAGAACTTCAAACGTGTCCAGAGTACTTCAAGGGAGCTAGAGATTATAAAGAAAATTACATCAACTTCAAGGAAGATCCGAAAACTTCAGGAAAATTGCGGGACCTTCAGGATAGATCAAACAACTGTAAGGCAGTTCAGTTAACTTTCGGAAAATTGATGGGACTTTTAAAAAGTTCAAAGAAATTCAAGGACGTTTAGAGAACATTACGACACACAGTGGCACAAATCTAAATGAAGTAGGTCAAAAACATTTCCTGCCCTTTTTTGACGTTTTAGAAACTAGGTCGGAGAAGTTGCTCAAAATTATATCCGGCATCTTTTGAAATACACACCTGAGTAATCATTAAGCTAGTATTGTACATTCAAATTCTAACTTTTTGTAGTTACGAGATAATGGCTCCATGTCTTCGATTAAGTTTCAGAACAGTTTATTTTATGAACATTTGCTGATGACACCAGGCTTCAACATCTTATCTATAAAGACTGTTGAAGCACACCTTCGGCACCGGGCTCTACCACAATTTCAATGTGGAAAGCTACGTCAACAAATGCCCCCGCGCGGTGGTTGTTTAGTGTTTGTATATGTATATGCAATTGATTGCTATCGTTTACATTAGGTATAGCTTGTTTTATAATTGAAATGAATTGTACTGTGTTAGCTTTTAAGGAAGACATTTAATGTATAGAGTTAACAGTTCGTACTAACTCCGAGGAGACAGGGTGTTTCTCGGAGGTAATAAAAATAGTAAAAAGTTATGTGAAGACAGGTGTTTTTATTCGTGCTCCGAAACGAATATTCGAGTTTGCCGATCTTCCACAAGTCATTCAAATACACAACGCAGGGAAATGATGGTGCTTGGAAACGGCTTGTTGATGCCATCGTTGTAGGATTCGTTATTGCTCCTTTGTCCAGTGTGCTGCCTACCAGAGGAGCACGCCATTTGCATTTAATTGGAAAATACTATTGTTACCGTCGGATTGCATAGAATGTCCGTTTGAATATTCTGTCCCTTTTGGGGTGTTTAGATCTGTGCGGATTTTCTAGCGCTAGTGTCCTAGCCAACTAGCACGAATTTCAGTTGCTCCTGAATTCACTTGCTGGTAGACGATGATGCACTGTTTACATTATGCTGGCGAGCTTTTCTGCTAGCAGCTGACTCATTAGCGTTAGTGAAATAGCATAAGTGTAATCACCCCATTTCGGAGCGCAGCGTTGCTGCGGGGCTGCCATTGCCCGTGTCGGATGTCTAGAGTCGTCTGTTGAACCCCAGCGTCTCCGTCGGACCATTTACGTTCCTGTTGTACCACTCGCATCCGCTTTGTATAACTTGCTTTATTTATCGGACCGCTGCGTCATTTTATCGGATCAACTGCATCCCTGCCGGATCGCCTAAGACCCCCGTCAGATCATCAGTGTTGCTGTTGGACCATCTGCATCCTTGCTGGATCGCTTTGCGTCCTCGTCAGATCACCAGTGTTCTTGTTGGACCGTCTGCATCCCTATCGGATCACCTTTCGTTCTCGTTGGACTGCCTTAATGTCTTCCTTAAAAGCTAACACAGTACAATTAATTTAAATTATAAAACAAACTATACCTAATGTAAACGATAGCAATCAATGACATATACATATACAAACACTAAACAACCACCGCGCGAGGGCATTTGTTGACGTAGCTTTCCACATTGAAATTGTGGTAGAGCCTGCCGAAGGTGTGCTGCAACAGTCTTTATAGATAAGATGTTGAAGCCTGGTGTCATCAGCAAATGTTCATAAAATAAACTGTTCTGAAAATTAATCGAAGACATGGAGCCATTATCTCGTAACTACAAAAAGTTAGAATTTGAATGTATAAAGGGTGATACGGTCAAAATTTGGTCAAGGGAAAACGCGTGTAAATCGGTGAAATCGTTTATTTAAAAAATCAAATTAAATTTCTTTTTCAAGTTCAATTAGTATAAAATTCAGGAAAAATATTCAGTTAGGCTTCCGCTTTTCCAAATCCGAATTGCCGGGCCTTACGCTTGACCCCTGCCATCAGATTTTGTACAGCCACCTTGTCCACCTTCTTCGCCGCAGAAAGCCAGTTTGCCTTGAACTGCTGCTCGCCCTTAGCAGTTTTTTTGGTCTTCTTTAGGTTCCGCTTGACAATAGCCCAGTATTTCTCAATTGGGCGGAGCTCTGGCGTGTTGGGAGGGTTCTTGTCCTTGGGAACCACCTGCACGTTGTTGGCGGCGTACCACTCCATGGCCTTTTTACCGTAATGGCAAGATGCCAAATCCGGCCAAAACAGTACGGAACAACCGTGTTTCTTCAGGAAAGGCAGCAGACGTTTATTCAAACACTCTTTCACGTAAATTTCTTGGTTGACAGTCCCGGAAGCTATGAAAATGCTGCTTTTCAAGCCACAGGTACAGATGGCTTGCCAAACCAGATATTTCTTTGCGAACTTTGACAGTTTCATGTGCTTGAAAACATCTGCTACCTTTCCCCTTCCTTTTGCCGTATAAAACTCCTGTCCCGGAAGCTGCTTGTAGTCGGCTTTGACGTAGGTTTCGTCGTCCATTACCACGCAGTCAAACTTCGTCAGCATCGTCGTGTACAGCCTCCGGGATCGCGCTTTGGCCGTCGTATTTTGTTTATCATCGCGATTTGGAGTCACTACCTTCTTGTAAGTCGATAGTCCGGCTCGTTTTTTGGCTCGATGCACGGTTGTAGACGATACACCCAGCTTATTTGCGGCATCTCGGAGAGAGAGGTTAGGGTTTCGCTTGAAACTACCGGCAACTCTCTTTGTCGTCTCAGCGGCTTCCGGTTTTCGATTTCCCCCCGATCCAGACTTCCTGGCTGTCGACAAACGTTCCCCAAACACTTTAATTACATTTGTAACGGTTGATTTGGCAACTTTTAGCGATTTTGCCAACTTTGCGTGCGAGTAGCTCGGATTTTCGCGATGCGCGAGCAAAATTTTGATACGCTGCTCTTCTTGCTTGGACGGCATTTTGACAACTGAAGAGTGAATTCCAAAATCAAAATAGGAGCAACATTCTACACACACACAAACCTTCAAAATTAGGGGTGTTCAGGTTTTTTAAATGCAAAATTGAAAGAAATACGTCAAGTTTATATTGACCAAATTTTGACCGTATCACCCTTTAATCTTGTCGGTAGGCGATTTCAATCTTCCTAATTTGCGATGGCATCTTCCTTCGAATGTCTCTACTGATACTGAGATGAACTTTACAGAAGCAATGTTTGCCAACGGCTTGAGGCAGATTAACAGTTTCGTCAACACAAATGGCAGACTGCTGGACCTTATATTTATCAATTAACCGGAATATCTTGACCTTATTGCACCGTTGTTACCAGCAGATAACCATGACACACCAGTCATTTTACTACTTGACGAGAGTGACGCACCAATACGATTTGAAGATCATGATCAATGTTTCAAATTTTATTATTCGGCATGCGATTTTGACTTGTTGAACTGTATTTTTATGGATATTGAGTGGGAACGATTATGGAATAATGGTACGGTAGATCAGATGCTATCAGCTTTTTACCAATCTCTCTCGGAAGTTATCAACTGTCATGTACCTCGAAAATGGCAAAAATCGATATCTGTTTTCTACCAACCGTGGTGGACTCCTGAGCTATGTAACCTTCGTAACAATATACGCATAGGCGTAGCCAGAGTGTGGGAGAGAAGGGCAACTGCCCCCCTCCCTAGACTCAGCAACACAAAGGATTTCGGTGAAATGACATTCGGCCAAATTTTCCATAGTAAATTTTTTTTTCGCCCCTCTCTGGCTCGAAACCTGGCTACGCCCTTGAATGTACGTAAGATGCGCAACCGATATTTCCTTACAAAAATTGGGTCCGACAAAGCTAGACTCCGTGAGCTTGAGTTGGAGTACAAAGTCATTCTTTCTGCAACACATGAAAACTATTAACTCAGTATTCAGTCAACCGTCAAGCAAAATCCTTTACGCTTCTGGGACTTCATCAAGAAACGGAAAGCTGGAAACGGAATCCCTGGCTCGGTCAACTTGTATGGAACAAATTCTCGTTCAAGCTCAGAAGCAGCCAATCTCTTTGCAACTTTCTTCGAGAGCGTGTTTAGTAAAGCATTGCCTGTACAACGTCAACACTGTTTTGAGCAGATACCGTCCCATAACATTAATCTACCATGCATACAGTTTTCTCAGAAAGCCCTCGATGAGCTTGATTCAACGAAAGGACCCGGAATAGACAGCTTGCCTCCTGTGTTTTTGAAGAACTGTGCCACTACGCTGTTTAACCCGTTTGCTCCAAGACAGAACGTTCCCAAATGCATGGAAAATGGCGTCCATAGTACTGATCCATAAATCTGGAAGCTACAAGTGTGTCACCAATTATCGAGGTGTATCCATACTTTGTAGTCTCAGTAAGGTATTTGAGAAACTGATCCACACAGGTTTGTACAGAGCTGCTGCACCGATCATCTCCGACAGTCAGCACGGCTTTATAAAGCATCGTTCAACAACATCGAACTTAATGTGTTATGTATCAGCGATATCACGTAACTTAGAATCGAAGCAACAAGTGGATTCGGTTTATGTTGATTTGCGAAAACTTTTGATACAGTACCGCACAATCTAATCGCTGACAAAATGAACCCGACCCCACATGGATCACTGAATGACTCTATTTGTACCTGTCTAATCGCAATGCTTTCATGATGATGAATTCCGTGCGCTCCAGGACTTTCAACACACCATCTGGCGTACCAAAAGGCAGTGTTATCGGTCCTCTTATTTTTATCATTTATGTTTATGACCTGTGTGACATGCTCTCATCATACAAGCTTTTTTTGCCGATGATCTAAAAAACTTCCGTGCGATTGTTTTTTCCACTGACTGTGTCGCAGTGCAAAAAGATATACTTCGGATCCTCTAGAACGTGCAAATTCCATCTGTGATCTAGGTGTTGCGATCAATTCGAAGCTAAGGTTTAACGAACACATAAACATCTTAACTGCTAAAGCATATACACTGTGCTTGGTTTTATTCGTCAACATGCTTCTGGGTTCACCGATTTTTATTGTCTCAAGACGCTATTCTGCCCGCTGGTTTGCAGCATTTGAGAATATGCTTCCCCGGTTTGCGGACCGATGCAAGCTGATTGATTTGGAATCCCTTTCTGCCAGGCGTCTTAAAGTGCAACGACTGTTTATCTTCAACCTCATAACAGGCAACGTGGACTGTCCCGAACTCCTGGAATTGATTCCGCGGTATACTCCTCCTCGACGATTCTGTAATTGCTTGCAGTTCCATTTCACCGAACGAATTTTGGATTCAATAGTTGTTGTAATTCTTGTTTGCATTCCTTTAATGATGTTTGTAGCGAGTTTGATTTTATTTTGACCAAACATGTGTTTAGAGCTAGAATAAGGAGTTTAGATTAAATAAGGTTTTAAGTAATCAGTCTGTACGACGTAGTCGAAGATGGTGAGCAAATAAATAAAATAAATAAATATTGGATTTTCGAGTTGATTAGTGCTTTTTCAAATTTGATCAATGCATCATGTTCTAAGAAATGGTTGGCATAATTAAAATACACAACTTTGCTGAGCACACCAATGCTTCTTATTGACATCAATGTGATATACAGCCCATCAAGCATTTTTGTGATGTCATATTTAACAACTCGAAAAAAAAAGTAGGCTGACCCTGGTGTGGTCTAAAACCGATTAAATTTGGAAAATTGCCTTATAGCGAGTATTTGTGAAAATTTAAGCGTTGGGTATCAAGGGGCACCTAATCAAATCTCGATTTGAATTAGTCAAACTTATATATAGTCCATCAAACGTCTTTTGTGACTAGGTACCCGTCGATACCCAACGCTGACATTTTTAGGAGTTCTAGTTTATACGGTAATCTTTCATATACAATCGGATTTAGACCCCGCCAGGGCCCATCCACTCTTTTTCAGGCCGTTGAATATGATGTTATCCCATTTAGCTGAACTTACATCGTCAGTTCACCCCAATGAGCACTGGCCAAGAGTTTGGATATGCGTTTAACCAAGTCGGAAGCTCAGTACAATGTTTGGTTTCGACATTGTTTATCGAGTCTACGTGAACGACTAACATCCACTCGGCATGTTTATTTGCGTTGGAACGTTTCAATATTTTCCAGCTATTTGTGCTTAAACTTAAATGTTGACTATCGATTCTTTTATGCCTCTCATCACTGAAGTCGGCACTTAGTAATAAACATTTTACCAATCGTGATGCAGTATTCAGAGACACCCGGCATGACATTCGAAAATTCTCCGAATGAATCGTAAATGTTGCACTGCACTTACATCTCAGTGAAAATAAAACTCGAGACTTAACTTTAGGATTTTAAATTTCTAAATCTTCATCGATTTAATTTTAGCTGGATCCAATCTATTAAATTAATTACCTAACTGAAAACCTTAATTTCCCCAAAAATGGATGAATGATCCGCCAAACTGCGATTACTGACGGTCTCAAATTCATCACTTGGAATTTGTTTTGAAATAACGCCGAAACATAACCCTACGGTAATATTATAAGTCTGCAAATGTGTTGATTCCCCACAAAATGCATTATTTTTGGTGCATATAAGCGTCATACGGTCCCAACGGACTAAGCACGAATATGGAACTACCCGCATCCTTTAATAGCGTTTACGAGCGCGTGACTAATACCTTGCGCAATAAATAAAGCTTACCTGTTGTCTTGATAAGATCGACCACCATACCTACGCTAAACATGGTGCCCATCCCACCTTATTCGGTATTAGAATCACATGACGTCGTGCGGCACACGCGAGTTCTACTTTAATGGCAACGTGCGTAGCTTCCAATCAAAACGACGACATATGCTACTCTACCGTTTCGTTGTCATCGCCATTGGTCGTTGTCAACAGAAAATCTAAAATAAAATTCCCATAAAATATCACAAAGGATGGCACTTGAGGGTGGAACCGCTAAAAAAGGAAAGAAAGAAACGACAAACCAAGAGCGTTCAACAGTTGCAGTTACATCAGTCCTTTCGATCGGCGAACCTTCGGGCTAACCATCATTTTTTGGTTTCTATAGCAAGGATAGGAAAACCAGCCGAGATAAGCAAAAAAAAGACCGCTATGACGATGACGACAACGACGACAAGAGATATCCTTAGCAGGCGTTTTTATTTTCATCCATACTTCTAGCCGCATACGTCTTCTACTGCACAGGGCCCACATTTTCTGAATACAAAACTTGGAACCATCTGCGATTAAAAATGTAAACATCAGCTTCTTTTCATTTTCTTCAGGTGGAACGTGGAATTTATAAAATGGCAAAATATTACCTCGCTGCAAAAAATAAAAAAAAATAAATCATCGCAACTAATTGTGCATGATCTGGAAAATATCAACACTGTTTGACATTGACATGAACACACTATGATTTCAATGTGAACTAAGTTCCGGCTGAAAATCTCGTCAATCGTTTTTTTTTAATTTTGTTTGACGTAATTCACGAGGAAATTCCATTACAAAAGAGACGACGTTATTATTCCTCCAAATATCCGGTTTGGTTCAATAATCATATCATTAACTTGAAAAATCGTAAACAAAAAGCTCACAAAATATACATAATATACATCATAAAAAATTGTGATAATCTCGATCAATCATAATATACATCATAAAAAATCGTGATAATCTCGAAAAGTATTTAAGTATTTGTGATCAACTCAATAATGCGATTTCTTTAGTACTGTATGAGTATACACACTTAGAAATAACTAATTTTGCACGTGACGGATTCCATCTTTGACATGAACGATCAGACATAACAAATATGCAATATAAAATTAAGTGTTCCGAGACTGAAAAGTTTGCTACTCGACGAATAGTACGTTTGATTGAGTTGAATTTCACGTCAGTTATTACTTAATTTTATGTCAAAATTGACGCTCGTATATCTCACTCCCAGAGCATCTAAATTAACATGATTTTTTTCTAAGTGTGTAACATAAAAACTGAGAATGAAATTAAATCATGTCCAAGAGACTTCTTCAATTACGTCAACACTAAAATGAAATCGTGTAGTTTTCCATAAAAAATTACATTGAATGAAAAGGAAGATAATAATTCTGATGATATATGTAATCTTTTCGTCACTTTTTTTTTAATGAAACATACACGAAATTTTCAGATAATGATCGTGAAAATTTTTCTTATTTTCCTGACTTTTCAACTTTGGAGTTGGAGTTAATAACATTTCGTTTCATGATATTTGGAATGGGCTACGAGATTGGATGTTCAGAACCAGATGGAATCCTACCTTTATGAATCTTTATGAAAAACTTAGCAACTGAATCTTTATGAAATCTTCTTTATGAAAAACTTCCATCTTTTATCTACGAGTTATATACTTATCAATAGATAATAAGAATCAGCAGGTATCCACTGCCATGTCAAAATTTACCTAAACAGGTACCTAAATTCAGTCTCAGGTAGATACATGCTACGATGTGTTGTTTTAGGTAGCATGCTAAAGAGTCTTGAGTATCCGTTTCCTTGATCTCTATTAAGCAATGTTGATGGATTATGTTTAAATATTTCTAAACTTTCAGCTACGTCTAGTTTCCAAGGCGAAGATACAGTCCGCAGGATATTAATGTTATCCTTAGTCAAATTGTGCCCCTTTGTAACGATATGTTCTGCAACCTTGGATTTAAATTCATAATGAAGTCCTTTATCCATATCTTTGTTAGCCTTTTTTACCTCTGCGATTTGTTCCTTAAACCTTGTTTCCAAAGTCCTTTTCGCCTGACCAATGTAGATTTTATTGCAATCTGGACAAGAGATTTTGTAGACTCCGGCTTTCCCTAAGACATTTATTGAATCTTTTGTTGATCCTAACAGTGACTTCAGCTAATTTGTCCTGCTGCTGAATACTAAATCTAGGCCAACACACGAAATTTACCGCTACCCGTTTTAAACTAAGCTAAGACTGCCTCTACGTCGCACAAATTATGGAGCGTACGGTGCGATTTGCGGACTGCAGAGAACATTCAACAGAGTTGCATCTGTTTTCGACTTTCATCTCTCCCGTGATGCGCTTCGTCGAAAGTTTTCTTCAGTTTTTCGCCGGCAGGAGTTAAGATATTAACTATAAGATATACGTTTTTTAATGTTTTTTTATGTTATGACCATGCTTGAATGTATTTTTTTTTTACCATAGTGGATAAGGTTTAAATCATTGGGGCTTCATCCAGCCTGTTGATGTAAATAAAATAACCAACAAATTAAACCCTCAGTTACTGGTGTAAGAGTTGTCGAAATACGCCTAAAATGATCCTTTGTTCTTTTATCGATTACTGCTTGAATTGTTTTTTCTTGATACTTAATGGGTATCTAGCGATTTAAAAAATGTGAGCTATTTCCTTTGATTTGCTTGTATCGTTAAGAGGAAGAGTTTGCATCCTGTGAACCATGTGGTGAAAAGCGGCCATTTTGTGTTGATGGGAATGGTTTGAGGTGCTTGGTATTACTCTCTTTGTGTTTGTTGGTTTCCTATAGATTTCGAAATTGAACGAAGACGTTTCCCTGATGATGAGAAGATCTAAGAAGGGGAGTTTGCCGTCTCTCTCTTCTTCGTGAGCAAATTTGATGTCCTTGTGAACGTTGCTTATGGCCTCCAAAGTTTTTGATAAATCTTCCCTTTTGACAATGCTAAAGATGTCATCCACGTACCTATACCAACATTTGGGCAACAAATTCCTATCCTCCAGAGTATTTTCTAGGTTAGCTATGAACAATTCACATAAAAATAGAGAAAGCGGATTGTCCATAGGGGGGCCTTTAGTTTGTTTATAAAAAATTCCTCTGAAAATGAAATAATTTTCCTCCATACAAAGACGAGTAAGCTTGAGATATGACCGAACTTTGCTTTTCCAAGTAGAATCCTCACGTTGCTTCAGAAGCCACCTAAGCAACAATTTTTGTTTCATTGAAGTTTTATAGCAGTTGATATAACCAAATTATAACACCTTCGCTGACGACCACATTGCTTTAACCTTCTGAGAACCACTGTACAGCCATGTCATGGCCAATTGGCCCAGTTTTAATTCTATCATTAAAACTTGATATGCGAACTACCTTAGGAGCATAGGTTTTATGTCAGTTTTATCACACTCTACTCGTGGTTGTTAAAAATAAAGACATAAAACCTCCTCCAGGTTAGAAAGTTTTAACATCCTTTTGATGACTACCATAAAACTAGATTAAAACTGCATAAATCACTCCTGAAAAAGTTGATAAAACATGATACGGATAACATTTAGACAACCTTGAAGGTTTTAAGTTGGGGTATTTGGATGATAGTTGATATTGAGAAACAGTGTTGGCAAAATCAGAAATCAATTGATATTTTTCCGCTCTCATGCGCCCTCAATATCACGCGTGACATTGGAACAAAATATCATGCTTGATATTGATTTAACAAGCTCCTTTGATATTGCGAGACTATTCACAACGTGCAAAAATCAAGCTGAGAGTTGACTCGACACAAAAATGATTCGATTGCACATCGTTTTCTTAGAAAGAGAAAGCATAGTTCGCTATCTCTTTTTAATCTTCACCGATGGCAGACGTAAAGCAAAAATCATTAAAATCAATCTCACCACAGTTTGGTGAGATTTGTAGTTGGTAAGTTTTGTTAGCTTGATATTCCAAGCTGCGATATCACAGCTTGCAAAATCAACCGCAGCTGTTTGCTTGTTGGTGTTGGCGTTGGTGAGATTTGATTTTTTGATATTTTCCCAACACTGTTGAGAAATATTTTATTGTGGTTTTATGCTTTCGATGTTTAATGTGAAATCATGATCCTTGTCAGTTGGTAATAATAGCTGATATTAGTGTATATTGAAAATAAGACGACTTTATTACAATTTTAAACCAATTTGTATATACTTCAGAGCATGCGTGAAATATTTATGGTGAATATTATATCAAATAGGAGCATAACATTAGTGCGCCATATGAATACTAAAATATAGGGATACTTTTAATTTGTCTGCATTAGCACCATGCATTAAAGAGTCATTAAAAGATTATCTATTAAGTACAAAACTGTTACTACTGTTGTGCAATAACCAGTCACATATTATTTAAATATACCTAGATGTATGAAAATGTTTTATCGCCTATTAATTAAAGCGTAATTATTAATACTGTGTGAAATTTGTTCATACGACGACATTTTTTTCGTTATAACTTGCTACTCCTTAAAAATACCTCAATGTAACATATTCTCCTAGAGGGGAATTCTATAGCATAATATAAACCTAATGGTTATATCTTAGCATTTCGTAGTCCAAATTGAGAGCGTTAAGTTATATTCAAGCTCTATAACTAGCTTGCTGATTTTATTCGGTACAGCGAATCAAAACAAAACAAAAACCATGGCAACCTGTCAAAAAGTCGACATTCCAAGTGATCTTCCTATTTTCTCTTGGAATCAAGATGTAAGAAATGCTTATTGGATCCACTAAAAGCTTTTTCAAAACAAGGTTTTAAGCCGTGATGCCAGTACTGGCCATCGCCAACCGGATTTAGTGAAACTGTCTGCGTTGTTTTAAGAAGGGTTCGTGGATCTTTCGGAAGTGTATCGGAAAGCCACTTTTTCAATATTTTTAAAAGGTCCTTCACCGCACTGTGCCTTATGTTATATGAGGGAGCCCATAACTGTAGATCCTCCAGGAGTTTCATATTGGCGATCGTCTCATCTTCATCGTGTTCAAAAGCACTGAAGGGGTTTTCATTTAGTGATACAGAACCACCTTACAGCTACCGTTAAAACTATGAAGTCTGAGTGTTAATTAAGTAGTCATAAAACAGTTTTACAGACGACTTGACTGCCTGATTTTATGACAAGCAAACAAAACCGTAATACAACCACAGGCTGCAAGGGATGCTATGACAAAACAATGATAAAATAAGAATAAATCTTCCAAGCATTTAGATTGCTACTTGGACCAGTCCTCTAAAAGGCTGATGGCTTCCTTTACTGGTACACTCGGAAAAATGCTGTGACATCAAATGAAACCATGACTTCATCTTCCCGAATCTATCTTGATGCCTGAAGCTGACTTGCGAATTCCTGTGTGCTGTTAACCTTTATTCTGACTGTTTAATATGTCACTTGAATCCGGTATATTCCCGAAGGAATGGAAAAAAATCCTACTTAATACCCATATATAAATCTGTTAAAAAATCCGATATTCGAAATTATCGTGGGATTGCTATCATTTCGTGCATTCCAAAACTCTTCGAATCAATTATAAATAAAAACGTTTTTGGCCAAATAAAACAAAGAATAACTAGTACACAACACGGCTTTTTAAAGGATGTTCAACCACCACAAACCTTTTGGAATTTTTTTTGGGCCTGTGTGCTCCTTGGTGTGGGGTTTAGTGGAAAGTATATTAAAAAAAATGCGTTATTGTCTGTTTTTATGCGGCTAATAGTGAATTCGTTTATTATTCAGTTCCAACCTGGATCGGGTATCAATATTGGGTCTGCTTGTTTATGACACACGTCAGTTTAATCGTTTTTAAACCTTCCTCAGGTTGAGGTTCGCACTGACAAAAAGTTCGGTTTCGCACTGTCGCTGTTTAAGCAAAGTTACGTGCAGAAGGTCAAGGCAAGCGTTGGATTACATGCTTTCAAGGTTCAAAACTTCCCAAACCTAAGAGATGGACTAGCTATATGACTAAAATCTCTATAATAAAAACCAAAAAAAAAAAAAAAAAACTTCCCAAACCGCGATTGACGCCAGTAAACTGTTGCCAAAACCCACGCTAGGAAGCTCTACACAGAAATGTTGACCAGATACAGTTCCTGTGTGATGGATGATGAAACATACGTCAATGCTGACTTCCTACAAATGTCAGGACAGGAGTTTTACACCGGAAAAGATAAGTTCCATGTAGATGATCGTTTCAAGAAAAAGAAAATGTCGAAATTTGCATAGAAATACCTTATTTAGCAGGCTTCCCGAGCAAAGCTGAAGATCAAATTGAAATCAAAATTTGCTGTTATGATGTAACTTATTTTGAATACTCCAGTTGATCTCATTTTGGTTGACTTAACGGTTAACACAGCAAAAATGAGAGCAAAATTTTACACTGTTGAAGCAAACGGAAAACTAATCCTGCTTTCAATGAAATCAATTTGATTACTGATTTTGCATTCATAATGTTTAACTGAATACGGGCCTAGAGTAAATGGTTACCATTCATGTTTCTCAAGCTGAAAGACTTAGGCTCCAATCTCACCGCGGGCAAGTCACGAATGACCTAAAATGTGTTAAACAAATCAGATAAACGATAATCATTAGTTCAACGACAGATGAATTTCAATTAAATTTTAAACAAGACGTAAACAGCAGAACTTCAAGTTAAGTTGCTTTCATTTAAAACGTCTTGACTGCATAATGAAAGCACAATATGATATCAGACTTATGTCGCAACATTTGAAATCAAAACGAGTTTTCATTATGATAGGAACTGCACACTTTAATATCGATTTGCTTTCATTTTGTTAACCGACTTTGCTCGGGTTCTGTACCTGTAGAAAAAGCAGTTACATATTTATCACAAAGGGCACCATCAATGGTCAAATTTACAAAAATGAATGCCTCCAAAAACGTCTGCTGCCATTTTGAAGGCAGCACAGTGAAAAAACATTGTTTTGGCCGGACTTAGCGTCATGTCACTATTCTAAAAGCGTGCTGGAATGGTATGAGGTTAATTCGGTGCATTCCCAAGTAACCAAAAGTTCTGATAAAAGGCTATTTGTGGCTTAAGCAGGTGGTCTATAGAATTCTAAGCAGCCTCATGTTTAAGTCGTTATAAGAACTTGAAAGTTCCGGTATCATAATTGAAGAGCATTCTAAGCAGCTTCTGGCGGAACTTGAACGGAACTTTTAGAAAATAAATTAAAAAAGGTTTTTGTCCTCTAACACCAATTTCTATGTTTAGTTCGCACTTTTATGAAAGTTATTTCTAAAGGCAGGTGTTGATTGTTTTATTGATTTATCAGCATTAGTAGTAGAATTGGAGCTGTTTGAAGAATTAAACGTAGTCCTTCTGCGTGAGAGCCCCAGCGCGGACCCCTGCGTCATCTGAAATATAATAAAGTGAGCTGTTGTCCCGCCTACTGTTTGAGTTTTCAGTGCCAGCTGACTGACTTGAATACGAAACACAACACCTTGATGAATTTTAGATTGGTGTTTGCCCGCATGGTATTCCAACACATTTGTGGCGCAGTGGTTAGCGTTTTTTGATCGCATGCCGAATACACGGGTTCGAATCCAGGAAATTACTTTTTAATAATTGTTTTTATGATTGGAAAGAATGTTGATGCACTGCATATATATAAGAATTATGATTTATTCGGGCCACTGATCATTTAATATTTACGTATATTAAATTTTGTTACAAATAAAGACTTGCGAATTACTTCATGTGGCTTGAAAGTTCTGTCGGAACTTTATTTGAACTTTATGGAAGTTGAAGGTTCGGTTTGAACTTTATTTGAACTTTACGGAACTTTGTAGTGATTTTAATCGTTGAATGCGGAACTTTTGGTTACTTGGGTTTTGTCTCCAAGCACATGAATCCATCGAACTGTTCAGAACTACGCTCAATCGAGGCCTGATGAAGCGGTAACTCATACAGGTCAAGGAAAAAGTAAAGGATGCAAATGACATGGGGAAATGAATAAAAAATGAAAAAAATTACCGGTAGTTCTTATGGATGGCGTGAAGCAAAAGTGTCCGACATATTACCAAACAACCCCCAAAAATCGATCCAATATACTGAGCTTAATACATGTATAGAACCACCCTACAAATTTGATTTTTATCCGATAAATACGTTAAACTTGAGAGCACATTTACATTTAACACATTTAGCAATAATTTCGTGTTCGCCCTTTAGTTTGCGATTAAGCAGGCAAATTTATATTCCGTGGATAGCTCGCGAGGTTTTGTTACTGAGTTGCACAACGACCATTTTTTTACTTGAATTGTTTTTCGTGCTGAGCACCAACGCTACCGACGCCAGGGAGGCAGCTCCCACACCTGGACCCTACTATCGACTCATTAACTCATGAACCGGGGACCAACGGCTTTACTTCCCTAAGGCGTGATCAGAGATGTTATGCCCCAGAACATTCCGGCGTCGCCGACTGGAATTGAGCCCAGGCCTGCTGGAGTGAGAGGTAATCACGCTTACCACTACACTTTGTGGATTTTGTGCCGAAAGACACGAACCCACCAAACTGTCCTGAACTCCGTCCGATCGAAACCTATTGGGCCATGACGAAACGCGAACTTCGGAAAACCAAAGGAGAGGCGAAGGACGAAAAGGAAATGATTAGGAAGTGGGAAACATCAATCGCAAATGTCGAACATTTTACTCAAACTCATTTAAATTAAATCCAACGTATGTAACCTGTAATAAATACATATACTGAACTACAGTAACAATTTGGTTACATTTCAATAACTCTAGCCAATTTACCAATCAGTCTAAAGAGTCGCAGTAATTATCGACTCACCCGCTAGCGTCGGGAAAAATCGTGTCTTGGGATAATAGAAGAGTGTACCATGTTGTTAATTTATAATATTTGAGACGAAAAAAGAGCACCTAAGAATTGGTGGGTGTTTCAGTGATACTGTTTTTTTTTTTAATAATGTTATTCTACCAGCAGGGTTGCCAAAACTACAGGATAATCTGTATTTCCACAGATTTTTCCGAGTTTTTTAACCAAGAATCTGCATGCACAGATTTCTTAGTTCGATACAGATTATTGAGATATTTTTATAAATTATTAATT
This sequence comes from Ochlerotatus camptorhynchus, assembly GCF_037179485.1. Taxonomy (NCBI): domain Eukaryota; kingdom Metazoa; phylum Arthropoda; class Insecta; order Diptera; family Culicidae; genus Ochlerotatus; species Ochlerotatus camptorhynchus. Next base: position 95,493 of record NW_027040866.1, on the reverse strand, counting down.
TAGATTAAACGTAAAACAAAGATGCTTAATTTGAATACCTTACTACCCAACTTTTATGTTTCCTTCAGTACAATTTTTTTATCATTCACTTTTATCTACATATTTTATTTGCCTTGGCATGAAAAGAGAGTATGGAAACTTTCAAAAACGCATTCTACTTTGCTTTGTCAATATTAATTTCTTATATTTTTGACTGTTTTATGTCTATTAGAAGCACAGTACATTAAAAATCTCCCAATTACTTTTCTTAGAAAATATTTATTTCATTCAATTCACAAACTATTAATCTCAGATATAATTACAAATTTTCTGTAAAACAAAAAGAAGAAATTTTTTTTAGCAAAAACAACGATTTTAATTTGGCAACCCTGCCTACCATAGACACTGCAGTGCACTGTGAGCAAGACGAATTATTTTGAAATAAGGATTCACTGTGGTAAGTTGATGCGATCGGGTACAGCAATTTTTTGATTTTCATCTAAACCTGAATAGAATAAGGCATAATGACAAATGTGGGGAAAGGGACGCGCCTGAAATTGAAAATCCAAACTTCTGCTCAGTAAGCAGAAGCGGTAGCCACTGAGCTACCAAGCCTCATCACTACTTGTAATGTTGATTTTTTTTTAGTTTTCGATTGTTACTATTGAGTTTATAGGGTAGAGAACTACTTCGGCCTAATAACCCATTTTGGGCCTATCGGGCAGAAAACTTCAAATAAATCCATGATTTCGGCGTTAAAAAGTAGATTATGCGTTTGGTACAATACTTTAGCTCAAATTCTACCGAACGAAGTCAATAAGAATCAACTCGGGGGCAACTTGACAGCTCCAGTATATTTCCAGTGTACCCCGAAAATTTGGTGCTGGTTGTTCTGTCAAACTCACAGATTTCTGAAGTGATATCTGAAAAGGGCGATTGCGGAAATGATGCACAGTTAACAAAATTGAAGTTTAAAATTCATCTTATTGTCGCGCGCTCACCAAACCACACACACGACGTTAGCTACACATAAACTCCAGTGATGCCTTCTAAAAATTTCGCTTTGATTCTCAATAGTATGGACTATACATAATCAGTTTATGAAACTTTTTTTTTACTTTGTGTACCGTATATATTTGCTTAAACATATGATCTGTAAAACGAAAATATATGATTGCCATCGAATTAATTGGGACAAATGAGAATTGTACTAAATGAATTTTCAGTTTAGTTTAAGCAGTCTTGCATATCAGAAGAATGCATAAGAACACAAGAATAGAGAAACACAGGAAAGTAAATTTTTGTTTATTCATACGGCAACACTATGAGCAAAAAAAATTGAAGGCAGCAAAGTATTTTATTGTCATTCGATTATATACGAAAATGAACCTACATCAATCGGTTTCAATTTGTTTCATTTCACCACGAAAATAATAAATTCGCTCTTATCATATAGCATTCTTGCTTGTTGTTTGACATCCACACATGGAGAAACAAAAAGTTGGATTCCCATAGAGAAATGCCATAGTGGCGGCGAAAGACAATCCCTTTGTTAACGTTAAGTGGCGACATCTTCTATTTGCAAGTTGGTACGTGAAACAAAGGTTTTCTGTCACCTTGCCGGGGACTTGATAAGAACGCATGATATGAAGGTTTGCACCCAATATTCTCAAATACAAATGAAGCGCTCCAACCGAATCAATCTTTATCTTCATCCGGTAGGCCGAAGTGAATTCATTGGCGTTTCAATGCGTTAGGCCTTGTTTAGAATCCGCAGGCCGAGTTTGGCGTCAAGAAGCAGTGTTAGACTTTTAAAAATATCTCAACAATTTGTTTCTCTTTATCAAATCTTACGGAAAGGTACATACATTTGGAAGTCATCAGTGATAATAACATTCCGTTTGATGCTAAACTGCGCTAAATTAAGACTAAGTGCAGGTTTTGATTAATAGGCCGGAAATGGGGTAGTTGACCCTACCTTTTGCCTGATCAATTTTGGACGTTGATTTAGACCTTTTTAATGATTTATTATTTTTATTCATTTTTGTAGGATGATTATTTTAAATGCGTAAGCCATATAGGGTTGTTGATGCAATCGAATGGATATGAACCAAAAATGGAACGATTCTACTATAGATGACATCCACATCGATATACCCTTTCACACGTATGTTGGATTTGATAAAGAGTCACAAATGTTTTTTTGTTTTCCTTGATTTGTTTTCCGTCGATCTTGTTTTCCATACTGAGTTCCAATGCTACCGACGCCAGGGAGGCAGTTCCCAAACCTGAATCCTACATATCGACCCATCACAAACTCATGGACCTGGGATCAACGGCTTTACTTCCTTTCCGAAGGAAGACGTGATCAGAGATGTTACGCCTCAGAAAATCCCGGCGGCACTGACTGGGATTGAACCCAGGCCTTTTGGGGTGAGAGGCAATAACGCTTACCACTACGTCACCGGCACTGTTGTCACAAATGGTTGAGATATTGGAAAAAATCTAACACTGCTTCTTGATTCCAAATTCGTCATACGAGTTTCAGTTCCGTCCTAACGTATCGAAACTCCATTTGATTTTATTCGACCTACGGATGAAAGCAGAAAAAAATGATTCGCTAGAGGCGCTTCTTTTGTTTCTTTTTTTTTTTTGAGAATAATGAGTGTAAATATTTGTACAATGCGCTCAGGTAGACTTTGTTTTGTAGCATCGGAACAAACGTATTATTGATTTGTGCACGGTGAAATCATTGATATTATTGATGTTTTCGGCTCGATAGAAACAGAAATGGACGATTACGATGAAATCTCGCTTTACCGTTTGCTGAATTCTGATGTGAACGAACAAACATGGGCAGACAATAATTTGAAATATGTGAAAGTGTGCTATTGATTTACACCTTTAATGAAATTATGCGTTCGTTCGATCAATGTGTTTAAGATAGTGGATTGAATTCAAATAACCAAAGTTTCTACCTATCGTATTATCTGTTTAAACTCATATTATGATTAGTCTTTGGTAATTTGCTAATCAACATTTAGGATAGAAACATAGAAAATTTAACCTGTCGTTTGATATACTTCTTTAGCGAGATTTTGTGTGTGTGTGTGTGTGTGTGTCATCCTCTATCCCTCACCCAGCCGGGGGCGTTGGACAAGTAGAACTGCGAATAATTTGATCAAATCTCATGCTCCGTAATGGTGCCCTTTATGTTGTGAAAACTAGTACTTCAAAAAGGGGAACTTTTGAGGCAAGACAGGGTGTCCTCAACAAGTTAAGGGAACAGGATGCAGTAGATGTCCACAACAGGTACAGCAAAACATCACATAGACGCCCTTATTCACACTAACTACTCAGGGGATAGAAGGTCAAGAAGAGCCACCGCCGCCAACTAAAGCTTGAACCGGGTACCTGGGACTCCCACGATATACCCGCGGCAATGGTCAGCAGACGATGCCCTGTGCGTATTTAGTATGTAATATGTTTTATTTGGACACACAAAATGTTTGAAGCCATGCGTCATCTAAACCATAATTTGCATCACCACAAATACACTTGTCATTCCACTGCGTCCTAGCAAGAAGTACGGTCGACTTAGTTCGCGCTCCGCTATTTTGGAAGTTTTCTCACTATTCGCTTGATTTAAATTGTCAGTTTTTTCTCGCTTAGAGTTCCCAGCTAAATAATTAACTAAAAGTGAGTTTTTTTTCTGAGAAGAAAGTGTGTTTTCGGCATCATCGGAAGGAAAATTGTTTTTACGATTGCCAATTCGCCAACCATTTTGCGCACCATCGGTGCGTGGTAACGCATACCTGCACACGGATCATCGTCATCGAGTGTCAGCATCTGCCTCCGCATTTACACCGCTCATCTATCATCGTGTGTTCAGCTGAGTGCCGACCCTCACATAAGCACACACCAACGAAGACCGCCCGCACACGCTGATCGAAGATCATCCACGCTGCGCGTCGCTCCGCTGCTGCCGTTTAAACGCTCGGTGGTAGTAGTATAGGATTATCAGATAAGTTTTTGTTCTTGTTTCTCTCTTTCGCCCACAGTTAAATTTTAAGTTTGTGTTCTGTGTTTGTAGTTTTTTTTTTGTGTATTGTGTCCGAGTGATTATCGTTTCAGTGGTAGAGCGTTTTTCGCTCCCACTAGTACGGCAAAATGGACATTTTGTCGCAAGACGAAATGGACGTTTTGTCGGAAGATGACACCACTTTGCCAGGCGATGGCAAGAAGGGTCGAAAACGTACGTCATCTCAGAAGAAAGATGATGTCATCCCTGGTTCATCGTCTCAGTCTGGCAAAGGACAGGCTCAGATAAACCCCCGATCGCGAGCCTATCCAGATGACTCGACTGGCCCATGGGTTGTCTACTTTCAGCCCAGAAACAAACCTTTGAATGTAATGCAAATTACTAATGATCTGACGAAGCGATACTCGGCCGTGACTGAAATCACGAAGGTAAGGCACAATAAACTTCGTGTCTCCGTCTCTAACCTGAAGCAGGCTAACGAGATTGCTGCCTCCCAGCTCTTCACGCTCGAGTACAGAGTTTACATCCCAGCTCGTGATGTGGAGATCGAAGGTGTGGTCACCGAAGCGAGTCTGACCCCCGAGATCTTGGAGAAGCAGGCGGTTGGCCGTTTCAAGAACCGTTTGCTTCCCCCGGTGAAGATACTGGATGTCCAAAAACTGGGCTCAGTATCTGTCAGCGAGGGTAAAAAGAGTTTTACCCCCACAGATTCGTTCCGTGTGACCTTTTCTGGTTCAGCCCTTCCTCACTACATCGAGCTGGGAAAACTTCGACTACCTGTGCGTTTGTTCGTTCCCCGGGTCATGAACTGCCAAAACTGTAAGCAGTTGGGACATACGGCCTCCCACTGTGGCAGCAAGGCACGCTGTTCCAAATGCGGAGAGAAGCATGGGGATGACACCTGTGCAGCTACCGCACCAAAATGCGTGTACTGTAAGGGAACTCCTCATGGTATCTCGTCATGCCCGGTGTACAAACAACGCGGGGAGAAATTACAACGCTCACTTAAGGAACGTTCCCGGCAGTCTTTTGCAGAAATGCTTAAGACGGCCACGCCATCGACCATCGACAAAAATCCCTTTTCTCTTTTGTCAGATGACGAGACTGACTCTGACTTGGCTGAGGAGGGAACTTCTTTCTGTCTTTCAGCACGGAAACGAAAACGCATCCGTTCGCGGAAAGTTGAGAATGAAGAACCCCAAATCAGCTTGCCCAAATCAAGGAGTGGTGGAAAAAAGGAAGTTTCTACTCCTCCTGGATTCAGAAGAACTGACTATACCCAGGATTTTCCACCTCTCCCGGGGACATCCAAAACCCCTGATGTCCCATTTTTAAGAACAGAAGCCCCTTCTTCATCTGGGTTGTTCTCATTTGATAAAATTGTGGACGATATTCTCAAGTACCTGAATATTTCTGATCCTCTCAAAAGCATTGTTCTGGCAATGCTTCCTACTGTGAAGACCCTCTTGAAGCAATTGACATTGAAGTGGCCCCTCATTGCAGCAATCATTTCCTTCGATGGATAATTTTCCAAACGAGGTCGGGGATTTGATCACTATTCTACAGTGGAATTGTCGAAGTCTTATTCCTAAATTAGACTCTTTTAAGTTTTTAGTTCACAATAATGATTGTGATGCATTTGCTCTTTGTGAAACTTGGCTCTCTTCAGATATAGATCTTCCTTTTTATGATTTTAACATTATTCGACTGGATCGTGAGGATTCGCGTGGAGGAGGGGTACTTTTGGGGATCAAAAAGTGCCATTCTTTCTATAGAGTGAATCTTCCACAATTTACAGGTATTGAAGTTGTCGCATGTCAGGCTATTATTAAAGGTAAGAGCCTTTGTATTGCTTCTGTTTATATTCCTCCTAGAGCCGTTGTTAATCGAAAACAACTTTCAGATATATGTTCAGTACTTCCTGCTCCACGGTTGATTATGGGAGATTTTAATTCCCACGGTACAGGCTGGGGGGAACTGTATGATGACAACCGTTCTACTTTTATATATGACCTCTGTGATAACTTCAATATGACAATTCTTAACAATGGAGAAGTAACACGTTTGGCTGGACCATCTTCGAATGGAAGTAAATTAGACCTCACACTTTGCTCTAACTCATTATCGTTGGATTGCACGTGGAATGTGATCCAGGATCCCCACGGTAGTGATCACTTGCCGATCAAAATTTCGATTGCCAGTGGGTTCAATCCGTCGGAATCCGTTAACGTCGCGTACGACCTCACCCGTAATATCGATTGGACAACGTTCAAGACCGCGATAGAGGAAGCCGTGTCGTCGGTAGAAGGGCTTCCACCGTTGGAGGAATATAACTTCCTCTCCAATCTGATCTTGGACAGCGCGCTTCGAGCTCAAACTCGGCCGGTTCCTGGAACGTCTTTGCGTATGAAACCTCCTTCCCCTTGGTGGGACCACCAATGCACTGAGGTTTATCGTAAAAAGTCCGACGCGTTTAAGCTTTTCCGGAAACGTGGAACACCCGTGTATTTCGAAGCGTACTCGGCTCTTGAACGCGAACTCAAGAGCCTCATCAAAGCCAAGAAACGCGGATACTGGCGGCAATTCGTGGACGGATTGTCGCGCGAAACGTCTATGAATACGCTTTGGAACGCGGCGCGAAGGATGCGTAACCGGTCTTCGAACAACGAGAGCGAGGAGTACTCAGATCGTTGGATTCTCAAGTTCGCGCGAAAAGTATGTCCTGATTCCGTGCCGGCACAGATGATTCCTCGCGAAACGACGAATTCTGTAGACGAGATCAGCCAGCCTTTTTCAATGCTGGAACTCTCACTCGCGCTCCTTTCGTGTGGCAATTCGGCTCCGGGGGCTGATAGAATCAAGTTCAACTTGTTGAAGAACCTCCCAGACGTCGCTAAGAGGCGCATGTTGAACTTGTTTTGTCAGTTCCTGGAGCTCAATATTGTTCCGGATGATTGGAGGCAAGTGAGAGTTATAGCCATTAAAAAGCCTGGAAAACCCGCTTCAGATCATAACTCGTATCGTCCCATCGCGATGTTATCGTGCATTCGAAAATTGTTGGAGAAAATGATCCTTTTTCGCTTGGACGAATGGGTTGAGACGAACCACCTACTCTCAGATACTCAATTTGGATTCCGTAGGGGCAAGGGAACGAACGACTGTCTCGCGTTGCTTTCCACAGAAATTCAGTTGGCTTTTGCTAAAAAAGAGCAAATGGCTTCTGTATTCTTGGATATCAAGGGGGCTTTTGATTCAGTATCCGTTGAAGTCCTTTCAGACAAACTCCACGCTTGTGGCCTTTCTCCATTAATAAATAACTTTTTGTACAATTTGCTGTCAGAGAAACATATGAGCTTTTCTCATGGAAACTCTACAGCTTCTCGATTTAGTTACATGGGTCTCCCCCAGGGCTCATGTTTAAGCCCCCTTTTGTATAATTTCTACGTCAGAGAAATTGATAATTGTCTAAGTGACAACTGCACGTTGAGACAACTTGCAGATGACGGCGTAGTGTCTATGACAGGGCCCAAAGGGGTCGACCTGCAAGGACCCTTACAGGATACCTTAGACAATTTGTCTACTTGGGCTATTCAGCTAGGTATCGAATTCTCCACGGAGAAAACTGAGTTGGTCGTTTTTTCTAGGAAGCATAGCCCAGCACAACCGAAGCTTCAACTTTTGGGTAAACCGATCACTCATTCTATGTCCTTCAAATATCTTGGGGTCTGGTTCGATTCAAAATGCACCTGGAGATCCCACATTGAGTATCTGAGACGAAAATGCCAACAAAGGATCAATTTTCTCCGAACAATTACCGGAACGTGGTGGGGAGCCCATCCGCAAGATCTTCTAACGTTGTACCGGACAACGATTTTATCGGTTTTAGAATACGGTAGTTTTTGTTTCCAGTCGGCGGCTAAAACTCACATCATCAAACTGGAACGTATCCAGTATCGTTGTCTTCGTATCGCGTTAGGATGCATGCACTCGACTCATACGATGAGTCTAGAAGTGTTGGCGGGCATGTTGCCACTATCGGATCGGTTCTCGGAATTGTCCCTCAGGCTCCTCACCCGTTGCGAAGTTATGAACCCACTGGTAATCGAAAACTTTGAAAAGCTTCTTGAGCTGAACCCTCAAACTCGTTTTATGTCATTGTACTACGTGTACATAACACAGGATGTCAGCCCTTCACAGCATAATCCTCATCGTGTATGCTTCTCCGACTTCGGCAATTCAGTTAGTTTTGATTTATCTATGACGCGGGAGATTCGTGGGATCCCAGAACATCATCGTTCAATGATTGTTCCGTCAATTTACGCTGCAAAGTTTGGCCAAGTTGATTCCGCAAGATCGTTCTTCACAGATGGATCACTAATAGAGTCGTCCGCTGGTTTTGGTATTTTTTGGCTATTCGCTCCATGAGGCCGGTAAAGCACTCCTCGTATTTTCTCATGAAAATACGAGAGCTTTTAAGTGCTTTATCTTTAAGATCTTTTGTCATCACCTTTGCATGGGTCCCATCTCATTGCTCGATTCCGGGCAATGAGATGGCTGACTCACTTGCTAAGGTGGGCGCTATGGAAGGCGATATTTACGATCGACAAATCGCCTACGATGAATTTTTCTTCATTTATCGTCAACAGTCACTCGTCAGCTGGCAGAATAAGTGGAGTGAAGGGAGTTTGGGACGATGGCTATATTCGATCATCCCTAAGGTGTCGAAGAGTTCTTGGTTCAAGGGGTTGGATGTGGGTCGAGACTTCATTCGTATGATGTCTCGCCTCATGTCCAATCACTATTCGTTAAACGCTCACTTGTTCCGTGTTGGGCTGAAGGACAGCAATCTCTGTGAATGTGGACAAGGTTACCAGGACGCAGATCACATTATTTGGTCTTGTGCTGAGCATCGCGGAGTCAGAACTGAACTGTACGATTCCCTTCGGGCTCGAGGTAGACAACCTAATGTTCCAGTTCGGGATATTTTGGCTAGACGCGATCTGGAGTTTATGAAACTCATATATGTTTACTTTAAGAATATTAACATTAGATTGTAAGTTTTATTAACCTTGTGTTTAGTTTGTATTTTGTACGTGTGGGTTTTTTTTTTATGTTTGTTTTCAAGATGAATAGAAATTAGTTCATGTTTTAGGATTAATTAAACATTTGTATCGTAAACCACATTTCAAACCTCCCTCTCCCTTTTCCCATCCAAAAAAATTGTAAATCCCCACTAACCTCGAGACAACCGCGAGTATCCGGTCCAGCTCCTTTAACTTTAAATATAAGAAATCAATAATGTATAACAAAAATGATAACTCGGCTCTGTAAAGTTTATTCGATTGAGCCTGTAAAAATAAAGTAATTATTAAAAAAAAAAAAAAAAATACACTTGTCAACAATCTTCAACTGGAACGTACTCATCAAATCACTTTACCCGGGAGCGCATTCCCGATGCTTCCACGCATATTTTTCTCTCCACTCCAACCACACAACAACCAAATATCACTTTTCTTCACTTTTCTTTTTCAAGACACTCCGTGCACAAAAGCAATGCACATCGCAAAACCCTAACAATAGATAAGCGCCGTGCTCATCACCGCGTAAATAATCAGAAATTAAAATTTTCACTCGCGATGCCACAAATTTTTGGTCCGGGAGAAACAATCAAACCACGCAGCGCCAAATCTTCTGATGCTTGCAATTTTGCAAACATGATGAATCATGTTTTCTTTCTTGATTCTAAAACTTCTCGGAAAGCGAGAAAACCACCACTCACACACGTATAACCATCCGGGAGGCAGAGTGCCAGCGCTAATCCGCCAAATGCAGCCGAAAACTATGAAAGAGAATGCACGCACAAAACAGAGAGCAAATTTAGAGACAACCGTATTCAAAGGCGTTCAAAACTCGACTCCTTCTTTAGCGAGATTTTTTGTCAGCTCTAAACTTAGTGTTCTAGATACACTTCCACAGTTATTGAATGAGAGCTTTCTATGCCAATCTATGATCTTGTATATTGTGTAACGCAATGATATGGTATGCCCACGGAAGCCGAAAAAATTCAAACATGAAAGATTTCCTCCACCGGACCGGGAATTGAATCCGCCACCACCGGCTTGGTAATACCGTGCCTTTACCAACTAGGCTATCAGAGGCCCTTATTCTTCGCATTTCAAGCTTATTGCTTAACGCATATGAGCTTATTGTGTGCTCTCAAATAAGCTTTCGATGATACCTTGTCTGTCAAGTATAATCATACTCTATATTCCCAGGGAAGTCAAGAAACTTTCCAACCCGAAAAATTCCTAGACCCAACCAGGTTTCGAACCCAGCCATATTCAGCATGGTGTCTTGCTTTGTAGCTGTGCCTTTACCAACTGAGCTAAGGCAGGAGGGATCTGAGGCCTGCAGGTTTGCTATTCGTGGCATATTTATTTGCGTGTGGAAAAATATATACCGACGGTATGTATTTTTTCCCTGATTTGTTTTCCGTCGATCTGGTTTTCCGTGCTGAGCACCAATGCTACCGACGCGAGGGAGGCAGCTCCCACACGTGGACCCTACTTATCGACCCATCAACTCATGAACCGGAGACCAACGGAGAGATGTTATGCCTCAGAACATCGCGGCGGCGCCGACTGAGATTGAGCCCAGGCCTGCTGGGGTGAGAGGTTATCACGCTAACCACTACACCACCGACGCCACCTTGACGGCATGTATTGGAGAAAACAATATGTACCATAAACGAATTACGGTCACGCACTTTAACTGCTTTCCTTTGAGATCTCCACATCCTAAATCAGCCAAAGCTACACCACACATTGGCGAGCTATGTTCTCAGTGTCTTTGATTTCTTTCTCACGACTCTCAGGAAACGAACAGAGCGTAGACGCTGCCCATCGAAGGAAAGCGAAAGAAAAGCAAAATTTAATCATACTAAAAGGAACATCAAAGTCTCATGATAATTTGTTTTATTTCGAATCATTCGGTAATGTGTTTTTGAGAAATGCTAGACATATTTTATAGATTTGGCATGAGAATTCATGGAACCATATATATGTATATATCATTACCAGTTGGATGGCACCCAACTAATGTCACTTTCGCTAACGATTTCAACGAAATACTTTATGGATGCTTTCTAAATAAATTTCATATCAAAGCACTGTTTCTGGACAGAAATGCAACTGCTGATATGTAAACAAGTCTCCCTTTCTTATAGGAAAACCATTTCGTATGACGCACATCATGGGATTTAATTCCCTAGGCAAACCTTAAAGCACAACCTGTTCCCCGTATTTTGATAAAACATTTCTTCCAACCTATCGGATTGAATCTTTTGGTCCCCCGTTACAGCAAATAAAATGTCACTCAAATATATCACGCAACGCCGTCCCCGACACCGGCACCTTTGAATTTTCCCCGCTGCCAAACCCGACATTTTTCATCTCTAGACGTCTGTCATCCGGTGTTGAAATCGATTTTCCCTGCTTTCGAGGAAAAACCTTTTCCACCGACAGTAATCGTGTCATATGTGCGAGAAATATGCACAAAATTGCTTACTTCCTACCTTTTCTCTCCGGGTTTCCTTCCGCGTGGGTTCTGGTTTCGGTCTGATTCCAGTTTTTGCTTTTATTGCGACATATTTCGACTGTTCCTTGATTTTGTTTCCTTTGGTCCTTGGGCAGAATCTTGCAGAAAAAAGAAAAAAGAAAATTGTTTTGACATGTATCGAAGGTTTTCCTCCCGTAAGAAAAGCCTATTCCAAAGGGAAGTTCATGAAAATGGGAGCAAGATCTTAGGGACATGATTCGTACTTGTTGAAATATTTATTGGATTTTTAGGTTCACAACCTAGTTCGGTTTTATTTCTTTGCGATCAAATGAACCCCATTCTTGATTGTATCATTTTACTTACAGTATGAAGCAAACAAAGGTTGAGATTGGTGTTAAAAGTAGAATGAAATATCGGTTGAGACGCACGTTTATGGGGCGATTCAAATATAACATCCTAACATTTTTAGATTTTTTTACCACCCTCTCCCAGTGTGTCGCGCATTTTCCTTTTCTAAGTACACGTCAAGAGTCATATTTGAATCTCCCCTATGTACAATTAATGTCGTTTATGTGTTAAATAATGACCCGATTTTGTTGGCCCCTCCGCGCATCAGGCTTTTATTCCAAATCTTACTCATTCTCCTTCATGCTGGATGTTTAAGCATAAGCATGAACATCAGCATGATTGACTGCCCACGGTTGCTACTCTTTTATGCCAGATCAATTGTAATTACACAGAGAACCAATAGACGATGCTTGGGACTAGCAATCATCCTCAATGTGTAAAAACTGGTGATCTCAAACTAGGCAATACCAGCGGTGGCCGCGCCCAAACGCAGGTCAAGAAAGGAATGGGTAGGAATGTGTTGACGTAACACTCGCTTGGCTGTATGAATCTAGCTATTCTTCATCTTTAATCTTCTTTAGCAAGCGTTTTGCTGGCACTCAACTTAGTGTTCTAGATACTTCAGTTATTTATTTAGAGCTTTCTATGCCAAGCAATGCAAGAATTTTTATGATGTGTGGCAAACACAATGATAGTCTATGCCTAGAGAATTCGAGAAAATTTCCAATCCGAAAGATTTCCTGGACCAGGATCAGGAGAACCCTCCGCCTCAAGCTTGTAAATACCGTATCTTTACTTACTAAGCTATCTTATTTAACTATGAGTATAGTTAAAAAGTTCAATTTAAAGCAAACTTTTTATGATGGCTTTTTGTTTGTTTAATTTCTCTGCATTGTCTCTCTTTTATAATCGTCTTTTTAAACTTCACCAGTTCGGATATACGCATTTCTAAGATATACAATCTTATCAATTTTCAGCAATCAGTTACTGCAGTCTCCATTTTCACACATGTGCTAGGGTAACATGTTTGTAAGCAAATTGAATACAACAGTGATACATCCCGATGCGATACAAGTTTTGCATTTTCGAAACTGCTGCCAATCATTACCGATGTGAACAATGTGCTTCCTTGTACATGAGCTATCTAATGAATCTGATCTTTCCAGTTGCCAGCACATTCGTTTTGACGTTCTTCTAACGCCGAAATTGGCCTTCCTTATCCTTATTCACTGCACAAGAAAGTACCTATCATTCTTCTGGCACAAAGAATCAGTCTGATGACTATGACCCAACCTACAGCAATCTGCTATTTTGATTCTCTTGCGTCGCAAATTCAGGCACAATCAAATCCTGAAAACCATCCATCCATCTTGCTGTGGCCAATTTTTCTGCTACGACTAATTTCTTTGCATCCTGAAATAACATTCCCAAAATTTGTCTCCTTTTAGGGAATTAAAAACTCTCAATTGGTACACAAAAAAGAATCCTTCCCGGGCTCACAAAGCAATGGCAGAGCAAAAAATGTCATCTCGTAACGCATCGGTGTGTGTAAAAGTGGGTATTATTCACTTCACCGCGATTGTGCACCCGGAGTCCTTTTCCAATGGTTCTTGTCCTGTGCCTCTTCCTGAACCGAATTCCGCACCGCAGAATCGCATCAATCCAAGCGTGCAGCAGATCCTTGTTTTCGTTTATTTATGCGATTTATGAGAAAAGCGGTTTCCATTCAAAATGCTGCTTCTTTTTTCATCTCATCACCCATTTTTTGACAAACCACGTACCAAGTGCCATCCATGCCCGGACCAAGGGATTGTCAACCGAAAGAATGGGAGAAAAGCTGAAGAAGAGGACGCAAACAGAGGATTAGAAATGTTATTATTCTCTTTGCTAGGGGTTTTGGCTGCTCTTTTTCCACATTTGGGCTTGGTTCAGGTAAAAATTTGTCAACTCATGACCGAAGGCAGCATGCCACTTTTGATCAAATGAATGCTTCGTGGATAGATGCAAAAACTGCTTTGAGTTCTGGAGAACAAACAAATATTGCCTATTGATTTGATTTTCATCCTGGAAGGAAGAAACTTTCCGTTAAGACATCTTTTATGTACCATTTACATTTCTCATCCAATCACATACTCTCTTCTATCTTCGGCCCGTGTTGATATCCATCGTGTCCTGTATTAACATAGGGATTTGGATGAGATTGGAACACGGGGAACGGCTGCTGCTTCATGAGGCTCTCTTGATGCTGTTATCTTGATCGTGTTTGCGTTTTTCCCAACAAGGACAGCCCCGAGGGGATCTGTTACCGTATAGCCTATCCGATCCATACATCCTTGCCTGTATGCGACAATGACGATGGGAATGATGATGGGAAAACGATTTCGTGTCGATCTTGTCCTACAGGGTCAGCTTTCAAAGGAAATTCAAACAATGCAGAAATCCCTTTGAAATTGATTCCAAGGAGCAAACTCACTCCCGGGGGCTAGTTTGAACGCTTGTTTGGATTATTTGTGCATTATGATGGATTAATCGATAGGATTTTCTTGCTAGAATCCAGCATCCAGAAAAATGTCTTCCCGAGGGAAATCTCATCTGTAGGCAAACGATAGACATGTTTGTTGGAGGTTTTTGCATTGTGTGCTTTAAACGAATCAACGGAATCATTCATTATTAATTTGATCCAATTACACAACCCGCAGCCATCACCTTTTAAGGACCATTCTCCTACCGCTCTAATGAGAACCACATCGTTTCCATTCAATCTTGTCATTTTCTAATCCCAAAATCAAACTGCCAGCCCACTTTAACAAATTACCGAAATCCCACTAGAGCAGCAGCGCTTCGAGCGTTGTTTTGTTTGCATCCCATTTATTAGCACGCCTCCCAGGAGCAACGTTTGGAACCTCATTTGGAAAATATTGTTATTAGTTAAGAGCATAATCCACAACACGTGTCTGCTGTCAGTGTGGCATCGTCAGCTGCTTTAACGAAGCCTTGCTACCTTCCTAAAGCTTCTAATACGAAGCGGAAAACAAGAGTGTAATAGGGCATAATTTTCAATTTCATCCGCGAACATCACAAACCAACGCAACAGCCATTGAAATTCACACAAAATTGAATTCCCCTTCTAAATGGCGCATTCTAATTGTACGAGGATATGTCTGCTTCGAGGACCACCTACTCCGAGCACCCAACGACTTCCGGGTGTATATTCATTCGGAAAAGCCACAGTGTACCATTTAAAGTCACGTCCCTTCGGTTTCGGTTGGTGTCGAATCGCTGGCTGATGGAGGCTCGGGAACTGTCGCTATGAGATTAAAATATTACGGAAGCATGCCGTTTATGAATTATCAGCTGCGACATCGCCGCCGGCCGCGACTCAGAGGCTTTGAGCCGCCGTGTGGTTGTCGCAGCCGGAAGTCAGGAACAAATCGACACCACCATCATCACGACCGTTGCCACGTATCGTGTGTCGTAGGCAACGAAAACGGTAGGGAGTTAATCCTTGCCACCAATAAATCAATTTGCAGTTTCAGTTTTTCGTTGTTTGCGCGGAAACGGATCCGGATTGTTTATTGTTTTCGACGGGGTTGTGCAAAAGCAATCGCACTATCAGGGATAATTTCGAGTACGAATTACGACAAAAAAATAAAAATAATATGATATTTGATACAATTTAATTATTTTCTGTAAATTCAGCAATTAGTAAGATATTCATCCCATGGCAGAGCGGAAAAAAAATGCAGCAATAGTCTCCCTGAATGGATTTTTTCAAAACGCAAAACGTTGCAGTTCATAAAATGGCCCTACTCCTTTGAAAAAAGGTCAAACATAATATTGGAAAGAACCGTTTTACCAACAATTTATCTATGGCCGGAGAAAAAATCCTAACAATTCTGCAGCTTTTTGAAACTCAAACATAAGTGTATATTCCTTAAATTCGATGTACTGTAGCGTTTATGCAGATTTTTTTTTTTTTTTTCCAAAAATTCATATTTTGGTATAAATGCTTCATTAAATAAGTCCATTTGGGGAAACAAACTGTTTAACATAATCTGTATCAGTGTTCACTCGGCTGTCGACAAAAGCAGACCACTCTCGATGTGTGCTACGCGATCGTCTGTTTTCTCGGCAGCAACCATTGTGTGGTCCTCCTCATTGTTCTTCATCAGCAGTTCTTTCGGTCGATGCGTCGTCGACTTTGGAAAGCAACCGTTTCGTGATGAGTGTGTGAGTGTTGACCACGTTTTGCGTCCATTGCTGCAATGGAAGCGCTTTGCCCCACGATGGCGTAACTGCCATACAATGAAACCACTGTAAGCGGCTCCAGTTCTGATGAAGGAGGCTTTTTGGATAGCGGAAGATAAAGTGTTTATTGTGTTGTACCTTTTGACTATATATTTAAGATGTATTGTATAGTGACCAAGAATCCTCGGCTCTGTTAAGTTAATTCGGTTGAGCCTTATCAAATAAATTAATAAACAAAAAAAAAAAAACATAATCTGTATAATTTTTATGCAAATTGGTAATAAAATCTTACATTTCCGGGATGGGTAGGTTGGGTGAATTTTATATTGCCGTGAAGTTGCTATATTGTCCTGCATTCCTAAACTCTTGAAAGCTTTAATAAAGCGGATCGCACAAATTAAGCTTTTAATTACAGGCAAATAGAATGGTTTTGTTAAAGGACAATCAACGACTACATATCTGTTGAATTTTGTACCATTTTCTATTAACGCGATGGATAAGGGACATTATGTTGAGGCACTATATACTGACTTCAGAAAAGCGTTGGATAGAGTTGATGTCCCTCTATTGCTATTCAAATTAGCTAAGTTAGGTTTTAGTCAACATTTATTAAAGTGGATTCAGTCGTACTTGACCAGTAGGACACAAAGAGTTAGATTTGAAGGAAATCCCATCTTGAACCATTACTGTTTATTCTATTTGTTAATGGTGTAGAGCACATATTGAATATTCTGAATGTCTCAATTTATGCAGAAGCCATGAAACTTTTCCTGGAAATTCGTGAAGCGTCTGATCTTGATAATTGATAACTTTTACACTTGGTGCAAAAAAAGTTTATTAAACCTTAATGTGATGAAATGTATTTGCATTTAATTTACAAGAAAGCAAATTATTATGCTAGAACATGTAACAATGGGAGAAAACTTATTTGAAAGGTGTAATCAAGTAAGGTATTTTTTCTCGCTTAGAGTTCCCAGCTAAATAATTAACTAAAAGTGAGTTTTTTTTTCTGAGAAGAAAGTGTGTTTTCGGCATCATCGGAAGGAAAATTGTTTTTGCGATTGCCAATTCGCCAACCATTTTGCGCACCATCGGTGCGTGGTAACGCATACCTGCACACGGATCATCGTCATCGAGTGTCAGCATCTGCCTCCGCATTTACACCGCTCATCTATAATCGTGAACACTGAGTGCTGACCCTCACATAAGCACACACACACGAAGACCGCCCGCACACGCTGATCGAAGATCATCCACGCTGCGCGTCGCTCCGCTGCTGCTGTGTAAACGATCGGTAGTAGTAGTATCAGATTATCAGATTCCGGCAGTCTTTTGCGGAAATGCTTAAGACGGCCACGCCATCGACCAACGACAAAAATCCATTCTCTCTTTTGTCAGATGACGAGACTGACTCTGATTTGGCTGAGGAGGGAACTTCTTTCCGTTTTTCTAAACGGAAACGCATCCGTTCGCGGAAAGTTGCAGATCAAGAACCCCAAATCAGCTTGCCCAAATCAAGGAGTGGTGGAAAAAAGAGACTTCTACTCCTCCTGGGTTCCGCAGAACTGACTATACCCAGGATTTTCCACTCTCCCGGGGACATCCAAAACACCTGATGTCCCATTTTTAAGAACAGAAGCCCCTTCTTCATCTGGGCTGTTCTCATTTGATAAAATTGTGGACGATATTCTCAAGTACCTGAATATTTCTGATCCTCTCAAAAGCATTGTTCTGGCAATGCTTCCTACTGTGAAGACCCTCTTGAAGCAATTGACATTGAAGTGGCCCCTCATTGCAGCAATCATTTCCTTCGATGGATAATTTTCCAAACGAGGTCGGGGATTTGATCACTATTCTACAGTGGAATTGTCGAAGTCTTATTCCTTAATTAGACTCTTTTAAGTTTTTAGTTCATAATAATGATTCTGATGCATTTGCTCTTTGTGAAACTTGGCTCTCTTCAGATATAGATCTTCCTTTTTATGATTTTAACATTATTCGACTGGATCGTGAGGATTCGCGTGGAGGAAGGGTACTTTTGGGGATCTATAGAGTGAATCTTCCACAATTTACAGGTATTGAAGTTGTCGCATGTTAGGCTATTATTAAAGGTAAGAGCCTTTGTATTGCTTCTGTTTATATTCCTCCTAGAGCCGTTGTTAATCGAAAACAACTTTCAGATATATGTTCGGTACTTCCTGCTCCACGGTTGATCATGGGAGATTTAAATTCCCACGGTACAGGCTGGGGGGAACTGTATGATTACAACCGTTCTACTATGATATATGACCTCTGTGACAACTTCAATATGACAATTCTTAACAATGGAGAAGTAACACGTTTGGCTGGTCCATCCTCAAATGGAAGTAAATTAGACCTCAGACTTTGCTCTAACTCATTATCGTTGGATTGCACGTGGAATGTGATCCAAGATACCCACGGTAGTGATCACTTGCCGATCAAAATTTCGATTGCCAGTGGGTTCAATCCGTCGGAACCCGTTAACGTCGCGTACGACCTCACCCGTAATATCGATTGGACAACGTTCAAGACCGCGATAGAGGAAGCCGTGTCGTCGGTAGAAGAGCTTCCACCGTTGGAGGAATATAACTTCCTCTCCAATCTGATCTTGGACAGCGCGCTTCGAGCTCAAACTCGGCCGGTTCCTGGAACGTCTTTCCGTAGGAAACCTCCTTCCCCTTGGTGGGACCACCAATGCACTGAGGTTTATCGTAAAAAGTCCGACGCGTTTAAGCTTTTCCGGAAACGTGGAACACCCGGGTATTTCGAAGCGTACTCTTCTCTTGAACGCGAACTCAAGAGCCTCATCAAAGCCAAGAAACGCGGATACTGGCGGCAATTCGTGGACGGATTATCGCGCGAAACGTCGATGAATACGCTTTGGAACGCGGCACGAAGGATGCGTAATCGGTCTTCGAACAACGAGAGCGAGGAGTACTCAGATCGTTGGATTCTCAAGTTCGCGCGAAAAGTATGTCCTGATTCCGTGCCGGCACAGATGATTCCTCGCGAAACGACGAATTCGGTAGACGAGATCAGCCAGCCTTTTTCAATTCGGCTCCGGGGGCTGATAGAATCAAGTTCAACTTGTTGAAGAACCTCCCAGACGTCGCTAAGAGGCGCATGTTGAACTTGTTTCGTCAGTTCCTGGAGCTCAATATTGTTCCGGATGATTGGAGGCAAGTGAGAGTTATAACCATTAAAAAGCCTGGAAAACCCGCTTCAGATCATAACTCGTATCGTCCCATCGCGATGTTATCGTGCATTCGAAAATGGTTGGAGAAAATGATCCTTTTTCGCTTGGACAAATGGGTTGAGACGAACCACCTACTCTCAGATACTCAATTTGGATTCCGTAGGGGCAAGGGAACGAACGACTGTCTCGCGTTGCTTTCCACAGAAATTCAGTTGGCTTTTGCTAAAAAAGAGCAAATGGCTTCTGTATTCTTGGATATCAAGGGGGCTTTTGATTCAGTATCGGTTGAAGTCCTTTCAGACAAACTCCACGCTTGTGGCCTTTCTCCATTAATTAATAACTTTTTGTACAATTTGCTGTCAGAGAAACATATGAGCTTTCTCATGGAAACTCTACAGCTTCTCGATTTAGTTACATGGGTCTCCCCCAGGGCTCATGTTTAAGCCCCCTTTTGTATAATTTCTACGTCAGAGAAATTGACAATTGTCTAAGTGACAACTGCACGTTGAGACAACTTGCAGCTGACGGCGTAGTTTCTATGACAGGGCCCAAAGGGGTCGACCTGCAAGGACCCTTACAGGATACCTTAGACTACTTGGGCTATTCAGCTAGGTATCGAATTCTCCACGGAGAAAACTGAGTTGGTCGTTTTTTCTAGGAAGCATAGCCCAGCACAACCAAAGCTTCAACTTTTGGGTAAGCCAATCACTCATACTATGTCCTTCAAATATCTTGGGGTCTGGTTCGATTCAAAATGCACCTGGAGATCCCACATTGAGTATCTGAGACGAAAATGCCAACAAAGGATCAATTTTCTCCGAACAATTACCGGAACGTGGTGGGGAGCTCATCCGCAAGATCTTCTAACGTTGTACCGGACAACGATTTTATCGGTTTTGGAGTACGGTAGTTTTTGCTTCCAGTCGGCGGCTAAAACTCACATCATCAAACTGGAACGTATCCAGTATCGTTGTCTTCGTATCGCGTTAGGATGCATGCACTCGACTCATACGATGAGTCTAGAAGTGTTGGCGGGCATGTTGCCACTATCGGATCGGTTTTCGGAATTGTCCCTCAGGCTCCTCACCCGTTGCGAAGTTATGAACCCACTGGTAATCGAAAATTTTGAAAAGCTTCTTGAGCTGAACCCTCAAACTCGTTTTATGTCATTGTACTACGTGTACATAGACATTGCTGACGTTTATCGTACGCACACTACGTCACGTATACGTATACGCAAAATGTTTTCATCGGGAAAAAAAACTTCATAGCAGAAAATTTTCCCGATGAAAACAAATCACTGACACAATCATACTTTAGCAATCTCTATAACACAGGATGTCAGCCCTTCACAGCATAATCCTCATCGTGTATGCTTCTCCGACTTCGGCAATTCAGTTAGTTTTGTACTGTTCCGTATATATTGCTGAGCTGGCGGCTATATACTATACGCTAGAAACGATCGCCTCACTTCCACCAGATCACTATTTTATTTTTACGGATAGTCTCAGTTCTGTCGAGGCTATTCGCTCCATGAGGCCGGTAAAGCACTCCTCGTATTTTCTCATGGAAATACGAGAGCTTTTAAGTGCTTTATCTTTAAGATCTTTTGTCATCACCTTTGCATGGGTCCCATCTCATTGCTCGATTCCGGGCAATGAGATGGCGGACTCACTTGCTAAGGTGGGCGCTATGGAAGGCGATATTTACGATCGACAAATCGCCTTCGATGAATTTTTCTTCATTTATCGTCAACAGTCACTCGTCAGCTGGCAGAATAAGTGGAGTGAAGGGAGTTTGGGACGATGGCTATATTCGATCATCCCTAAGGTGTCGAAGAGTCCTTGGTTCAAGGGGTTGGATATGGGTCGAGACTTCATTCGTATGATGTCTCGCCTCATGTCCAATCACTATTCGTTAAACGCTCACTTGTTTCGTGTTGAGCTGGGGGACAGCAATCTCTGTGAATGTGGACAAGGTTACCAGGACGCAGATCACATTATTTGGTCTTGTGCTGAGCATCGCGGAGTCAGATCTGAACTGTACGATTCCCTTCGGGCTCGAGGTAGACCACCTAATGTTCCAGTTCGAGATATTTTGGGTAGACGCGATCTGGAGTTTATGAAACTTATATATGTTTTCTTTAAGAATATTAACCTTAGATTGTAAGTTTGACTAACCTAGTTTTTGTTTTGTTCGTGTGGTTTTTTTTTAATGTTTGCTTCTGTAATAATTGTATAATTACACTGTGGATACCAAATTGAATAGGAATAAGTTCATGTTTTAGGAATAATGAAATATTTGTATCGTAAATCATAACTCAAACCTCCTCCTCCCTCTCCCCATCCATAAAACTGTAAATCTCTACTAACCTCGAGATGACCGCGAGTAATCGGTTCAGTTCCTTTATATCTAGATTTAAGACAAAAATTAAATCTTTCGCGGTAGAATCATGTTGGAGCTCAATAACTGCACCCTGGAATTGATCGGGCACTTTCACGACTGCTAATCGGAAAGAGTTTCGAACCATGTCAAAATCTTGTTCTTTGATATCAGAGATATATCGCTCAAATTCGATTTAAAGTGATGACAACTGCTGTGAAATTTAACATTTAATGCCTTCATTGGATTCTTCATCAATTACCGATGAAAATCTTTCGAACATTGCGAAATTATTCGACTGGATCTTGCGTATCCTATTCTGTAGTAAATATGCTTAGAAACGCATTTCACGAATCAACAAATTGTGTGATGGTGGTATTTTTTTTTATCTAGTTCGTTTATTTGGAAGGCTCAATCGCGTTTGCTTTACGGAGCCGATAATTCATTGTTCACTGTGTGTAACAAAATTCACTTAATTCTATGTCTAGTAGGAGTTGGGCCGATTACTCGCGGCTTACTCGAGGTTAGAAGGGTACATTTTCGAAGGATAGGATCAGGGGAGGAGCTTGGGGTAGGGTTTCGTTGTCTCATCAGAGCGTTGTCGCCAGTATGAACGGTAGTGCTGTTCTAGCTTCGTCCGGAGTTCGACCGGCTATGGTGGGTGACCAGTGGGCGACGATGAGACTCATCGAGACGGGGGGACAAGACAAACAAAAACTAATAAAGAGAGACAAAAGACAAAAGGAATTAAATTCTTATACTAGACATTTGAAGAAAGACATAAACGGACTGCATATAGCAGAGATCACGGGTTTGTGATGGTGGTATGTTTCCTTTATAGTTTAAGGTTAAGCTTTCCAACTAATCAACTAGCCCGCTAATTCGCCTTTTTGCAATATAAGGCTGATACACGGCTAACATAGGGCATGCTAAGCTTTATATTAGCCGTATATTTGTCTTGTATTGCAAAAAAGGTGAATTAGCGGGCTAGTTGGTTACTTGGGTTGTTTAACTGTCCAAAAATATCAGCCAAATTAGCTAACTGTAACATCCAATGAGGGTCACTTACTATATCCAAAAGTTCAGTTTTTCCTTGGAGTTCAAGAAAAGATTTCATTTCCACTTTTATTTCGAAAAATCTATATTTAACATTTACTTTCGATAACCAACGAACGTTGGTATGATACAGAAGCGTTTGAGGCCTAGAATTCATGTTGGCACAAAGTTGCTTGAAAAGTCTCAAATTCAATGTACTTGATTTTACTGAATTTATGATTTTAACCATTTGATCCAAAACGACACCTAAATTTTTTATCAGCGTTTTAGAAGCAAGTGCTTGTCGGTGAATAATGCAATGAGTACTATTTCCACCATTATCATTGCAAAAGATTTAACCAAAGTTTCTCCAATTGTATGAGTTTTTTTTTTTTATTGTTTGGCAATCTCTAGCGATACGACATATGATGGTTCCACAATTCTTGAAGTCGTAGCGAAAAAATATCGCGTTTTATCCATCTTTATCTTTTTATGATATTTATCACTGCGTTCGAAGAAATCCACGCCTTTACCGGAATGATGTGGATGCAAATTCTGCAGATGTTGTTTCAGCTTGCTGGGTTGCAAGGAATCGTTGGCCAGAATATTCATACAAATCAGACATCGAGGTATCTCTTCGCTGTTCACTGTTATTGATGTGAAACCAAACTGGATACATGAACCATCGAATTTTCTCTTCTTATCTCCCATGGCAATGTTCTGCAAATAACAACACAATAATCACGCTCAAGATTTGATTATCTTAAATGTGTGACAACTGGAACCAACCTTCTTTCTGGAATAGTTAACAAATATGAAAAACGTTGATGCACGCTGATAAAGAAACTGACCGATAATGCCAAGAAAGACCGAGATAAAGAAAAGGCTCTGAACTGACGTTTGCATGTCAATGAAGCAAAACTACTGCTTGTCAATATGCTGCATAGGATACTTTTGTGCTGAATAATGAAGCACTGAAGTTTTGACCAACAATTATAATGACATCCCAAGTAGCAATTAGGGTTTTATGAGGGTTCTGCAGACGTTGATTTAGACTTGCAGCATGCTTTAAAACCGTGATAAAACTTGCAATGTTACTTGGGATATTCCTTCACGCACAATTCCCCCCTAGAATGACCAAATTCCCCCTGGGTTGGAATTCCTCCCCGGCTGAAAACCACTGGTCTAGAGGAACGTTTTTGGGATCGAACAAAAAATGTTAAACTTTCCGGAGTAGTTCCACGTCAAATGACAAATCGATCAGACTTGATCTTCTCCAATTGGTATTAAACTACGTATAATTGAATGTTATATGAATCATTCACAATTGTGCTGAAATTCGGCCATTTAGAATCTTGCATTTTTTGTTTCAAAATGGCGTGTTTGACATTTTAACATGTAGGGAAAAATGAAGTTTTTCTATGAGAACATTTATGGAATATAACTTTGTTTCTAATAGTCTGTCTCAATACCAAAAGACAGCAATCTTCAACTCTTGATCCATCTGAAAAAAATGTCCGTAGGAGGCTTTATCAAAGAACATGCGATCCTGCCAGTGGAAATTCACTGGTAGGATTTATAAATCAAAACGATTTTCTACCCTGAGGCATACAAATTCTGAGCATAATGAGCCAAATTAAGATTTAAAACAAACGAACAGATGATTTTTAAACTGCTTTTCTGGTACAATACAACCGAGGTACATAGCATGTCAAATACTGAGGCTTAATTCAAATGTATTATTATTAATTTATTTAATTTATTTAATTCTGTACTTTGTTTTAAAAAAAATTCCAATTAGTTTAGTTGTTAGGCTCAAATTTACAAAGGAATCCACGGATCCGAAAACCAGATACTTTTTTTTTTAATAACTATGCATATTAATGAGAAGCAATGTTTATGAGTTCCTCTTACTCTTCCTGAGTGGCGACTTGAGCTTAGTTTCCATGCCATACCCTCAACTCCCTTGCTTCTTCCTATTGTTTTTCCTTCAGCAGCACTAGCCGCTTTTGAGGGATGAACTAGCCCATGGCTAAAAATCTCTTAAATAAAAATTAAAAAAAAAAAAAGCTAGCCGCTTGGCGTTCCCGATTTTTTAGTAATAATACGCGTTGTTCCGTTGTTTTTTAAACAGGCGACTCCTGTTTCTCAGCAGCGCTTGTTTCCTCTCCATTGTTCTTGTCGGCATCCGGGGAAGTCATATCCATCTCCACTATTTGTTTTTTCAGCACTTACTGACACTGGTTTCTTCTTCGCCTCATTAATTGTTTTCCTCTTCCTGTTGTTGCTGTACTGAGTGCTTTTTATTTTTCTTTATTGTAGAGACTTTCATCCTATGGCTAATTCATCTCATTTAAATTTAAAAGGGGTTCCCTTGGGGAGGGGAGACCCCAAATTACAGAGTTGGGGTGGGGATTCCAGATAGGGATCTCCCGAAAAAAAAACTGAGTGGTAGAGATGGGTATTTCAGGGGGGTTCCCCATAATACAGAGTATGGTACACAGAGTTTTGGATTGCAGCGCAAAATATGTCACAATTGCTGACAAGGTTCCTCAACATGTTAATACATCCGTTTTTTAATATCGTAATTCAGTTTCTGGTGTCCTTCTAATGCGTTTTTATCCTGATCGAAATTCCAATCGTGTTCCTGGTTGCTGGTAAAGTTTAATTAATATGGTTGAGGTGCGCTCTACCCCGTTGGCGATACTCCCGTACAATGAAACCACTAGAATCGGGTCCCGTTCTGATAGAGGATTATTGGATAGCGGAAAATAAAGTGTTTATTGTATTGTACCTTATTTATTTGTCTTCACTAACAGGCTGAGTTTAGCCCCAACGATGATTTAAGTAACTTATATCGGTAGGTATAAGAATAAAAATTAAGAACAAAATAGATAAATAAACACACGACCGTTCACGGATAACGATGCCAGAAAAGAACGACGAGAAATATCTTCGTAGCAGCTGAGGCAGATGGAAATCGAAGATATTCGTGTTTCGATTGAACACTCTTTGCAGCCCACCGATTGCCATAGGTTGTGCGCTGAAGTGGCAATCTTATCATAACTTTCTTACGTAGAGCACGGGGTTGGACGTTAATGTTGACTTGCTCCAAGATTGCACTGCAATTAATTCTGCCTTGTAAAGTGTCCGCGATTAACAGGGCCCTAAAGGTATCTCTTTTAGTTTGGAGAGGCTCCAGTCCAATCAGCTGGCAACAACTTTCATAGCTGGGCAGATGAAATGGGTCTCTCTAAGGTAGCTTCCGCAGAGCGAACTGAAGAAAACGGCGTTGAACGGACTGAACTCTCTCAGCACCATTGTTGTAGTTTGGACTCTAGACCGCAGAACAGTATTCCTGAATGGATCGCACCAAGGAACAGTATAGTGACTTCAGATAGTAGATGTCCGAGAAATTCTTTGCTATTCTGAAGATAAATAGATGTGCTGCTTGTAGGTAAGTAGATAATCCAGAATAACACCCACATCTTTCGTAGTCAAATGTGATTGGCTCTTTCTTCCGAGTAAAAGTGAATAATGAACACTTAAAGACTGTACTCGAAAAAAATTGAACAGACAAAAGCGATCCCAAAAATTCATTTTAGATCGGATATTTTTGAAACTCTCAGAGAATAAATAAACACATGTTAGCTATGTTTTTGCCAAGTTGGTTTATTCAACCTCTTCTAGGCTAAATTACCACATCTTGGACTTAACGCTACTCATCAAATCCTGTGCAACATTTGCGCCATCTTTCTTACACACTTTCATCTACTCTTTCTTCAAATCCTTATCGTTTTTGAAGACCTTCCTCTGTTTTCCGGAGCTTTCCCTTCATAATCGCCCAGAATTTTTCAATTGGGCGAATTTCTGGCGAGTTTGGCGGATTTGCCTCCTTCGGCACAAAAACAACATCGTTGGTTTCGTACCCCTCCATCACCTGTTTTGCGTAATGGCACGATGCCAGATCCAGCCAAAACAGAGTGCCATCTAGGTAGGAGCGGAGGAAAAGCAGCAGGCGCTTCTAGATACATTCTTCTTTATATATTTGGCTGTTGATGGTGCAGGTCGTTATGTACGGCCTGCTGAATTTTCCGCACTCACAGATCGCCTGCCTTCTTCTTCCGGAACTTCTCCAGAACATCCAAGCGGGACTTGTCAACGAAAAACTCCATACCGGGGATCTGCTTGGCGTCCACTTTAATGTACGTCTCGTCATCCATTACGATGCATTCCGGCTGCACAAACCACTCGCCGTGCAGCTTCCTGCCGCGGGATTTTTCCACCGTATTATGTTTATCGGTTCGGTTAGGTGCCATCCTTACCTTGAAGGCATGAAGTCTGGCCCGCTTCATTGTCTGCTGGACGAACCAGACGGAAGAATTGACCTTCTTGGCCACGTCCCGAATCAAAAGGTTCGGATTCCCCACCTTCCTTGCGTTCATGGGTCGGTCGTTTTCGCTTTTCTTCCGCTGCCAGCTCACCGTTGGGTCATCTGGGTTTCTTTGAACGATTTTGCCACATGGGACACGGTCGAATTGTAGATTCCAAACTGTTTCGCGATCCACCTGTGGGACTGGCCAGGTTTTTCCACGACCGCTCCCATAATATTTTTTTTGTCAAAGCACTTTTTGCCTGGAAGCCATCTCGATAACCACTTGACAGATTGTGACGAGATTTTTCACATGTAAACATTACACTCTAAATTAGTTTTACTCAAAATTTCATTACTTCTTACCCCTGCTATTAAAAGTTATACACAAAAGAAAGTGTTGCATTTTTTTCGAGTACAATCTTTAGTTTGTACTTTTTGATTTCAGAGTTAACAAGTCAATTATGAGTTTTGTACGATACTTTAGTTAATAAACTACCGAACGAATTCAATGAGAACGCGTGATATGAAGGTTTGCATCAATTATTCCCAAAAACAAAAGAAGCTCTCCGACCGAATCAATTTTCATCTTCATCCGATAGGCCGAAGTGAATTCATTGGCGTTTCAATGGCGTTGCAATGCGTTAGACCGAGTTTAGAATCCGTAGGCCGAGTTTGGCGTCAAGAAGCAGTGTTAGACTTTTGACAATATCTCAACGATTGGCAACAATCTTACGGTACTTACGGAAAGGTAAATAAATTTGGGAGCCATCAGTGATAATAACATTCCGTTTGGTGCTAAACTGCGCTAGATTAAGAAAGACTAAGTGCAGGTTTTGATTAATAGGCCGGAAATGGGGTAGTTAACCCTACAGCTGTACGATCAATTTTGAGATGCTCTGCTTACAATGAGAGAGCAGAGGCTCCATGATGACTAACTCGAATAGCTTCGAAACCGCACTCAACAATGTAATTCCACGACAATCGGAATAGGTGATGCAAGGGCATCAGCAAGCTTGTGATATGCTTTTTCAGCAATCCGCACGGAACGCCATCGGGTCCTGGATTGAAGCACGACTTGATTTGTGATGTGGCTAGCATTTCGGCGTTGGCATCCATTGCACTCAGTGTTTGACCGTAGAGTGGAATATTACTAGCTGCAAGGGTAACGTGTTCGTCGGTTAATCTTAGGGATGCCAAAAATACAGAATAATCTGTATTTATACAGATTTTTTAGAAGTTTTCAAACCAATAATCTGTATATACCGATATGCAGATTAAGGTCTCCTTCCCGTCCTTCTTGAAATTGGGTAAGAAACAGGACATGAAAAATGACTGAACTTCACTTTTTAAATATTTACTTAAATTTGACAGATAAGAAATTTAAAAATAACTCTACTATTGATATTTCCATGTCTGGTTGTATTGGCACTGACAAACCGACATGGAACTTAAACTTAACTCTTGATCGATAATCCATAATGGCCCATTCAAATGTGCAGCGATCCCATCTGTCAAAACCATAGTAATGTTTTATCTAGATAAAAATAATTTATCCGAAAGATTTGATCAGAAATTTCTTTGCATGATGATTCATGTTGGTTTGTCGATGATATTGGTGCTGTATGTGACAGTGTGTTAGTGAAAATCCGAGGAAAATACATAACAAGATTTTGCTTTTGGCAACACTGTTAATATCGCATTCGAGAAAACACTCGCAAACTTCTCAGAAAACAAGCGATAGATCTGCTGGGAAGTGGAAGCAACTGCTCCATTCAAGACCGGATTCCCTGCGCTGCTCATTTACGTAATTCCAGAATGACTTCGTGTCCGACTTGAGTTTCCTCTGAATCCCTCGTTGATATTCTGAAAAGCATCGACGGCTAACTCGCTTGAACTCATAATTGAGCCTAACGTAGTTACGTTTCAGCTAAAGCGTACGATACTTAGTGAATTTCCTTAATGCGTCTCTCTTGGTCTAGATCAACCTACGCACTTCACTCGTCTGCCAGGGAGGATGATAAGTTTTACGGTGAACTATTTTCAGAACGTGTTTGTAAATGAAATAAGCCAAGACATGTGAAAATGTTTGCGCAGCGGTTTCAACGTAATCAGGATCGAGGATGCTCTTCCAATCTATACTAGATAGCACATTGACGATAACGGCGTCTGTTCTCCATGTTAGGAGCGATTGATCACTGTCCTAGTGCCAACGTGGGACTCTAAACAGAGCTGTGCACGATGGTCCCCTGGCGAGACAGGGGGTTGGGGCAGGCCCAACAAGCCGCCCTGAAAAAAAAAAACAAAGTTGCAAATACTGAAGAAAGAAATACGGATCGGAACAATCGGCACAGACCTACGCGACGAAATAAGGACTACGATTGGAAACTCGGAACATGGAACTGCAAATCGCTCGGCTTCCCGGGTTGCGATAGATTAATCTATGACGAACTTCAACCACGCAACTTCGAAGTCGTAGCACTGCAGGAACTTTGCTGGACGGGACAAAAGGTACGGAAAAGCGGGCATCGAGCGGCTACTTTCTACCAGAGCTGTGGCACCACCAACGAGCTGGGAACCGGCTTTGTAGTGCTGGGTAAGATGTGCCAACGCGTGATTGGTTGGCAGCCGATCAACGCGAGGATGTGCAAGTTGAGGATTAAGGGCCGTTTCTTCAACTACAGCATCATCAACGTGCACTGCTCACACGAAGGGAGACCCGACGACGAGAAAGAAGCGTTCTATGCGCAGCAGGAGCAACGGGACGTCAAAATCGTCATCGGTGACATGAACGCTCAGGCAGGACGGGAGGCAATGTATAGACCGGCAATCCGGCCAAATAGCCTGCATGCCGTATCGAACGACAACGGCCAACGATGCGTGAACTTTGCAGCCTCTCGGGGTATGGTAGTTCGAAGTACCTTTTTCCCCCGCAAAGATATCCACAAAGCCACCTGGAGATCACCTGACCAACACACAGAAAACCAAATCGATCACGTTCTAATCGACGGGAAATTCTTCTCCGACATTATCAATGTCCGCACGTACCGCAGTGCGAACATAGATTCGGACCACTACCTAGTTGCAGTATGCATGCGCTCAAAACTCTCAACGGTGCATAACACACGTCGAAGTCGAACGCCGCGACCCAACATTGAGCAACTACGGGACGCAGGAGTTGCCCAGGACTACGCGCAGCAGCTAGCAATACCAGGCGGGATTCATGGGTGCCCGCGCTACCACGGACCAAATTTTCGCGATTCGGCAGGTTCTGCAGAAATGCCGCGAATACAACGTGCCTACACATCATTTGTTCATCGATTTCAAATCCGCATACGACACAATGGATCGAAATCAGCTATGGCAGATTATGCACGAGTACGGATTTCCGGACAAACTGACGCGATTGGTCAAGGTGACGACGGATCGAGTGATGTGCGTTGTTCGAGTCTCGGGGACACTCTCGAGTCTCTTTGAATCTCGAAGGGGGTTACGGCAAGGTGATGGACTTTCGTGTCTGCTGCTCAACATCGCGTTAGAAGGTGTGATCAGAAGAGCTGGGATAGATACGAGTGGTACGATCTTCAGGAAGTCCATCCAGCTTCTCGGCTTCGCCGATGACATTGACAGTATGGCACGGAACTTTGAGATGATGGCGGAAACGTACATCAGACTGAAGGCTGAAGCTAGACGGATTGGACTTGCCATCAACGTATCAAAGACAAAATACATGAAAAGAAGAGGTTCTAGGGAAGACAATGTTAGCCTCCCACTCCGAGTTCAGATTGACGGTGATGAAATCTAGGTGGTCGATGAGTTCGTGTATTTGGGCTCACTGGTAACCGCCGAAAATGACACCAGCAGAGAAATTCAAAGACGCATTATGACAGGGAATCTTGCCTACTTTGGACTCTGGAGGACGCTCCGGTCGAATAAAATTCGCCGACGCACGAAGTTGACTGTCTACAAGACGCTGATTAGACCAGTGGTCCTCTACGGCCACGAGACCTGAACTATGCTCGTGGAGGACCAACGCGCCCTTGGTGTTTTCGAACGGAAGGTGTTGCGTACCATCTACGGTGGAGTGCAGATGGATGATGGAATGTGGAGGAGGCGAATGAACCACGAATTGCACCAGCTGCTGGGAGAACCATCCATCGTTCACATTGCAAAAATTGGGCGACTACGGTGGGCTGAGCACGTCGCAAGAATGCCACACGACGATCCAGTGAAAATGGTTCTAGAAAGTGACCCAACAGGAACAAGAAGAAGAGGCGCGCAGCGAGCAAGGTGGATCGACCAAGTAGAAGGTGACCTGCGGACCCTTCGCAGACTACGAGGCTGGTGAACTGTGGCCATGGATCGAGTAGAGTGGAGACGACTTCTTCGGACAGCAGAGGACAACAAGGCCTTAGCCTTACATTGACGATACTACGGTGATGGGCTTTCTGGAAATCGTATGGCTTTTTTTTTCCTGATTTGTTTTTCCGTCGTTTTTGTTTCCCTACCTATCGACCCATCATGAATCGGGGACCAACGGCTTTACTTCTCATCCGAAGAAAGGCGTGATCAGAGATGTTATGCCTTAGAACATCCCAGCAGCGCCGACTGGGATTGAATCCAGGCCTACTGGGGTGAGAAGTAATCACACTTACCACTACACCACCGGCGCCGCTTATCGTATGGCACTTATGATTATAGTTTTACGATGTTTTTCTTATAGTGAACATGGATTCCCGGCTATGTAACTTCTTTGAAGTTTTCTTGCATTGCTTTTGACACGTAGACATATTTCTGATCGATAAGTGATACAATTATTGAAGTTGGTTCAGGGGCAGCTGAGTTATTAATGTTCAAAATCTTTCATAATTTTGTAACATGTTCCATTTTCTGTTTTCACAAAGTGTACCCCCATATAGAAATCACAGACGTAGTCCTACGTCAAAAAATGCTGGAGAAGCAATTTTTTATCTCTTACCATTATACTGATTTTTAGAGTTAGGTGCACGCTTCCTGATCCCAAAGTCTTTGGTTCGAATCCCGGTTTCAACTTTTTTCTTCGAATGTTCATAAGAGAATCGTATGAAAATTGGAAGAATATAGTGTGGCTTAATCCATACGACATTGGTTTGAATTCCTTTAAATTTATTCCCTTAGTGTACTACTAGTTCGCAAACTCTGACATTATTTATTTGGTAAAGAGTTTGGTTATCAAAATGATGATGAATGTTTTTTAATAGCAGCGGTGAAATGTCTTATTGTTAAATATTTTGAATCATATTTATGTTTAATAGAATAATGTTGTGGCGTGATAGTTACTCACAGCCATTTAAAAAATACATAACCTCATATTTCATTATTTTCCCCAAAACTTCGTTAAATAGATAATTTCTTAGCATCAAGTTCCAAGAAGGAAAACCTTTCAACGTGCGTCTCCATTCAGAGGTACTAATTAAATAATAATACCAGCCTAGTCGTAAAGCTCACCTTAATCGTCAAGGAGAAACCATCCAACAGGAGCAGAAAGATAAACATGAATTAATAAAATGATCAGAGCACGTGCCGTTTCTTCCCGAAATCCGTTCATAAAATTCCTCCACAAGTTGAAATAACACAACCAGGAACAAAAACCGTACTAGCCAGCCGCCGTATGTTGTTCGAAAAATTCTTATTGCTGTCGATTTAACCTTCGCCTGCAACACGCCCCTCCGTCAAATTCCGTCCAACAGCAGCAGCCGCAATGGCAAAAATCGCATGTCTCCTGCATGTTTCTAACCGGCTGCTGGCTGCCTTGCAGGTTATGGTGTTTACGTAACAGTTTTGACCGGCTTAAAACCTTCGCTCTTTATTATCGTCGTGTCTACGCCCTCTTGGCCGCCAAAGATCAGACGTTTTCCCACTTCTGCTGGAGCGGACAGGCAGGCGAGCAGCAAATGACCGATCTTCATCAAAAATTAAACCCTTACATAGCAGCGTTTTCTGCTTCTTCCGACTTCCAACACGAGACTCCACCAAATCCTCTTTGCTCTTATCCCCATAAGGACTGATTTGCTATTCCGTTTTATGGGAAATTGAAATCGAGAGGGATTCCTTATGGTTTTGGTTGGTTTCGCAGTGTAGGAAGCCAACGAACGCGGGCTCGGCAGTGGACAACCGAAGAAGGGAAAAGCACAAATCGTACAATTTATTGAAGTGGACCAAAGTCCTGGTGGCAGCAGTTGAGAGGATTCACTTTAAGGGGCAATTTTCCGATGGTATGAGAGATGGGATGATTGCGGCGGGTGGACGGGAGGATGCTGACTTAAGGCTTGGGCAGGGAAAAGAAGCAGTAGTAAGCAAGGTGGTTGCAAATGCCGGAACGAGAAGTATGATGTGAAAATCCAATGAAAGTGAGATTCCGGAGTGTGGGTGGAGTGGCAGAGGCAACACGGGATACGAGGTGATGTAATGGGAAGCGACCAGGCATGGTTTCGATTTTTGTGCATCCTCTCGGGTCGAAAGGCGAGTGTGCGCCAAACGGAGCAATGTTTTCACAGTAGAGGCTGGTAAATTGGTACGAAATTCACGGGAGATGCGAATGATGAAAAAAGAGAGCGAACGGGAGAATAGTGTGGAATGTTTCTCTGAGAGGCTATCTTGTTTTGCTTTCTCGGTTCTATGTTTATGTTTCGGAAAGGTATGTCTAGTGCAAGTGCGAGGGGGATGAGGCGACGAATTGGCTCAAAACAAAGAGTGTCAACGAGAGAGAACTCTCACGGAGAGAACATTTTTAAGGGGAAATGACCGAGTTCGGCTCTGTGCTTTCCATCTCTGATATAGCTGGTGGTCTCCCTCGCACTAAAGCGTTTCCAACGGTTCAGGAATGTTTCTTATGAAATTAACATAATTCATTCATACAATTTCTCTTGCTTGGTTTTGGCATAACTGCGTTCGCATTCGATGAATATGTATTGGTTAACATATGTGTCTAATATGTTATTTGCATTTCTACTCTTTGCTCGAGCGTTCAGTGTTTCCTGATCTGGTTTTAATTTTTATACTTTTTCCTATCACCCGTTGCACTAAAATCTATTAGACTAATAGATCGTTCCTTCCTGCTGCGACGAGAATGACATATGGCAGCATAGTTCGTCCCGTTAAGTCAGGCATGTACCAAACTTCGAACTACTCGGAACATAAATAACCTACATACTCATGGGTTGGAATGAGGAGATGAAATTCGTTGTCCTTTCCCTTATAGGAAAACATGTGTCTCCTATAGTTTTTTTTTTGTTTTTGTGAATTGCATTTTGCCGACCCAAGACCAAGAACAAACATTATCTGCTTCAATGAGTCGGAACAAGGTCCGACCCCCGGTCGGTCGGTTTGCCGTTTAGTAATGATGCGTTAATTGTTGTTGGTATGCAGCAAACAGTTCCGCAGTTTGGTCTGATGTGGTGTGTGGTACTAATTTTTTGAACCATTAGTTCGATTAGCTCAGGAGGGTGTCGTCGATGAATTGAAGACTGTCCGCGGTGTTATCAGTCGTGAGCAAACTAATGATCTCGGGAACCATGCTTCAGTAATCAATCATACAGATATGGTTTTCACAATGGATAAAGTTATTCCAATTAATTCCAATTGTTTGCTCAGCGCCTTGAACTCGCGTTTATCGCTGGGTTTCCCCATACCATTTTTAAACATATTAAATCCATCGATCTTGCATGTCGGAAAAAATTCACCAGACGGTTAGGTTCCTCTGATTGGCTCAATTAAAAAGGGGTCAAACCGTCGAAGACCAATACGTGCTCGTCACGGTGGTGACCGGTTTAAATGGTTCCTCTGGGGGAGGTACGCAGGGAAAAAACCTACGAAACTTCAATCACACGCAGTATAAAAGTGACAGCTCAATAGACGATGATTTTCATCAATAAAAAAGTATTAAAGTTCAACAACTCTTTGCTGCGATCCGCGACTCCCTCGGGCGTGCATGACAAGACGAGACGCGTGCTTGGTAAAGTGTCTCTTCCTCGCAGTCGCACGATCCCGGTCTCGATCACACTTGCGGAGGTGGGTGAGGAAACTTAAGTTTTCTGGCACTGGTGCCAGGGTCGACGTGAGAATTAATTGATTTTTATCGTCATATTTTTCGAGCTGGAGTAAACAAGGGAACGAAGACTCCTGCGGGGTGGTTAGGAGGAAGGTATGATTTCCAGCGAAACAAACTCAAACAGAAAATTATACGACCAAGAGCGTGACATTTATGTGTAATTATGATTCCAAATCACGATTCTAAAATTATCGAAACATATACATCGCATCGGAACGCGAGGAACGACCGTCCGACCTAGTCGGCCTTAGCAGAGTGAACCTAGAGAGTAGGTACCGTGTGTGTTTGTGCAAACTAGAACTCTGTCGTGGCCGCGACAAACATCAGGACTCTCGATCCAGACCGAGCGATATCATATTCTCAAACAAAAACTGATTTGCATAAATACATAATATTTATGGCGTTCATACAGACTGGCCGTACCGAGCTCCGAGGTCCATACGGTGCTGCACTCTCATGGGACCAGCGAGCAGCACATGGCATCGCAGCAACGAGAGCATATTAAGGCAAACAAGAAGGGAAAAAGAACGACCGAGACCAAACTGCATGCGATATAGTTTTCCATCATTTACTTGCTTCAACCTACCTACTCTACTCGCTGAACGTGTGCACGAATGCTTACAGAGCCTAGCGCTCCCCGGTTGACAAATGCCTTCCGATACTTCGCAGAAGTGGTTTCGTTTGCCACACGAAAGAGCCATCAGGTGCTGCCTCCAACCGAACCGGTGGCCCTTCAACCAACTACTCTCCGAACGCAAAACCGGACCCGAGGCAACCCGATCGCCCGCACCCGAAGCGAATTCTTTCATTATATGCTCTTTCGCACACGGCTTGTGGAGTTGTTCCAACTTCAGTTCCATACAACCAGTGCCAATTCAGTTCGAGTCGGATCGTCGCGCAGAATAGACGCACATTGCACATCGTCTCCGTACGGGTGTGAACTTCCTAAGAATAACGAGAAGCGTTCTCTCCCAACAACGGCGAAGCAAGTTCTTTAATTGCGGTAGATGTGTGTAAAGTAGAGTGAAGAAACGGGCCTCAGCACGAGCAAAGTACCATTTTGATGCGAAGAGAAAAAGCGCAGCAGCAGATACCAAGAAACGACGAATGGTGTGTGGTGGCGTAGAAGGCGAAGAATAACATGAAAATTATAACAACCTCTTGCTCCAACGGAGTCGTGTGAAATGAACTGAATAATAAAGGCTGAAGAGAGCAGAAAAATATTAATGTCTCGAATGAAGAGCAACCGAAGAAAAAAAAAGCAGTGAATAATATTGGAGAAAAATGAAATAACAGTGCAGCGATAGTTCGGTGAAATATTTGAAAATCGTGCTCAATTTTATTGGCCAAGATTTTTGTGTTCCGTCATTTTGGTTCATTCGGTTCCGTTTCCGTGTTCTGTTGCTTCCAGAAGGCTGATTTTGGAAGAGAAGAAAAAATCGATAACACAACAACTGGAGCACGGCAGCAGCAGTGGCATCAACGGA
Source organism: Ochlerotatus camptorhynchus (assembly GCF_037179485.1). Taxonomy (NCBI): domain Eukaryota; kingdom Metazoa; phylum Arthropoda; class Insecta; order Diptera; family Culicidae; genus Ochlerotatus; species Ochlerotatus camptorhynchus. The sequence goes on along the minus strand of NW_027040866.1, from coordinate 58,737 downwards.
TCCCGTGTAAATGTGACGAGGAAGAGAAGCAAAGTTCAAAATGTTTAATTTATGATATTGAAGAAACGTAGTTCTAGAGAGCATAACGCGTAAGAAGATCCCTTAGAAGAATAGTGGAAGAGTCTCCAGTAGTTAATCCTCGAAAGTGGAAAAATGGAATGCCACAGGACTTTGGCAGTGGTGTACTCACTGCTGTTGGCGTTCTCGGCAACGTTTGGCTCACAGTGCAACTGGGAATATGAAAAGTCCAGCGTGACATGCCGACTCCGGACACTCGAGCGCACTGGCCTGGACCTGCAAGGAGCCGAAGGCACCTCTCGGCTCGATATTCAGTGTAGTGAGCTAATTCTGTTCGAAAGTCAATTATCGCAAAATGCATTTTTGCGGCTGTCGAGCCTAGGTGAACTGAAAATTGAATCGTGCAAGTTGCTACAGCTTCCGGAAGGCGCCTTCGAAGGGCTGTTGGCTCTGAAGAAACTAAGTGTCAATACCAGAAACTATGAGTGGGGTGCCGGTAAAGTGTTGGAGCTTCAAGCCTCCTCGATGAAAGGACTGAAAGAACTACAAACTCTGGACTTGAGTGATAACAATGTCCGTGCCCTACCGGACGGTTTCTTGTGCCCGCTTACCAATTTGAAAGTGCTTAATTTGACGAACAATCGAATTCGTTCGACCGAGAGTCTAGGACTGGCGGGAAAAACCTGCGGTGGTGGATCGGAGATTCAAACACTGAACCTGAGCTACAATGAAATTATGCGGATCCCGGAAAACTGGGGCGTGTCCCGATTACGACGGTTGCAGCACCTCAACTTGGAGTACAACAACATTTCCGAACTGCATGGCGAAGCACTGGCGGGATTAAGCTCCTTGAGGACGCTCAATTTAAGTTACAATCATTTGGAAACCCTACCAGCTGGTCTGCTAGCAGGTTCCCGTGAACTGCGAGAAATCCACCTACAAGGCAATCAACTTTACGAGCTTCCTCGGGGGTTGTTTCATCGTTTGGAACAGTTGTTGGTTCTGGACCTATCCCGGAACCAACTTTCCTCGCACCATGTCGATAATGGTACGTTCTCCGGATTAATTCGCCTGGTGGTTCTGAACCTTGCTCATAATGCACTCACTCGCATCGATTCCAAAACGTTTAAAGAGCTGTATTTCCTGCAGATCTTGGATCTTCGCAACAACTCGATCGGCTATATCGAGGACAATGCTTTCCTGCCATTGTACAATTTACACACGCTCAATCTGGCCGAAAATCGGCTGCACACGCTCGACGATCGGCTTTTTAATGGACTATATGTGCTTTCAAAGTTAACCCTGAACAATAATCTCATCAGCATAGTGGAGCGTAATGTATTTAAGAATTGCTCCGATCTAAAAGAGTTGGATCTAAGCTCGAACCAGCTTACAGAAGTGCCACACGCTATTCGCGATTTATCCGTTCTGCGTGCACTGGATTTGGGCGAAAATCAAATTAACTATATTGAAAATGGAACATTCACCAACTTGAACCAACTAACTGGACTTCGCATGATCGATAATCAGATTGAAAATATTACCATTGGCATGTTCACGGATTTGCCCCGGCTCAGTGTGCTGAATCTGGCGAAAAACCGTGTACAGAACATTGAGCGTGGTTCGTTCGATAAAAATCTGGACATTGAAGCGATACGGTTGGATGGAAATTTCCTGACCGATATAAACGGCATTTTCGCTACGCTTTCGTCGTTGCTGTGGTTAAACCTGGCGGAAAATCACCTGGTGTGGTTTGATTATGCATTTATCCCGAGCAATCTCAAGTGGTTGGACATCCATGGTAATTATATCGAGTCGCTGGGTAATTACTATAAGCTCCAGGAAGAAATCAAAGTGAAAACACTGGACGCAAGCCACAACCGACTGACCGATATTGGCCCGATGAACGTACCCAACAGCGTCGAGCTGCTATTTGTCAATGATAACCACATTAGCACCATCCACGCGAACACCTTCATCGATAAAATTAATTTGGCGCGCGTTGATCTGTACGCTAATTCGCTGAAAAAGCTGCAGCTGCATCAGCTGCGCGTCGCACCGCAACCGATCGATAAACCACTGCCGGAATTCTATCTCGGGGGAAACCCATTCGAGTGCGATTGCTCCATGGAGTGGATGCAGCGGGTAAACAATTTGACAGCTCGTCAGCATCCAAAAATCATGGACCTACCGAATGTGGAGTGCATCATGCCCCATGCCCGCGGATCTCCGATTAGGCCGATCGTTTCACTTAAGCCGAAAGACTTCCTGTGTAAATACGAAACCCACTGTTTCGCCCTGTGCCATTGCTGTGATTTCGACGCGTGTGACTGTGAGATGACCTGTCCAAGCAATTGTACGTGCTATCATGATCAAACCTGGGGAACGAACGTGGTCGATTGTGGTAACCAGCGAGCAACACTTTCCAAACCGGTTCCGATGGACGCTACCGAAGTGTATATGGACGGTAACGACTATCCGGAGCTGCAAAACCATGCCTTTATCGGACGCAAGAATCTGAAAGTGCTGTTTGCCAATGCGAGCAAGATTATCACTATTCAAAATCGTACATTCGCTGGCCTCACTGCGCTGCAGGTGCTCCATCTGGAAGATAACGCAATCCAAAAGATTCACGGTTATGAGTTTGAAAATCTCGGTCTACTGAAGGAGCTCTATCTGCAGAATAACATGATCTCAGTGATCTCCAACAACTCATTCGCACCGTTGTACTCACTGCAGGTGCTGCGTATCGATGGCAACCGGTTAACCACGATTCCGATGGCACAGCTTCAGGCATCACAGCTGCAAAGTTTGCAGGCCCTCTCGCTCGGACGTAATTACTGGAGTTGCCGGTGCCGGTTCATGCAAGAACTCACCTCGTTTGTCGCCGACAATGCCGTAATTATCCAAGATATGCAGGACATCTATTGCGTGGACGATGGAATCCATCGTGATCTGGATTTTAACGTGACGGCCACTTGCAGTGATTACTATGCTGGAAGCTCGGTCCTACCGGATCGATTATCGGAGACGTACATTTTCCTACTGGCTGCGGCGCTAATCATTGCCTGTTTGTTGGTGTTTGTGTTGATAATGTTTATTTTTCGCGAACCGTTAAGATTCTGGCTGTTCTCACGGTATGGAGTGCGAGTGTTTGGTCCGCGATGTGAAGATTCGGAGAAACTTTACGATGCCATATTTATCTATTCTGCCAAGGATGCCGAATACGTTGCTAGGAACATTGCAGCTGAGTTGGAAAATGGGCGACCTCCGTTAAGACTATGCTTGCAGCATCGAGATCTATCGGAGGACGCATCGCACTTGCAACTTTTGGAAGCGTCGCGTGCGTCACGTAGGATAGTAATGCTACTGTCTCGTAATTTCCTGCAAACCGAGTGGAGTCGGTGTGAGTTGCGACGGGCGGTTCATGATGCACTGAGAGGAAGACCTCACAAACTTGTGGTGCTCGAAGAAGTTGGCGTGATTCTGGAAGCGGAAAACGACGTCGAACTAGTTCCTTACCTTAAAACTACCACTGTAAATAGAATAAAACGAAGTGATCGGCATTTTTGGGAAAAGCTTCGGTATGCCCTTCCGGTGGATGAGCCATACCGGGGCAACAATTACACCATCGATCATCACGAGCGGGTGAAGCAAACTGCCAGTGCTGGAGTTATGTTCCGGCAAGCACCGCCAGCCTACTGTCCGGAAATCGACGAAGCCAACTACTCGTCGGCGACAACGGCAACACCTAGTCCACGGCCATCGCGCCGAGGTATGGTGGAGCTCCCACAGCGGCCACCAAGTGAACATATCTACTCCAGCATCGATTCCGATTACAGCACGCTGGAGTGCGAAAACATGGTTCCTGGAGTGCACCGGCCAGCGACGTGGCGACCCGGTGGTGCAGGCGCAAATAGCATGGGTGTCATATCCGGGCAAAATACCGTCCCCCATGGGCATCACGTGCAGGCGTATCTCGTCTAGGGGCGGCTCAAATCGTCTCATAAGATGACGACAAGAGCTCGAAAAAGAAATAGTCAAGTGATGTAATAGTGTGTGAGTGTACATATATTCGTAGTTGTACTATACTAGAGCGCTATGATGAAATGAATTTAAACGCTGCAGCTGTCAGCAAGAGAATAACAAAGTGCTAAATTATGTAAAAAGTTGAAACTCGGAGTATTAAAAAAAATGCGTTGTTAGCCGAAGGAGAAACAAAACAAGTGAAGACGAGAAGAGAAATATTTGTGATATCGTATTTTATAAGTTTTAAAGCTAATGCAGACAAATGACAACAAAATACATATAGTTGGAGAGATATGCTGAATACTATGTACGGAAAATGCTACAAAAATACTACTACAACTACTAACTACTATCGCAGCAACACATCCACAAACACTCACACATTCAAACGCAAACAAACAATACAAAAGAAAAATAATACTAGCCATAATAGTGTTTACTGCTACGAAAGGTAACGAAAGCATATTCCTTTTTTTATTACAGTTTCAGAAAGTGCAAACGGAAAAAGATTACAAAAAAAAACATCACAATAGAGAGATTTGAATCAAAAATAATAGTTTTGCGAACAATTTTCTTTACCCTATTTAGTTTCTGTTTTTTGTCTCAAACGCATAGAGTGGTAGTCGTTTGGTCCGTATGGTTTTCGTTCCATTTTAAATGATTATTTAAATTATTTATTGCTATTTAATTGACGGACTCACATTTTTCGTTTTGTGAACAATAAATGAAGTGTAATAAGGAACATAACTGTTGGTTCTAGTGTTTAGAGCTTTTTGCTAATACGCAAAGAGGGAAAGCGTGCCGCAGACAAGAAAGGGACTGATACGAGCGAATATTAATGTTAAATATTGAAAGAGCAAACAAACGCCGATGTAAAGTAGAGGAGAAGCAAAGAGGTTTTTCTTTTCTGTAAATATTGATGCCCCTAGGGGACTGAATGCCTACAAATCCAAGCGATGGCAGACAAAACTATGTAAAAAGTATTAACGTTAAGGCGAAGCTAGGGAGGTGAAGACGGCAGACGGAAAAGCTAAAACAAAACTTATCATAAAACAAATGAAGCAGATTATTAGTAAGAAAATAATAAAAACAGAGCAAATCGTGTGACCAGACTGACTAATTAAAATGTTACACTTTACCTGTGTATAGAAAGGGAAAATCAGATTATAAATGACAAAAAAAAACAAAGAACACAACACATGAAATTAAAGCTTCTTTTCTGTGAGTCAAAAGCAAGAGCTACACAAAAACGTATATAGAAAATCGAACAAAAAAAATGAATAAAACGAAAAAATTAATTAATCAATATAAAACTACGTTCTTTTCATTCTTTATTTTAATTCCATTTGAGTTTTGGCATGTTGGTTTCCGTTCCGCTGGTTCGTTGTTGTTGTTTTCGGCGGATTGGTCCATCGGTTGGTATTTCCGCTTTGATCGTTTCGCCCGGTCTCTGCATTTGGTTTGATGGTTGTATTTTTCCTCCGATGTCATCTCTGTCTCTCTTCCCCAGTCGCTCTCGGTCTGTAACACATCGAAAATAATGAGTTCGGTTCGATTGAGAGCCCGGAAAGGAAGTTTACAGTGCGATCGGATCGGCAGAAGCCGGCCGGGGCCAAACCAAACCAGTCGCAGTCGTTGTAGCTATGTGCTGTTGTATGCTTGGATGGAAGTGAAATTAATGCTTTTGTTTTTCCGACGCTCGCTGGAAGTGAATGGTGGTGGCAGCAGTAACCTACACAGTGTTTCAGTTTTATGAGATGCAAAATTGGATTAATGGCGCTGCAGCAGCGCGTCTGTGCGGAATCGAACAGAACAGGTTGGTAGGTAGGTATGTAGGTAGGTATCGCGGTCGGGAGGTTTGTAGATGAGAGCAAACGATAATCGTTTGATTTCGTAATCATCTGCCAAGTCCGACGGAGATGGAATACCTATGGTTGGAACCGGTAAAGTTAGCGAAAAGTGATGGCTTTTTTTTTCTTCAAGTTGACGTGACCCGTTTTTTTTTTGGATGCGAATAATGTAGTAAGCGTATCTGATTGAAACATCGTCAAATAGGGCTGTTTGATACGCTTTTCACTCTAAAAAGTTACGATGCACACAATTTTTGAATTGGATGCGATTTAAATTTGCATAGTGGAAACGTGGAATGGGGATTTCCAATGCAGCGTTTTTTAAAAGCGGGAATGGAGATGTCTGTGGACTATGTAGACAATTGATGCCCTCCTCAAATTGAAGAGTTGGACTTTCATTTGAGTTCAGGAGAAAATGGACGACAATGTTCATACGTTTTATCATCAAATGAGGACAATGAGTTTTTATCAAAATTAAGAATTTTTCAATTACAATCATCATTCACTCTTTGTGTGCTTTTAAATTGGTACGTCTAAGTCCAAATTTGAAAGCACTTATCCTTTCTGACGGATACATCAATTTAAGCCTCTATAATTAAACAAAACTGGTTAAATTAAGGGGACGTGATTTGTCTAAAAAAAATGGAAAAAGCTATCTAAAATCTAAGAAAATTAATTTTTATCTATTTTTCCAACAAAAAATACATGTCAAAACATGTTTTCTGTGACACCATGGCACACAGTTATATTTTATATCTTTAATTTCATGGTGAGATAGAAAACATATTCACAATGGTATTTTTTATGATTTTCTTGATTGATGATTGATTCATTGATTGAAGAATCTGTGACTGTGCGATGTAATGCTAATTTCAAAATCATGAGTTAGATTCCTAAGATTCTGAGAAAAGAAAATTGTATTGGGCTGAAGAAAATTTGCAATTCTTGGACCTTAAAAAAGGAATAATTCAAACTTGAAGAAATTTTCAAGATTCTGGAACGAAGATTCTGGTGTCAGATCTTGAATTTTTTTCCATGATCCCAGATTTGAAAACAACCATGCAATTGAAGAAAATATTCATGATTCAGGAATATCATTGCATTTTAAAGGGAATCCTATTCTTAGAGAATGCTGACTGGAATTCCATTTTAGTGTTAGGGGAACTTCAAGCTTCCATGGTAATTCGGAGGACCTTTTGATTCATGATAAATGCTCAGAAGATTGCCAAAAGAAAGGAATAACAAAAGTATTCCAAGTGAATTCTGAGGAGGAATTCAACGGGAGATCAAAGATTGATTTCACGGGAGAAGAGATAAAAACTAAATGTATGCCAAGGAATATTGACAAGGAATTACGAGAAGAATTGCCAGTGGATTTTAATGAGAATTTTAAAAGAATTTTGATAAGATTTCCAAAGGAGTTGTGACTTAAATTTCAGGAGAATTATTAGGCGAATTCGATGGAAGTTTGGAGAATAAATCCGGATTAAATTGAAGGTGTATTCCAAATGAATTCTCTGGAGACTCCCAAAGGAATTCTTAAGAGAACCTGAAAGGGATTTCATAAAGTATTCCTATGCAATTGCTGTGAGAATTTCTTGGTAAATAAAAGTGAAATTCCATTAGAGTTCTGAAACATATTATGAGAATGAGATTTCAAAAGTAATTTAAGGATTAACTCCATACAAGCTTTGAAGGAATAAATACTTAGAAAATATTGAGGGAAATCCCACAAGAATCAGAAGAGTATTGAGGAAGATTTTAAGGTGATTATTCTTCAATTATTAGAAATTGGATGTGAATCGCAAGGTGAATTTCAAGAGTTTTTATTTTAATTTCTATAGTGTTTTAAGGAAATTTTTTTTGTGAATATTACCAAAGAAAGTTGGAGTTCCAAGATGGATTTCTTGGATTATTTCATAGAAAATCACGAAGGAGTCCAAGATAAAGCTGACTTCGAAAAAAAAAAAGATTCTGGGATCTAAGATCTTATATAAATATCCCGAAGATGATAGACATATTTTAATTGATGGAATTTTATTTTGCTAATATAAAATAAATGAAATGCAAAAGGCTTCTTGGCATTCTAGGGTTCTCAAGCTATGATAATTTTAAAGATATTGAACTCAATAACATTTTCCAAACTTTAGGGCACTGGGAATATTTGAGATCCGAGTTTTAAAACAAGTTCTAATAATTCCAAATTTGTACTCGTTTAAAATTTCAGACTTGCAGAATTTTTATTGAAGGCGCTGAGTCTTTGGAATTATTTTTCGTAGCAGATTTCTCTTCCTTTACAAAATGATCACTTTATTCAGGATTTTGTTTCCGCTATGTTGAAATCTTGTTACATCCTTGCTCGTAATAACCATTTTTAGAAGTTGTTTAAAATATGAAGCGAAAATCTACTTAATTTTACAAGTGTCTTCATATGTCTTCAAAAATCTTCAAAACACATAAAATGTCTTCAAAATGTCTACGGAATATAAAAGTCTACACGGAATTTCAAATGCCTTCAAAATGATGACATGTCTTCAAATTTGGCATTACTGACTCAGTGCGTTAGTGCCACATTGCGCCAGAGAAGTGATCAAAAATAGCCTTGAAGCAACACCTACTATGCGGTAGAACAAATCTCATTCATATGAAATAATTTGTCATTGTATTGAACTGTATTCAAATCCAGCATTTTGACGTAGAACTACGTTTTTGTCGACTATACTGGGGTGCAAATCAAAAAATATGAGTGGTGAAGGAGTGTTAGGTTTTGAACGCTTGTAACTTTGTCATTTATAGATGAAATTAAAATCCAAATACGCCAATTGATAGGATATTACATTACGAACCTTCTGAAATAAATATTCTTCCAATTTTTTTGCAATTAAACTTTTGAAAATGTCCAAATGATAATTTTATCACTGTTTTCATGAAATAAGCATTTTTCCCAAACCCAGCCATCATAAACGAATACCACTTGGTTGCACATCATTCTGCTTGAACCTGAAAAGATATAAATCAGCGCTGCTCTCCTGCCTCTGCTCATTACCGCTTCGGACGGCGTGGCACTAGGTCCTGCAGCAAGCAGGACCAAGTCAGCGGCTAAAGGTGGATCACGGCGTGTCCACCACAATCAGGAATGAGAATGACAAAATATGCATGTTACACCCCCCTCCCCCTTAACAAAAACCTCTCTCCCTCCCCCTTACCAATAACCAGAAAAAGACATGGACTTTGACGATCATTTTTTTTCCGGGAAATAAATTTTAAGCAAACTACAATTATGTATAAACAATTAATTTTATACATGGAGCGCCAACATTTTCAAAAAAACAATTGCTTAACAGGAGACATACACTCGATGGATTACCAACAACTGACTGTAAAACATATCTGGTACCTCTATATATGCAATTATATTAACATCCAAAGTCCTTCCTTTTTTACATATTCTGCACAAAAGTAACTTTTTGCCCCGCCCCATTCATAATAATAAGTTTAATAGTCAAAAATGTATGCCAAACATCAATTTTGCGTGGTTCTAGGTCATACTGCGGTCGTGTCTAGGACACAACCCTTTAATTTGTTTTATGGAATAGAAGAAATTTCACGCGTCCTAAACATTCATGTTTGGCAATTTTTTTTTGGACGACATTGAGGATAGCCAAAACTAATAATGAACCAGAACCTTTCATGCGGCAAATTAAATATCAAGAAATGACAGTCCTTGGAACGTAGTTTTGTTCATAATGGTTTAATATTTTGAACTTTCTACTCAGAATTTCCGGCAATGGATTATTGAACCATTTCTTGGATTTATATAGATAAATAAGAACGGATATTACAGTAGAAGGGATAATTTGGGATTCTTGACATTTCAGAAATTTAAATGCACATACTAAAAATTTATAGCTTTTTAAATCCTGATGAATCGAGATGTTTTGGCTGGACGCGATCTGGAGGTTATGAAACTCATATATGTTTTCTTGATGAATATCACACTGCTTGATATCGTTGAATAGGAATAAGTTCATGTTTTAGGAATAATGAAATATTTGTATCGTAAATCATATTTCAAACCTCTCCCTCTCCCCATCCATGAAAATGTAAATCTCCACTAACCTCGAGACGACCGTGAGTACTCTGTTCAATTCCTTAACTTTAGATTTAAGATATTAATAATGTATAACACAAATGATAATTTGGCTCTGTGATTACCTCTCACCCCAGCAGGCCTGGGTTCAATCCCAGTCGGCGCCGCCGGGATGTTCTGAGGCATAACATCTCTGATCACGCCTTCCTTCGGATGGGAAGTAAAGCCGTTGGTCCCCGGTTCATGAGTTGATGGGTCGATAGGTAGGGTCCAGGTGTGGGAGCTGCCTTCCTGACATGTTGGTAGCATTGGTGCTCAGTACGGAAAACAAGGTCGACGGAAAAAACAAACCAAAGGAAAAAAAAAAAAAAAGAAAAATTTATTCGTGAAATCCTGAGGAATGTGGGAGCCTAAGAGAAATACTTGGATAAAGAGAAAAAAAATCAACAAAAACAAAAAGGGCATCAAATGAATGGCAGTGCTGCCAGAAAAGATTGAAAAATTGGTTCTCATGTGTTTGAGTGTGTTGAAGAGTGTTTTTGATGTGTTTCACACAAGGTGGCAAAGTGGCTTACCCCCTGAATAGAACACACCATTTTCCACTCGGTATCTGCAAACTTCTAATAAACTAGACAGATGCGCCAGAGATGCTTAAAACATAGGCGCCTAATATATATAAAAAAAAAATAAAAAATATCTTATCTTAATAAATAGTTATTTTGGCGTTCTTGTACCAAAAAATAACGATTTAGGTCCGTTGTGCACTTACCTTCTGAAAACTTTTAAAATAATAGGTTTGAATATTAATTCCATTGCTTTAGAAAATGCATCAGAAAAATAAAAAACACTTTTCTTTAATTTGTTTTCTGAAAATGTTACATTGCATTGAACTTTGTTTTAGATAGTCTATCTTATGCAAAAATGCTGTGGGACACGATGGTGCAATCAAACCAAATATTTAGATGCATCAACTTAAAAAAATCACGTTTAATGTTTTTAGTCGCTAAATAATATTTAAATTTGGCAACACTGTTTTTGGTAATGTAATCGATTTTTTTTCTTTAAATATTATTTTACACAATAAGTCATGAGAATGAATCCACTTATGAAGAGGAAATGGAAAAAAAATTAAAAAAAAAGTTTTACCCTCATGATTTATGACTTTCATTCATTCAAAATGCAATATCTCAGGAACTACGCAAATTACTTTTTGTCGTTAAGTGTTTCTTATGTAAAAAAGGATGAAGAACACGATGGTGTCCTTAAAATGAAAATTAAACGACATGTATTATGAGAAAACTGCATTTAAAGTTTTCAAACAAAAATAAAAAAATATTTGACAAAACTGTACAGAAACAAAAGTTACAAATTTAGATTTCTTGTCTAATTTCCTTATTAAAACAATACCTAATGCAATTTGTAGCTTTATTTGTTCCGGAGATATGAACAAAAGAAAGTAGTGCTTTCCAAAGAATCACGAAAAATGGAGAATGCGCCCCTTGACCGAGGGCTGCTCCGATTAGCATAAAACTTTGGATTTTGAAAATTTAAACTTAAATGAACATTCCCTACAAATTTGGTCCAAATCGGAAGAGGTCAATTTCATGTGCTGTGTACACTTGGCGTGGAATGACCCATATATATAATTAAAATACACATCAAAATACAATACATTACAGTACTTACAACTTCCGTGTTTTCTCGCATTGGAATATCCAAAAGAGCGATTTGCTCTTCCAATGCGCCCGTGTAGTCGCTAGCTTTCACTGATCTATTGTGACTGTGATTATTGACAGCACGGGCGTGTTCGAGAAAACCTCGAAGAACGACAAACAAACACATAACAATATCACACATTTCTTCAAGGGGCTCGTCGAGCGGTTGCAAACGTAACAGGCATTATGGATAAAATCTTCCTGCAATCATTTCTTATGAATGCAAGAAGCTTGAACCCGGGAGTTAGAAGCAGGCTTCCGGAAATCTCACGCGTACACAAATGCGACAGCGAGCTGTGAGACGGAGCGTCGCATGACTCTCAAATGCATGGTGTGCTACATTATTGTACAAAAGAGAGACCAGGACGATGCGCGCGACAAGCTACACGCTCTCAACAAATTCGAGCGTTTCAATTTTTGTTTGTCTCATCGCATTGCTCTCTCAATGCGACGCATGTATTCAATCACATGCGACTGTTTCATTGAAACATCTCAATGCGCTCTCTCAGGGCGCCATCGCCGTGCGCTATTTCGCATGCTTTGACTCTCGTGGTCCCATCATAAGTGATGTTGTCGGGTGTCGAGATAAGGGACTGCAAGGGTTTGTTCACAGTAAGACTTGTGGCCCTTTGCACATGTGGATTTTGAAATGGGGTAAAGTTTTTAGATGGTTCCAGAAATATCTTCTAGTATAGATTCAAGCAGACTCAACTCATGGTTCCAGAGATATACTGGAATCACCGTAAGATCACCACTAATGATCCTAGGAAGACGCAATTGCTTGTCGAAAGGATGCTAAAGGAAGGTAAAGGAAGGCTACGTGAGCAGTGGATGGCAACCTTACGGTAGTTGGGATACCGTTAGCATGTTAGCACCCAAATAATACCGGAATATCTGTGGAACTATGTGTCCTTCAACAAGTCCTTATGCGGAAATCTTCTAAAATACATTTTTTGGACGCCTCTGAAGCTTTCAGCCCATTTGGTGGAAAAATAAACAAGTTATTGCGCATTTGCACCAAATTAAACTCAGAATCCCTCAGAATACTTTTACTCAGACCAGTAAAAATATAAATGGACGATTTTGAATGTAAAACAGCACTATACTATACAAGATCATATGGTCGGCCTTAAGTCAGAAGGGACAAAACAAAAAATGAGTTAATGATATCATAAGATCAAGAATTCCCTCAGCTACATTTCAATTTTTCAGCCAGATTTGAGAAATTAGAGTAGCACGAGAAAACGGTCAAATGATTTTTCCCATTACATAAGACACAATATTGAACAGCCAACTTTAAATTCGTTTTTCTCAAAATCAAATAAAAAATTCACATTTCGGTCTGACTTGACCGATCATATCAACACGTTAGTAATGATAGAACTCTGAAGATTAATATTTTTATTTGTCTGGCTTGAGTGAACACTATTTTAAGGGATTATTTTCAACGCAGAAGTGTACTTTGCTGCAAAAACGTTGGTGGTGACTTCTCATTGCATACACACAAGTCTGCACTTAAAAATTAACCAAGTTTAACATGTTGTAAATGTGTTCTGTCAGATCAATTGAGTTGAAATTTTTGACACAAAACTTGCTTTTCCATTGACCTTTGTTCGATCAGCTATGCACAAATTTTATTTTTATTGTCACCTTCCAGCAGGTGCTTCAAAAAATTTGGTATTTCTTACACGTGAAATTCAACATATTTGTAGTTTTGCGTCAAAATTTCAGCCCAATTGATCATAACAGAACTCATTTATAACATGTTTAACTTGGCTAGTTTGTATGAAAACGACCTTTGTCCGATCAACTTTGCACCACAGTGTACGTAGGTACGAAATGCTGGATTAAGGTTAAAGTAATAAATTTAGGAACAATTTGTCTATATTTTGTAATACAGAACACATATCTGTATTATGGATTGTTGCTAAGCTTCTTGCTTCAGGAATTGTATTAAATACCTGTCAATCAACAAAACTTACTACGGCAGCAACTGAATTCTTCAGACGTGTTAGCGCTCACAGGATAGTTCATATCAGCCACCATGATGCTGAATTGAAACAATCAATTTACGACGACAGATTTCTAAATAGTCCTAGTGTTAGTACCGTGGATCCTCGGTGAAATTAAAAAAAAGCATATTAACGAGCAAATTAACCACAACTTGATTGTACATTTCGCTTACCAAAGCAACATCTCTTACTTCGTTCATTATGAATGGGCTATTTTTCAAGTTAATCCTTTAATCAACGAAAATTGCCGCTAGGAAAACTTTGTTGGTCATAACCATCCGACACCTCTTCTCCATGTTCGATAAGAGTGTAGTAGCTAGGTCGCTTTCCATCGTTTCCAAAACAAAACAACACTTTCCCCACATCAAAAACACGAGTTGGTCTTCCAGTTGAGTTTGTTATTTCGATGTCGCATTGAAACGTTCTCATGAAACGCATACATCCGGAAATGTGCTGTGCTTACAAAACAGTGCGACACACAGACATTATGAGAATGTGAGATGCGACAAAACTGAAGAGGAAGAAACAGAGTGCTACAAATCTCTTGCGCATGAGACTGCTATGATTATGAGACTATTCGTATTGCGTCTCGCATACGGTAGCGCGCGCACTGGAAGCCTGGTTAGAAGGTGACAACTCTACCGCAGCTACAATAGCCCATTTCAAGAACGCAAGCATTTCGAAGCTATTTTCACACATATGATAAGCCCCGCTCCAATGCATTATCAATGCAAATATACACCATTGATAATGTACTGAAACTTTCAACCAAGCAGTAGTGCAATACTGGATTGACGCGTATTTAGTAGGTTTTGAAATGATCGTCTTGAATTAGATGGATATTTCCTATCGAGGACAGAGGAACGAAAAGGTAAATAAACTTAGCTGAGCGTAACTACGCGTAGGTTGAAACAGTCGGCACCACATGCAACGGATAAGAATTTGAAAATTTTCACTTAATGTTATTTTCAATATCACTTCTGTACTTTCAAACACTAACACTAACACTTTATAAAAATGAAATTGTAAAATTATAACATTTTCACTAGAACGAAAACGACGCAGCAAAACAAAAACACGTCATTTTCGCAGTGCGGCCTGCTTCGATCTTGTTTGCGTTGACGTTCGGCATCCAGTGTAAATTTTCGAAAAAAAAAGAAAAATGAAACAAGTCGAAATTTTAATTAACAGTGACTGAACCTAGGTTAAAATTGGTATTATGTTTTATTAATAATAATAATAATGACGTTTTACCTCGATCATAAATATAGCGGAACTCGAGCGTTACATTCTAGTGTATACGGTAATGCTTGGATCTTAAGACTTTTTTGGCGTTTTAACGAATTCGTTACTTTTGATGGTTCTGTAGATTTTAATGTCAATTTAAGGTACCATTTTGGTGACCAATAAAGACTTCAATTATTGTGAATTTGTTCATAGGCGGTCTTTCTGACGTTTGTATCATATTTTGAAATTTTGCAATTTTTTCTTATTTGAAGAACTTTTTTTTGCGATTTTAAGGCGATACTGGCGATATGAAGAGCTTATTATTCTTCTTCATCTTGAAGGATGTTTACGGTTTTGTAGCAAACGTTTTGCCTGCTCTCAACATAGTGTTGTAGATGCACTTCTACAGTTATTAATTGAGATGCATTTATTTTTTTGTTAATCACTTTAATTGAACAGGCTCAATAAACGTTACAGATCCAAGTTATCATTTGTGTATTACATTATTAATGTCTAAAATCTAAAGTTGAAGAATTTGAACCGAGTACTCGCGGTCTTGTCGAGGTTAGTGGTGTGATAATTTTATGGATGGGGAGGGGGAGAAGGAGATTTAAAATATGATTTATGATACATTTTTTTTCTAATTCTAAAACATGTACTTAATCCTATCAACGTTATATCAGCTCTGTAATTATACAATTATTATAGAAACAAATATACAAAACAAAAAAAAACCACACACATACAAAATACGTACTCAACACAAAATCATTAAAACTTACAATCTAAGGTTAATATTCTTCGAGAAAACATATATGAATTTCATAATCTCCAGATCGCGCCTAGCCAAAATATCCCGAACTGGAGCATTAGGTTGCTTACCTCGAGCCCAAAGGGAATCTTACAACTCGGATCTGACTCCACAGTGCTCAGCACATGACCAAATAATGTGATCTGCGTCCTGGTAACCTTGTCCATATTCACAGAGATTGAATTGAGATGCATGATTTTGTATATTGTGTGGCAAGCACAATGATACCCTATGTCCAGCGGAGTCGAGAAAATTTCCATCTTCTTCGACCGGACCAGAAATCGAACCCACCGCATGTGGCTTGCTAATACTGGCCATTACTGGCTAGGATTTAAGGGCAATTCAGCCTTTTTCTTGATTTTCAATCCAATTCAGCATTATTCTTTTTTTTTGAAATACCATGTAAGCATATTCAGAAAACTTTGATTTTTCATCTAGTTCGTTTATTAGAAAGGATCAATCGTGTTGGCTTTAAGGAGCCAATAATTAATTGTTCATTGTTTGTAAAAAAAAAAACAAAAAGGTAAAATTGTAAAGTTGTTGCCATATGTTACAATGGGGGAGGGCTGCATTGTCGAAAGGCAGGATCAGAAGAAGAACTGCGCGGTGAGGTTTCATCGCTTTTGCGATTAGATGATAAATTTTGCGATTTTAGTCCATTTTGGTGCTTTAAATATCGTTCAGGTTATTCTAGGCCCACAGGCGAAAAAGCCAAATGTTGAAATCCTCTTTAATAAAGATTTACTAGCTAAACGAACGGATTCTAGGGCAGTTTGTAGATTTAAATGCAATTTTGTATATTTAAATGGTTACTCGTAACGATACATTAGATAGATGATTAAATGCGTCAGCTGCAATTTTAATTCTATTAATTTATATTAAAACACCATGTATGTCACGATACTGAGATGGGCGATTAATTTGATCGATATATGCAGATGGGATCTTTTGGTTTTTATTTATTTTTAAATTTATTGTTCAGAATTCAAATAAATTTCATTCACTGTCGCTTCTATGCCAAAATTGTTGGTTCATTACATTGGAAAACCTTGTCAATATGTTAAGTTTTGTTTTCTTCATGAATAATATTTGTAAATGGTAAATATCAATGAAGAAATTTCAAAAGAACGTACCTGCTTTTTACAAACAATGATTCAAACGTCAATTTGTCGAAACTCTTAGTTCGCCCGAGTTAAGGCGAGTTAAGAGTTCCGACAAATTGAAGTTTGAATTTTACAGTTGAAGATGCTAATTTGGAAAGAAGATGCATGTGAGGTCCAAATAGATTACTCAGATTTCGAGCGTTGTCTATCGCTCTGAAATAAGGATACATGAATACAGACCAAAGTGGTCATTTTTAAACGATAGATGAGGAGATGAAAGTATAGTGTTGATAGTTCCGTTAGAAGAGTACGGCAGTGTGAAAATTGTATATAAAGTGTAGAAAGCGAGCAAGGACAACTTTGAGGAATTTACGAATTGGGTTGATCACCTCTCTTTAGAATACTCCCCGGTTGAAGAGGGATGGTTACGAGTATCCCTCTACCACTACTTCATATTCATTAAATCAAAATCACAGAAATTTCGTTGGTGGGCAACTAGCTTTTCAATCCCAAGGACACGGCGGTTTTAATCCAAAATCAGTGCTTGGTCCCAATTAGTTAAAATCTCATAAAGCTCGTGTATGCATTCTTAATGCCAGTTCCTATACTTAGTAGATTCCCACTGTTCTAATTTAATCTTAAATGTATGGGCTTTTCTGATTCGTGAGCAGATTCTTGTCATAAATTGATGTGTTTGATGCGTCACATCATATGAATCCAATATTTCTGTAAATATGGTTCAGAACTGATTCTTAAGGAGCTGATCCAAGATCCGCAAACGGTCATATGACTCTCAAAGAAATGATTTCATCCCGAAAATTAGTTCTAAAACCGATTCCGGTGGACCTGGAATGAACTCATGATCGGACCCCACAACGTGGCTAGATCACCTTTTCGTGGTACGTTATGGGATGTAAGATCTACCACCGATTCCTAGTCTTGACTACTTCAAACTAGGGGAACAGGATTTTTCAGTAATCAAAGGAACACATCTTAGTCCTTTTTACTTTTTATGCCTTGTTGATAATGATAAGACTCAGCTTTGTCCACCGAGGATAATCTTGAAGCAAGGAAAAAAAGAGTTAGGTAGTTATTTTTCAGCTACGTTATCCCTAATCTTTTATTCGCTGTTCTCTAGTTTGAAGTGGTCAAGACTAGGGTTCTGATGCATGGTCATTATCAGTGTCATTGCTTCTTTTATTTTTGTTAAGGAATCCAATTTTGACTGACAAAGGGGCGTACCTTTGGAAGGTGTTTCAACACTCCGAAAGGTATAAATAGCGGGACCTTCAAAATTGGAATCGATTCCTTGCGATGAAGGCAAGAATGACAACTGTATCAAAACCGAATACTTCATCATTTTTTTAATAGTGATGGAGTAATACTACATGCACTAAACTAAGGACACGGGATATAATACAATAGGTCAAATTGCTGGTCGCAGTGGTTTTATGTCCCGAACAGAAAAAAAAACTCATGATCTTCTAACCTGATATTGATCATATGATCTCCAACCTGGAATAAGGCCTGAGATTTGCAAAATTCACTTTCTTGACACAAATTGAGCACAATCAGCAATTAAATACCAAATTAACTAAATAAAAATATATAATATTGACTGGTCAAATATCTATTTTGAAATATATGGTAAAATAATGTTTGGTCAAACATTTGCCAAATATCAGACAAGGCTTAGGCAAACAAATATATAAAATAGCATTATTTGGCAGAACTGTGTAATATCAGCTTATGCCTCGTATCATGTAATATTGGGAACCTTGCAATCAGCATTCATACATAGGATTTCCAGTGAAAACTAAATGTATGAGCGCTCATTGCCAATATTACATGATACACGTCATATAGTACTATAGTACGGGGTATAAGAGAGCTGGATAATCGGGTATCCCTTCACGCGCATAACGGTTACCATTATAAATGAGAATAATTTAATATTAGAACGTTAAAATAGGATCATTATATAATAATCTAACCATGATAAATTCGAAACAATACTCTATCGCATTTTTTCAAGCTTGGCGCGCAAATCGAATCATGCTGAGCTATAATTTATTTAGCACGTACTCAAGCAAGTGTTTCACAAAGCAAGACAAATTTCATCGTATTGGATTCTGTTCAATCCCCAAGCCACAGCAATTCGATCTCGGCCAATCAATGTCTAAATAGTATCTCAGATTCAAGAAATCCGATCAAATCAGCGCAACATTTCTGCTCGAAGGTGTGGCTCCCCATCGGAATGTCATGCTGTTTCTTCTACTACTGTACCACTACCCCACGCTTGTCTTATAAAACAGCCATATGAAATCACTGTAACTGATTAAATTGTGTCAACCTTGAGTCTGCCAAGGCTCCTGTTGTCATATTTTCCATTTTTACCGCAAACCACACTCTCTTACACTTACATACGTATCCACAAATGTTTGTACGTACACTTATCACCCCAAGAGAGTGATTTTTGCTTTTTACATTGCACATGTTGACTGCTGCTTGTTTGTCTCCACCCGTAATGATGTGGTCCAGTAGGTACCTACCAGAGAAGGGAGCGTGATCGAGACACACTCAAGTCAATCTCTGACCATCGACAAAACCACTTTTTCATGGGCACCACTCACACTCAGACCCACCCGCTCGCCTGGGCTGACGAAGAAAGCACAGACAGGCGGCACAAAAATATGTACGACTTCTCCCAAATGTGACTCCAACCGACCATGTGTTGCTCGAGGATGGGGGACCCAAACTCAACGAAACAAACCAGGGAGAGAAACTAGTTTAAATTTTATTACTATTATTACCTTTATGTAATAAAATTAAAATATAAAAAGAGAAAAATGTAAAATTAAAATAAAAACACAATTCTTGAACATTTGCACCGCTCTCGTTTGTGCGCTCTTCGCGCTCAGAAAAGTTCAACTTCTTCCGTCCTGTTTTATGCTATCATCAATTTATATTTTTGCCCCCTTTTGGCTTCTTCTCGGGGCTTCTGAGTTGACCACAACAACGCATTGCAGGGCGCACCGAGAGGTAAGTAATGCTGTCATTTTTCATATTATTATTTACAACCGCGCGCGTTCGATGGGGACGACTGGGGACAGTAGGCAGGAGCAAACTCAGCCAGCAGCGCAACAAGCAGAGCAAACTTTTATACCTTGAAGTTCTCCCATCGATTGCCAGCAGCTCCATCAACCGCTACTCGTGGA
Source organism: Ochlerotatus camptorhynchus (assembly GCF_037179485.1). NCBI lineage: Eukaryota > Metazoa > Arthropoda > Insecta > Diptera > Culicidae > Ochlerotatus > Ochlerotatus camptorhynchus. The sequence goes on along the minus strand of NW_027040866.1, from coordinate 38,664 downwards.
GAAAAGATAGAGAGAGAGAGAGAAAAAAAAGCGAAACATAGAGGCGGTAACGAAGTCAGCTTGCATTCTGTTTCAAAGCCTAGTGATGTTGGTAAGTTAGGCTGGAGCGCCAGAAGTACCTAATAGCGATCGAATGGGGCTCCCGTGGATACCGGTTTAGAGGTGCGAACAAGAAACTTTTCAAGTCCGAGTAAGATGATGAGGTGCCTCTTTTAGGGGCGATGAGTTTAGGCTAGTGATCATGGGTTCTAAAATATCTCAAAACCCGTCCACGTGGTTTGTGGACAGCCTCTATCAGATTTTTTTTATCATCTTGTTAATTAATATTAAAACGAGATTCAAGTGAACATTATATAACGCACTCCAAAGGCGTTTCATAAATAATTCTGTAAAGAGACTCGATTTATTACAGTAGTGTTGATTGACTGTTTTGTTTTTTTTAATTCTATAAGTTGACTACTCTTATCAAGTTCTGAACTAGAAGGAAAAAAATGTGAAATTTTATTAGACAGATATTTATTTGATGGCATAATAAAACGTCTTCTTGCTCTACAAATTGGCCGTTCAACTTCTAGGAACTTCGTAAAACTTTAATGACATCTAAGAAGCTCAGGGAGCATCGTAAAAATTGGGGATACTTAGTAGAAATTCTGGAAACTTCGTAGATATTCAGAAGAATCGGAGGAGCAAGGAATTTGGAAATGTTCTGAAAACCGTGTAGAAGTGGACAATTTATTTAAGTTTGAGGAGCTTCGTAGAAGTTAAGGGTACATTATTTTGCGAAAGATGTAAAAATATTGAATTTTAAATAAATTCAGGGATCTTCGTAAATGTGGAGTAAAATTTTTTAAACATAAAGGAGTTTTGTAGATGTTCAGGAAACGTTGCATATTCTTCCAGACATCCTTCCTTGATAGCAGGAAATAAGGCCTGTACTCGAAAAAAATGCACCACACAAAAGTGTTCGCCAAAAATTTATTTTAAGTCGGATTTTTTTGAAACTTTCAGGGAATGAACTAATACATATGGATTATGTTTCGGCATAATTACTTTATTCAATTTCCTTTCCATCGCTGAAAGCCCGCACCTTTCCTTTAAGACCCCTCATTACACTTTGTGCAATGGTGGAGCCGACCTTTTTGGTCACTTTCATCCATTCTTTCTTCAACTCCAGCTCTTTCTTAAACACCTTGGACGATTTTCGAACTATGGCCTTCATTATGGCCCAAAATCTTTCCACCGGACGAATCTCTGGTGAATTTGGGGTGTTAGCGGTTTTTGGTACAAAAACAACGTTATTGTCTCTATACCAATCCAACGTCGATCGCGCGTAATGGCATGATGCCAGGTCCGGCCAAAATAATGTCTCGCCTTCGTGGGACCGCAGGAAGGTCAAAAGACGCTTCTGGTGGCACTCGGTGCGGTAAATTTTGCTGTTGATGGTACCCATTGTGATGTACGGTTTACTCAGTTTACCGCATTGGCATATGGTCTGCCAAAGCAAGTATTTTTTTTGGCGAATTTGTCCTCTTACTTCTTCCTTATGTCTTCCGGAACATCAAACCGTGATTTGGTAACGTAGAACTCCAGCCCCGGTATCTGCTTTGCGTATGCCTTGATGTAGGTTTCGTCATCCATAATCACACACATCGGTTTCGTTAACCACTCTCGATACAACTTCCTTGCGCGGGATTTGGCCGCCGTGTTTTGTTGATTACGCCGGTTCGGTGCCTTCCGGACCTTGAATACACGAAGCCCAGCTCGTTTCATGGGTTGCTGAACGAATCAGGCGGAACACTTTGCCTTCAGAGCCGCGTCGCGAATCGAGAGGCTCGGATTACGCTTGAAATAATCCAACACCTTCCGGGCCTTCACATGGTCAGCTGTCTTCGATTTTCTTCCACTTCCAGCCCACCGGTCGGTCGTCTGGGACTCCTTAAACGATTTTACCACCCGAGACACAGTTGTATGGGTGATTCCCAGTTGTCTTCCGATCCATCTCATGGTCGCAGTCGGATTTTCCATGACGACGAGCAAAATTCTCCGGCGATTTTCTTCTTGTTTCGATGACATCTCAATAACCACTAAATCGATTGTTATGAAATTTTGCACATATAAACAATTCACTCTAAACTAGTTGTACCCAGATTTTCATCAATTTTTACCCACGGATAAAAAAGTTACACACGGATAAAAATGGTGCATTTTTTTCGAGTACACGCCTTATTCAAAAGATATCCATATACACGACAACATAAGTAAAGTTCTATGGATATTGTTCAGGACGGTGCTCAACCGGCCGAATAATTAACAGCGGGGCAGATATTACCAACTCCGGAGTGTCAAAACGATCGACTCACGATCAGCAGCCGATCATCCACAAGTCCGTAGCGCACTCAGTACATGCAGATCGCTTGCGAGACCACACATGAAAATAATTACACTAGGCACAAGTTTATTAAATAATTGTTACACAGGACAAGTACATAAAAGGGACTAAAAATGTAAGATTTATATACTACATTAAAGCTAATTGTTCTTAACCTAACGTAACTAGCTAAAACTAATCTAAACTAATGAATTACTATGCCTACGGGCTACCAATTGTGAACATAACACTGATTGAATTAAAAATTAAATTGCAGCAGTTTAGCAAAACAAAAAATGCAACAGCCAGAACAATTATAAAGGAAACCAGAGGGATCTTTACTGGACGAAATTTCCAGTAGAAGCCGGAAGAAACTCCTGGGGATAGGAGAAGCTGTTGATGGTAGTTGAAAGAAACTCTCTGCAAAAGATTGATTAATCTTTCTGGAGAAGTTTGAATAAACTTTTGGGAAAAGTTTGGAGGAAATATCCGGAGAAATCCGGAAGAAATTTTTTGTGGGAGCTAGAAGGATATTTGGGTCATGTCGGTAGAAATTTTCATGGGTGAACGGGGCTGTCCTCATGCACTTCTCGTACTCTAAGCGCTAGCTGGCGTTGATAGATTGCTGCCTTTCTCTTCCTTTACGCTGCAGCTCCGATATAATAAAGCTCAATTCACTTAAAATCTGGACTTATTTTTTACAGTGGACTTATTTTTTACAGTCTCGAATGTTTTGGTAGCAGATTGTTTGAGAAGCTTTCCTCTTTCAGTGGAAAAAGTTTTGTTACGATTAATTAAGATTCGAAAAAGTTGTGACAGATGGAAGCCCAAAGATGTTCCGGATACCCCCGAGAAGTGAAACTTGAACCTTGACCCTCATGTGACAAATCAAACTACAAGAAAATTCAAAAATAAGAACATTGGTGGCCATATGAAGTACTTAAAACCACGCTAGGCAGACATGTTCCGGGTGCTCCTGGGGAGCTTCCTAAATTTCCCGAAATTTCCCTAAGGCCAATGGAACTGCTCTGGAATTCTCGGAAATTATCCTAAGAACTATTCTGAAGGTCTCCTCAGAACTACTCTGAAACTCTCCTCAGAGCTATTCTGAAGTTCTCCACAGAACTACTCTGAAGTTCTCCTCAAAACTACTTTGAACTTGTCCTCAGAACTACTCTGAAGTTCTCCTAAAAATTACTTTGAAGTTCTCCTCAGAACTACTCTGAAGTTTTTCTCAGAATTATTCTGAATTTTTCCGCAGATCTACTCTGAAGTTCTCCTAAGAAGTAAGGTCTCGTCAAAACTACTCTGAAGTTCTCCGAAAAACTATTCTTGATCTTTGATGACAATTTCAACATTTTCTGAAATGTACGAAGTTGTCTGAATATTCTCTTGATGATTTTTAAACTTTCCCGATAGTCGGGACCAGGGTTGCTTCCAATCATTTGCTAAAAACAAATGTTTTTCGTAATTATGAAATCATGAGATGGTATAATGATAATTAGTACTTGTAAGTAACAAGAAGAGGTCGTGAAGTATGTGTTTGATAGATTAAATCTGTCAATATTGCTTTCAGTGCGTCACAATCAGCGAGATTACGACTCGTGAGCGCTCACTCTGAGTGAACGCTCATGAATCATAAAATCGATGATTGTGACGCTCTGAAAGCCAAATCGACAGGTTTTATGAGACAAACACATACTTTACACCCACTTCTTGTAACTTTCAAGTTCAGCATATCATTATATCATCTAATGATTGCATAATTTCGAAAAAGTATTTTTTAGAGCTAGTGAGTGGAAGCAACCCTAGTCGGGACTTCCCAAACGATGTCTTTACTCCCCAGAAGTTCTTTGAACTTATCAATAAATTAAAGTTCTCTGAACTTCCGTAATATTTACGGAACTTTCCTTAAGCTCCCGAAGTTTTCCTGATATTCATAACTCTTCTTCGAAGCTCTCGACATTTTTCCACAGTTTATGGTACTTCTTCAAAGTGTTCCGAATTTTTTTTTATGTTAATGCAAATCTAGAGACGATCGAAGAATTTCAAAGCCCCTTGGATATTTTTAGAGGGAATTGTGAATTAAATGAAAATTTATTGAGAGAAGCGAAACTTTTGGATAAGCTTCACTGGGTAAACTGTTCAGCGCTTATTTATTTTAGTGCAAGTTACAAGGTAGTTATTGCTAATATTTTTAAAGAACTCTGCGGCAGGATGCGTCAAGACAAATGGACTAATCGTATCTTAGTTATGCTTATCGTAGATGGTCGTAGGTTTTGCATTAGGAAGAGTGTCATGTTTCCTGCTTATGTGTTTTTATGTGGTTTTGTATATTTTTTTTTTCTTTCTTTTCGAAATTTTCCAAAATTTGTTTAAGGTTGTGTTGGTTCTGTCATGGTGATTGTATTTGGTGAGCTTGTTCCAGTTTAAAACAATCCGTTTGCTTCCTAGTGGGATAACCTCTATCACGCGTGATGTATTTTGCGGTTTTAGTTAAAACATGAGAAAAGCGATACTGTGGGTAAGATGTGCAACCGAGTGCAAGAATATAGTTCAGTCTTGTAGGAGAAATCACTTTACGATTATTCTATTGTCGAAAATCATAGCTGATAGATCTTGGGCGGAACGTTGCGGAATGTTTAGAACAATACAGCGCACGTTTGATCCAGTTTGGGATACATTCTTGACTGCTTTCGATAACGTAATTTTATTGGAACTGCTTGTTTAACCAGAGCTTAATGATAGCCTGGAAAATACCTACAGAGCAAATCGAAACATTGAACGTCGCGTGTAAGTGGAACTTAATGAAAGCCTATGTGATTTTTCTTAGCTTTTAGTTTTCGGATTTGAAAGATCGTCGGTTGCAGTGACTTAATTACTAATCAGAAAACGCAGTCCCAGGTCCTTTCATAATAAAAAGATGTATGGTCCAATCGCTTGTTTATCGTGTATTTTGCGAAACTTGTCGTCGTCGTCGGTGCTGGGTTTGAATGGTTACAACAACTCGATTAACGGTATAATGTGGTATGAGGGGCTTGATGGCCTTAGAGTGACCGTTTTTGTTTACTGAGCAGAACATCATGTGTCTTATCTCATGCCCATCTACATTCAATATTCATCAATGGAAAACAAAAGCTCGATGATTATTAAAAAGGAGTTAGTTTACCTAATGGCAAACGTTTTTGCTTACTGAGCAGAAGACCGTTGGTTCAATTCCAAGCTCCTTCGCGTTGTATGATTGTCAGGACATCAATTTAGCTTATTATTTACCAAAACGAAACCTGCTGCAAACCCTACCCTCTTATCCAATATCCCAGCGATTCCTCGTGGAAGTGCAGAGGTGTTCTCGGGTTCCATCAAAGCGAGTGCCACGTCAACATATTCCTGCCCATTCCTTTCTTGACCTGCGTTCAAGCGTGACAGGTGCTGATTTTGTCTAGTTTTGGATCACCAATTTTTATACATTGAGGATGAATTCTAATCCCAAGCATTGTCTATTGGTTCTCTGTGTAATTACAGCTGATCTGGTAATAACAGCATGGTCATGCTCATAGTTCTTTACTATGCAGCTGAATAAAAGATTATTCAAATAACCGTATGACGATGACGATTGTCTAGTTTCGAAGATCTCCAACTGATTGAAAGTGCAAGAGACGACTCTCAAATATGATGCCTTCAAGTAGATCAAGTATTATTTTGGGCTGATGAAAAAGTCAATGCCTCAATGTCAATGGTCTCCAGATGATCGAAAATACTATTCTTTCAAGTTTTTTTTTATTCTTCTGGTAGATCACGGATAATTCAGGTAACTCAAACTAAACACCAAAATGACGTTCTTCCGTTAGGTATTTGTTTGTGAATTTAAATTACACTAACATTATTTTAATACTATATGTGTTCAGCCCTGTAGCGAAGACTACAAATCAAGAAGACTGCCAACTTTTCCCTTCTTCCATACAAATGTCAAATGTCACTGATAACAGCGCCTCTTTCAATCAAAGGTGGAACTTTGAAGCACAAGTGTTAGTGAGACTGTTCATAAACAGTGACTGTGTGTGTGACCTAAAGTCACCGAAACGAATAATCATAACACGGTACTCGGTGTTGTTTTTGTTTTGCTCTATAAAATTTCATGACATTTTGTATCCTAATCCCAGCAAGCGGTGGTTGTTTTTCAACTTCAAACCGAAAAAAATTGTCATCGTGGATCAAGTAGAGGATAGAAACTAGGATCGATACCTAGTGAAAGTAACTTTTGCTTGTGAACGAGGAACCGAAATATTGTTTATTTTGCCTTTTGGCTTCCAACAACAATCATTTATAAGGAATTGGCAGCTTCCACCACCATTGAGTGAAGTAACGTTATTCGAAAGCTGCTGAAAATTCAACGATTCAAAAATAAGTTTGTTTACCTACCTCACGATCCAACGGAAGGTGTAGCAGGATCTAATGTTGGAGAAAATGAAAATGAAAGGTTGAAGGACTACAATCCCAAACAATGATGAAGAATATATTTCAATTTTAGATGTTATCAGAACATGAAACCACCGGATAGTGATCCTCTGTATGCCCTAACAATTCTTGGAATCGACCGACTCCTTCCAGAGAATGATAACAACAGTGTCGGATTGGCCAGTGACATTCAAATAGTGAGCGAGTACTGTGCCAAGTTACCGAGCGTCATAACTTAACTCCCCCCGCTGTGGCCAGGTGCCAAAGCCGTGCGGAACGGGCATGCATTGTACTAATGCACCATACGAATGCCCATAAATGCATAACTAAAGGGCTTAGAATGATCGAGGAAGGTCCCACCATCATTGTGAATGGCATCATTGCCATAGTTTTAATTTTCAAACCAAATTTACTTACGCATCTGTTCAGTTTTAGCTGGAATTTTACTTGTTGTCAGCATAAAGCAAAGAAAGAAACGTTTCACTTTTTACGACAATCATAACAAAACCAATAATTGACAGCTACTTATTTCTACCTATGTGTGTGAATGCACTAGTGAATTAGCACACACCATCATACACAGGTTCCACTTTTGCTCAGAAGAGGCGTTGCCGTTACTGTCTCCTGATTTTTGGAAGAGTTGCCAGTCTCCTTGATTTGTAGTCTTCGCCTGTGGTCAGGAACCCTCATTCTATGTAGCGCTTCGGCAATGGTCTCCCAGCTGGCGCGGTTGAACATTGAGCATTCGTGATGATGATCGGTATCATGGCGCAATATCGATCTCCTCTTCGCTTCTGTTTGAACGCCTTTTCGGGTCTCTCGACCTCTGTCCGAATTGCATCCACCGTTGATCTCCCTTTCTGGAATCCGAACTGCCTTTCGGACAATCCGTGCTCACGTTCCGTTAGGATGATCCTCTAAAAGATTTTTCTAAGTGTAACCAGCAGGCACATAAGCTTACACAATACTGGATCCTCAAGCGGTTTTCTGGTTTCGGCAGCAACACTACATAGTTCGAAAAAGTAGTGTAAATTTCTGTTCAATATGATGCACATAAATGGAGCGTCACATAGCATATACGTTTACATTATATATCATGTAAATTTATGACACATTTCATGCAATGTAGCAAATATTGTATACAAAAGCAAATCTTTGTAAACAATATTGTTTGCAAGTTGCTCGGTTGCGTGAAATGAAATACAAGTCTACGTGAATGAATGTTTACATCATAATTAAAATTCAGAATTTTTATCTGTGTACCATTGCTTAAAGATGGCCGTGGAACAATGAGATATTTCCTTAAAAGTACAATTTTGCATAAAATGGGAAAACACTCATTTTTCTCAGCTAGGACATTTGATTTCAAAGATATGTCAAAAGAAGTGATATTTTATTTGGTTTATATCAATCTTCCATAGAACCCTATTAAACTTCATCCCAATCGGACATACGCATTCACTATTCTCGACAATTGCTGAACCGATTTGAATGAAATAAGCTGCATTTTGTTTTTATCTATCTTCCATAGAACTAAATTACATTTACGATCGGACATTTGGTTCCTGAGATATGACCAAAAAAAGTTAAATTTGGCTAAAAACAGTAACATCCACTTACCTCGGCGATGGCTGAACCGATTTGAGTGCAACCGATTTAGTTTTGTTTATAGTATATCTATCTTTCAAACAGTTCGAACAGCTTTTTCCAGAGATATGACCGGGGTTGCATAGCTATTTAATACAACACGAGAAAGGCACTTGTTACCGGTAGGTCGATTAATCAGATTTGTTTTAAATTGTATGTCTACGTAGGGGAAAACAGGTGCCTTAAAATCTCTCTACCCACGTAGTTTATGAACAGCCCTTAGGAAAAAAACATATGCTTTTTTGAAAGATTAGTCTTTAGTAGAAATGGTCTCTTGAACTGCGAAAAACACATTATATACAATACCGAAAACATGTGAAAAATTTCATCCAAATCAGAGAGGCTCGTGCCAGATTTTGACTTTTTTCGGGAAGATTTGACCTGGAATCCCTCGTGCACAGAATATGGAATTACGAAAGTCTGAGCGTAAAAAAGACTCAATGAAGATTTATCCTTAACTTCACGATCGCGTTTGTTGTAATTGCTGCACGAACATATTTTTGGACACGTGTTAAAAGTATTTGTGTTACTGCAGTGTACAGTGAGCAGTGAGTTTTTTTCGGGTAGATCTTATTTATCTAAAATCGATTCATATTCAGACATATCTTTCGCAGCTCCTAGCTTTCTGGAAATGTGCCCTACATTCGACGTCGTCATTGCTCTAACAGTCGAACAGTTTTTGTCGCTTAAAGCTGGGTTTAGATTAGGCAAGTCAAATGATCAACTCAGTTGAATTCAATTGACTTGAAAAGTTGAGCCTGGTTCAACTTTTTTCAATTCAAGTGAGTTGATCAAGTCAGTTGAATGGCATGGTTTACACGTTCAATTCGTGTTCAAGTCAATTGAATTCAACTGACTTGATCAATTGACTTGCCCTGTCTAAACCCAGCTTAAAAGTGTATCTAAACCCTTGTTGGCTGCTCTGCTGTTGCTGTGCCTATTGTGGAATTTTTTTAAGCATCTTTCCTACAAACAGCTCGGATTGGTTGGATGGTTTGCTACGAGCCCATTCTCTGCCTCCTCAACTGAAACCGGTGCTTCTGTGCCCGTAAATGACGAGAGGGCTGCCATTTTTGCTACCCATTACCGATGATGACGAATTTGGTTATGGTTATAATTTTCTCTTTTTCTCCCTTATTCACGCGCTCTTGCCTTGCCACGGCTACTGCCAGCAGCGGATCTTTAATCCACGTTCCATAACCGGACAAATGGTGAATATAAAATGCCTGTTGTTATTATGGAAAAGGTCTTACGACAACGCACGGAGGGGTTTTTGGCTAATCTAGCTGGCCAAAACTTATTTTGAAAAATAGGTTAAACTTAATACAAAGTAGCTGAACTAGTCATTAATTTGCAAACAATACACTGTACTAGATTTTCTTTTCTTTTCACTTCTGTGTGCTGGATGGAACAGTTCAAAGATCACATTTGAGTGAAACTTGTGTTTGTCGATTAACGATATATGTATAAAGCGACAACCTGAATTGAATGTTCACAAGGACGAAATTGAGAACTTAGTAACTGAATAAAACCAAGCGGTTTGCGTTTTACTTACTAAGAAGCACTAAGTTTAATGCATCAGCCTACCGTTATTACAATAAATAGCTGTCCTTACCTGTCTTATTGTACGTTAAAGATTTTTTTTTTGGGTATGGGTGTTCGAAGCGTTGTTTGAGATTTATGGTGCTTACTGTGTGAGTATTGCTCTACTTTCTCAAATATATTCTCAGTTCTTAAGTCCAAAATCAATGATTGATTTAAACAATAATAAAATAAAAATATGTATGATTATCCTATCGTGGTCAAAGAGACACCGACGTACAATACTGGTAATTGGTTTCAAATCTGAAAATGCCCCATAGAACACTTAAACCATTCATAGGAGAATAAAATCGAATTCTTTAGCTGCTCCAACTCTAAAATAATGTTGGCCAGCTAGATTGATCAAATGCCCCTATGTGCAACGGCGGCAGGCCATCAGGAGTGAATGCAGGACAGAGACAGAGAGTGATCGCGAGCGCACGCTATACTCTGCTGCTGGTCCAAGATGGAATAACTTGCGGGTCTCTTTCCATACCTACAAACACCACGACTCGTTTTGGCGCACCGACACAGCACCGGAGAAGTGCCATAAAACCGTGTGGCAGTAATAGACTTTTTATTTGATTTGCTCTCATTCCTTTCTGGCACTGGACCGCGTCAAACATATGCTGGTTTGGAGCCCCGTTTTGTCGAGCATGAGAGGATAGGCTTAGACAAGTATGGAGGGAAAACTGCTTAGTGCGGTGTTGCAGTCAATGTTGCATTTCACCGGCAGTCTTGTTCTTTCCTAATGAATAGCAGCCCCAGCCAACCGGAAGTTTTTCTGCAAAGTGGACAGGTTACATCGAGCAATTCTCACAAATAATAAATTGTAGAGCAATCAATGTTGTATACAAAGTTACGTTTGCCGATTGCTACAATGAATAGTTTCGAACGAAAATGCCATTCTACTAATAAAACTAGATTTAATTTCTCTGCAATCTGTGCATATGTGTGAATAAAGCTTTACGTCCCAAGAATGATGTTAGGTATTTACTAGTAATAGGATTTAATCTTTTTCAGAGAACTCCTTAAAATGTCGCTGACCATGTTGCTTTACCCATTTCATTTTTCGGATTGCAATCCTGTTGACATTACCAGAGCATCAGCAATGTTCAACACTAGTGCATGGTACGAGCGAGCATCGTGGCAGGGCTAGGTAGTGACGAATTTGTCCGTACGTCCAACTGTCTGTCAGTCGTTTGCCACGCGAATAGACGTGCTGAGGATGGGAGAAAAAATACCAACCTCCCCCAATTTCTACCGAATCAGATCGTGGAGGTAGGTATGGCACGAGCGACGCGTTTTGTTCATGCATCACAGATTAGGTTATAATTAAAAGTCAATATTTGTTTACATCATGCATCGCACATCCGCACACCGTAGAGCTGTGTTGCCACTGAGCTGTCTGCTGTTTTTGCGTCGACTGACCAACGATGATGGAGACGGGACGGCCGGTGCAGAGTGGTGATTGGTGGAAGTTTTGGGTGGACACTTGTACTGAAATTCAATCAAACTGTAACCACGCATATGATGACTCAGGATGTGGTAGGGAGCACTAGTTGGTGATTTGACAATTCTGCGAAAATTCCTGCGAGCAAGCAATTACATCTGGTGCACTGCTATTGAATGGAATTGAATAATTTTCGTTTGGTAGGGGATATGGCGCTAATGTTGGCCTATGGATCTAAGATTGGGCCCATGGCTAAAAATCTACTATTTATCAATTTTATCTAGATGAACGCGTCATTAGGACGTAACTAATGGATATTTTTAGTCGCTATTGAAAATTCAGTCGATTGCTGAATTTATGTATGGGCCCAAATTAGGGGCATTTAGGGCAAAAACCATTACATCGCCTGCAAGGTCAACTTCTAACATTCGCTGCGATGTTCATGAACAGAGGATGATAGGAAATGGAACTAACATTCATTGTAATAGATTTTTGGTTTGCGTGTATAAAAGCTGCATTACAGTGTACAATGCTGAATAAAATGGGTTGTCGAATTATGTGCTGAAAACATCTCATTGAGATCGATAGATTCACCATTATTCCGATGTTTGCTGTGATCTGAAAAATTTACTTATTAAAAGCTATCAATAGCTAGTCAATGTGTAAGACTGTCTTCCCGATTCAGCACCAGAAGGAAGATAAAATGAATAAACGTAATTTTCCCATACATTGACGAGTTAATTCGACAGTTTTCAATTTATTTAATGACATGCTATCTAGACGTCTATCCAATAAATGATTCCTAGCTCCATTATTAGATTCCGTTATAGGGTTTTTGATCTAATTTCTGTCCTACTGAGCACAACCCACGCTTAACCTTTTTTTTTCTTAAACGGATTTTAACAATTAATTAAATGTGTCTATCAAAGATGACTTCTAAATTTATTCCCCTTTCCATAAATACCGTTGAATTTGATATAGAGCCATTCTTGCGATATTGTTAAAAATCTAATACCCCGTTCACATTACAACCTATATCACGTAATATGGGCTGTCTTGCAATGAGCACATAGGATTTCCAGTGAAAACTAGATGTAAGAGTGCTAATTACAAGACAATGTATATCACGTGATATACGTTGTAATGTGGACGGGGTATAACACTGCTTCTTGATTCCAAATTCGTCCTACGAGTTTCAATTTCGTCCAAACGCACTGAAACGCCATTGGATTTTCTTCGTCCTATGGATGAAGGTAGAAAAGCGAGTTTGCTAGGAGCGCTTCTTTTGTTTTGAGAACAATGAGTGTAAATATTCACACAATTCGCTCTAATAGGCTTTGTGTTGTAGTTTGTGAACTAACGCATCTGTACAAACGTATTACTGATTTGTGTACGGTAAAATCATTGATTATACTGATGGTTTCTGCTCGATCGAACGGAAATGGAAGATTACGACGAAGTAGCGCTCTACCCTATTACTTTACATTGTTGCGTAAAAAAGGTGAATACAGCCAGCATAATAGCTCTTACACCACTATGCGTCCATATTTTAATCGAATACTTTCTAAATGCTTTATAAACGACGTATTGTATTCATTATTCTACAACACTGGTTCAATCTAACAACAAAACGAAATTAGTAGAGTAAAGGTTACCGTTTTTGCTTTCCAAGTAGAAGGTTGTGAGTTCTATTCCAAGCTCAATTCTTTTTTTTTTATTTTGTGTTATACGTCAAATTAATTTAAATCGTAATCATTGATCGCGACAACGAAGTAGTTTAAAAAAAAAAAACTTCTTGTAATTTGGAAGGTGAAGAGGTGACATGGGACGTTGAATGAAATAATCGTTCCCACAGGACCTGGAAGGAGCTAGAGTTGCGATTGGGAATGCTGGATAGATGTTCAGTTTCAAGGAAGCTTTTATTGATTATTGATCTGCCCATTTGATGTATTCTAGGGTAGCTCAGAATACAAGGCAAGCGGCTGGTGATCGGAAAATATATGGTTCGAATCCCCATTCAATGACGACATGTGTTTGTATGTATGTAATAATTTTTCTAATATCTCTGTGTGGTGCGTACTTCGTCAGAAATAATGAAAACAATCATCACTAAAGGAAACCATCACCACCACCAGCAACAATGATGCCATCCTGTCTCCCGGTCCCGGCCAAGAAGTCGATTCTTCAATAGGCGTTCGTTTGTTGGACAGAACCTCCTCCACCGAAAACTTTGGTTGCTGCCAGCGGCTGTTCCTGGAAATTTCAAAGGATTTTCATGTCATTTCTGCGGAGGAGGTTCTGCATGATTTCGGAGATGCCATGAACAAAGGTTCTTGGATGTTGTTTGTCCTGATAAAGGGTTCATCCACCAGCATTAAGTTTGACTTGGTTAGACTATATAAATTAATTTTGGGCTACATTGAGTCTGTTGATGTTGACAAATAAATAAATTACAATTATATAAAGTATAGTTCATGAAAAAATGCGAAATCTCGATAGAGTTTTCTTGCGTTCTTGGGGGACGAAGTTCCACACGGTTCGGTGGTGATTTCTGAAGCTGACAGTACAGATTTCAGGGAATTTTGACGAAGTTTTCTCAATTTCTCAGCGGAGGAGGTTCTGCACGATTTTAATGGAGGTCTCCGATTCTGCCAGCGGAGGTTCCAGTTTCGACGGAGTTTTCTCGCGTGAACTGTGGTGATTTCGGTGCTGCCAATGGAAGTTTCAGGAAATCTTCACGGTATTTTCTCATCTTTTCGGTGGAGGAGCTTCCGTAAGATTCCAGTGGAGATTTTCGATGCTGCCAACGGAGGTTCTACGGAATGTCGACGGAGTTCTCTCGCGTTCTCGGCGGAGCAGATTTTGCGCGATTTCAATATATGCGAATGGACGTCTTAGAAAAAGTTTCCGGAAATGTGATGTCCGTTTCAGCAAAACTTACAAAATCAGCAATTTTGACTAAACAAATTATTTCTGATTCGACAAAAGAATATCGGCCAGGAAGCTACTTATTCCTTATTAGTTGGTGATATAAAATAACATAACAAAAAGTGCACCCTTTGCAAACTAGAGTAGCTGCTAAATAATTCAGCAGAAACATGTTTTCTTTCCCAACATTAAAATGGCCATCCAAACCACATCAAGTGCCAATGTCCATATACATCAACTTTGAAGAATGATTGACGATGCCTTGAAAAGTTTGTGTTAACAAAAGATCATTCATCAAACATTTTGGATCTAATTTACGCACTGTTCTATCATCCGACGAGGGAACCCACTAACGGGTGGTTATCCAGCTCAGCACTTGTTATACTTTGCCGTCCGCGAGTAGTATTTTGGAAAGCATCCGCCTGTCAGTTAACTAGTCCACTTCGAGAATAGGAGGACCTCAGCTGCGGTGGACCATTAAAGGTACAGCGCACGCAGCATCCGTTAAGAAGTCTGTGTTTAGAACATCGAAAAAGAACCTGATTTAGTGTCATGAAGAGAGAAAAAAACCTCACACTACCAATTAACTTTGAAACGTGTTAATTAAAAAAAGTAATTATTATTTTTCATCTCTTCTCATCGTCATCATCATCGTCGTCGCCAGTTGTCGTGTTCTGTTTTGGTGATGCTGCGAGAAGCAAGTCGGGAATGTTTTGGCTGGCTGAGCTGTGAAGGTGGAATGCTACAAAACACGCACCGGGGAGCTTTGGAAGCGCGACAACCAACAACCTTTGGAAAAGGCGCGTTGAGCGTGGCTCTGTTCGTCTCTGCTTGGATTCGGATTTCGTGGACAGAATTCTTAATTTACAGACAGGGTGCTTTGTACTTTAAAGGCAATGAAGGAGGGATCCAGCGAGACAGATATTGTACTCTTTCTTCAGCAGCCACCCTGTAAAGTGTGCGATGCACTTTGGCTTCCTGTAAGCACACGCGACCTCTAATATAGAGTACACATTACGTTTGATGGGTCTGATGCATAACTGGTTGAAAACCAGTGGTGATGACGACGACGACGATGATGATGAGAATGGTTGATTACGAGAGCGGGTTTTTCTGTTGTACTGTTCGGAGCTTCCTCATGAATTTTTATGTTACATCTCTTGTCTGGAGCCACTTTGCAACTTCTTCCCGCTTGCTGGTCCTGCCTGTCTGCGTGCACTTGTGCTGCAGCATCAACCAAATTAGAGAAGGAAGAGTGATAGCCCGACATGGAAATCAAAGCAGAGAAACCGAGGAAACATTTCTTATCGCGCGCAACTTAAATATAAGAATTAAACTTGTCTGAAAACATTAAACCCCTAATGCGCTACAGCGTTTAGATAAACCGAGAAAGCCGGCAGAGAGTGTATGTTTCCTGATGGCAATCCGAGAACTCAAAAGTGTAGGTACCTAAATACAACAGAGAAAGCGAACGGGTGACGCGACGACGACGACGTTCTAATTATTACTATTGCTCTATGTACTTCTGTGTGAAACCCATCTGGTAGAAGCAAAACCACTTCGATAGGTTAAAACGAGGTGGTCTAGTGTAGTATTTCAGAGTTGGGTGTCTCGCTTTATGATGAGAGCACTTTTTGCCATTAAAAGTTAATTTCCGTTTGACGTAAAGACATACGATTGTCATTTAGAGTTCTCTTTCATTTTTATGATGTTTCCGCAATTGTACTCGTCGTTACAAATATCCCAATGACGTTTTCATAGCTGCTAGCAATTTGTTCATTCGCCATTCATTTACCTCTAGTAAAGGTTGCAAATGCTCATTTTGCATAAAAAAATATTTTTCGAAATCACAGTCAACTCTCTGTAACTCTATATTGAAGGTTATAGAGTTATAGAATGATTGACTTACACAACAATTTTTTTGTCATCCCCAATCTTAAGAGTAATCACGAATTATTCCATCTACTGTATTTTATGACATTACTAACACAAGTGAAATCGAAAAATCGATTACGACCTCATTTGCGTAAGTTCTGAGTAGATGTTTTGCAATAAGACTGTCAAATCTAGAAATCTGATATGCCACGTGAAACGATCTGGTTGATAAGGTTTTTGCTATTTGCCCCAACGGCACCGGCACAATCCTGGATCTTCTAATACATTCTCTCAAATGTAAAACACAATAATGAACATATAATACCGTAGTGGCAAACATACTTTTACATATGGAAACTAATAAATTATCCCTACAAAATGGAAAACGTTCCTTGATTGCAATGGATGGATCAAAATGCATCTTCCAAATGCAGTACCATTTCTTTGATCCAAATAGCCATGATGACGTATAATAAGTGATCCCAATTGCTTGACTGGGGTGAATATGAAATGGTCAGGCCTGTAATAGAGCTTGTTTGAATGGCTTCCTCCTAAGTGCTTTTTTTTCCCTTGATTTGTTTTCCGCAAATTTTCTTAATGCGGCACCCTTGGTCGAGATCAACATACGCACTTCACTCGTCTGCTAGGGAGGATGAGAAATTTTACGGTGAACTCTTTTTGGAACGTGCCTGTCAATTACATAAGCCAAGACATGGGAAAATGTTTGAGCAGTGGTTTCAACGTTATCAGGATCGAGAATGCTCTTCCAATCTATACTAGATAAATAGCACATTGACGATACTACGGTGATCGGCTTTCTGCAAATCGGATGGCACTTTTTTTCCTTGATTTGTTTTCCGTCGATCTTGTTTTACGTACTGCATACCAATGCTAGCGAAGCCAGGAAAGCAGCTCCCACACCTGGACTCTACCTATCGACCCATAAACTCATGGACCGGGGTACCTTCGGCTTACTTCTCTTCCGAAGGAAGGCGTGATCAGATATTTTATGCCTCAGATAATCCCGGCGGCGCCGACTGGTATTGAACCCAGGTCTTTTGGGGTGAGAGGCAATCACTCTTACCGCTATACCACCGGCACCGATAATGGGGTAAAATTGGCACCCTAAGAATATTGCTTTTTTTTGTCCATTAATTTATTTGATAAGGTTCAACCGAATTAACTTTACAGAGCCGAGGATTCTTGGTCACTATACAATACATCTTAAAACTATAGTCAAAAGGTACAACACAATAAACACATTTTTTCCTCCGCTATCCAAAAAGCCTCCTCCATCAGAACTGGAGCCGCTTACAGTGGTTTCATTGTATGGCAGTTACGCCATCGTGGGGCAAAGCGCTTCCATTGCAGCAATGGACGCAAAACGTGGTCAACACTCACACACTCATCACGGAACGGTTGCTTTCCAAAGTCGACGACGCATCGACCGAAAGAACTGCTGATGAAGAACAATGAGGAGGACCACACAATGGTTGCTGCCGAGAAAACAGACGATCGCGTGGCACACATCGAGAGTGGCCTGCTTTTGTCGACAGCCGAGTGAACACTGCTAAGAATATTGCTGTTGGATATGGTGAAAATTAGTGTATTCAATGTAATTAGACATAATTATTATTATTATTATTATTATTATTATTATTATTTAATTTTATTCATCGGACTATTGTCTACATGAAACAACCTTAACGCTAAAACAATTCAAGTGTTTCTAATCCGTGCCAAAAAGCGAGATGAAGATTCCCCAAATTCGAATAATTCTTCGACAGCCGTAAACGTACGCATCATAGTTGTTAGTGGTTCGTTGTAACCGAACGCCGTTCGATGGTACCGCGGTTGGAGAAGGGTACCACTTCGTAATGTTCTCGGTGGTACTCGGATATCCAACAGCGAGAGAAGCCTCGAGCAGTCGACCTCACCATTCAATAGCTTGGCAACAAAAACTGCTTGCTGATTTTTCCGTCGGCATTCCAGAGTATCCAAGCTCAGCAGATTGCAGCGATCAGAATACGGCGGGAGATTTTGCGGATCACGCCATGGTAGATTACGTAATGCTATCCTGATAAACTTGCGCTGAACACTTTCGATCCTCAAGCTCCAAGTCAACTGATGAGGAAACCAGACCAAGGAGGCATTTTCCAGGATTGGTCGCACAAGTGAGCAATAGAGAGCTTTCAGGCAGTGTGGGTCAATGAAGTCCTTCGATATTTTCGACACAAAACCTAGCTGGCGATTCGCCTTTGTGATCAGAGCAGAGCGGTGGAGGTTGAACGTCAACTTATGGTCCAGTAGAACACCAAGATCGCTGAACTGGTCGGTTCTTTGAAGAACCACACCGTTGATGGCATAGTCAAAAACAATCGGCTGCCTGATGCGTTAGTTTAAATTATGTTTTGATGATGCTAAATACAGAAATTAAGTTTATCAGCGATCAAGTAATCCATGATCATTATATTTAGCAATTAGAGCTTGTTATTCATTACACTACTATCATTCAAACCTATAACACGTACTTTTACTTTACGCTGGAAGCGGTGTAGGTTCGCCTGGATCAAGGACAGGAGGTGCTTTGGATTCAAGAACGGTTCATGTAGCTGGCGGAAGAAGCGTAGCTTTTTTTTTCCATGATTTGTTTTCCGTCGATCTAGTTTTCCGTGCTGAGCACGACTGCTACCGACGCCAGGGAGGCAGCTCCCACACCTGGACCCTACCTATTGACCAATCAACTCATGAACCGGGGACCAACGGCTTTAGATCCCTTCCGAAGGAAGGCGTGATCAGAGATGTTATGCCTCAGAACATCCCGGCGGCGCCGATTGGGATTGAACCCTGGCCTGCTGGGGTGAGAGGTAATTACGCTTACCACTACACCACCGGCACCGTTGAGCAGCGTAGCTCTATCGATTGAAAATCTGAAAGGGCGGGAGAATTAGGTGTCGTGGGCGTTCGCCATGAAGAAGACCCTTATACGGAAAACATGCTGGAGCGCCGTATTGCGAATGAAGGACATGTTGTCGATGAAGACATCAAGATGAGAGTATTTGTCTACCTGGTCATGGATGCGAAAGATGCGCAAGAAGCTTGGCAGAAGTTGAAAACCGCTTTTCAAGACGATGGAATCTATTTGCGCATCTACAGCAGCTGACATCGATTCGCCTAGAGAATTTTGGACAGCTCGGAGGCCTATGTTGATGCTTTGGTTTTGACGAGTTATAAATTGAAAGCTTAGATTGAGTTTCGAACCCCTTTGGTTGTGTTTTAAGTTTGTTCTCTGTTTTGTGCGTGCGTTCGTTTTCATAGATTTCGGCTACATTTGCAAGATTAGCGCTGGCGCTCTGCCTCCCGGACGGTTATACGTGTGTAATTGGTAGTTTTCTCGCTTTCCGGGAAGTTTTAGAATCGAGAAAGAAAACGTGATCATCATGTTTGCAAGCATCAGAAGAGATGTCGCAATCTGCGTTGTTTGATTTTTTTTTCTCCCGGACTGGAAATTAGTGGAATCGCGAGTGATAATTTTTAATTTCAGCAAGGTGCGTGAAAGAGCTCGGCACGATCGGTGCTGATAAATGGTTCGCTTGCAAAAAAATTTTGCAAAAAATTTAGTGTTTTAGAACGAAATTGATATCGAAAGTGTACCAAACGTGCTTCTGAACGTGTTTCGCAGTTGGGTGTGGTGAAATTCGTGATTTAGCGGTTGATTTTCAGTGAAAATTCCGTATCACAAAATTACTCACCGAGTTCCCTTTTTTGCCGTTCGACGACGATGGGTTTGCGAGAGAAAAATAAGCATCGGGAATGTGCTCCCGGATATATTGATTTAGTGAGTACGTTGAAGATTGTTCTTATACATTTCTCGATTGCATTTTCGAGGGAACGTCCGGAGAGCTTTGAGATTAGGGCGTTGTTACTTTTGCGGGCAGACGTGTTGGTCATTGGTAAGGGCCAGTAAGGGCTGCCAGCAGATGAATCAAGAGGTATTCGAAACAAAATTGGTAAGAAATGTCCATTCAAATCGATTTAATTCAGATTGCAAATAATATTTTTTGAATCTGGAAGTGTGTTTATGATACCATTATCCATTTGATAAAGGTAGAGTGAACATGCGGGGCTTATTGTATGTAAAAGTGGCCTCGGTGTGGTCGTGAATTACCAGGCATTCTGAAATGGGTCACTGGCGCTGCAATAGAGCTAACACCTTCTAACTCCCGGACTAAACCTGCTTTAATTTAAGGGTAATAAAAAGCAGTTTTCTTCCATAATAACAGTGCCGGACAGTGTGGGTTAGATTGTACACACACACATACATGCAGTGAAAGATTAGATTCTGCAAGATGTCAAGGTAAAGTATGGACCACGGAGTAGCAAAGACGTAGGAGTGGAGTAGAGCGTGAGCAGCAACAACCACGACGGTTCCAATAAGAGCAGTCTGCTGCCCTTGATGGGTTTGATACCCATCACCATCGGCGCATACAATTGTCAAAAGATGGGACATTATGCAGCGAATTGTCCAGCGAAGTCTGGTACATCAAAGAACAGTAGAGGTCGTGCGATGTGTGTTGTTCTAGCAGTGGGTAATGTGAACCAAGATGAATAGTATTTTGACTCTGGTGCCTCTACTCACATGGCACGGCCAGGACGGAATCGACAAGCAAAGCAGCAGGTTTTCTATCAAGTCGGTACTGTGAACAAGAGCAGCATGACATCTAAGGCGGAAGGTATTATCAACTTGGATTTTGTCTAAGGTCCTGTGGATATTCAGGATGTACTGCAGGTTCCCGATTTGGCAGCCAGTTTGTTATCAGCCAGCAAGATTTTCAGCAAGGGTTTCACCGAAAACGGAGAAGTTCGGCTGAACCGGCAGGAACAGAGCTTGAAACAGTTGAAACAGATGGCAAACGGAATTTCAAAGAAGAATTCAGAAGCGCTGGACTGTAGTGCATGTGTGCAGGGCAAGCATTCTCGTGAAGCGTTCCCGAATAGCGACTGGACATGGTGCATACGGATTTGTGCTTGGAGGTTGCTGATTCTTCATCACTTTTATCGACAATGCTACACGGAAGGTACTCGTCTATACTCTAGAAACAAAAGATCAAGCAATGGAAGCGTATTAAGATTTCAAAGCGAAGCCTTACGTTTGGAGATTTTCGGATCTGTGGCCATGATCCATATACCGAAGCAAAAGATATTGAAGTTGGATCCAAAATCGACCAACTAGGGGAATTTACGTATTCTCGTCAATCTAAGCAGCGTCCGCACTTCTAATAGCATTTTCACAGCGTCACGCACATATATGACGTGTCTGTTTGTTTCAATTCATCTGCTGCTTGCTTCTCTATCCATTCCAATCGACAGAATTCTTCAAAACTGTTTGAAAGCGTTTTTACAACGCTCTAAACTTCTCAGGTGAGTGTGACTATTGTCGGCAGCCTCTTTTTCTTCGGCAACCTTCCCATTAGAACTGCGTGTTAACCAGCTGTTCTATTATCGGCAACTCGTAATCAGCCCCATTTTGTATTACGTATGCTTCATTTGAAGAAAAATCTGGCATAAAAGGATTGCTCGGTCCTACAAATATAATCAGATTGAAGCTGAAAGACTAAAGAATCATTTGAATACATTCAGGGAAGTGTGTTGATGGTAAAACATAGTGAAATTAACGTTTAAATTTTGATTGCCGAAAACAGTCAATGGGTGCCGAAGCCGACATTTACCCTATGTATTTGTGGGATATGCAGAGGATACCAAAGGTTACAGAGTGTACAACCCGGCGAACGGAGATATTTTGATCAGTCGTGATGTGAAAATAATTAACGAAGGTCAGTTCAACGAAATATCATCCGGGGAAGCTGAATGTTTTGAATTTCTGAAAATTGAGTTTTCAGAAGCGGCTATAGAAGTGAGTAGCAGTGCCAGCGCATCGACAACAGAACAATCAATCGTAGTCTCGGCTACAGAAACGGAAAATGAAGAAGCAACCAGTGACAACAGCAGCAGTTCCGAAAACGAGCTTGAAGATGCCAATGCAGAAGTCGCACTGCTACAGCAATTAGTTAAACCAACTTTAATGGAGCATGAGTTCAAGCGTAGCGGTAGGGAGCGCAGGTGTCCAGGCAGGTGTCTGATTATGTAACTTATAGTACGTATACTGGCAAACTTGTTTCCCAAACCCCACAGTCAAATGTGAACACTACATGCGGTACTGAGCAAGGTACGCTAGACCATCTTCTTCTTCTTATTCGCATTTCAAGCTTATTGCTTAGCGCATATTAGCTTATTGCGTGCTCTCAACTTAGTGTTCTATCTAAATGCACTTCCACAGTTATTAATTGAGAGCTTTCGATGCCAATACCAATGCATGAATTTGTATATTGTGTGGCAAGCACAATGATACTCTATGCCCAGGGAAGTCGAGAAATCGAACCCGCCGCCTCCGGCTTGGTAATACGCTAGACCATATCGAGCAGATTAGTGATCCAGGCACTTACAACGAGGCACTGAATAGACCTGACCGAGAGTTTTGGATGGCAGCAATGCGTGAAGAGATTGCTGCACTGGAGAATAACGAAACGTGGATGCTAGACGATCCACCAAACGGAGGCAAAGCCATCAAGAGCAAATGGATCTTCAAGACCAAACAGGGACCTGACGGCAAGATTGAGCGGTACAAAGCCCGCCTGATGGTCAAAGAATGCTCACAGCGACCGGTTATCGACTACGATGAAGCATATGCCCCTGTTGTTCGATATTCGACCATTAGGTATTTGATGGCATTAACACCAACATTTTATCTAGAGTTCGACTAAATTGATGCGGTGGCAGCGTCTCTAGTAGCACGCTTGTCACAAATCAATTGTAGAAACTTATATACGACTTATTTCAGTCATAAACAAGTTGCTGTAACTTATTGTGATGAAAGTGTGCTACTCGGGGTTCCTTCAAGGCAAGCTCAACGACGAAGTAATTCATATGCAGCAAGCAGAGGGCTTTATAAAGGATCCGGCTTCATAAAGGTATGCAGGCTTCGAAGAACACTCTACGACTTGAACCCGTCCAGCAGAGTCTGGAACCAGCAGTTTGATAATACGTTGCGCGAATTTGGACTGGAGCAATCAAAGATGGACCCCTGTTTGTAGTTCAAGATCAACGGATATAGAATGTTGTTCATCACAATATGTGTGGACGATTTTCTTATTTGAACAAACGATGCGAAATTGAAGAAACGTTCGAAGAAGTTCTTAAGAGCTGCGTCGGTGGTGTAGGGGTAAGCGTGAGCAGACCTGGGTTCAATCCCAGTCAGCGCCGCCGGAATGTTCTGAGGCATAACATCTTTGATCACGCCTTACTTCGGAAGGGAATTAAAACCGTTGGTCCCCGGTTCATGAGTTGATGGGTCGATATGTAGGGTCCAGGTGCGAGAGCTGCCTCCCTGGCGTCGGTAGCATTGGTGATCAGCACGGAAAACAAGATCAACGGAAAACAGATCAAGGGAAAAAAGAAGTTCTTGTGCACACGAGTCCGAATGAAGGATCTGGGTCAAGCGAAGAACTGGCTAGGACTCAGGATCAACAGAGATCGAGAACGTGGTGAACTATCGTTGGACCAAGGGAATTACATCGAGGACGTATTGGGCAAGCTTCATATGGCGAACTGCCATTCCGTTTCAACACCGTTCGAGGCATGCGAAAAGTTGGATAAATTAATGTCCCCACATCCTATGCAGGATATCGAACTGATGAAGAATGTGCCTTACAAGGAATCTGTCGGGTGCCTACAATGCATTGTGCAAGCTACGCGTCCCGATATATACTATGTAGTCAACGTCGTCAGTCAGTTTAGCCTGGGCCGGAAGCATTGGAAAGCATTGAAGAGAATTTTTCGATATTTGAAGGGCACGATCAACAGTACAGTAAAGATGGTTACGAAGACATTATTGGCTATACTGATGCAGATTGGGAAGGAGATGTGGATACGCGGCGATCAACGACAGGCTATGTTTTCATGCTTCAGGGTGGAGCTGTATCATGGAATGTTAAGAAACAGCCAACGGTAGCCTTATCATCATGTGAAGCAGAATACATGGCGTTATCAAGAACGACCTCGGAAGCACTATGGTGGAGGAACCTACTGAAGCAAATATTTGGAGAAATGACTATCCAAATTCTTTGCGATAATCAATCTGCTATCTTCATAGCCAAAAACGGAAGCTACGATCCCAGGACAAAACACGTGGACATTCGTTACAACTTTGTGCACGATGCTATCGATAGTGGATTGGTGATTTTCAACTATTGGTGATGACAAGCAGCTGATGGATTCATGGACAGTTCGTTCCAGGATCGCCCAAATATTTAACACGTACTTTTACTTTGCTATAAAGTTAAACATTGAAAATTGTAATTTTTCAAAATAAAAACCAAAAAAGAATTATTGAATTTACTTCTGAAGGTCGGAGTAGAATGGAATTGTGTTGTAATTTAATTGTAAAGTTGGTAAAAGTATTTTCGATGAATGTTTAGTAATAAAATAGCTGAAAGTGCTTGGAGCAGGGTGTACACGCATAACATTTAAAAAATACCTCAGCTCAAAAAACAAAAGATTGAGCAATATCAGCATTATTTTCACGTAAACAGTTTATTACTCATGTATGTCGTAATATTCTAACTTGTTAGTTATGCATGAATGATCCTCATATAAAATCCAAAACACATAAGTGTTTATGTAATGACATTTACAAGGCTATTCTTGCTATTGGCTATTCTGTAAATCTATCAGCATATTTGTAAAATGTTTTTTTTTTTCCTATGTTGGGGACATAATACCACCGCGACCATTACTTTGATCTATTGTGGTGTATCCTCTTTTTATTTATGCCATAACGTAGCTGTAAACCACTATTGTTTGAGTAACTACCACTACTGTTGTAAGCAATCATCCCAAGCAGGTAATACATTCCTTATGAAATTTATTACCTGATTGGGAGCAGCAGCCCAGATTTCCCAAGGTCTCATCAGACCCTTATCAAGATATCTGCATCGTTTATGAAATAGTGCAACACAGTCACACAGCAAATGTTCAGAGCTTTCACTCTTTAAGTTACAAAAGCGACATTTATCTTCATGCAGTTTACCAATGATTTTCAGGTGATATTTACAAGGACAGTGTCCTGTTATCAAACCAGTGTATGTACTCAAATCTTTTTTTGAAAGATTAAGTAACTTTTGTGTATGAAAAGCGTTCGGCTTTATAAAACGTTTAGATTGCCGAGAATTTAAGGTACTGGTCCAGTTGTACTGTACCTTTGTTTTTCCCAGTTTTTTAGCTCCATTTTTAAAGCACAAAAAGAAAGTCCAAAGAATGGTTCAGGACCGATGAATTTCGTGGATGACCCTATTTTTGCCAATTGATCAGCTTTTTCGTTTCCTTCGATTCCACAATGACCAGGGACCCAATAAAGGTTAACCGTATTTCGACAGGACAGATGCTGTAATAGTTTAGTACATTCCCACACCAGTTTTGACGTGTAAGTTTTTGATTTCAAAGCATTCAGCGCCGCTTGACTATCTGAACAAATGCATATATTCGCATTTTTATAGTTTCTTTTTATGCAAATCGCTGCACATTCTAAGATGGCATATATTTCAGCTTGAAATACTGTCGGCCAATTTCCCATGGACACCGAAAAGTTAACCTCAGGGCCGGTAATACCAGCCCCGACCATATTATCTTGTTTCGAGCCATCTGTATAAAAGATTAATGATCCAGGACTAATATTCAGTCTTCCTGCATCCCAGTCAACGCGAGTCACACCAGGAACATGGAAATTATGATTGAAATAATGTCGCTTCAGCATGCAATCTTCGTTCATCAATATTAATGGACTTATCTTAAACTCTTTTAGAATGCTCAAATGTCCAATAAGATCTCCATCGAAGAAAATCATGGACCGTTTGAGCCTTAGAGCACTTTTCTCTGCATCCAGTTGAATAAATTGATGAAGAGGAAGGATATTGAGTAAAGCATCCAAGGCTGTAGAGGGAGTACTACGCATTGCTCCAGTTATGGAAATAGTAGCAAGCCTTTGTAGCTTGTTTAGTTTGACTTGTGCCGTTTGTTGCTTAGTTTTCGGCCACCATATAAGTGAGGCGTAGGTAATCCTGGGTTTAACTATAGCCGAGTATATCCAGTGTATCATATTTGGCTTCAGACCCAATTTTTTTCCAAACGTTCTTTTGCAGGTCCAAAAAGCATTTGTTGCTTTTCCTATTTGTTGATCAATATGTTTGTTCCAACAGAGTTTACTATCTAAAGTTACTCCTAAAAACTTTACTTCTGAAGATAGTGACAGCTTTACGTCTCCTAGTTTAAGATCATTGATAGAGATTTTACGTCTTTTAGTAAAAGGTACAATAGTTGTTTTTGTATGATTGATATTCAATCCCTCATCTTTGTTGTAAAATGTTAGTAAATGATCAATTTTAATCCAATTCTCAACATCTTAAGTCGTGGAATTATTTCTGAAGACCAGAATTCTCAAAAATGGGTAGCGGTTGCAGCAGTTTACACAAGTTTTAATTGTAAAATGCATATGTTCGGCATTGACAAAATACATTTGAACGCCTTTTTAGAATGCAGTCAATGTTTACGTTAATTGCTGCAAGTTTTAAAGTTATAGTTATGTAATGTGATAGTTAGTTCCCCCTTCTTAAGGTTTAAAATATTTTAAAGATTTAAATTTGGTAATGGGTTCAAGGCATAAACACGGTCTAGATTTTTTTTCAAAACTTCAAATTAGATTTTTAATTTTATCATCAACGCTGAAATGATAACCAACACAAATAATAATTATGAAAATGTTTGGTCAACCTGTAGATTGAGAAACATATGCATATTTGATTCGCAAAACTTCTCAAGAATTATAAACATCTAATATATAGGGGAAATAGATGTAATGTCAGCTATCGACTAAATTTTCAATAGCGACCAAAAATCATTACAAGTAATTCTTCGGTCTTCAATTGTTTTGGATGTATTTAACCCATGATCCTGCAGCTCACTGGAGGAAATTTTGTATCAAAATAAGCCACCATATTATTTTTTTCTCACAAAAGTTTGAGGAGTACGTTTATTGTCTCAGTGTAGCAATCTAACTTCTATCCTGTTTTTTACGGATAAATATGTTATTCAGCCACAATAAGCAGTAGATAAACGATCATTAAATTGTGATTGACCTAAATTGAATCATATTTTAGTCAATAATGATGCATTTCTCGTCCAGATTTATTATCACCGTAAAAACGCACCCACCCTTCCTATTTCTTAATCATAATGGGCAGTTGTCGCCAAATATCAACTGGTTATACAAATAAGTAAAGTACAGACATGCCGTATGGTATACTTCATGTCCAGATATAGGTTTTGAAAAGCGGGGCAGACTGACCTGGTTTTGCAATTCATTTCGTTTTCCTGAAACATACTCTTGATTTTCCTTGAAAGCTCCTTGAGATTGTTTTAAAGTCCTCGGAATAGACTTTATCGATACCTTCTGTATTTGACATGATAGTATTGCTTCCTACAACACATATTCTTCCAGGAAGTTCCCTATTCATTAGAAGCATGTCTTCCATTTATTTGTGCTTTGAAATCGATTGAGCGTGATGAAGCAAAATCGATGTTTTGATCCACCCTAGTAAATATGTATATACTCGGGAAGAGTGCTTTAAATCTTACTTAACTCTCTGGTTGCGCCACTAAATTCTTGTAATCTTCAAAGAAACTGAACCAAACTCCCTTGTGACTATGGCATGACCAGACACTCCCGGGTAACTAGCTCAGTAGCATGAGACCCCTGAACTGTGTCGCAGGGCCGGCATGTTACTGGGTATTCGGAGGGGCTACGCGGACAAAGTATGAAACACAGGAATATTCACATTTTCTAAAACATTTATTTGCCCTTTTCTGTGGCGTGTGGGTGTGGGTTTTCACATATATGTGGCGTGTATGCGAGGGTTTAAAATGTTACGGTACTCACTGTTGCAGCAGATTCTTCTTCGGCGTCGCGACGCTGGCGTTGGCCCACACGGCTGCTCCTGCACTACCGTGTGGCCGGAAACTTGCGGCGCGGGCTGCAGACAGTGTAGTTGCCGCTTTGGGAGAATGGCGGATCTGGTGGCGTTCATCAGCCACATACGGCTCAGCAGGCGTTGCTGGCTCGTTTGGCTGGCAGGCGTCTTCCGTCGTTGACGGCATCGGCTGACCGTGGCATGGCCACCTTGGTCGAGCCGAGACGGGACCCTCCTTGGCAATTAAGGCCACCGGCCTGAGGGAATCGTCCCTGACGGACGATCGAGGATCATTTACTATTAGGCTCGGAAGCCATCTTGACTTCCGAGCCGAGCCGTGTAAGACCGTTTTATGTCGAGTACGAGGTGTACAAAATGTACAAAAGCACAAGAAGTCCTGAGAATTATTAAATTCAGTCAGGGAAATTTCCGTCAGGATAATAAAAATCAATTACCTGAACGGAGGTAGGCTTTCTAGCCCAAACCCCACAAGGGGGGGGGGGGGTGTTGTATTAAATATGCACTACACTTAACACTCAACTGGTCTACACGGACGCCTGGTTACTTCTGCCAATTAGAAGGTTTTTTCTTTTACAACATGGCCACTCGCATGCCTTTTGCCGATCATTCTCCATTTTTAGCTTAATTGTCCTCCCTTTAGTATCGTTCGAGTGTTTTTGCAGCGGTACTAACCCTCTCGCTGCTGTGTGTTGCCTTCTGTCTTTTAAATTAAAATACGTGAATTTTCCAAACAACAACAACTCATACAAACGAAAATCCACGGATTGTAACCAACTGGTTACACTATCCACTACCCCGATGAAAAATGTAAAAGCACGAAGTGATTTTGCATTTTTTTTTATCAAAACCATCTTCGGCTCAAACGGTATCATGGAAGTGCAACCGCATCACAAACAATCAAAACAAACTATTTACAATCTACTTGAAAACGCGAAATCATAATCATACTATGTACATACAAATTAAAATAATAAATTAAAACAAAATTTTAAAATAATAATAAAAACGTGCACTACTCATTTATTTTACACTAATAAATTACAAAAATCATCCCGAATCATGGGTAAACCTTCATATAAACATATTTACAATGCTGCAGCAAAACAATTTTACAACCCTATTTCTAATATTTACATAATTTACATTTAGATCACTTTCGATCTTTCGCATTGGTAGTCCCCCTTGCGCAGGCGGGATTTACCGGCGGGTGAACTGTCATTTGATCGATTAGTCGATCAAGCGATCAGTCACCGATGACAGGTTGTCATACGGCATCAATGTGTAAATAAACATCTGTCAAAGCATATCGCCATGAGCAATGTTTATGTTTCGTGTTATTTATGTTGTGTTGTGTGTTTTATTTCGTTGAAATTGGCCAAATTTCAATCGAAAAAAGAGGTAAGCAATTAGAAAAATCGATTAAGCATATCAACATTTATGCTCCCTTTTTTTTTTAGGTGTATGTGTGTATAGGAGTGGATTGGAGCTCTAGTGGATGGATTGTTTTGCTGCCAGTGCCAAAATCTTCCTGGGGAAGATCTGCCTGCAGAAAACCCATGAAATCCCGGGATTACCATGCTAGCCATCTTGTATCCACAAGATGCACTGCAGGTGAGTAAAGTGCGCACAATTCAGTGAATTTAAAATATTGCCGATCGTTGAAATTGATCGAAGCATAAAAAGGTCAACATAAGTTGACAAGTGGGTATTTTCTGCAGTCTTACCGTAACAAGTGCAAAGAAAGAGGGCAATACATGCAATTCCTCGATCTTTCACTGTTGTTGCTGGTACGAAAATCCCTTGTTCCATCAACAGGAACAATCAATTTTGATCTGGTGATCCATAATTGATTTTAATGGAGTGTTGAACTCCTTAATCAATTGAAAGCACAAATAAATTTTCTCTTGAAAATTTTAAAACAACTTTCTATCAACTAACTGTTGTTGTATTTTTCTTTTTAGGCCAATCGATTCCTACTGGTGTGCTGGTTTGGACTGTAGCGGTGGTGGTCGGGGAGGATTTGTACACCGAGTTCCAAGGACAAGTCTCGATGACTCCTTGCCAACTCGTGTATCCATGCCCAGTTACCTGCTGTGTCATTCACCATTATGGCACTAGGATAAGGGATTGTTATTATCCTAAAAAGAAATAAATAAACATAGTTCACTCTTTTTAGCGCCACAAGACCCTTCTGGTCTGGGCGAAAATAGGGAATAGTTCTATAAAAAAGAAAAGTTGTCAATGTCAAACATTTTAGTGGATGGTAAGTATAAGTGAGCTGCATTTGACTTAATTATTACTACATTTATATCACAGGTAAGTATGTACGGTAAGTATAGTACGGGTAGGGTGATTATGATTTTTTTAAATATAAATTTGGACGATCACGAACAAGTTAAAATCGTTTGAACTAATTTTGGTTTGTGTCCTCTCGTTCAGGACCTCTTTTGATTTTACAAATCCCTTGTAAATTTACACTTTTCATCGGTCTCGTATCAAGTGTGCGGTTTTAGACATTCGTGCTAAGCACGGATCCCTGCCACCTCCCGTCGGAAAATCCTTAGATTTTCATACTTTAAGCGATCCTCCGAATACCTTTCACGATTTTACGTCGGTCGCCAATTGTGACTATGGCATGACCAGACACTCCCGGGTAACTAGCTCAGTAGCATGAGACCCCTGAACTGTGTCGCAGGGCCGGCATGTTACTGGGTATTCGGAGGGGCTACGCGGACAAAGTATGAAACACAGGAATATTCACATTTTCTAAAACATTTATTTGCCCTTTTCTGTGGCGTGTGGGTGTGGGTTTTCACATATATGTGGCGTGTATGCGAGGGTTTAAAATGTTACGGTACTCACTGTTGCAGCAGATTCTTCTTCGGCGTCGCGACGCTGGCGTTGGCCCACACGGCTGCTCCTGCACTACCGTGTGGCCGGAAACTTGCGGCGCGGGCTGCAGACAGTGTAGTTGCCGCTTTGGGAGAATGGCGGATCTGGTGGCGTTCATCAGCCACATACGGCTCAGCAGGCGTTGCTGGCTCGTTTGGCTGGCAGGCGTCTTCCGTCGTTGACGGCATCGGCTGACCGTGGCATGGCCACCTTGGTCGAGCCGAGACGGGACCCTCCTTGGCAATTAAGGCCACCGGCCTGAGGGAATCGTCCCTGACGGACGATCGAGGATCATTTACTATTAGGCTCGGAAGCCATCTTGACTTCCGAGCCGAGCCGTGTAAGACCGTTTTATGTCGAGTACGAGGTGTACAAAATGTACAAAAGCACAAGAAGTCCTGAGAATTATTAAATTCAGTCAGGGAAATTTCCGTCAGGATAATAAAAATCAATTACCTGAACGGAGGTAGGCTTTCTAGCCCAAACCCCACAAGGGGGGGGGGGGGTGTTGTATTAAATATGCACTACACTTAACACTCAACTGGTCTACACGGACGCCTGGTTACTTCTGCCAATTAGAAGGTTTTTTCTTTTACAACATGGCCACTCGCATGCCTTTTGCCGATCATTCTCCATTTTTAGCTTAATTGTCCTCCCTTTAGTATCGTTCGAGTGTTTTTGCAGCAGTACTAACCCTCTCGCTGCTGTGTGTTGCCTTCTGTCTTTTAAATTAAAATACGTGAATTTTCCAAACAACAACAACTCATACAAACGAAAATCCACGGATTGTAACCAACTGGTTACACCCTTTGGATTCACACGCAGGCAAAGAATCTCAACTCATTGTTATTAATTTAAGACAATCCAGGATTAGTTCATTTGATTTTCAAAACGAATAAGAGGTTCTAGTAGCATTTTCAAGAACTTGCGATGACATTACAGAAAGAAAAAGACCTGTCAAGAAAACGTGTGAATCATTGAATGATTAATTTCCAATCTCCTAAGTGCCAAAGTTTCCAACACACTCTCTTTCAAGAGCTTTATCAGATCGCAACATTTTGTTTCTAATGCAATGTCTTACCTTTCTTGTTTTGAGAATATGGAAAGGATAAAATTTTACTCTAGAATTTTTGTTTTATACCCGGAGTGATGTAGTGCAATAAGCATGGGATATGGATCGGACATTTGGTTACGGGGATTTGGAAAAAAAAGTGCACCTACTAACAGTTTAAGACCACGGTAATCACATCCTGACAAGCTTAGTGACCACCATCTAATTCAAAACATCAAATCACATCACTTCTCAGCTTTAACTACATTGGCCATTTCCGAACGTGTAATGAAATCATGTTTTCCTAAAACTAGAAAAAATACCGATAGGTGAATTGATCCTGTTCTTTTTTTTTCATTTTGCTCCAATACTTTTTTAATTCGCACAGGCACCAACTGCGAGCGTAGGTACAACAAAGGAGCTAAGAAAAATTGCCATCCGAGTAGTACAAACTGGGGCAGAGAAGAAAAGCTGCACGGAAATCAGCGGAAATTTCACACACAAAACGTACAATCAAACAACAATCAGATACCTTCTGAGGGCGGTGGTGTAATCTTGGGGGAAATTTCGGGATCGGTAAGCACTCCGAATAAAAAGCAGGGATTTGTAAAAGGGCGAGAAAGATTCACGACAAAAAAAAATGTCGGCGGGCGTCGGAGCAAAAGTGCAAAAATGGGGAAAATATGAAAAACTTTTCCCATCACCGTCATTATCCGTTTGTCTGCCAGAAAAAAATCACAATGTTTTTCCTACTGTTCGTCCTTCTCGGCGGACGGAACCCACTCAAACCGAGCAGAGTAGTCAAATCGGAGAGGTGAACAATAAAGAAACGGAGAAACAGCAACTCGGAAATTTTATGTTTTTACAGTGCTACTGCTTCATTTGAATATTGAAGCTGCAATACACCTGAGAACCCATGTCGTGTCGAGAAGAGAAGGGAAGGGAAAGAAAGGGAAGGATAGAGAACACGCAGAACATTCGGTAGTAGTGGCAGGTAGGAGTTCTAACGTCAACGACGGCTATAGTCTCGTTCCCGCAAGCGATACATCGAACGCGGATTGAATTGCGGCCTGACCTTGACCAGGTAAAGTGCGCTGGAAACAAAACAAACAAACAAACGAAAATCAATCCGAAAGCCTGAAACGAATGCATTAGCGATGAAAAATAATGGTCGAAACCGAAACATCTTTGCGAAAATGGTGTTTGTCTTTAAAGTGAACCCTACACGATTGCTTTTATTGACAATAATCGTATTGTCAATACATGCTATATTGACGTCAATATATCGAGATTGACAATATTTCTGAATTCACATCATCAATATTATAGTCAATAATTCCCCTTCGCGTCAATATATTGATGCGTGTGGGGTTTGCTTAGAGTAATTTTGACTTTTAGTTAGCCAGAAGCGACAAAATCAACAGCAGTTGTAATTGAATTTTTGAACTGTTCATAGGTATCAGCGAATGTGAGAATAATGATTTAACTCTTAAATTCTCAACACCTGTCATTTCTGAACAGATTTTGTAACCATTCATTAAAAAAACTGCCTCTAAAATCCTTAAATAAATCCTATAAAAAAATCGTTTTATTTTAAAAATATTTTGAATAGAAATCGAGAAAAGTTTTTTGACGTTGGGAGTTTGAGAGTTGAGCATAGGTAGGGTAGAGCGCTACTCTGTCGTAATCACCCATTTCCGTTCTACCGATCAGAAAAGATCAATAATATGAATGATTGCATCGTGCACAAATCAATAATAGATTTGTTCCGATGCGTTAGTTCATTAGCTACAACATGAATCCTATTAGAGCACATTTTATGAATATTTACGCTCATTGTTCTCAAAATAGAAGAAGCGCTGCTAGCAAATCCCGTTTTTCTACGTTCATCCGCACAGCAAAAAAATAATTTTGATATCACGTCAAAGTGGATGCACTACAATCATACAATGCAGGACCAAGTGCCACGCCGTCCGAAGCGAAAATGAGCAAAAGCATGACAGCAGCGCTGTTTTATATCTTTTCAGGTTCAGAACCTGATAGGATTTCCCGCCGTTTTTTATGAATAGGGCGGAGCAAAAAGTTTCTTTTAGCATGGACTTTGGATGTTAATATAATTGCATATATAGAGGTACCAGATATGTTTTACAGTCAGTTGTTGGTAATTCATCGAGTGTATGTCTCCTATTAGGCAATATTTTTTTTTTAAATGTTAGCTCTGCATGTAAAAAATTAATTGTTCATACATAATTGGGGTTTGCTTAAAATTTATTTCCCGAAAAAAAAAGGTTCGTCAAAGTCCATGTATTTTTCGGGTTATTGTTAAGGGGGAGGGGGAGGGGGTCGTTAAGCGGGAGGGGGTTTTACATGCACGTTTTTTCAAGTCTCATTCCTCATTGTGGTGGATACGCTGTGATCCACCTTTAGCCGCTAACCTAGTCCTGGTTCATGCAGGACCTAGTGCCACGCCGTCCGAAGCGGTAATGAGCAGTGGCATGAGAACAGCGCTGATTTATATCTTTTCAGGTTCAAGCAGAATGATGTGCAACCAAGTGGTATTCGTTTATGATGACTGGATTTGGGAAAAAGGCTTATTTCATGAAATCAGTAATAAAATTATCATTTGTACATTTTCAAAAGTTTAATTACAGAAAAATTGGAAAAAATATGTATTTCAACGGGGTTGTAATGTAATATCCTATCGATTGGCGTATTTGGATTTTAATTTCATCTATAAATGACAAAGTTACAAGCGTTCAAAACCTAGCACTCCTTCACCACACATATTTTTTGATTTGCACCCCAGTATAGTCGACAAAGACGTAGTTCTACGTCAAAAATGTCGAAAGGACAAAAGGGTGAATGGACAAATCGTTGAATGGGCAAACGGTCAAATTGACAAAATGGCGAACGGACAAAACGTCGAATGAACATAAGGTGCAATTAAATTTAAAAGGACGAAAGGTCGAATGGACAAACGGTTCAATGGACAAAAGTTTTAATAGTGGTTTATTCTACTACGTAGAGTTAAATTGTTTTTCGCAGATGACTTGAAAATTTACCTATTCGTTCGAGGTTATGTTGACTGTTTAGAACTACAAAACCTTTTGGAAATCTTTAATGATTTATGTGAACGTAATTGGTCTGGTTTGTCTATTTTGGTCTATTTTGAGACGCAAAAATGCTGCGTAATTAGTTTCCGTCGAACTAGGGCTGCCGTTTTGTTTGATTATAACGTTGCTAGGATT
Organism: Ochlerotatus camptorhynchus; assembly: GCF_037179485.1. NCBI lineage: Eukaryota > Metazoa > Arthropoda > Insecta > Diptera > Culicidae > Ochlerotatus > Ochlerotatus camptorhynchus. The sequence goes on along the minus strand of NW_027040866.1, from coordinate 3,068 downwards.
GGACTTCAACGTGTCGATCACGTCAAATACCTAGTTGTCATGTTGGGTGAAAAGCTCACATACACTCGCCACTTCTCAACCAAGATCGACAAAGCAAATCGTCAGCTTGGATTCATGTTCAAGATCTAAGGAATTCCGGAATCCTCTTTGTTTTAAAGCCCTTTAATGGATATTTGTACGCTCTTTACTGGAATCCGCTTGTGTTGTCCAGCTGGCGTAGCTACTGGGGGTACCAGGGGGGGTAGGCCCCCTCCAGAATTATCTAGCCCCCCCTCAAAACTTTTGATGTTTTTTTTTTTATTTATTCACCGGTATTTTGTCAAGCTTGTCAAGTGTGATACGTTCTGGACTAGAAGAAGCAATTTTGATTAATTATATTGCATCAATATTTAATCGACGGCCTAATAAGACGTCTACAGGCTTTACCAATTGGTAATGAGCCCCGAGATTTTTTATTAACTTCTGGGAACTTCGTAAAACTTCAAGGACTTCTAAAAAAGTTCAGGGAACATCATAGAAAATGAGGCAACTTATTAGAAAATTCGTAGAAACAAGGAACTCTGAAGAGTTCTGGAAATTGCCTAGAAGTGGAAAATTTATTTGAGTTTGAGAGCTTCGTAGAAGTTAAGGGAACATTATTTTATTTCAAGGAAGCTCATTATTGATCGGAAACCTCTATATAATTTCAAGGCACTTTTTTGAGACCTCATGGTCTAGGAATAGTTGTAGAAATTACGTACAAATGCAAGAAATTTCTAATCATTGAGAAACGTAGAAGTACAGCGAACTTTGTAGAAGTTTTGCAAATTTCGTAGCATTTTGAGGAGCTGCGTAAAACTTCATATAAGTGTAAGGAATTTTGGAAAAGTTCAGGGAATTTTGTAGAAGATCTGCAGATAGTTCAATAAACTTCTTATAAATTCAGGGATCCTCGCTTCAGTATAGGGAACTTCGTTGTAGTTTGTCAGAGATCTTAATTCATGAACTTCTTGGGGGTTTTGAGAGCTTCCAGATGTTCAAGAATATTTGTAGATGAGAGGTGCCTTTCCAGAAGTGCAAAGATGCTCAAAGATCTTCATAGGATTAAGAGAGATTGACAAAATATGGAATTTGGTATAAATTCAGGGAACCTTGTAGAAGTTGAGGAAATTAAAAAAAATTCAGGGAACATCATAGAAATTGAGGCAATATTCGTAGAAACAAGGAACTCGGAAAAGTTCTGGAAATTGTCCCTAGTAAAACTTAAAGGAGTTTTGTAGATGTTCAGAAAACATTGCATAAGTTACAGGATATTCTTTCAGACATCCTTCCTAGACAGCAGGAAATATTCAAAAGATCTCCATATAGACAAAAATATTAGTAAAGTTCTCTGGATTTTTTTCCAAGACTTCAGGTTGATCAAGTTCTGCTGATCTCCAACTCTTTAAAAAATCAATGTTCTTTCAAGATTGTAGGTTGTTCAGGAGGTACCGTAATCCGGGGGAAATGGATCATAATGCGTTGGCCTTGTAATTGTCACGTATAACATGGTCGATGATCGATATCAAGAGAAATCTTTCAAGTATATCATCATGAGACTCCAATGATGACCATGATGTGTTTTTCCTTGAAAAAAAAAAAATATTGCATAAATTTCAATTTTATAGAGCTGACGTTAAGTAGCATACAATATCAATATCCAAACAAATTGTCAACGATTGATGTAATTACCATTCAAGTATCTTGTTTAGCTGAACTTAGTGTCAATGAATCCGAATAATTTAATAAATTGCGGTAGAATGTTTCAAATATCAAGAAATCCAGAGTTTTTCGAAGAATTACTAGTGAAATTGAAAGAAATTGCGTACATTTAGGCGCAACTGTGCATTTAAGACATCTTTTTTGGCGTTTCTGCTGAAAATACTTTTCACACAAGGGTTTTACATTTAGGGTAACCCGGTGTAATATGCCCCCCCTTAAGAAAATATGGAAATATCCGTATGCTTAAGACTAGATCACATGTATTAAACACGTTAATTGGTTCATTAGTTAATAGATTGATTGAAAATTGCATAGTTTCTATCGAAACCTACGTAATAATTAAAAAATATGATTTTTTCTATCATCATCTAAATCTTGAATTTCAAATAGAGCCAGGACAATATGCCCCAGCTGCAGTGTAATATGCCCCACAACAAATGGATAGTATGCCCCACAACAGATGGATAATATGCCCCACAACACAGGGGTTATACGCCCCATCTATGCCAGACATTTACGTCCGACACAAAATTACAGAAAAAATGATTTTTTCAGGGAATTTACCTTCGTTTTTCACCGTACCAACAGATGACGGAAGTTCTTCAGTCTCTACGTTGATGTTTCACCACTAGTTTCTATTTAATTTTCGTTATTTCACTCCGTAAACGCTTAAACTGACTGCGACGAAAATAACATCAAATCACGGTTTTTGATACTTTTTGTTTTGTTTTTGTTTTGCTCCGCGCTACAGCTGTCAATATTGCATAGTAGGGTGATCCCATGATTAGCTAGGGTTCCCAATCATTTTTAATCTTAAATAAAGTCTGATTTGCTCAAATTCTAAGGGGGGCGTATTGCCCGGGTGGGGCATATTATACCGAGTTACCCTAATAAGAACAATTACTAGAAATGCACTGGGAAGCCATTTGAGGAGTTGACCAATGTCACCTTATATTGATATTTTCAAATTTAGTTTTTCAATTTAGTTTATTGTAGAATTTTTTTATTTACGTTAAATAGTGATCAATTAATCCCCGGAATGCGGTAATCAAAAGTTTGTCAGCTAATTGAATTTGATGGAATCTTGAATGATGAATATAGATTTATGGACATGTTTGTACATTCTGATTTAGCTATATTGTCAAGAATAATTTCGGACATAAATTTAAACGAAGAGATGGATATTTCTACATATACATATATAATATGGATAAATTTCTTTCTTTTCGATGAAATTTATGGAATTCAGCTGCATGATAGTTTGAATACCTTAGCACATAAAAAATCCGTGTTTTGTGTGTGTATTTTTGGATTACATAAATCAAGAA